>NC_089880.1:13855500-14502500 GCF_040182565.1 Anser cygnoides
TGATGCAACTTCTCTTAAGAGCTTTTTAGTCAGGTAATTCCAAAAGATAAAATACTGCTCAAAAATACCAACTATGGAAGCAGTATAGAGACAGTCTGTAATGGAGCAACAACAGATTTTCACAGAATAAGTATACAGCTTGTATTCTGACATGCTTCCACTGGATTGAGTATAATTATTCTGGAGCAAGATAGCATCCAGCCTCCATGAGACAGCTATAAGCAGAGGAGGGAGATTTTTATAATTCTATTAAATATAAACGCTTAGGTGGCACTGGAGCCTGCTAAGGAATTGCTTTTTCCCAAAGCTAATTAGTGCTGGGTTTCTTTTAAAAAAAAAAAGATTTAATGTACTTCCCCCATATTTCTGTGGTGTTTCAGGTGTGATATCAATAGGGGAAAAGCTTTATGAAGAACTTACTCTCCATAACACTTGAACTATTGCTGTGGCAATTCCAACAAGAAGTAAAATCAGACATACAAACACTTCTGCAGGAATGTTTTCAGATAATTAGTGCTACCAAGAGTTTTTCAGTAAGAGGAAAAAAATTAAGTTTCATCTGCCTCACAATCCAGCTTGTGTGAGCTACTTAAACTTCAATTACATCTTTGTAGAAAGAACTGAAATCTTCTTAGGCAGAACAGTTTTTCATCCTAGAGAAAGTGAATTAGAGATGTTCCTGTGTTCATGTGCAAATTAAATCTCTTCTGCACTAAAGCAAAAGCCATTAATAAGGTCTTTTTTCATTCAGAACTGGTTAGTAGCCTCTTAGTATTCTCCCCCTGTATTTATTCTTCCCCTGCATTACTTCTTAAAATACCACACTTCATTGTGCCTGTTGAAGAGTTTGAAGGGACTGTCATAGCCTGCAGTGTAGAAGAAATCTTCATGGAATGCTTGGCCTCTGTTTCTTAAGATTTTGGCCAAGACTTCAGCTTCCTCAGCATATTTCTCTGTTGAGGCAAATCCACTGAAGGACCTGGTTGAAATAAAAAAATAAATAAATAAAAATGGGGGGGATTTTATCCAATTTGTAGAAGGTCAAAATATCTGTTCCCTGCTTTGTGTTGCCAAAGAGATGACAGGGTTGGGAAGCAATGCAGTATTTGAGCAGTTCTCGTGCAGTTTGTAGTTATTAAATGGCACATAACTAGTTGTCAGGGTGAATGACTTCTGCATCTGAACTCTAGGCTCTAAATAACAGTTTGTAAATACACAGTTAAAAATCAGATGCAAGTAAGAATAGTGCAGACCTGCTAGGTGAACCCCAACCCTTTGTGAGCTTACCGGACAAAGACAGCTGCTGTCTTCCGCTCCTCAATAAACACATCTGAGTCCGTGGGCTGGGGGGGGGAGTCCTGATGTTCAAATGGCACAAAGAAAGAGACCTTGAAGTCTGCACAAACGTGCTTTACCAGACATGTCACTGGCACAGTCATATCAATCTTCATCTCTAAAGGAGGATAGAAAGTGTAATAAGCTGAAAGCAAAGGCAGTGTCTGAATGCAACTCGAAGGAGCATTGCAGGCTGCCTAAAAGCACATGCTAAAGCAGCTTCCCAGCATTACTGCTCTTTTGCACATTGATGCAAAGGAATGTACTGCCGTGTTCTGCTTTCCTTTCTAACTGTAGAGCAACTCCTCACTGACTTTTCTCACTGTTCAGGCTGCAGCTCCTTCAATCCTATGTGGTCCTCGGAACAGAGGCTTCAGCTTCTCTCTTGCTCTTCCTGTTACACCTAGCCCTGAGGGACCTGGGAAGAGGTGGGATGGCCTAGTGTAGGCAGGTGGATAGACTAGGTTAGACTAGGAAAAGCCTTCTGTGTGTCCGAGGTTATCTACTGCCTTAAGCTACTTGGCATCATCTCGTTTGTGCTTCTAGCAGTTCAAAACCAGCATGTTCTACCTTTCTCATTCTTCCCTTGGATGTAGTGGAAGAGTTTCCAGAAGCCCTGGCGCAATGCTTCTTTCTGGGTCTCTCCTCTGATGACTGTGCTGACCCATTTAGCTGTTTCATACTGGCGCAGTTCGTAATCCTTTGCCTGGAAGGTAGCAAAAGTCACAGTAACCACAAGATGAATACTAACGATGACACAAATGGCTACTCTTGCCAAATCAGCCTGGAAGGATTGTGATTAAATAACCCCAGGCAGCTTGGTAGCTGCAGTTACAGGCATACCCCCAGGGTCAAACTGACTCTTCCATTGCAAAACTGTGCTGTTCTGCCTTAGACGGAGCTCTTCAGAGCTTAGGAGTAGGTGTGCTTGTTGCCCCCTTTGCAGTTAGGCATGAACAGAGTAGGAACACTTCCTTCATGCTCGTTCTCAGACTGAGAATCCTAAATCCACCCCAACAATGGAGAACTCTGTTCTCCTGGCCTTTAGGAGTTACCGTTGTCTCTGCTGGGTTCCACCGAGGGGACTGCAGATCCAGGGACAGAAATGTTTGCTTGAAGGATTTGATCATCTTGGTGGAGCTGAAAGGCAGACACAGTTCATTGGCCTCTCCAGTCAATGCAGTATAAATGGGGTATGAGAAAACACTAGGACTTTTCTGCCAAATTTAAGAGGTTTTCCTCAGCCTCTGGTCTCCAACCTATCAGTAACACATGCACCGAAGTGACTGATTAAGTTCAGGCAAAGACCAGACAGCTTCTGAAAGGTAATTGTCCCTGAAATTGTGAAGGGCTTGGCTTCTACCCCTTATCCTTAGGGTTTCAACAAAAAGACATGAAATCTTTTTAGCCACGAGGGGACAGAGAAACAAGACCATGAAACCATGGCTAGGCTGCTGTTGGAGTGTTCATCATTCAGTGTAAGCTGCCTTGCTTCCCTGTGAAGTGAGGGCATTTCCTGGCTGCAAAACAGAAGGTGGAAATAATCCTGCAAGTGAAATGGACCTGAGCAGTTAAACCACTTTGCACCTGGATGAAAAGGTACCACTGTTGGTGGCTGCTGTAGTAGTGATGGTGTACATAACATTGGAAATCTCATAGGAGTTGATGCCTTTCTTAAAGACCATCCGGAGTCTGATGACTGGGCGAGATTTTTGTTATTTATGACTATGTAGCTGCTTTCTTAGCTAGCCTTCATGTGGAAGGAAAATGCTGAAAACATGGAAACACTCAACTTCCCCTCACTGTCCCAAAATAATCAAAATCACTACTGAAATAGTGATAGCTCATTAAGTCTTACCTTGAAATATTTGGAGCCTTGGTTTACAATTTTTGTCAACACCAGGCAGATAGCACTACACAACTACATCCACAGAAAGTCTCTGCTTTCTGTTACATTACAGTATCCTTAGCATGCACCTCACATTGCAAAGGCAGCATGCCATTAATTCAGCAAGGTTCTTGATACTTAGATCATAGCACATTGTCTTCTCAGAGCACGACTTTGTTGCGTATTTCTTGGGCAGCAGAAGCAGCTTTGGGGTTAATTTTCATTTCTCTGCCTCCTCAGCTGTTTATAGCTGCCCACACAAGAAGCCGTTGATTGCTCTGTGACTCGTGACCACTTTTTTCACGGGCTTTCATGAATACTAAATTCAAGGTGCTATAACTGACAGCATCCCCCACTTCCAGCGGCAGGTATACAGCACTGCTCTGAGAGGCAAGGTGAAATCATGCCACCTCAGATTACTGACAGTGTCGGTTCTTGAAGTCCACAAGAGTGTTTCAGTTTGCTGAATGACGGTGGTACCTAACGCAACAGATGGACCACGTGCAATCCGTGATAAGCATTTTTTAAAGTCTTCAGGGTATGCTGTCTTTAACACGATAGTCCTGTTATCTTTTAAGATATTCTGGAATAGTACCTATTCACTGCAGCCATACGCTGCTGCAGACTGCTGTTCAGTACTGATCTCCTTCTGTACCCTGGTTTTGAGGTGGCTACAGACAGTTTTCTGTTTGGGATCTATGAAGGTGAAAAGGTTTTGTCAAAAAAAAAAAAAAAACAACCTGCTGGCACTGATTTCTCATATAATCCTTTATGTAGTACACAGACATGCACATGTTGAAAAGTGTTTTCTAGTAACTCCTTCCGTTGTTGGGGAGTAGTGGTGTGAATGTCAGAACGATGTAGCCGGATACTGATTCCAGCAGGTAAAAGCAGGCACTGTCCCCCTCCCTGTCCCATCCTGAAGAAAGATGCCCGCATGAAGTTCAGCAGTAAGACTGGAATGGACTGTTATACATTTATACACTTTTTGTCAATAGTATATACATATCATCCAAACAGCAAGAAGGCACGAATCCAATGGTTTTATTGGAAGCAAATGTGAACAATCTATATGGAAACCTACTGCGTGAATATGTTTTATCCGTTGCCATTTCAAAAAAAATTTTTGATAATGCTTTGCTGACACTTTATTTCTCATTGCTACACCTTGGTAGAAAACATGCTTGGCTTGTGCTCCCTGGGTATCTTAGAAAGCAGAGAAGTAAATGTTCCTCTGCTTCAACATGCTGCTGTATGAGCTGGCTTGTTTCTGTACATGCCAATCCCAACCCCTCCTTAAACCTCTTCTTAGCTGCTGCTCACAGAACTTCTATAACTGCAGCCAATACTATCATGGCTGCGTGTAAGAAATATTTGAGTTACATAAGGCAATTATTTGGGGGGTGAAAAGGGGAAAACAAGACACCAAGAAGCCTCCAAATATTTATATTTGAATTCCTTGCAAGCACCTCCAGAGATTATGATGATGTGGTAAGTAAGCATAGCCAGAATATGATATTCCGTAGAGCTGCAAATTATGTTTTCAAAGCGAAGAAAGTGGACATACTTACGTTTTGGTGAATAAGCTGTCGTCTTAACTATTAGTCTGTCCTTCTGAGGCTGCACGTAGCAGATGCTGCGTGTCGGTGTTTATTTTAGTTCGACCAAACCCCGCCCATGCCGCAGCCCTACTGGAGGGAGATGCTCTTATGAAAACCAGATGTTGTAGCCTGACCCCTCTGGGTCTCATTGGAGAGCTCCCACACAAATGCCGAAAGCCCCACCTACAGCCCACGAGCCAACATTGGGTCCAGTGTGTGATCTGGCTCCATAAACCGTTTCGCACCCTTGTGTAACTTCCACCAGCTTCCATGGCACTGTGCCTACTTATGTTGGGGTCGGCGGTAGGTTTTGTGCTCTCGGGAGAAAGAAATGTACAAAAAATAATGTCATACGCCCCCAGCTCAGATTGCAAAGGGATGTTAGAAAATGAAAGCTTTTCCTTTTTAACCCTGGGGTGAAATGGTGGGTACAGATCTGGCTGCAAACAGCTAAGACCATCCTCACAAGATTTCTGCTGACCCGGTATGAAAGACAGACAGTGTTCTGTAATGACTGGCTGTTTTGAATGGCGTTCGAGACTGATCAGCCCCCTTAGCCCTTGGATATCTACACAAAGGGATTGTACAAAGCTATTGTGAAAATCTGTGGTGCTTCACACAAAGTTAAGCTGGACTCTTCATTTAACCAGCTGCAGCTCCAGACACATTTAGGTACCAGCACAGGAAAGCTGACTGAATTTCGCAGTTTGATTTCTGAGAACGCTTCATGTGGAATGTTGTTTGATACACTCCTGTTCTGAAAGGGAAATTAAAAAAAAAAAAGCCAAATAGCTCTTGCAAACTGCTCCCTAATGGCACAAAAGTGGGCTGGTGTGAAGTGGGTTTTACTAGTTGAGCCTGTTAGAATATGCTAAGGCCACAACCCAGTTCCCTGCAGGTTTAGCACTTTTATGGAGTAAACTATCTCTGTTTCATCTGTGTTCTGTTTGGATCAAACAGGAAATTCAGCAGGGCGTTTTGGAGAAGAAGCTGCTACTTGGCAGGCACTGCATCGGAGCTAAAGGCATGCAGCGGCATTTGCTTGTGTCAGGTTAGCTGTTACATTACTCTCTCCACCTATTCTTCCTGTAAAGTGTGTGCTGGTAATTACTTTCTTCAGAGCAGAGAAGTAGTAGTAAAGCAGTAAAAAACCTACACCCTGCCACCACAGTTTGGTCCATCTCAACACAGTTAACCTTGATCTTCTGTACGGAGGAGTATTGCCTTGAAAGGGGGTGGCAACTAAAATGTAGATAAACACAAGCCCACTGTGAATTCTTGTTTTGTTCCTGAAGCGGAGAGGCCCACAACAAATCCCCAGTCAGTATGTATGTGTCCAGCTGACGTTTCTGTCCCCAACAAATAGCCAACTGTTCCTGGTGGAGTAGCCCGAAGTTTGAGAACAATCACCAGTGTTTCCCCAGAGGTTGTTTTTCAACACTCCATTGTTTTTCACATATGCACTGTGAGGACATGCCAACAGTTGTAAGAGACAGCAGGGCAGGCGTGAGGCCGTGTGTTTGGTACATAACTATATATGCACCCATACCGTATATAACTGGGGAGGAGGAGCTGCAGTATGTATGGGATGTGGGGTTGTGACTAGTATTCTCTAGATTAGCTGACAAAGCAATATTTTTTTCGTACTGTTGTAAACAAAAGAAGCAGAAATGAGAGTGCAAGCTCACAGGCACTATAGAAGCTTGCAGTTTCTAGCTGTAACTGCACTGTTTTGAGCAGCTACTCCTGTGCAGAGCACTGATGAGTTTGTACTTAGGTACCGGCGTTTCAGGCTAGCAGCTCGTGGTGGGTAAGTATCAGAACAAGCCTGTGATACAACCAGTTGAGATTTCCATTTTCCTTCTCTATAGACTCTACCTACACTTACCATTAACAAGCCCAACCAATACCTTAAACAACATGCTGTAAAGCAAAAATGCTTACATCTGTTCTATGGCAACATTACAACCGCGGCTGTCAGATGTAGGCAAAGCATTGTAAGTCACCTGTATTCGCAGAGGCAGGCACACATGGCTTGCACAAACAGATGAATCTTTTCCACTGACTTCTTGTGTTGGTATTGGACGTGAAGCTCATGAAAAAGCTACAGTACATTTAATGATATTTTTGAGTTATGTTCTTATAACTGACAAGTCTGTATTCTAATATGAAAAAAACAGCATGTAAGGGACAGAGAAGAATGTGTGCTGTGCACATGCTCCAGGCAATTTTGCTTTTTTGCCTAAGCAGCTCACAGCATCAACCTTGCTCTTGGTAATGGTTCTGGTTTAACAGAAATGAGAATCTTCGGGTATAAATTGCATTTGCTTTTGCAAACAGCAGATGATGCAGGAGCTCCTACTTCACAACAGAGAAGTAAACCATGTGATGTTTATATTTACTGTAAATAATAGTCTGGGCAGCAAAGATGTCTTTACATGTGGTTAGATAATCTGTGTCTTTCTGCTAATTCATCTCCCTAAAGAAGTTTCCTGGTTTCAGCTAGGATAGAGTTATTTTTCTTCCTAGTAGCTGGTAGGGTGCTGTGTTTGGGATTTAGGATAAAAATAATGTTGATACCACGCTGATGTTTTAATTGTTGCAGAGCAGTGCCTACACTAAGCCAAGGACTTTTCAGCTTCTCGCTCTGTCCTGCCAGCGAGCAGGCTGGGGGTGCAGCAGGAGCTGGGAGGGGACAGACCCAGGACAGCTGACCCCAACTGGCCAAAGGGGTATTCCATATCTTATGGGGTCATGCTGAACAATTAATATGGGGGACTGGCTGGGGTCTGGGAGACTGGCTGCTCAGGGATAGACTGGGCATCGGTCAGTGGGTGGTAAGCAACTGCATTGTGCATCACTTGTTTTGTACATGTCATTATTAGTAGTACTATTATTATTATTTTCTGTCCTAATAAACTGTCTTTATCTCAACCCACAGGCTTTCACTTTTTTTTGATTCTCCCCCCATCCCACATAGCGCGATGGGGTGGGGGGGTGAGCAATTGGCTGTGCGGTTCTGAGCTGCCAGCCGGGTTAAACCCCAAGTCTCTATAAACTTCTTGCTCTAAAGAAAGAAGAAATCTTCTAGCAAATTCTTTTATTTTCACTTCCAGGAGGGAAATAGAAGTAAGACAAATCTACCATCTTTTAAGAAGCAGTCGAACGTACTAAAGTAGACTCCATGTTATCCCTTGCAAATCAAGGAAGTGGAATCTCTCTAACTCCACCGAGCTGCTGTTTAGCCCTTGTGCTGTAACATACATATTTTATGTCAGCATGCCAATTTGTTGCCATTTGATTGTCCTTCAGCCTGTAATCATTTGCTTTCTGGAGAAGCCTCTGTGGATTTTGTCCATGTGCTTTTTGTATATTTCAAGGGACACACGAAGCTAAGGCATCTCCCTACTACCTTGAAGAGGTGACATCAAGATAGTTTGTGTGCGTGAGACAACAGCTCTCAATGAGAGCAAAATCTAAAATCTTTCCAAATGAATGACTCCTTGCTGGTAGCTCACTTCATCAGAGATTGCATGGAACTGGCTCATTTTGTCCAAATAAAAAGCATCCTACATGTAGCGCTACTCCGGATCACTGCTGCATTAGCATTTTCCAAGGTTTTCTTGCTGAAGGTCGCATTTCTGAATCATTCTAGGTTTGAAGAATTAATCCTATATTAATCCCTCTGGCTGCCATGAAAGAGCCCAGGGAGAAATTGGAAGCTTTTTCTGCTTTATTCGCTTGTATTCTTTCCAAAATAAGGGTTATTTTTAATATGGATCTGTTTAGGGATCTAGCTATCAGCTGAACTCCACAGGCAATTAAGCCAGTAAACTTCTTTAGCCAGCATTAATAATTATCCAAATCCACAGAAAACTTGCAGTCCCCATTCAGTGCTGGAAGGATATGAAGTGAGTTCAGCTTCCCACACAAATTAATCCTCTTCCTGAAGTCCAGTGTTTGAAGTCACCAACCATCCATACAACAAATACTGCTCTCAAGCCATAAGGAGAAGGAAGTAGTTAAAAGCCACGGTGGCAGCCCAAAGCCTCTATCTCTCACACACTAGACAGGCTCTCTGGACGAAGGTAGGCATTCACTTTCAGCTCCAGCAAGACTCATTTCTCTACCTGCATCTTCCAGCAGTCCTTCAAGCAACTGCTTGTTGCCTGGTCCTTAAGGGCAGGAACTGAGCGGCTCTGCATTTTCTTTCTTTGCTGCACCTTTCTAGTCTTTAAGGTGACTTCTTCCTTCTCTTCTTCACCTGGTTTGGCCTTCCCTCCCCTCCCCTCCGTCTCATTCTCAGCTTTCTCACATCTTTACGATGCATGGGGTGAGATCACCTGGCAGCTCCTCTGCTTGGGGTCTGGGATAAGCTCCTGACTGCTGAAGTCAGTGATGATGGGAACAGCCCCAAGAGTCTGAGAAAAAGATAAAGGTATACAGAAATTGCCCTAGAGATCCCAGGGTTTCTCTTTGGAGTGCCATGGACCTGAGAACATGTCCAGAGTTGCTGGAAACAGGCCCAGAGCATGAAAGTATTAAATAAATGCTCTCCTAAAATACTGTTTTTCACTTTCTCTGAAACAGATGCGAAAAAGTGGTGAGCTTTTGGGGGCCTTTTTTTTTTTTTTTTTTTTTTAACTTAGATTATGCAAGCCTCCAGAGATGCTTTCTCTAAGAATCTGGTCTCTCTCTCCTTATAAGATAAGCCGATGTGGCTTCCTGCAGCAGATGGCACTGTTGTTTGTGTTCAGAGGTGAGTTTTACTCCCTCAAACCATCTTGGTTGTAAAGAGTGCCTTTAGTTTACACATGGAACCATTATATAGTCACAGTTCTTTCTACCTCTAAAGCTTTGCACTCGAATACTGTCTAGTATCTATATCTGAACGGTTTCTGGTAATATTAAATGTTTATTCTTCTTGACATCTAGTAATACTTTGGCATGCCAAACATATTCTGCAGCAGACACACGAGTGAATATCTGTCAGGAAAATTAGGAAAGTCCTAAATTAGGAAAATCTTCCAGGTTATGTTCAATTCCAGAAGAGTTAAACTGGTGGTCTTCCAGGCAGTACTGATATCCAACTTACCAGTTTCAAACTCAAAATCTGAGAGCTCAGAATTTCTGCACCTTTAGATTCAGAGCAGAGAAAGCAAGGTAAATGCTCTACATATAATGACATTATGCCAGCTGCTCAGATGATGCATTTCTGAGTGTCAGAAGACAAGATGAGTATCAGCAGCCAAATGGTATTTAACCGAATTTCTTCACTTTCATGGGTGTTACCTTTTTGAATTTCTGCCATCATTTAGGCTTTCGTACTTCCTATTAGTTCTAAAAATAGACTTGAGTAAGTATATCGTCTTTAAAGGAAAATTGTATCTGGATACATTTATTTGCTTCAAAGAGAAATGGAAGCAAACCTCTATTTTAATTATGCCCAAAAAAAGCTGCAGACATGATAGCTTGAGAAATGGGAAAATGCAGATGTCAGGACTGTGTAGGTGTACAGAATTGTGGTGTGGGTACAGTAAAAGTAAAGGACAGGAGTGGTAAATTGTAGTCAGCGTAGCAAATGTTGGAAATGTTAGCAGAGCGACAACAACAAAACATACCCCACCCTAACGGACTCCAGAGGAAACTTAGATGACCTTTGGCTTTAGTAGTTAACCAACCTTAGCAAACCAGTGATTTGAATAATGGGGCACTTTTGATGGACATGTCAATCAGCTATGTTGGCACATGGCAAGTTTAGCCTCTTGGCACAAACCCTCTGGTTCTCATGTGTTTATAATTACCCTACTTGAAATTACCTTATGGGGTAATTTAGATAAGCTTTTGATACTGATGTTCGTTTATTTCCCATAGAGAAAAAATGCTTAAATCTATAAAACCATGCTTTTATTCCTCTAATTGCTTTGGAAAAAATAGCAATTGATTTTTGTTGGTGGTGTCCTTATCCTCTGAGTTTTGGCACTGCTAACACTTTCCTGCTTATTTCTGTGGCAACTGGGGAGACACTTTTCCGGTCGTTGCACAGCATGCTGCAGCTGCAGACAGCCTAAACCTTTCTTCTGCCTTTCCCAAAATTTACAATGCAAATTTTGGGTTCTCCCCTGAATTTATATTTTCCTGAATATAAATTTCCACAACCATTTAAGTCTTTCTAAACTTGTTTTTACATATTAAAAAAAAAAATTAAACACTTAAAATGAGTATAAAAGAGAGGAAGTATTTTAAATGGCCACAGTAAACTCCTTTCTTCTTTCCCTCAGGGGAAACATCATCCTTAGGACGCTGTACTCCCATACATGTCACTGGCACTGCTGATTGCTCTGTAGTGGACCCTGAACTGGTGCATTGGGATGGCAGGATTTTACAAGACAGAGAAAAGTAAAGCATGGGTGTGAGTTTCAGCCTAGTGAAACTCTTGCATTTTCAGGGAGAATTCTCACTCTGTGCAGGTGGTTATTTGCTGGTGCCTGGAGGAGGTTTAGTAATTATCTGCTGTGTTGTATAGTACTGCTGAACTGAACCCATGCTGTCATTCAAACCAGTGTGAAATAACTTGCACATCAGCTTTGGCTAAAGCACATTCTTTTTCTTGTCTTCTGGTAATTACAAGGGGCTTTATCAGTGTAAATATCTGCGAGCCTTATAATCTTTACCATCATTTTCTTAATTACATTCCTTCTGAGATAAGCAAAGGCTGCCCTGAAACACCAAACCCTCACCCAAGGGCTGGGGAAGAGGGACAGAGGCAGTGTGGGGTGTCCGAAACAGTCACCGTGGCTTTGAAAGATGCAGGAAGACAGTCCCAGCCCTGGGCTGGGCTCTGGGCTGACAGACCTCAGCTCAGAACCGGGGAGGTAATGGGCTAGGGCAACTCCAAAATTTCTCAAAATGTCCCCAAACTACTGTAAGATTACTGTAAGACTTTAACCCCCTCTAGGCAGCTCTAAACCAGTATATATCACTTCTAAATTGCTCTAAAAGTCCTCTAATCAGCTCTGAGGAGCAGTAAGGACCTCCATATTGCCACAGTGAGGCCATTGCTTCAAAACAGATGTAATTTACACAACTCTAAATGGTCTCTAAACCACTCTAAAACTCTTCTAATCAGCTATAAACAGCCACTAAATAGCTCTGAATATCTCAAAAGATTTATTACCACCTTTAAGATGCCTTAAAACTTCTTGTAAACAGCTCTAAAGATCTCAAAATCTTCTCAAGTTCCTCTAAAACTCCTCAAAAGCACTCCAAGAGGTTCTGAGGAACTGTAATAGCCCCTTAAAGAGTGCTGTGGTCCTCTGAACTGCACTAACATCCTTCTAAACTTCCTCCAAGGAGCTTTCAGGTTCATCTGATCTTATCTAGAATTCCTCTATATTGATCTGAAAACCTCTGAATTTCATTTGGGACTCTACAACCCCACCAAAAACCTCTAAAACGGCTTGAAGATGTTTTGAGGTGCTCTAAACCCCTCTGAAATAGCACTAGAGAGCTATGCAATGTAGGCTCTTAAAGAGCTGTATTACACCCCTTAATTGATACAGACAACTTTAAAAAATCATTTAACCGGTTCTAAAACACTCTAGAGCACCTCTAAACCAGCCTAGACTTCTTCACACGGTTTTAGAATCAGCTATAAACAAGGGTGAGCAGCTATAAACTCCAAAACCTCCACTCTACCACTCTGAAAACAGCACTAATCTCATCTAAGCTCCTTTACACTGCTTTGAGCAATACTAAAATACCACAAAATAGGTCTCAAAACCCTATCTCCATGCAACTGCTCTAAAACTCTTCTGCAGTTTTGAAACTGTTTTTTAGAGAAACAATGCTAAAACCTCTCTTTGAGCCTTTAAAACTCGATCATGCTGATGAGTGCGGAGAAGCTCCAAGCCTGTCTGAACTGATCTAACACATCTATAACCTGTTAACAGCTCTAAACCTACCTAGTGAAAGATCCCTGACATGGTGGGGGGGTTGGACTAGCTTTAAGGTCCCTTCCAACCCAAACCATTCGATGTTTCTAACGTCTTGTAAAGTGTGCAGAAACTCCTGTAAAGTACTCTAAACAACTGAAAACTCCTGTATCTCTTCTAAAACGGCCAGAGCTCCTCTAAACTAAAGCTCCTGTGTCTTGCTGTAAGCAGCAATAATATAACTTTAAATACTCCTAAAATATCTTTAAATCTCTACTATGCAATTCTAAACTCTTATGCAGCTCTAAAATTCCTCTGAAGTGCACTAAGCAGCTCTAAAATCCCTCTAGACCAATCTGTAACTCCTACAAACTGTTCTAAGCAGGTCTAATCTGAATTGTGGAAAACAGACTCTACAACCTTGGAATAGTTATAAAGCAGGTATGTTTATTCGGCGCTGTGCACACACGCCGGACACAAGGGGGATAGCTCCACCTAACTTGTGCCCCAGCGGTTACTGGCAGTGTGCTCATATTATTGGGACAAATACATATTCATTTAATTTCCCGTAAGTCTCTTGTATATTCATCAGGTCTCCGAAGAATCATTAACATAGGTTCCATCTCTTATTTGTGTGCGTACTGGTGTCCTTGGGTGGTCGGTCGTCTGGCATACTCTGGTGGTCTTTTGTTGAAGGCCAGAAGTCTTCCTCGCTGCTTATCTTCTGGCCTTCCTGTCTTTGACAGACTTCAGCAGTCAAGCTAGTTCTTGCTGGTTCCATTACCTACTCATACAGTCTTTTGTTCCCTTATCTTTGGGTTGTTAACATACAATTGTGCTAGCTAGGACCTAGGAATCACCATCCTTTATCTTCTTCCCTGTCTCAAATCCACTTCAACCCATTGTAAAACTTTCATGTGCTGTCAATGCATTGGGCTTATGTGGCCAGGTTTTGCCAGCAGCACTAAGTAGCTCTAAAATTCTGTTAATATACTCAAAAAATCTTCAAAACTTCCTCTAAATGTCTCTATGCTGCACTGAACTGCCTCTGAACCTTTCTAGAGATACTGTTCTGGGGCAAATACTGCTTAAGCTCTTCAGTAGTGACCCAGATGATGGGTAAGACAGCACCCTCAACAAGTCTGCAGATGAAAACACAAAGCTGGGAAGAGAGGTTGGCAGACCAGGTGGCTGTGCGGGCATCCAGAGGGACCTGGGCAGGCTGGAGACCTGGGCTGACAAGAACCTCATGGAGTTCAACCGAGTGCTTGCTGGGGGCTCACCAGGTGGAAAGCAGCTTGGCAGGAGAGGACTTGGGGGTCCTGCTGGACAAGCTGAACATGAGCCAGCAGTATCCTGCTCTGCATTAAGGCAGTGCTTTGCCAGCAGGTTGAGGGGGAGGCAATCCTTCCCCTCTGGTCAGCACAGGAGAGACACAGCTGGCGCTGGGCTTCTCTGTTGCAAGGAGGACATGGACTTACTAGAGCCAATCCCCTGAAGAGCCTTGAAGATGGTTATGGAGTTGGAGAATCTATTACAAGGAGAGGCTGATGGAGCTGGGATGGTTCAGTCTGGAGAAAGAGATTCCACATTACCCATATGGATGGAAAGAGCATAGAGAAGAGGGGATGTCTGGAAGAATGAGAAAGGCTCTTCTCAGAGCCTCAAAGAAAGGAAAAATACATGTGCTTTGTGAGAACCTGCTAGTGAAGCCAAATCCCAGAGAAAGTGATCACAGTGTGAATAGCCCACAGTGTGCATATTTTGGAATGGAGGAGGAATACCAGAATCCCAACCTCTGAGATTATTATGTGACTACATGAAAAATGTGCTCCCAGAGCATACAACAACAAGGGATTGTTTTGTAGATACTAGACAGTCAGAAAATGCGTTATAATGGAAGATCTGGAAGTGCATGCTGAAGGTAGAATGTTTCCCTGCACCTGCTCTAGGAATGAGAAACAGGTGTAGAAAACCCAGATGATTTTCCCCAGGAAGGATGGGGAGTGTTGTGCTGTGCAGGAGCTTCATTTCTCCATGGGGCCCAGGCTGCACTGCATGTGCTACACATCTGGCAAAACCACATGTGGGAGAAGAAAACAAAAGCCACATGGGCTGTGTGTGGGCAGCGGTTTTATTAGCCCATTAGCCATTGTCTTCTGCTTGTTTGTTCTGTGCCATAACTCGTGGAATTATTTAGGTTGGAGAAGACCCATAAGATCGAGTCCAACCATCACCTAATGCTACCCAGGCCACCATTAAACCACGTCACCATGTGATACATTGACATGTCTCAGCAACTCCAGGGTAAGCGACTCCACCGCTGCCCTGGGCAGCCTGTTCCAGTGCCTAACCACCCCTTCCGTGAAGAAGTTTCTTCCCCACATCTAATCTAAGCCATGGCACGAGACCGACACCCTCCTCACTGCAGCCTCCTGTCAGGGAGTTGCAGAGCACGATGCGGTCTTCCCTCGGTCTCTTCTGCTCCAGAGTAAGCAGCCCCAGTTCCCTCAGTCCTCCCAACTCTGGTTTTCTGTCCTTCTGGTAGAGAGGGGCTCAAAACTGCACACAGGGCTCGAGGTGCGGGCTCACTGCCCAAGTACACAGGGGCAATCGCTTCCCGACCGTGCCGGCCATGCTATTCCTGATACAAGCCAGGCTGCCCTCGGCCCCCTTGGCCGCCTGGCTCATGGCCAGCCGCCTGTTGACCACCACCCCCTCGTCCTTTTCTACCGGGCAACTTCCCTGCCCCAACCCTGCGCTGCTGCGTGGGGCTGTTGTGACCGAAGTGCAGCCCCTCGCTGAATGCCATGCGATTGCACTTTGGTATTTCAGAAGAAATCCGCCCCGAATCTCCCCACCGCGCCCCGGCCGCCCCCAGCTCGGGGGGGGGGGGGGTGCAGCCTGCGGCCTCTGCCTCCCGGCGGCAGGCCCGGCCCCGCCGCGGGGCGGGCTGAGGCGGAGCGGAGCGGGGCCCCCCCCACTGCCGCCGCGGAGCCGCCGGGGAGGTGAGGGGAGGTGAGGGGAGAGGAGGGGAGGGGAGCCGGGGGGAGCCGAGCGGCCTCGGGGGCTCTGGGGGCGGCCTGGGCGCGGGCCCCGCTCGGCCCTCAGCCCGCCCCGCTGCAGGCCGCCGGCCCGCGGGGTCGCTGTGCTGCGGGGCGCTGTGGGCTCGCTGCGAGCTGTTTATTCTGTGCCGGGCATGCGGCAGAGCGTAATCTGTATGTCGGGAAGGAAGATAGATGTCCAAATTGCAGCAGCACTTATTGCGCCCGTTCCTCTCCTGGGATGGTGCCGCCTGCAGCAAGCTGTTAAAATTGTCTCCAAGTGCTGTTCTCAGCCCAAAATAATGCCCTCGCGAAGTCCACTTTTTCTGAACTTTGCCTGTCCAGTTTTGTTGTTAACTGAAGTGAGTTGAAAGAAAGCTTAAAGGTGGGAATCACTTTTATCTCTTCCTTTTCCAGACAGCTCAATGACACCCGGAAAGAAGCTCGAGGGTCTCGTGGCAGCTACCATCACTCCCATGACTCCCGATGGGTAAGCGTTACCTCGCGTCACGGCGTGGAGCGTTGTCAAATTGCTCTGTCGACTGTTCCCTGAAAACACCGCTCTCCTCCTTTTTTACTGGGAACAGATCAGATCTGGTGGGTTTTTAAATCAGATCTCTGATGAGGGAGGAAACTTCTAGGTGAGAAACTGCTCTCCAGGTTCCCCTAGCCTCTGTGTCCTCCTGTTCCCCAGCAAGTGCTGTAGGTCAGGGTTTGGAGAGTTTGGATCGGTCTTTCACCCGCTTTTCTATTGTTTTGGTAGATGCAAATTAAATCACAGTAAGGTCGCATGAATAGAGTATTTTCAAACTTAAGGCAAATCACAGTCCTGATTAGAAGAGCTCTTGTGAATTGGGCAATAATTGTTTACATCTGATGTCCGTTTACACTTTTCTTACCCCTGGCTATCTTATGCAAGCTTATAAGTGTATACATGTGTGCACAGAATTAGTTTAAACTGGAAGAAAATATTGCAAGGATTGCACAGTTCCAAAAATAACATCAAATCAAGAGCTGAAATTCTGCCTTCCTCAAAGAAATGATGATAAACAGATGCGTCCTTACTGTGTTTTGATGTTGCAAGATAGACTTGTTTGGAATCAGGAAAGGACCCTGAGCTTCTCTGACTTGTCAAGATCTGTTTGTGTTTCTGAGGGAGAAGGTTGAGAGTTGCTAATACATTCTGAATATAAGCCTTTACTTTTGAAAAATACTGTAAAGCAGGGTACTATCACAGTAAGGGAACTCATTTGCATTGCAATCACTGCTTAGTTCCTTAATTTAAAGGAAACTTGTTTCTGATTTCATTTGTTATTACTACTTGAATTTATTGCAACATGGTATGTGGAGAGTAGAAATGTATGGAGACAGCAAAGGAATATTACACACTGATAAACAAAATAAATTTGCTCTGGAGAGGAAATAAATCTAGAATTCAGTTCCCGTTGTTTGTCAGGGAAGTCTGTTGCTTTCCTCATTTTTTAATGAGAGAGAGAGAGAGAAAGAGGTCAAAGACACATGCAACAGAC
This sequence comes from Anser cygnoides, assembly GCF_040182565.1. Taxonomy (NCBI): domain Eukaryota; kingdom Metazoa; phylum Chordata; class Aves; order Anseriformes; family Anatidae; genus Anser; species Anser cygnoides. The sequence goes on from NC_089880.1 coordinate 13,872,832, forward strand.
ACCATTAAACAGTCTGTGTAAAGCAGTTACAAGTATAGTTTAATTGTTTGCTAGCATGTGCACAAATATATTTGTGGTCTCAAGGAACTCTTGGTTCCCCTAACAGTCCAAAAGGTTTGAGTTTGCCTAATTTATTGTGGAATGTAACACATGCTGAAGGTGTCATACCTTGGGGTATTTGTGTGTGTACAAATCCAAGACGTCAGAAATACATGTCTTTATTTTTGATTACTGAATCTCTAAGTTTAAAATTTCTGTGAATAGAGACTTACAGTTGCTGAGGCTCCTAAGGTTGCTGCGGTTCCTTTCATTTCAGACAAGTCAATCTTTCAGTGATTCGCCAATATGTGGATTATCTGGTAAGCGAGCAGAATGTGAAGAACATCTTTGGTAAGTTTTTTGTTTTGTTTTGTTTTGTTTTGTTTTTTTTCCACAGAAACTGTGTTATGTCCCTTTTGCCTGTATGGCAAACCTATGATATCTTGCCTGATAAGAGCTGTAATGGGAGGGACTGTGGATATGGGATCATCAGTGATGTTTATATTCATCAGTGGAAAGAGTGTAAGCAATACTTAAGAGATCTGCTTTTGCCTACGCACCGTTTCTGTGCGGGGTAAAATAAGTGTTGCCTTCATACAGTGACTGGATGAAGCAATGAATGGATAATGCTCTGCTGGCAGACAAGACTCAATTGAATGATTCTTCCCGTTGACCAAGCAGGATATAATCATCTGACTTAAATAACATCCGCTCAGCATTTCAGAGAATCCGATGGGCTCATCAAAGCCAAGTGAGCTTCTCTAAGGAGCCCTCTGATGCACTGGGTGATAGCGGAGTGGTCACTGCTTTCATCCTTCTCTTCTGCCTCCATCTAAGGGGCTGCTGCCAGGGCTTAGGGGTGGCTGGATAGATAATACAGCATCTGCTAAACCACATCTGTTCACAGCCTGGTGTACTTTAGTAAGCTGAAGCCAGTGCTGAGATTTCTGTTTGAAATTTCAGTTGGAGTGGCAGAATGAAAAATGGAGCGTGCTAGTGACTTCAGCTGTCTGTTTAATCTGTTGTTTTGTGACTGAGCATACTGACATTTCCTTCTGTTCAAGAGGTGCTTTAGCCTCAGATACATGGTTCCACTCACCAAATTTCAGACTTTTTCCTTGGAGTGGAGAAATGACAGTCCCTCTACCTGGCTAGCTGCTTGTCCCTTTGTGCACTTGTCTCATTGCTGGGGGAAGAAGGTTTAACAGTTTAGCAGTTTCAGCAGCTGAAACACCCAGGTTTTGGATGCAAGCATTTAGCAATGATAACGCTGTAATCCCCTTGCAGATGCTGGTGCGGACCACTGTTATCTTAAAATGAATTGGAGGAAATATAATTCTGCTTAATTTAATCAAAATTGTCAGTACTTGCCTTCAGGAAAAGCAATGCCTGTAGGCCAGGCCTCAGCAACTGTGTTGTATTGTGTTGAAACAGTGAATGGCACCACAGGAGAAGGCCTGTCCCTTAGCATCCAGGAGAGGAAGCAGTTGGCAGAAGAATGGGTGCGCCAAGGAAAAGACAAGTGAGTAGCTGAGAGGAAACAGGGGAATTCTAAATCTCATGTCATTATATAGGCTTGCTTAAGACATGTATAGCCAGGAAAAAAAACGTTTGATGATAGCTTTTTTTTTTCCTTTGTGTATTTTGTTGTTGGGCTTTATTCCCCAGCTCCTTTACCACAGAAGCCTGCTTTTTTGTCGCTGCCAGTTAGCTGGTATCCATTCCTACTCCTTGGGGAGCTTGTAAGAGTGCTCCTCTTCGGTACACTGAAGGATGGAGGGAAAGAAAGGGCTATTTAAAGCCCTGTGAGCATTTCTTAACCTTTTAATATATTCATTAAATTATTTGGTATGGGGGAAGCTGTGGTGTAAAGTGTGCAAAGTCAGCGGCAAAAGAAGGAACTCAACCTGTATCTTCAGCCATGTGTCTAAGTGCAAGTCTCTGTCTCCTGCACCTATTGTAGTCTTTCTATCACTTACCTCTGCCTTCTCCTTAGTTGCTGCCAGAAGATGTGGAGAGAAGGAGGTGTTTTGGAGTAGGAGGGAGATAGTGAGCAATAAACTGATGTGAAGGCTTACGGTCTGTGTGGATCTAAAGGTGAAACACAGAAACAGGACTGATGGACTGGAACCTGGAAAATACTCTTGGCAGGATCAGGCAGGCAAAGGTGCTGCTGTCTTTTAATTTAGCCCAGTGAAGTTCTTGTTCTGTGGCTTCCTGGTCTGAACTGATTCATTTAGGCAGACTGATATTTTTCACCATCACTAAAACCTTCTGAATTTGTTCTTGTGCAGACTAGATCATGTGATCGTTCATGTGGGAGCACTAAGTCTACCAGAGTCCCAAGACCTGGTGTGTATATGATACAATTCCTTTTCACTATGTGTGTAATAAGTAAAAAAAAGCAGATGTACCTTCAGGTGTTTTCTGTTCTCTCTTTCATAGGCAAGACACGCAGCAGCCATAGGTGCTAGTGGTATTGCTGTAATAGCCCCCTTCTTCTTCAAACCCACAAACAAAGGTGAGTAGATGTGATTGCCAGACCTCCTGAGGCCCTGTTCTATTGCCCTCAAGCCACTAGCAGCATTTTTTGGCAAAAGAGAGCTCAAGAACTCTGAGGACCAGTGATGATAATACTGCTCCTTGTGGAGGAAGCGTGGCTTTCCTCTGAGAAGTAGAGGAGTTTCCAGCTGGTTGCAAGATTTCTCTTCCAAATTCCACATCGTGAAGGATATTCTGAAAGGGTGGGCACTTCAGCTGTGCAGTAATCCTTTATCATAGCTCTCTCATGTGCTCTCTTCCTTCTTTGGAAAATATTCTGGTGGTAATATTTGTACACCTGTGCCATGTCTGGCACCATGAGAAAACAAAACCTAAAAGGAGAATGTTGTTTTTCAAGGATGGTCTTCAAGAAGTCTCACAATAAAAAGTGTGAAGGATGTCATTTGGGATACATTTTGTTAGCGTGTTGTGAAAAGAGGAGTTGCTCATTGAAAGAGTAGTTAACTACCCTGCTGTCTTAAAATAGAGCACTGAGTTTGGGCTTGATCTGGGCTGCTCTAGAAAGCAGTCAGTTCTGTGCTGACCCTTGGTGGACACTGACCAACTCAATAAGCTGTTGATACAGCAGTGGCCCTTGTTATTGAGGTGATGTTTGTGACTTTGTGGCATACCTCTGCCCCTAGCAGCGTTATCCATCTCTTGGTTCTGTGCACCTAAGGTTACCTCAAAACTTACAAATTGAGTGGTTTTGCTTTCAACATGATGAACATAATGTAAAAGAACCACATGATGTGAAGATTTGTAATAGAAATGTTAAATTTTGTCTGGATTAATTATGAATGGAATCGTTTATATGAAAGCACCAGAAGAAACAGGAGTGGATTGCCAGGATGGCTGGAATTGATAGCCAAGGACACAATCAGTGGCAATCAAACTGGTAAGCACAGAGGAACAGCACAAAGATTAGCAGAAGGTCTTTGCTGTGATTGATTGTAGTAGGATGACAGCAAGGTTTCAGCACATGGCTCTTTGACTTTATTCTTCCTGCTAGGCCAATGCAAAGATTGCCTAAGGTTTATGTATGATGCAATGAAAAGATTCTCGGGAAGAACGTAAACTGTAATAACTCTGATTCCTAAAATGGTGCAAAAAAAGTTGTTGAGGGGCCTGTTTGCTATCACCAGTTGAGCAGAACCCCAGTGAGGTGGATGTGAACTTCCTCCCTTGTCCTCTGTGTTGTGCACAAGTGGGAGAGACCACTTGGTCTGGTGTTTGAAGTCCTGAAGTTTGGATGTGTGAGAGTATGTATTTCTGTAAGAGAATGAGTGTGAGTTACTGAAATCAGTTTGGTTTGAAATAAACACCTTTGCCTTGCCTAGGGTCTTCCACTGAGTTCTGTTACGGTTGATTTTTGTGATGTGTGCAGGTTTTTATATTATTGGCTGTGCAGGCTATGCGAGCTGTGGATGGCCTGTCCCCAGACCCTGTCTGCTGTGCATCTGAACTCTTTCACTGCGGCTAGTCTCCTTGTCTTACAGGGTGCTTGGTTGTTTTCTTCCAGATGAACTGGTTGCTTTCTTACAGAAAGTTGCATCTGAAGCCTCTGGGGTTCCATTTTATTACTATCACATTCCTCCTCTGACGGGTGTAAAGAGTAAGTACTTCTTAGCTCTTCCTGAGCCCCTGAGGAACCCCAGCAGCTGGGGTGACTGGTCTGCGAGCAGTACAGGGCTGCTGCTTGGCATCCTGCCCCAAAATGGGAGGTGAATCCAAGACTGGAAACTGAAGAAGTTGAATTCTTCTACACCGGAAAAGGTCACTGCTGCTGATTTTGTGACACCCGGAATGGAGGAGGTGATGCTGACTATGGCTTTGCAATTAGTGTGGGCAAGGATAGATAATTGCCCTGGGTAACCACAGTTAGATCCCAGTTTTTGCAAGACAGTGAACACCATTTCTCTTGGTATCCTCTCAGTGCATTGTCATGTTCATTAGTACATTTCATGTGAAACCTGAGCCTTAATATTTAGCAGAGGAATAAGGAATAGAATACAGATCGTAAGTTGTTTGCCCTAGGCATCAGGTTATGTGGTGTTTCTGGCTGTATGAATTTATATTTATTCTTTGTTGTCAGTTCGTTGCTCAATTTTCACTTATCCAGGGTTTTTATTTCTGATCTGGCAAAAGGAATGTTTCAGAGAAAATACCTTTTTTGTAACTTCGGGAAGTAATGACATTGAAGTTGTCTGATGGCTCGGTTTAGAACTATATAGTTTACCAAGCTTAGGCCAAAAGTGATTAACTTGTAAATATTAAGTCTACCACTTGGGGAGGAAACAAGGAAATCTCCCAGAGCAGGGATGTGTTTCTTCATGTGAGGTTGCTGTTATGCGCAGTTCGTGTTGAAGAGTTGCTGGATGGAATAAGAGAGCAGATCCCCACCTTCCAGGGTGTGAAGTTTAGTGACACAGACCTCTTGGACCTTGCACAGTGTATAAACAAGAATGAGAGCGAACAGTTTGCATTTCTCTATGGGGTGGATGAGGTAAGAGGCTCCCCTTTAAAGTACTTCTTCTAAGGCATTCTCTTGCTTCAGCCTTGAGGAAAAAAATAATCCTGGACATTCAGTGCCAGATAGTTTTGCTATGCCTTCCCCCCCCCCCCCCCCCCCCTTTTTTTTTCCCTCTTTCTTTTGTTAAATGAAGTAAAAATGTTCTCTTTCTCCCCACATGCCAAACTAGCAACTGTTGGGTGCACTGGCAGTAGGGGCAAATGGAGCAGTTGGAAGGTCAGTACGTCTTGGACTCCTGTCCCCCTCCCACACACACCTTACTGGTGTGTCTTCCACTGTCTGCACGGCGGTTCTGTGACTGTCCTGTCACGGACCTGGGGGATTCTCTGGGGTAAAGCTGCACAGTACAGAACAGACAGCCAAGCTAGCTCCAGTGCTAATGTTGGGACTGCCGTATCATCTGGGACCTCAGAGTGGGTTAGTTTAGGTGATTATTGCTGCAGTCTGTAAGCTGACCATAGAATCATTCAGGTGGGAAAAGATCTCTAAGATCATCTTGTCCAACCTTTAACCTAGTACTAAAGTCCACCACTAAACCATGCTACTAAGTCTACCCCTAGGTTTCAACATATTTCTTTATGCTCATGGCAGCTTTTCAAAGTAGGAAATCACTTTTATCTTCACTATATGGATAAGGAACCAAAACCCAGAAAGGTAAAAATGATTTACTTTGGTTCACATGAGAAGTCTGTGAGGAAATGGGCTCTGCAACAATGCTTGCTGACTTTTTCTGATTTGACTTCTGCCCCTTGTACTAGGCTTTGAGGTTGCTTAAATGAATTCCTGCATGCCACCTTAGCTTTTAGTAGATGATCCATTAAAAGAACAAATAACTGGAAAGTTTGTGTTCTGAACTTAGTACAGTTAGTATGCTGAACTTCAGTATTGCCCAATTATTTCTTTTTATTTGTAATTTTGAAAAATAATCCTGTTTGGAAAGAACTGGGGAGAGAAATCTGATCTCTTAAACTCTTCCATAGGGCTTGCATACTTCTGATGCTTGACTATTAACCATTCATAGACTGCAGGAAGGTAACAATGGCATTCTGATAATGTCAATAGGGAATGCTTATGGCTACTTTGTTTCAGTGGTGCTAAGCTCCCCCTTTGCATTTACTAATTGGTTTGTTTGTTTGTCTTTGGCAGCACATACAACTATTTGGGTAGAAAAACCAATCTGATGTTGCAAGCTTTTGCAAAGCCAGACCATGCGTTAGCACAAAAGTATCAGGTACAGTATTTTTGCTGTCCCTACTAGGATTCTTTCTCCTTTAACTATGCTGGGAGTGCTTTTTTCTATGTGGTTTTGTCACCCATACACTGAGATACCTTTGTTAAAGTAAATTTCTTTCAATTCCAACCCTCTGCTTATTATTCACCTCTCCCTGCATTTTGACCAGTCCTTACTGACTGACTTTTAACTATGACTTCTTTACTTATCCTTCAACACTTAGATCTCATCTATGCAGAGCAGGCAATGGCCTGGCCTTTTTCCTTGAACAAGTCCACAGTGGCCAAGCCCCTTGGCTAGGAATATTCCGGTGATAGCTTACATGAGGTAATGCAGAAAGCTGTCCCAAATCAGCTCAGCTCTGACCCCTCCTGGTCTTGGGCTGCTTGAAGGTTTTTGAGGAGTTCTGAGCAATCAGTGTACAAACTATACTCAGTGTTTTAATGGCCCGTTGGGACATTTGATGCATCCTTCTTTTGCCTTAAAATAGAAATGACTGCAAGATGAACGTCTAAAGGACATCTGATCTATTCAGATTTAAAATCTTTAGAGCCTGTTATGAGACTTGCCAGTATTCTCAGACTGCTTGCAGCAAGAGACAGCCTGAGCATTAGTAATGAGACTGAGACTGATGGCTTTCTAATAGCCACCCCTACCTCCCCTATTCCACTGGAGTAGAGTTAGTATTTCACACAGGCTGGCTAGGTGGCCAAGGGCTTTTCTTAAAGCTGTGCAACAATTGCATGTAATGTAAATATCATAATAGCTCTAGGTGCTTTTACATCTCAAAATTTGAAGGGGTGAGTAAGCTGCTGTTTGTCTATTCTAGTTTCTCATTGGGGAATTTCTCAACTTTGTCATCAAACTAGGTAAGTTATACACTGCCCTTGTCCCTTCTTATATCTTAAAATGCAGACTCAATGCTCCAGAAATTCTCCTACTGCTGTACCCTCAGAATTTCCTTCCTGAAAGATTTCACAATGAGAAACTGTTGCTTATGCAGTTTCCTGAGTTGATAGCAGCTGGGAGCTCAAAGGGAGCTGACCAAGCATCCCTGACAGAACCCACTCTCACTTCCTTCCTTCTGCTGCAAAAAGAGCTTCAAAGCTGTGACTCTCTGTGATTTTACTTTTTTCTTATCCTATTTCTGTGTTTGGTTTGTTTTGCCTTTTTTTTTTTTTTTTCATTTTCTGCCTCCAAAAGCCCGTTTTAACATCGTTTCTGGAGAGTCATTTTTCAGAAGTGGTGATGCCCAAGTAGGATAACACGGCTCTGATACTTGTCTCTCCTTCCTTGCTGTAATTAAAGATTAATCCTGTTCCAGGCTGTATAAGGCCAAAGTATTCTGAAATGGAATGATTTTTAAAAACAAAACAAAGTTGTAATATAAAAAGCAATTTAAAGCAACCAAGCCAGAGTATTGGAGGGAGACTGGGATGTTTCATGGTTTTCACATAATGAATAGAATGGTCTGACATGCTTTTGCTATACATATTGTATATAAACCCTGATGAATCTGGCTGAGCTTTCAGGTTAAAAGTCAGAGGAAGTGCTCAGGGATGCATAAGAAGACTTGAGATATGGACAGGTAGGTCCCCTGAAGTTTCCCGTAGAGGTTTAAGCAGGTGCCTGGTGTCACTGCCACACGCCGGCAGGATGTTACCACTCCCAAGGCTTTATTCTGTGTGAGTACTCTGTAGGTTGCATCAGAGATAGCTATGAGGCTGCAAATGTTGGGTTGCAAAAAGTAGAGTGGATGTCTGAGAAAATACTTTGCCCCTCTATATGTAGAAGGGAAACAATAGTAGTATCAGTATATTAAATAAACAAGTGTAATAAGTAGGCATAATTTTCACTGTAATGTCTTTCCCGCCTGCAAACATGATCATCTCTTCTTCATTGCACTGTTCTCACTTCCGAGAAGCGCTTAAAGCCTGGATGATGGCAGGTCACACTGTATGCTCCTGCTTTTTCGACACCTACATAGAGACTGGTTTGAGTGAAATGATCTGTAAGTGACCTGATTTTTGCTTTCATCTGCCCAGGTTTTGGTGTTGCACAGACGAAAGCTGTAATGACTTTTGTTTCTGGCATCCCCATGGGACCTCCCCGGCCTCCGCTTGTTAATGCCTCTGAGGAGTTCATTGCCAAGGCCAAAGCCAAGCTGGATAGCATCGCGTGGCCTGATGGTGACTGACTTCACTCCCTTTTCGGTCTGGAAGTAGAGGCTCCTTTTCTGGGATTCACCATCACTCGGCACATTCCCCAGGAGATGGTTTGGCTGTAATTTCTTTCAGGGAGTTGGCAGCGTGCCTGAGCCTCATCCTGGCGCAGCTGGCACATGCGTAGCTGCCTTCTTGTGTAACTCTGCTCTGCTGCCCTGGAGCTCTGCATTGCCCAGGACCGGCTGGTGTCTTCAAAAAAAAATATATATATAAAAAAATAAAAAAGCTAGTTTCTCCAGTGGAGGGATCCTGACTCCTTTTTTCTCAGAAGGAGGAAGGTCTGTCTGTACCTCCCTCCACTTAGACCATGTTTTGTCTTCCCTTCCTGAGCATCTTCAGCACTAGTGTGTTTTTAAACACTACTCTGTTTTAAACACTGCTCTTTTAAACATCTGCTTGCTCAGGCTGGTGTTTCATTGTTTGTCACAAGGTCATTGGGACACCGATTGTTCCTCCTCTCGTTGCCTTTGCACGCCTTCACTTAATGCAAGATTTAAAACAAGACTTTTCTAACAGCCCTTGGCTCTCTAATGAGTGGGTGTCACTGCAGCCTTTTCCTCGCAGCACAGCAGTGGCCCTGCCACCTTGTGTCCCTCAGCCCCACGCTGCTCCTGCTTCTCCCTCCTGCTGCCCAGGCGCTGCTGGGAGGCACAGGGTGATGCAGTGGGGTGGCCGCCTGGTGCTTGCAGCTGGCAGTGAGTGGGATGCCTGGGGAGACCCTGCTCTGACCCGTGGCACCTTGGTGTGGGCAGCTGGGTGCTCAGAGGGCACCTGGAGACACCCAGCTGGCTGCAAGCTTGGCTGTGTGACAGCCAGAACATCCCTGCTTCTTGCCTGTGAGTGCAAAGTGCGCTGATCTACTTTGTCAGGGGAAAGTAGCCTGGCAAAAAGCTCTTAGTGTAAAAAATCAGCTGTAAAGAACTATGGCCATATGCTGAACTTGTGCTGAAATGTATTAAAAAAATCTGTTGGATTGGCATCTGGTGTGTGTGTGCTGTTACGATACTGCTCTGTTCTTGGCTCCAGGAGTCATGAATGTGGCAGCAGAGGGCTTGGAATTCAGGTTGGCTTTGGGAAGGAGCTAACTCCTGGTGCGAGGTACTTGTACAGCAGGTTAGTTGTAAGAAATACCAGATTTGCACTGAGCATTGAATCCGTCATTGTACCCTTCCTCCTCCTTCATCTTCCCCACCAAAAACCCAATAACAAATCTGGGCAGCACAGTGATACTAAGGCAGGCTTAAGGTACTGGGGCTGAGATTGCACGTTATTCCAGAGGAGGCTGTGTGCACGCTTACCTTGTTGAACCATTCGGTATTTTGTGTGCTGAGGACTAGTGACTACTCACAGACACTTAACAGATGGATGGAGAGCGCTTCCTAAAACATTCCCTTTTATTAATTTTCATGATATGGGACAATGGTTGTAAAACCAGTTTCACTGGTGTTATCATTTTTCTGGCAAACTGTTAGTGCTGGAAGTCAAAACCCATTATTTGGAACCTCTTAAGCAGAATCCCAGAAAAGCGTGTTTGGTGGTGAGGAAATGAGTGTTAGCTGCCCGCGTGGCAGCGCCAAAGGATGGATGCAATCTAGTGGTAATGCTGTTGTACAAAACGGTGGGTGAGGCTGGCCGGACTGTTGCAAATCTGCCTGTTTTGAGGGTGTTTTTCTTTTTTTTTTTTTCAGAAGCAAAAATTGTATTTTAGTTAAAAACTGTATACATAGCAGAGCAAAGAGCAGAAGTCAGAAGTGCATAAGCGATCTATCCGTGTGAAGCTGAGAGGAAATGGAGTTGCTGACTACGGACGTAAAAGGGAAGAAGATAACTATTTAAAATGAGGGGCAGTGGTCGCAGAAAAACAGGTAGAAAATGTCTGGTTGGTCTGAATTTTGAATAAGCTTCCTATGCACAAGTTTTGTAGCAGCCTCTCAGTCAAGCTTCCAGCGCGTAAGGCTGCTGCTCGAAAGCATGGCTCCGAGTTTCTGAGAGCCTTGCTCGCTGTAATCACGAGGAACAACAGCAGAGGACGCACAAGCTCGCTCCTGGTGTTTTCGTCTGGGGCTTTGGGGTTAAGGCCGAGGAAGGTGAAGCCGTGCAAAGGTCGCTGCTGTGTTTCGGCGGTATCCCTCCCGGCACTGATTCATTTTCTTCAACAAGGTTTCGGAAAACACTCACACTCCCTGGGAATGGACTGCAGGCGTTTTCTTTAATAGGTATAAAGTATTTTCTGGCCACAAGCTATATGTTCAAAACCTATGGGAACGTGTATGTATATCTATGTAGATAGCTGTAGGTATGTACAATGATATGTAATAATGCTTGTTAATATTTCTTCTGTACTTATTAGCAAGTCACATTTAGTATTTCTGTATTAATTACTGATTTTTGAGACACTTTAACTTGTATGTGCAGCAAGTCTCTTTTTATTTACAGGTTCAGGTGGGAGGCTTTAACTATGTTGTCACAGGCAGTTCCACAAAGAAGAACGATGTTTGAGACCTTGTCACTTGGTTCGGGTAAATGAAATGAAGAGGGACAAAATTCCTGCTTTTGGTGTAAACCTCTCTTTCTTCATCCCAAAGGCTAGTGTTTGATTGCAGTGCTGTGCATCCAGGTGCATTTCATTTCTGGAGTTCAGTTTGGCTCCTGTGTGCAGTGAAGAACAGTGAACGTGCAGAGCTTCTGCTTGCAGTGTTGGAAGCCTGGAATATATACGGTGAATGATGGAGGATGATCTGGTAAAAACAGCTGTGTTTTGCTCTGCCTAACTGGTGAATCTGGGGGGAGAATTCACAGTTCCTGTAAAGTGCATTTCAAGGGTGACTCCGAAAATGTTTAATACCGATACTGACACTGGGAATTGTTTTAAATGGCACACTGTGATATATAATACTGTGTATATTAAAAGCAAACAAACAGATACAGCACCATCACGGACGTTTCAAACCAGACATTGAAAATGTGATGTTTTTTCTTAACCATAAATGCCTTCTGCTGTAGCTCATGTGTAGTAGGATCACTGGTTGTTACAATGTTTGACATAAAAGCTGAGGAGGAAGGTGACTCTTATCTTTACAACAGTTTTAGAGTACAGTCAAAGCATGAAGCTATGTATTAAATGTTGGGAGGGGAAGGAAGAGTCTTTTTCCAGTGTCCTGTTAAAGATATATCTAAGTTACATAGTTTGGTTAGTGGAAGCAGTGTCTGTGCCTCGTTAGCCTGGGTGAAGCCCCTCGTTAATAGGAGCAATGTTATTTCTGATGGACCAGTTAGTTTCATGGCAATGCAGTGTGCTGCACGACTAGATCCTAAACAATGATAGCATGCTCTGTATCTTGAATAGAGCAGAGGTGGTGTGATCGGTTACCTTCAAGAATTCAAACTGTAATTATAGACCATGGTTTTGTCACTTCCTAAGGGTGTTAATGTTTTCTTTTTTGTTTGTTTGTTGGTTTGTGTGTTTGTATTCATAAAGAATCTTTTGAGTTCTCTTGGATGTAAGGTATGGAACAGTATTCGTTAGTTTTCCCTGGGTGCTGAAACAGTTGATTTTATAATTGCTGAAATTCGGTAAGTCAGGGCTACTTGTTGGGGTAGAAATGCTTTTATAGAACACTGTATGAAACTTTTTTTTTTTCCGTACTAGACCTCAGAATCAGAAGTAGAGGACTTAAATGATGAGCTATGTGAGAACTGGACCTTGGGAAATGCCAAAGCATGTCTGAACCATGTTTTTCCAAAAGGTGATTTGAGAAGAATATAAATAGACTCAAATTGGGCCTGACCACAGCAAGTTTGGTAGTTTTAGTCACCTGCTATGTATCAAGGGTTAGAAATAATTTTGGTGACAGTGGCTAAGCACACGTATTTGCAGTGCTCCACAGTGCCACTTGTTAAAGCAGAATTCTTTACCAGAACCACTAACATTTAAAAGAGAGCAATTAAAGTCCTTGAGAGAAAAATAAGGTGTCTCCACATTCCTTTCTGAAGTTTCTTCCTTCTCTCTTCATTTTGCTGCCCTTGACTTGGTTTGTAGACCATTTCATCCAGTTACAGAGTGGTAACATCCTTAAATCTTGAAATGAGAGTGATGAGCCTTGGTTCTGAGATGTGAGTGACTTCTTCATGGATGTGCAAGGTTTACAACGACTGCTGTGATCTAGCTAAGCGTTGACATACCACTGTGAATCGGAAGAGTGCTGAACTGCTCGCAGTGATTGTTTGGATGTCTGTAGGTGCCTGTGTGCATTTTAAATAAATCTTAAATATACTTACATTTGCTTCTGTAGAAATGTGCTTTGAGGGCGTTTTATTTATCTTTTCATTACAACTAGCTTTGTTTGCAGCAGAATCTCCTATAGGAAAAATTAGTTTGGCAGAATCTTCCTGAAGGCATTTGGAGGGTGTTAAATTTCAGTTGGAACCAGGTGGGTGTTACCCCTTTTTGGCTTTCTGCCTGTTCCACCAGAAAATTCACATGTGCTCCTCCTCCTAAATGAAAATCACGCGTAACAGATTGTGCATAAATAATTGATGTTTTTGAATTTTTACACATTTGGAATAGTCAAAAAAATCATCAGAGCTTACATTGTTTCTGGTGAAACAATTACGTGTTGTGGCCAGAAATAATGCATGCTGCTGCTTCTAGATTTTGTAGTGGTTTCCATTTTTTCAGTTTTATAAACTTATAATTTTTATAAATAAATTTGTTTGGGATGTGCTTTTTTTTTTTTTGGTTGGTTGGTTCTTTTTTAAGGAATACAAGAAAATTTCCTTACTGCAGTCTTCTATGAGAGTCTCACTTGCAGGATTTCTGGTATTCTCTTGAATCTAAAGTACAAAAAACATCTAAAATAATGTGATCTGTGTCAGAAAGTTCTAAATTTTCATATACAACTGTATTTTAATTTGTAGGTCTGAAACTACTCCTAAGCTCAATTATTTGAAATTTTTAAAAATTGCCATTTTTTCTTGAGAGAACTCTTGAATTTTCTTATTTAAACATTATACTCGTTCATCTGAATTGAAGTTAAATTAGTTTGCTAGCTTCCTGCTGCGAACTTGTATTGAGTTACAAGTTAATGCAATGGAATTACAACACCATTCTTGTAATAGAAAGCTGGGGAGGGAGGATTTGAACTGCTCATTGTGAGTCATTCTGTGCAGTGCCTGAGATCGTCTTTATTTCCATTTTCCTGTTTGTCTGGCCAGCCAGTCTTCACAGGTTGTGTAAATTCATTTATATTGTTCCCCCCTTCCCTTCCCTTCCCTTCCCTTCCCTTCCCTTCCCTTCCCCCTTCCCTTCCCTTCCCTTCCCTTCTTCCCTTCCCTTCCCTTCCCTTCCCTTCCCTTCCCTTCCCTTCCCTTCCCTTCCCTTCCCCCTTCCCTTCCCTTCCCTTCCCTTCCCTTCCCTTCCCTTCCCTTCCCTTCCCTTCCCTTCCCCCTTCCCTTCCCTTCCCTTCCCTTCCCTTCCCTTCCCTTCCCTTCCCTTCCCTTCCCTTCCCTTCCCTTCCCTTCCCTTCCCTTCCCTTCCCTTCCCTTCCCTTCCCTTCCCTTCCCTTCCCTTCCCTTCCCTTCCTTCCCTTCCCTTCCCTTCCCTTCCCTTCCCTTCCCTTCCCTTCCCTTCCCTTCCCTTCCCTTCCCTTCCCTTCTTTCCTTTTTTTTTTTTTTTTTTTTTGTAGGGCAGCTGGAGCCTTATTTGCAGTGATGAATGCAGTCCAGAAATACATGGCTTCATCTCTCAGCTGAAAGAGAAAGAAACTTCTTTTGAACTCATTGAGGCTCTGCTAATGTACATCAGGACTCTGAATGTCCTGGGAGTTGTACTTGCTTTCTTGCCTGGCTGGAACTTGATGTATATATTCAATGCAGAAGCATCTAGAAATGAATCCAGACTTTAGTACTAGCAACTGTGTTTATTGTATTTAATCTTCTTTTCCAAAGGAAACATCTGTCTGTGTGTAAAGACAAGAGTTGCATAAGTGACTTGGAGAGCCGGATTGATTTGGCATGAAAATGAATGGGTAGAAATAATTATGTTATGCAAAGAAGAAATGAGATTTACACAGTAACAGACTTTCTTGTTTTCCTGTTGTAGGAAGCTGCCAGTATAGAATTTCACTTCTTCATTCACAAATTCCTTTGGAGGAACAGTGTTGAGTGTTTAATCCCATGCCTCGTGGAGTAACGCAAGTATGAGAGCCTTTTCTGTGTGGACGTTAACATAGTTTGTGCTGTCGTGGAATATATTGTTGAATTTTTTGATAGATTTTATGTAGTTTGTCTTGCAGTAGATCCTTAACTTTTTCAGACCAACTATTTCAGCATACATTTCCTGTTTGTATAGGCTATTTTATCTATCGCTGTTGCGGAGACCAGCATTACCATCAATGATGTGGCCTATCTTATAGACTGCTGCAAATGAAACAGCTTTTTGTTTTGTAAATGCTGTTCTTTGGAATGCAAAAAAGGTTTTCTGAACACACAGAACTGCCTTGTGTTCCCATAGTCACAGAGCTGAATTTAGGACTCTAGCTCCATGAAGACAAATGTGCATTGTCTTTAGCCATTCCATACAGTTACAAACCACCCTGGCATTTCAGTAGGCCGCTTTTGGTCATCTGCATTCATGTGAGGTGTCACTGGGTCTCCATGCGAATTTGAAATATGTGATCTGCCAAGTGAGTATTAAAAACACAGCATATAGCCAGTGGAAAATAGGAAGATTTTTGTAGTCTATTGTGGATCCTGTCTTGCTATGTATATTCTCTGAGCAAATTACACATAGGGATCTCACTAATTGCATTAGAATTTTAAGCTTTTGAGGCAGTTCTGAGAATTTCATTCTGTGTATAGCCCAGAGCACTGGTTTATAAATAGTGTGGTGCTTTAGTTTCCAGACAGATGGCTAAGTAGCCAAAGCTTAGGTAGTCCAGCAGGGGTGGTTTGCTTCTTAGAAGCAGTGTGGCTGGAAGGAATAAAATAACACTTGATTTGGCAGGACTTAAGATGAGAAACATTTGATATTCTGCTCTTTTCTAAAACAGACAAAAAATGAAGCTGTTCACCGCTCACAATAACATAACAAACTGCTATGGTCTGGGCATAAAAAACTAGTTTGGAGTAGTGGAAAGGAAGAGCTGGACATGTGTGTGTTTTGTTTTTTGTGCAGTAGAACTCTCTTTGAAAGGTGAGGCTTTGTCCTTCAGAAATAAAATAACTTCGGAGAGTTCTCTAAAAACTGTTCCATGCTACTTCTGATCAAACATGGGAAGTAAATTGAGTAAACACAGGAAATGCATGAATTCTTGGACATCTCAGTTATTTTGCTTAAAAAAAAAAGTGTGTCTATATGCTTTTGCCCATAGTAGGAGGTGGACAAATAGTTCCTGATCTTACTATGAAGAGCTTTCCTGTAACTACAGAACCTCCCAGGATTAAAAAATAATACTGCTTGGGAATCGAGGCAAAGCAGAAAATGGCTTTGAAATGAGGATAAGGCTCTCAAATAATTCCTTCAAACACATAACTGGCAATTTTGTCATGAAGGTGGGAAAAATCAGGCAAAACAGTTGTTACTTTTCCCTCCATCCTCAGTCTGAGGTCAGGAAGACCCTTCTTGCTGCTGAACTGCTCCACCTTCCCTGCTGCTGAAACTTGGGATCTTCTATTGGTTTAACTGTTTCTCATTTACTAGAGCCATGGAAATTTTTTCCAGTTGCAGAAGTCTGCACAGCTGTTACACTCACTGGTCTCCCTCGTGAAACGTACAGTGCCCCTTGTCAGGTAGCAGGTAGAGCGTAGCTGTATTTTGATGTTCAACTCTTTGTAACCTCTAAAAGTATCAGTTGATCAAAAACTTCCCCTAAATTGACCCAAATTTTTAGATCTAGTCTAGTAGATATTATTCTAGCACAATGTAGTGATTTTAAAAAAATAATGGTTGACCTTGAACTGATATTAGGCTACTGAAGCCATCATGGGACTTCATGACTTGAAGGTTACCTTCCTGTAGAGCATGTAGAAACAAAACCTGCTAGATTCATGGTGCCTAATAAGGAAAGTGTGTGTTTTGTGGACTTGTGCAGAGAGAGATACCAACTAAATCTGATCCTATCAGAACGTGAAATCTGTTTGCAGTGTTCTGAAACCTTTTCTACTATCTGTTGCTCAGTACAGCCATTCCTAGGAGTTCATTATTTCAACCAGCAAGCTAAGTGATCGCTAACAATGCTATGCCAGAGATAAAGACTTAAGAGCTCTCTCTCTTTCTAACAGATCTTTTTGCTACCAGAAAAACAATTTTGGAAAGCATGCAGCAAAAAAATACTTACTCTTAGTGATCAAAGCAGAAACATGCAGGTGGAGTTGGTATGGAGCTGAGAGAAGAACAAATACGGAAGTACTAATATGAGGCCATCAGAACGCAGATTGTTTTCTCAGGAATGGAAGTCCTTCCTTAGCCATGTAGGAGACAGGTGGAAAGGGACGTGTTTGGGGCTGGACACAAGCATGCTGCAAGCTGGAGGCTTTAGCCATGCAGGCTCTTTGCATGGTCAGCTCATACTAGAAACCAGACTCGGTGCTGGTGATGTGAGGGCTGTACCCTCTGTGCGTTTCCATTTTACATTTTCCCTGAGATGAGAATTGAGAAGAATGGAAGACAAATACTCGTAGAAGAGTACAGTAAGCGTGGATGGATTGGCTAGGAAACAGTATTTCCTTGGAGGGGTGAGGGGGTGATACTTTACGCTGATGGAATGACCCATGATGGTGATCAAAGGGCATGCTCAGAAAAATGCGTGCTTTTTGTTCTCTTCTCATTCCAGACTTCAAACTCATATGACACCTGAAAGGTTTTGAACACCATTTTGTGAAATAGCCTTGAGCATCAAATTGCTGCAGTTGGGAGGAATTTGTTTGGCCAAAGCAATAGAACCACCACCTTTGGGTGCAGTGATGGAAGCAGAATGCACACTAAGAGGTACCACTGTTTGTCCACAAGGTTGTGTGTTAACAAAGGTGAGTCCAAGTGATTTCCCGTGCATGGTGGTCATTTACAAACTGCTTTAACATCTCTCTTGCTAGATTGTGTAGTAGCTTTTTGTAGTAGATTGTGTGGGTGGCAATGTCTTTTTGCAGCTGAAGAAATATTTGAATTCCCGAGTGGATTTTCTTTCCTTTAATAAATTTGAGCCTTTAAGCTTAAGGCTTGTTTTGTTATTTTACCAGTGACTTATGCTAGCTTCCAGCTTCCTGTTTTCCAGCTGTGGCACTGTCGTGTATGACATAGATTCAGTCTAGTTCCTAAGGCATTAACAGAGCTACTATAAAACTAATAAAAAGAAGAGATTAATATATATATATATATTTGTATAATTACTACTTTCCACAGTTTGCTAACCTAAATTTTCACTATTGTGTCAAGTAATTAAATCTCCAGTTTCTGAATATGCAACCATCAATCAATATCCTCCTAAAACAGAAACTGAAGTGAGGGTTAAGCAGTCGCCCCAGTTTCTTCAAGGAACTAGCTAGAATATGAGTAAAAAGAAGCAAGGTTTAAAGCAGTGGTCTCAAACCTAAGCATGCTTTGCAAATATCACTAAATAAGCATTTCTTAATATTTCTAATAACTGAAATATCTATTTGATGACTTTTATGGAAAAAAAAGTGTAAAGAGACTACAATGCTTGTACATAGAGGGGAGACCAGAATAAAAAAAAGCAAGGGATATGCATTCAAGTTTAATGATCTAAAAATGGTTAGTGCTTTTTTACTTTGCTGATAAGAAATGCATTTCTTTAGGATTTTGAGATCAGTAGGTACTAAAAAATGGATTTGATGGTGGCTAAGGAGTGAGTCCTTTGTTTGCTTGCTTTCCCGTTTCATTGCTGAGGCAAGAGATGTAAATGTTCTAATTAGGCTGAAATTTTCCAAAGTATGTGATGCCTGAGTCTCTAGAGTATGTAAATAATAAGTCTGCATTTTTCCTTGGTTTCTTAAGAGTTTTTAAAGATCATATTTGTGCTGGTTTTCTTTGGCATGCAAACCTGGGAGAGAGAGGGCACGGGAGTGCAAGAGAACATGAAATTATGAAGCAGAGTTTAATGCTTATGGCCAAATGGCCAGAAAGTTAGTGACACCCGTGAGACCCTTCGATCTGTAAACAGCCACAGCCGCTTGTTTGACTTTATTGTTGCCAAGGGTTTGATAGCCTAGAGGCTGAGCTCGAGTGAAAAGTTTTAGGTGATGAAAGGAGAGAAAGGGAGACAAGCGGTATATAACAAAGGCTCATGGAAGTGAGAGTTCGTGGTGTTCTCTTTTTGATGAACAGAGGGTCCTGTGATTTGGTAATTGCAGTAAGACTAGAGTTGGCTGTGAAATGGCTGCTTTGATTTTTGTGAGGCAGAAATTGGGTTAGATCAGTTAGATCAATTGAGAGACTTAATAATATAATAAAGTTCTGTACAGAAGCAAACTAAAGTGAATTGGAAAAATATGTGAGTTAAATAGTAATTATTTTAATTGTGGGAGAGATAGTAAAAAATCCATAAGGATAAAGGAAAATTTGTTTACTTGACCTCAGAACAGTTTTGAAAATCAGATTGGCAATATTGTAAATAATATTAAACTTAAATGTTGATGGGGTTCTATATAAGCACAATTATTAAAATTCTGGATTTCTTTTATAAACATTGCTTGGAGTAGATAGCCATCTTTGACAAGAGATCTTTTTGCAGAGCTTGATGGATTCTAGTGATGAATTGACACCTCTTGGAAGAATCCAAGCTAAACTTCCCTTGAACCTCCTCTTGGCAAGAGGTTGATAATAGACTGTATTTTTTAGCAAGTTTAGTAGCCTCTGTGGTCTTTTTCTTGTTCCTCTGGGCTCCTGAGCCTCTAGAAGTGCAGTCTACAAAAGAAAAAATAATACATCCAGGTGAGCAATAAATGCTACAGCTGGGGGTAGGAAACTATGTTCATGAGATCAGGGAATAACTAACTTTTCATGTAGGTAATAAAGTAGTCATGAAAGTCAGAGTGACTGAAAGGGACCAGTAGAGGCTGAATATTTGCAAAGCTGGAGTGGGACTGTAAATATTAAGTACAGCAGTAAGGTAGTGATGGGCAGATGGGAAATTTGAGACGTAAATAAGAAGAAAAATGAATCCACACATTTTATTTCAACAGAAGTAAAGAACTGCTGTTTGTTACTGTGATGGCTGTAGGGTCACTTTACCCAGAAGATGGTGAAAAGACCTATGGATGGATGGAGGTACAGGGAGAGAAGATAAACAAAGGACTTGTGAACATCTGCTGGCACAGAAGGTTCGCTAATTTAACATCCATGTTCTGGAAAGTGTTTCTCTAAAGAAGTCTGGTAGACAAGGGTCTCTAACCTCAAGTGAGTTTTTGCTCATACCAGTGGCCTCTAACAGCTGCTGGCAGCAATACTGTGAATAAACCCCATTCTGATGCCTTTTGAGGTTTCTTTCAACGTGGGATGTGTTGTTTGTACTGCCTCTTTAGCCACCTGCTCCCCAAACCTATCATCAGTGAAGGCAAATGGCCGGATTGGGTCCACAGGAATTGTGCTGGGGACAGGTTTTCAGATCGCCTAACTTCGCTCTTGGTCTTCCAAGCCTGGGATGACGCAAGGTACAAAATCTGTTTAGAAATTACAGCGAACAGTTGTGTGACTGGACTAGATATGTCATTGGCTGCTTTAACAGCTAGATCCTCACTCTTTTTCTTGAACGGACTGCTAATTCAATCTGTGTGTGTTTTAGAATGGGTGGTGAAGAAGCAGGGAAAAGATTTTGTGAACACAAAAGACTTAGCATGGCTATGCTTAAGAATGACTTGGAAAGCAATAGTCCAGCTGAAAGGTACCAATTCTGTCTTCCTAGAGGGTGAGATTCTACATGGACATAGCGATTTATGATAGTGTTTTTCATTCTGAGATGAGAAATAAATAAACAAGATAATCTATGATGAACACACAAGCATAGAGGCATGCCCTAAAGAAGATTCTTCCTTTACAGCTGTGTTCAGATGAAATTTTAGTGCTGTCTCATTCTCTTATAGTTGCCTACCAGACAGAAAAACAGAGAAATTGTGATGGCTGAGATGCGATATAGGGCGATTTTGGAGGCTGGTGTTAGGGCTGCACGATTAAAATTATGTTGACTAATTCTCCATAGAGAGTTACCTCTCTGATTTTTTGTTCTTTACTTGTTGCATCCGTAAAATGTGTTCTGTAAGCGCCATGCTTCTCCACTCCTTTTTATTAGCCTTAGGGAGTCTGTGTGATGTAAACATTGTGCTGTGTGTCCTTTGGTTTTCTGGGTTTGTGCAGCAGGAGGGATTTGCAATAATGTGACGTATTATTCAATTTTCTAAAATTGCCATTTTAAAACTGTTAAAGATGACCAGATTCTGAATTTGCCACATGTCCTTGAGGAGCTTGTTTAGTTTAATATGGCATGGCTGGCAGGATTCTGCAAATGATCCTCTCCCTTTGTTATTTTTTGTCTCTTTTTTAAATTTTTATTCTTAATTTTTTTTTCTCCTCATGCTGTTAGAATCATTGCTGCATTTATCTTTAATTTTATTTCTGGGCAAGATGACCTGAAAACAAGCCACCAGAGACTCTGGGGAAGTTTGTAACAAATAAACTAATGAAAACATCCATTCTGACCTCCCCCAAAAGATCTGTCTCCAAAACAAATGACAGGAAACATACTGTGGTACAGCACATTCTGGGCAAACCTCTCTCTCCTTGTTTTTGAAGAGCTTGGGAGAGAAAAATACCTCTTTGTAGTAGTATTTTTCAGCTTTTTGCTATCCATGAATTAATTGGAAACTAAATGTAGAACTGAAATGCTTTGAGTGCAGAGGTCATTTGAGAGCAGATGCCCATCTGCCAGTTGATTGAATCAGAAAATGCATTGATCCAGGATCCTAAACAACTGCTGTGCATGACCCATGGATGCTAGCCAGTCTTCTGTTCTCTGTCAACAGAATGTTTGATGACTCAACCATTTAACAGCACTGGACCAGATAATAATCTAGATGTTGTAATCTCCTTGCTTGCTTTCAGGGTCTACCCCAGTGTCTGCTGCCACAAGGAGAAGAGGAAAATTCTTAACACTGAGGGGCACGATGCCCTCCACAAGTCATCTGTCAGCTGCCCTTTCAGCACCCAGAACATCAAGTATCTACCACCTTTTTTTTGTGTGTGTTTGGAGAAAAAGTAGCCTGCAAGCCTGGTTGTGGTGCCTGTGCAGTTACTCCAGGTGCCGTGATGGCAATACCCTGATGTGCGCCGTCTCCTCTTGAAACAGCAGTGTGCAACACTAGGGTTCACTCTGCCTGGGAAATGCCCTAAAGACATTTTTGTGAATAACCCCTGTATCAGCAAGGTTTCTTGCTGTAAGGAGAGCCTCTTAAGATCATATAGCAAAGGTGATACTGTAGGGATATCTTTTTTGTCACCTTGTCTACCCTGGGGTCTTGTCTTGATACTTGGGGTTTCCACAGACATCATTCAGAGCTGTGTTGAGGCTTCACCTCTTCTTCACCCAAGTTAGCCAGAGCTCTGATTTGCAGAGACCGACTCTGTAAAGTGAGCTTCCCTAAAAAGACCACAAGACTTTTGAACTCAAAATACTATGCTTTACTAAATGAAAATACATGTGGGAATCTAAGAGTGATTAAATCGGTGGCTTAAAAGTGGCTAAGAATGACTGGGTAGGACTGGGGTGAAGGAAGGATTTATACACAGCTCTTCCTAACCGTTACGTACCTGCTAAAAGAGTTTCTCTTTGAGGTTTGGTTGTCTTGTTTCCTGCTGCATTTGGCAGCCTCTCTTTGACCTGCAAGTTCATTGCTCCTTATAGTGGCCATTTTTCTGCCATGACTTCCATTCTGGAAGCGTCTCTTTTTTGAGGATGTGTAGTGGTTTCCAGCACATCTTCTCCCTGAAGACAAAAAAGTAAAACAGATTCTGTCCATCACGCTCCTGTGTGAAAGGTGAAGAGAGGCAGCTTTCACGGTGGGAGGCTGCAACACTAAGTACTGCTCTTTAGTTCCTCCCTAAAATGAATGGCAGTAACCCATGTGGTCAGTGCTGTTATCTCTGGCTCGCATCAGATGGCTTGTTCTTGTCAGAGTGTTCACTTCAAGTTCAAGCTTAAGGTCTTGTTTATATAAAATGACAAAGGGGGCATGTTTGCATGGACATGTAGCAACTTCCAAATGCTGCATGTGTGGGACCATATAAAAGAAGCAAGATGAGCTTTTCATCACAGCCCCAGCAATGCAAAAGGTGGCGAGATAATTCAGCTATGCCTTCATCATGTTTAGATTGACAAAACATGAAACGGCTCTTGCAAAATGTCAGCTGCATAATTGTGGACATGGAAAAATGAATACTTTTAAATGGCAGATAGTTTTCGGTGGCTTTTTTCTCTGGTAATTTCCTAACAGTACACCTAGATTTTGGTGGTTTTTTTTTGTTGTTTGTTTTTGTTTTTCCTCTGCTGGCCAGAGGGATGTGTAGGACTCTGTATTCCATTTCAAGAGTCATATTCCTCTCACACCTGCAGATTTGAGCATGAGCCATCTCTGCCAAAGCAATGACCTTGGTGAGCCTGTTGAACCCCTTCTGTTTGCCTCCAAGAAAATTCTGATGGATGGGGGCCTCATTCTGCTGGATGACCGGTACAGACCTCCTTGGTGCTAATAAACTCTCTGTCTCTGAAAGACCACAGACTGAGGGGAAGCACTGCTAGCATAGATGTAAGTCTCTTTGGAATGGGAACCCTGCACAGAGCCATGCACTACAGGTTAATTGTGAGGGCCTTACCTTTGTTTCATAAGAGGAAGGGATGGGTTTATATTGGCAGCACTGCTTCATGCAGATTTTCAGCTTAAACTGAAAACATGACACTAGGCAGTTTCCATGAAAAACTACTTTAATTGCAATGTGAATAAGAGATGCATAGTATTTTGCACCTCCCCTTCAGAGAGAGGCTGGGAAAACCTTATATTTAAGTCTCAGAAACATGGCTGGAGGAGAGAAATGCTAAGGATTTGTCATTTGGCTCTGGCAGCACGCATTTTATGCCCATGACCAAATACCATCTGGATGTCTTTTTTTTTTTTTTTTTTTAACTTCCCAGTCTGTAAGACAAAGGTGAAGAATTGCTTAAGTTTAGTTCTCTGGTATGTTTGACGGTGGCCTGTAGCTTTCAAGATCTTAAGGAGCCGTGCGTGTAGTTTTAGTTTACTTTGTTTCTGTACATTTCTGTTTTGGCAATAAGGATTATGTACTAGTGTTACCTAAGTATGTTAAATCTAAAGAGCAAATTTAAACAGAAGGATAGCTGATGTTTTAACAATATCAAATTGTAGGGAGCTGGCAAATTTCCCTCCTGAATTTTATGCCTCTTCATTAACAACTTAGAATCTCAGAGGTGATAACGTGTAGCACACAATGGAAAACTACAGGACATCTTTCATAACAGGTTCTCCCCTAGAAGTTGTGACATATCTAATGTAATTGTTTCTGCTCTAGGATCAAGCTGAAAATGCCCCACAGCGTGGCTGCCTGCATCCCTGTTGTGCATGCTGCAATGGAGGCTCTCACTGTGGAGGTGACTAAAGATCTGGGGATCATTTAGCAGCTGGACCCAGCAAACAAGCAGGTGTGATCCGTCAGATCTCCAGGCCGTCAGCCACAGGCACCAGTCTGATGGCTGCCGATGCAAGGTTAGCTCGCCTCTGCTGGCTCATGCCGTAGGAGCTCAGGGGACAGGGAGCACTCACCGCCTCTGCCCCCAGGGACACCAAGTGCCCAAACAGCAGCTTCAAGCTGTCAGCTCACTGCTCATGGAGGTTGCAGAAGCCCAGAGCTAATATCACCAGGAGAATTGTGTCTGGTGTGGAAAGGAGCTTTAGGCTTTTGCTGCAAGGTTAATAGTCTGAGCATATGTAAAATTGTCATGTTCAGGGTCTGATGTAGACAAATCACTGCCTGTTTCCACAGGAAGGACAAACAGCTCTCAGTAATAAAAGCTCTGTCATCGCCTGTTCCAAACCACAATGACTTTCATAGACAAGATAATCCAACTTTATTTTGGGCAAACCTCTTCATCGCTGTCTCTGGAAATAAAACAAACATTTGGCTGTGCTTGCACCCTTCTATTGCCCCTTATTCAAGTCTTCTTAGGCAGAGGAAAATGAACACACTTGCGAGCCATTACTAGTTTAGAATCAAAACAGAGGACACCTTAGACATGCACTTCAGTGTATTTTGTGAGGAGCAAAGTAAATATCCCTATGAGCATATAAGCAGGGATAGGGCTCCCTGCTCATTTGTGTGAGCTGCAAAAGTGGGACTGAGGGGATTTTTTTTTGTCCCAAGTGTAGACCTGTCTGAGATTTAGAGGAGGATCTGCTTATGTGGCACTTCAGGCTTTTCTTTACTGATGTGGAAAAGGTACAAAAAGTGCAACCGTAATTCAAACATCTTATTCTGTTAACAGAAAACAGAGGCTTCTTAACTGAATGTTGAGGCAATAGATTATGCCTGTAATATTGGCGGGAAAAAATGAATTTATAAGGGTTGCATCAAATACATAATGTTTCCTCATGCCAGACTGAGAGATGGTCCTCACGCTCCAAAGATGGCTCGCTGTGACATCGGAGGTTATCTGCACGGCTCTGCCTACGGAGGTTCGGTGGCTTCTCCGACAGGGGCTCAGAAGGAAGAGGATGCCAAGGTAGCCCCAGGTGAGGCTACAGAGTTGGGGAAGGGTATTGAGAGCTGGTGGTGGCTAAAGAGGCTGTGGGAATCAGGGGCAGGGCAGGTGATTAGGTACAGAAGTTCAGTGAAGTCATTCCCTTTTGACAAAAGGGCTTGTTTCTTTCCTGAATTCCTTTCTTGCTGTTACCAGTCTGTTTGCTGTTTCAGTTCCTTAGTACAAGTACAGCTCTGTAAAATATCATGCCCTTAGGGAATTTAGTGCAAGTTTTTGTTCTTAATAAAGAGTTTGGTTTTCAAATTTTATATGCTATATGTTTAAACTGTATTTGGATTTAGATTTTGAAGCCATCTGTTGTTAGTTTCAATTGTAGGAAGTACAAGGCATTCTGAAGAAATCTCAGCATTGTCTAAAACCATTCTCTGCCAAACAAATTTCAAATTACAGAACTTGGACTCAGTGGGGATTTTTCTTTGTTGTCTAATAAACTGTGCAAATAGGCCTTGCTGCAGTGGTTTTCTGTCTATGCCAGGCAGTACTTGTTCCTTTACAGCCAGCCACTGTCTTAGTGCATGCTGTGTTGCACTTCATGGCCCAGCAGCTGATGAGTTCTTTTGCTTATTCAGATGATGTGGGAACATGGAATACCTTTTCCAAGACTGCTGTATGTGATGGTGCTCATGTCTGCAGAACCTGACGTGAACTCAGAATTGTGAACTGTGCCCTTAATCTGAGGCAGTGTTTGTTTACATTCGTATTCCAAAATAGTCACACTTCATTATTCCAAAAACATGCGAGAGTGCATTTTTAATTAGAATTCATTGAAATTATAGCCTGTGGATTCCAGACATCCAGAGCTCTGCTGGCCGACTTGTGCTTGCAGAAGTATACCAGTGCAAAAGGGATAAAAAACCCCACAAAACTCCAGTGAGGTATGGTTTCCTCCTCACCTCTCAGACTAGCACCTGAGAAGTGACCTGGAACAGGAGTGGATGGCACAGATTACTGTTAAGCGTTTCCTACAGTCAGGCTGTTTTTACTGTTGTGCAGGAACTCTTGCATGAACAAGATGAGCAAAGTGCTCCAGCTCAAACTAAATGTGTACATGAATGTTTTTGTTTGGGCCCAGACTGGTTGGGCTCCCTTACCTCCTGTATACCCGACCACAGGAAGAGCTACGCTGGCCGGGCGCAGCAGCAGGCAGGTACTGACTGCTTCTGTGCACGCACTTGGCACTGCAGGGCTTCAGGGGCACAGGAGACCACGAGGCGTCTGTGGGAGCAGCTCTGTACAAAACTTCTGTTACCACGCCTGATGAAGTTAACCCCCCTGATAACCCAGCAGGCATTGGATTATTCAGAACCAATAATTGGTTGTATTTACAGGGGTATGGGGGTACCGGTGTTTGAGTAAAGTTTAAAGCAAGTACAACATTTCTTGTATTTCTAATGAAGAGTTCTTAAAAACTGTATAAAGCTCAAGCAGTTTTTTTTTATTCAAAACTGTTAAAAGGCAAATGACCCATGAATGATGTCACATGATGCCTTGCTATGAATTGTAGAGATCTTTAATGTCATCAAATGTTTTAGTATTCACTTCCAAACGTAAGTCTTGGATTAATTTGGAATGTGTATCTTCTGCATTGTCTGTGTTAAACTCCCCAGTGCCATCTGCTGATGTAGGTGTTTGTGTAGGTTGGAGAATGGTTTCTCCACGGCTGTCGTTACTGAAAATCTCCAGCTTGGGAACTGGAACAACTTACTAGGGAAGCAGAAGAGGTGCACATTGAAAGATGTGCTGTAGCGTTAACCACGTTCCCTTTTTGCATCTGTATTTATTGCACCCAGACAAAACTGGCTTTTCTTGGCTTGTCCCCCAGACTTCGTCTTATTCCAGTTGTGTTACTAACACAAGACTGGAAACCTGAATGTCCAATGATTTTAAAGAAAATTATTCTTACAAATTTCAGTATCAAGCCTCCAGGTCTTAAAGATGATCTAATATCTGTTAAAGCTTTCTGTTTTTCTCTCTAGCTATTCCTGGTCTTCAGAAGAAGTCAGCATTTAAAGGGGAGATGAATGCAAGGTGAGCACAAAACAAAGCTTAAGGGGATGGCTCTACAGCAACAGGCTGTTCAGCTGCTCAGCACTGCCTCAGTCTTGGCATGGGCAGAAACAGAACTGGAATACTGGGAAGAGTTCAGGTGAACTCTAGTGAGTTGGCCATGCTTTTGAGAGCAGTTTTGCTGTTTTTTCCATGGCTGAGTCCTGCTACTCTGGTTAAGATTTTGTTGATCTGTTCAGGTCTTCATGTGGGTACTAGGGATTATGAAGTATGTGTACAATGTCATATGATGCTAGCTGAAAACAGTTTTACTGGGTGTACTTTGATGTTAAGTCCTCGCTAAAGAAATTCCCTCTTTAGAGTAAATTTGATTGTTCTCAGCTCTATTAAAAAAATGTTCTAATTTGCAACAGTAAAGTTATTATCTACTATTATCTACTATCTATTATCTACTATTATCTATTATCTACTATTATCTATTATCTACTATTATCTATTATCTATCTACTATTGCTGGAAAAAAGACTGTAAAACATTACCTTTATGCCACCAAGGCTGTGATGTGAGATCTCACTGGTTCTGATACTTTTGCAATGATGGATTTTGTTACTCCCTAAAATGCCTATGCTTCTTGAGTACAGCTTGGCACCAGTCATTGACAAAAAGAGTAAATCTGTCTTAATGTTGCTTGTAAGAATTCTTTTAAAAATTAATTGGCATTTGACATTTAAGAGTATATTGTCAAGTGACAATAATATATGAAATTCTGCAGGTCATGTTCCTATGTTGCAAGTTGCTGCTGAGATGGAGCTTCCAAGAATACGGAGACCTGAGAATGACACAGAATGCAGGTTGAGAAGCAGAGGTGACATGGACTATTTAGCATCTAGAAATTACAGTATAGTTGATTTTCTTTTTCTGTGCTAGTGTTTTACATATTAAGGAATGTCCAGCATGAAAATAGTGCTTAACAATGTTAAATCTGTTTTTTTACATCTAATCCATCAGGGCAAATTAAGTGGGAGAGCTTTAATCCCTGCTAACACTTCCTGTGCCAGAAATTAATAGAGTGGTCTAAATGAGGATTGACATCCTTAAACAACCTGGGTACAGAAATTTGAAAATTAAGTTGAAATGACATGTATGTTTTCACAGTAAAAACTGATGGTTGAGATGAGTTTACTGTGTCAGTAAATTAAGCCGTGCTTTGTTTCAAAAAGCCAGCTTGTCAGAACACTCACATTTTTTGTGCAACAAATTCAATCGTTTGAAATTCAAGGCAAATGAAGCACCT
Organism: Anser cygnoides; assembly: GCF_040182565.1. Lineage (NCBI taxonomy): Eukaryota > Metazoa > Chordata > Aves > Anseriformes > Anatidae > Anser > Anser cygnoides. Next base: position 13,901,534 of record NC_089880.1, read on the forward strand.
GAGCTCCAGTAATTGAGCTGTCTGTGATGGTCAGAGAAGCCCCTGTGAGCACATACTCCAATTCCCTCAGACCTTAATACACAATTTACTTTTAGTCAACTGGTCAGATCAGCAACCACGGCACCACTGGCTGTTCCTAGCTGTACCAATGTAAGGTGCATTAGCTTTGTACCTTGGGCTTTTGATACTGCAAAACTCTCATGAGTGGCTTTTGAAACATTTGCAGTTTTTTTCTGTTTTTCCTGTTCCAAATGGAAAAGGAGAAGAATAAGAGAAATATTGTCAATAGTGTCAAAACAATAATCTGGAGGATAAAACTTGTCAGTTGGTTACTTGAATTTTTATCTTTTTTAGTTTTAAAGCTTCACAGAAATACTAAAAATGCTACCAACAAATTGCAAAGTCACCATTAAACCAACTTTTACCTTAATTTCTTCAAGCCAGACGTCATGCTTGCCTTCCTGATTGTATGCACAATGCTGCATTAAACAGAAAACACAAACACTGTTCTTGCAAACTGCTCGATTTCAAAAGTCTGGTAATCAGAACAGAAAACACAAAGGCATAGATATCTCTGCACAAGAGAGACGAGAAATACAGCATGTTAACTTTTGTCTTTGAGGTAATATTCAGTGTCCCATCGCTTGGGAACAGCCCGTCAGAGTCAGGCACAGAGGAAATCTGAGAATCTGTCTTCTATTGCACTGTTAGAGTAAATATGCAGAAAATTCATTTCCTCTACATGGTATTACTCAGGCAGCACTTCGCATAATGTATCCCAGGGTAAGAATGGAAAAACTTCTCTAGACATAGGGAGATTTCCACCAATGGAGTGAAATTCAACAGAACTTCTATAAGATCTTTACCTGGAGGAAGCTTGAAGGAAAAGTAGGTGGAGGATGAGGCCTTCTCCTGAAATCTTTTCTGTAAGCAATGTCTTTATAGTAAAGATTCTTTCTGTGGATTTATTCAGAAACATTTGTACTTGATCTATATAGCAAGTGTTAAAAGTGTCCAGATATTGTTCTTGAGAAAACTGACCAAGTTAGCTTTACAGTTAGGTAATTGATCTCTTTTCCTGCCTGCAAATCAAAAATGCTGTGAGGAATACCAGCCAGGGGAAAGCTGGTATCACTGATACAATTTTATAAAAGTGGGTGGCTTAGCAGGCAAGTCAATGATGCCTTAGCTGTCTCTGAAAAAGATGCAGTTAGTGTTTAAAAACAGGAAAAAAAGATGAAGGTGTGAACACTTCTAATCTGGAACATGTCTGTTCATCCTGAGCTTTGACAAGAAAATTACCTGAAAGTGGCTGCCTGAAAACACTTTGGTGGTTCAAGCATCATCAGCTTGGCAGCGTTTGTTATATGCAACAAAGAGACACGCAAAAGCTGAGATTTTCTATTGCCTTGTTCAAAATCTCCCTTAAAAAAAAAAAAAAAAGGAAAAAAAGGCATCTATGTAGATGAGCAGTTTACATTCAGGTAACTGCAACACATCAAAGTTGGAGAACTGATGGGAATAAACAAATAAATAAATAAATCACCAAACACACCAGGAGTTCCAGGGATGGGAAGGGAAATGAAGCAAAAGAAGCTTCAAGCAGTTAATGTCAGCATGGCACTTCATTGCCTATGCCCCAGCCTCCTGCTGATTTTCTTGACACTGTCAAGAGCTCTGAAAATCTGTTTGATATTCTTTGTTCTCAGCAGTAACAGGAAGCTGCATTAAAGCATCCTTAAAATAAACAAGCACTGAACAAACAATCCACGCCAGAGGCTTTGCGTGAGGCAGCTTTTTCAAAGTGACCAAACCCATGCACATTGGTTCCAGAAGGATAAGAAAGTCTTTTAAAGAAGCATCAGGTGCTGCCTTAGTGTTTGCTATCGCTGACAGCTGTTGGCCTTGGTGAAGCACATGCATTGTGTGTCCGGGCAGAGAAGTGGAGGATAAAAGACGGAGGTGCAAGGAATGCCTTCAGTTTATCTGTACTACTGCTGGGATTTCTGCTCTACCAGTTAGCACAAGCCTTCACGTCACACAAGGGCCAACTTTTACAGGAGGCACTTCAGTCAGCTTTCTCACCTGGAGGTAAGATTGCACACAGGAACCAGAGGAGCGTTTTTGCATTGTTTTCAGGATACTAAAAAGAATTTAGAAATGATGAAGTAAAAGATAAACTCAGAACCTGATGCTGTGTTTTACAAGATGTGAGACCACATGACAGCTCAGGCATCAAGCTGAACAAGGCAATGTATGCAAGTGAATGCACATCGTGCATTTAGGTAACTGGTGCTTGCAGGCTTCAAATCTGCAAGGTGTGATAAGTAGGACTGGAAAGTTTGTTGGCGCTAATTTATAATTAAACCTGTCACCTTATGACAATGTTAAATACAGTGCTGATGTTGACCTTCTTTTGAAAAATAAGCAAAACCCCCACACCTTTAAAGTGACATTAGGGAAGAGGGACTGCCTACTTCATAGGTGCCATTATTGATGAATTTTGTGCTGATTTAAGATAAGTTTTGTTAAACCTAGTTTTCACAAAGTCCTGCTATACTGCATTCCAGCTGCACAGCATTTCTCCCTTGGTAGTAACTAACTAATTATACTCTGCTGTTTATTCTCACACTTAAAGTTTTAAATCCAATTAAAAGCTCTGGTAAACTTTTTTTTTCCTAACATTTGCTAAGAACCATTGATCAGGACTGCTTTAGAGCTACAGTTCATAAAGACAGTGGTAAGTTATAAAAGACCACAATGCTAAGATCTAATAATAATGTCTTTAGTTGGCATGGATAACTTTACAGCCATGTTTTGTCCTGGGAAAAATGGCCGTGTGGCCTCCCCAGGGCCAACTTTCTTAAGCCATATTCAAGTTTTCATGTTGCTGAGGTGGAGCATCTGTAGGAAAGTCTTTCACCTGTGCAGGAACAAATGAGCCCCACTTCCTAGATCTGAGTGAACTAAAAAAAGTGAAAGTAAAATTGCAAATTTAAGTACAATTTAAAAATCGACTGCACCATACTTTTTCTTAGCTCTTTGCAAAAGCAACTGACTCTTTAGATACCAGGACTGTATTCTGGGAGAGGAATTTCAAGTTTTCCTCCAGTGCTTTGGCCTGCAAAAAAAAAAAAAAATCAGAAAGACTATACATAGAGACTAGAAATGAAGAATTACCCCCCCCCCTTTTTTTTCCTAACTACTGTTTTTGTGCATAACTAAGCTCCTGAACTATAGTCCTATAGTCGGTGTCTGCTATGTAATTATCCATTTTTCCTCTTACCTTCTCCTAAAGAGTTAGTCGTTCATTGTAGCCAACTTACTACTTTTTTAAGGGGGTAGAGGGGAGTAAGAGTTGTCCCAACTGCATCATCTTTTTTTTCCAAGAAAAGATGTTGAAAGGAACACATTGCAAGAAAAATAAAATTTTCAACCACAGTGAGCACAAAGAATAATAACATGATTGGTCGTGTAGCTCTGTGCTGACTGCCACTATTGCTGTGATCATCGGCACAAATTCTCACCAAGGGATGGAGAACAAACAGCTGAAAGTCTAGTCCTACCTCTGTAAAAAGATATGTAGTAGGTGGCACCTAGGAGTCTAAGACAGACATACGGTTCCTTTACAGACTCTGAAGTTAATGCAGATACACAGGGAGGTGGATCTATTATAGTTTTTTTTAGTTTTAATTATATGTATTTTTACATAACAACTCTAATTCATTCAATGCGCTAAGAAATGACATTCCTGAAGATGTTCTTCTACATCTGTTTTATACTTACCCTCTACCTCTTTGAATTTTTGGGTAGACCTGTGTGGTGCCAGGAGTTGCACTCGATGATCCTTATGGGTCCCTTCCAACTGGGGATATTCTATGATTCTATACGTTTCATCCCTTCACACTGCCAGCCTGATCAATTCTGGGAGTTGGTGGCAAGAAAGAATTTGAGGATTTACGATAATCCAAACACTGCAGTGAGGGAACTATATGGACATGGCCTGCAGGGGAGGAAACTTCTGTGAGAAACTCCCAGTGGTGTAGTATTTTCCATGGCAGTATTATAAGGTTTAATTTTCTAAAAATCTTTGCGTGACTCAGAGTCTGGCACTGGCCAAAGCACGAGCTTTGCTCATGCATCTGTAGTGGCTGGAAGGGTAGAGTTCGACATTAAGAGTTCTTCTAGTCCAACAGAAGATTTTTCTGAAAATGAATTTAAAGAACCAGGGCGGAAGAAAGAAGCCATAGATACCAGGTGCTGATCAGAACTCAGAAGTCTCAGGGCAACTAAAGACCACGGCTATAAATGTTGGAATCAAAACACAGTATGTTATCTATTAATACAAAGATGCATTATGGTAAAAAGTAATATATATATATATACTTATATATCTATTTATATATCTTTATTCTTTACTATTTTTACTATTCTGTGCCAGATACTAAATAGAACATTTTGCCTAATAAGCTCTGCACACTATCCCTCTTAAAATGCAAAGTTTTTCTATTCCTGAGTCCTTCTGATATATACTCCAGTAGTAATTAAGGGATTTATATGCTTATTTACATCAGGAAAAAAAAAATTCTCCCTGACACTGCCGGATTTCCCGTGCCATTCCAAACAGAAGATTTAACCCAGTTTCACATGTGAAACATACATTCTTTATATTATATGCTGTGTGTAGCCGCATATTAGCTGATGGATATGCAAGCAGTGAAAGCTGCTTCATAGTAAGATGGATTAAATGCGAATGTTAATAAATCATTTTTGCATTCAGTGGGTACCACTCAAGCTCTGCATTTACAAAAGTAGACATTTGATTAAAAAATGTAATTGTTTTATGGACAACAGAAACGATTGTTTGCTAGAGAACTGCATTCAAAGTATGCGAGCTCACTGCATGTAATTGTCTGCGTATTTGTACTATTTGAACTCATTGATAATTATCTATGAAGGTCAGCCCTTGAGACAGTTTTTCTGAAGTCTGATAGGACTTTCAGAAGCACATGAAGGAAAGTGATGGACAGGCAGTCCCAGGAGCTGTTTTCTTAGGAGAGGGTGGAAAAGCAGCATGTGATCATGCCTGTTCTGTTCAAGACTACAGCAATGCATTATGGCAGCTTCACAGGCATATCTAGAGCTGTGGCACTTTTAGTTTTTAAATGGTTTATTTTACAATATTAACATCATTTAAAGTTGTCTGTTTAGAGTGTGGATGTACAGACACACGTTCTTGAAATGAGCTATCGTCCTAAAGCCACTAATTTGTTAGCATCATCCTGGCCCTTCCAAATGAAGTCACTGAAGAATCTAAAGGAAATATTCATGTTACAATCTGTAAGTGAGAAGAGCAGCACTATAGAATATACATATGTATCAGTATAGCAGGAAGATTTAAGAAAATTTAAAATGCTAAAATGTAAAAGCTTTTAATAATTTTCCTAATATGGAAAGACTGCAGATAATATAGTTAAATGAGAGTAAATTCTGGCATACCTATCATTTGTGGGTAGGTAGAGTAGGGAGCACTCCAGTACAATAAAACTTAGCTGTTCTTCTGCAGAATATAATTAGTAGCATACAAAAAAAGCAAAATTTTCTTAGTTTCTCACGATTTTGAGATTAGTAACATTATTAGATGTTTCAAGCAGTATCCTAAATAAATCCCCGTGAAGACATAAAACTTAAGGAAATGTGAAAATGTAAAACATGTTGCAAAAACTATGGAAACAGAAGGAAAAGGCTACTAAACTTATAACATGAAAACCAATCACAATAATGAAAACAGTTTGATTCTGTACTTAAGAAAAGCCAAATTAAGAAGATTTCTAGTAAGACTCTGATAGTGAAACGACATTGAGATTTTAGATATTTATAGAATCTAATAATGTCTTCTAGTGCTTCTGCCCTTATAAACAAAAACAAACTTCAGACCATGCACGGATTTATGTATAAAAGGCAAAATGTGTATTTCAGGACACGGGTTTTCAAGTCTTTTTCAAGTTTTGAGATGTACCTCATTTGAACAACCATTTCAAGATAGGTGGAACAACTACAAATCATTCAGCTAAGTTTTTCCTGTTCTCTAGTTTGTAACCTGAATCGTGAAGAGCCAGGAGAGAGCTTTGAACAGCTCGCTCGCATGCACACCACACCCCCTCTCCCCAAACTGGATCGGCTGGGACAACAGATGAGCAGTAGCACTGGTATTTACTGTATGACCTTTTACAGCTGCCATAAAATGGTTCATCCTCCTCCCTTAGGGCTAACACAGACATTTAGTTTGGCTGGTGGAGTTGTCAGGCTGCTTGCATGAATAGCCAGAAACTCTGCAATAGCCTTGGACTGGAGTTTGGTTTAGCTCATCTTTGGGCAAGGCAGCAGTCTACCACAAAAGGACAGAAGGAGAAGGGAAAAATAATCCTGCAGCTTCATCTGTAGAGGCTTCATCTGTTTTTTGCACTTGAGTGGTGCACTTGGGTACAAGAGGTGTGCTTTTATACGCTGGCCTGTGCCAGCAGAAGCTGGGTGGCTCTACTGTGCTGATAAAAAAAAAGGAGAAAATGAGCAAGGGTAATGAAACAGCAGGTGGGTTAAGCCACACCAACCACAAAGAACTGAACAAAACCAGACACCAGTGGTGGATCAACATCCTGCAGAAATCCTTCCTACAGCTGAGAGACAAAGTGCCTGCCAAAGAGCTAACTGAAGATCTTCCAGCTTTTTCAGGCAAGGCACCAGTGTACCAGAGGCACTCGGCCTTGTGAGCATCCCTGACGTGACGGCACTGCGGTGGGAAGCAGCAGCCTGCCCCGAAGCGCAGTTATCACAGAAGTTCAGAAGGGCTTTTCTCCTTTTCCATAGCAGCTTCTGTGTTTGTGTGATTACAATGTAATAGATCACAAAGCATCTGGCACCCATAGGAGGACGGGAATTTGGGGCAGAATTTGGGTGAAGAAAACATTGTTCTTGTTTTTTTTTTTTTTGTAAATTAGGGCAAGTCATGCAGAAATATGTTCATCTGCATATGCTAATGACCACTAAAAATCAGCATCAGTCAGTGGAAGAGTCAGAGCTAAACTCCAGCTTTAATACCTGCATGTTCCCAACCCTCGGAGCAAAGAGCAGCAACCAACCATCTGACTACCATTAAGCATCACTAATAAAGCTGAAGGAGGTGATCTTGTGTTGGACTGAAAACAAAAGGTTTTGCACTTGCATTTGCTTGGAAGCAGATCCTGCGTGCTCACTCTTGGCGATAACACGATAATCTTTCAACATTCTGAGGACTGTTTACATATATGATAATTTTATTACTATTAACAAGAAAGACTAAGAGAAACAAAACCCACTGTGCAAATAACTGTTGCTGTTCTCTGCTGGGAGTCGTGTATGTGTTGTCTTCATCAGTTGCATGCTCAAGGCACCCTCACCTCCTCCCCTGCTAAGAGGCTTTGCGATTTTTGAAGTAGGTTATGGTATGTAAAGTGAAAAAATACAAGTTAAATGATTATGAGAAAAGTCTTCTTACAAATTACAGACTGCCATTCTATAATCTTTATTCTAAGTTGGAGGCACCAAAAATGAAGCAAAGCGGCTAAATTTGAAAGCATTTTCACATTTTCAAAGCCTGAAGAGTTTCAGATGGAGATTACTCTTTCTTCCCCAACTCAGAACAAAGTCCAAAATTATTGGTTTTGAAACTTAGGAGTTTTATCTTTTAGTCTTCAAGATTGTATTTGCTTGACAGAAATTTTAAACAATTCAGTCGTTAGGTCAGCATGTTGGGCCAGACCATCTACCTAGCTATGGGGCGTGGATTTACTCAAAATGCATTTTCAGTTTTATTGCACTTAAGATTCAAGTTTTCTGTGTGATTCCTCTTGTACTATTATCAAGCCTAAGTAAGCTTTCCAATATTTCTTCTACAGATACAGTTCCTTTGTTAAAATTTTATCATCTGTGAATGGTAAAATAGTGCAAAAAGTGCCAAATACTTCACAATTTCCAAAGCCTGGGCAACTCAAATCCAGCATTGTCCTGTCCCTTGACAAGGTAGGCTTCCAGTAAAGTTATGCAATAGTCCAGTTCCTCCAAATTGTTACCAGCCAGGCCTCTTGTATATTTTCTAAATTAGAAGAAAATGGTTCAGCAAAAGATGTGGCGACTTTGAGCTGAGATGATAAACTCTGAGGTTGCTTGCAGGGAGCCTATTTTAGACAACAGGCTACATATCTAAGTACCTCTTTGCATTTGTATCATCGTACACACACGGAACTACAGAGACAAATGTGGTTGTATGATCTTGTGATTCAGTTTACAAAGCTTCTTATGATTCCTGAAAATTCCATAAAAATAAATGGTCTATAACATTAAACTAAAAAATCAGTATTTGTGAGAGTAGCATCTTTGCTTTCTGTAATTCTTTCCAGGCAGAATATTTTTGAGTCTATGTGCAACACACAATAAAAATAGTGGCTTCATCAGATAGCTATAGTAACCAGCATCAACAAGTAAGCAACAGAAGTCTATTTAAGTGTCCCAAATGCTAGTTTCTGAATTTACATTTTACAAGATGGTTATTTCATTCATTGCGCGACATATATTCAAAGTTGTCTAAACACTGCAAGTAGCTTATTTAACTTTCCCACACTATATACCTTATTCTGAGTTTCTTCCAGCTTCACCGAGCCTTCCGTTTTCAGACTGAAACTTTCAAGGTTCAGTCTGTACAAGGGTGACCTTCAAAGTCTGATTGGAGACTTTCCAAAACAGATGAAAGCAGGAGAAGTTACTGTAAACTTAAACATGGATACAGGATTTTTATTTATTTATTTATTGTTCTCAACATATTCTGAGTCTGGGTCAGAAAAGCAAGTTTAGTAAAACCAGAGCTGCACAGCTGGCTATATGGAATGCTGTCTCTGAGGAGGGCTTAAAAATCACCATTGATAAGTGAGCAAAAAGATCTGAACACACAGTGACTGACAAGGCGTACATGTATAAAAACATTAATATTACTTCAGCATATGGTAGTGGAAAAAATACTTTTAAAATGTGCCCAACTGTCACATCCAGCATTATCATAGCATTAAAAATTTGGAGAGAGCTTGGAGTGATCACAAAGTATCCAAGGTCAAAAACAGGTCTAAGGAAAAGCCTTCAGTCTAGTTAACTTATCCAAGAGATGGCTGGGAACTTAATCTGGAGATGAAAGTGTTTACATAACTGAAGTCTTAAAAGAGAACATGAGTTTTCTTTCTAAGTAAAAAAATAAAAAAATCTCTAATGACAACATACTATGCTTAGTAATGTTCGTTTTATCCCACGGAAGGATAATTTCTTTCACTGTGAGAGACCCCTGGTTAAATGCTGCTGTATTAAATAGACTACATAGGTCATTTACCTATCATGAGTTTTCATGGGTCAACAAGATAGATATCATCGTGGATGTCATTGGTACACAATATAGGCAAAGAAGCTACCTCAACAACTATTCCAACAGAAGGTGTAATTAAATCTTCAGAATTGACAATGATACGCTCTGGTTTAGTCTTCCAAATTCCAAGCCAGTTCTTTTCTTTCATCTTCAGTTTTTCCAAAAGGTATTTGCCATTGCATTGCTGGCACCCTCTGCCTGGTTTTAAGAATTCAGAACAAAAGATGTACCTTCCCCATGTATTACCTCGCACTATTCTGTAAAACTACCTGCGTAGTTCTGTCTGTGGGCCCAGATTAAGAGGAAAACCATCGAAAAAGAGGAGAGAATAGGCTAAAGAAACACGAGAGTAGTTAATAGACAAAGTAAAAAAACAAACAAGGCAATCTGCATCTAAATGATGTATTGTCACATGAAAAGTGTTGCAGTGTTCACTTTGCTGGATTCACACCTAGGCTGTATTTCGTAACGCTTGTATCGGTGTGTCTGTGTCTCAGAGTGCCTGGTTAGTGTGCCAGCTGCCTCCCAGCTCATACACTATCTGATGCTGCTCTGCTGTTGCACTAACCCGCTGATATCTCACTGTTTCAGGACTGGTCTGCCTCTTGTCTGCTCCAGGACTGCACATACCTAACAAGCCCACTTGTTTTCTGCCATTCCTGGTAATCATTCTTCAAACCAGCCATTTACTGCAGATTTCAAACTCCTCAAGTTTCAGGAAATGTGAAGAATTCAGGAAATGTGAAAAATGCTGCCCAGCTACAGAAACAATAACGTAGTCGGAAGAGTCATTGTGGCCCTATGCAATGCCACAATTTGAAAGTGAGTGACAGTTCAGGTTGGGACAACAAAATAAACTACTGGCTCTCTGTCCTTCTTGTGAAGACTGGGAATCTTTCTGAAGCAAAAAGCAGCATGATGCTGGTAAGCACTCTCTCTTTGAAATAGCCCATCTGGCAGCTCATCTCCTTTTTCAAAGTTGCTGTATCCTACACCCCATACTAACTTTTGATTACTCAAGATATTCAGCTGAGTGAGAGTTGTTATCAGTACATTTCATCATTTTTTTCTTTTTATTACAACCCTGGCAAAATGGTCCTATAACATGTCTCTGAATAAATCTGTATGTGTCTTATCTACCAAAGAACATCGAATTTGTATGTTGCTGTTGATCACACAAATCATTTTATAGAGAACTAGCATTGATGATTCCCTAAATTCCCAAAATATATACAAAAAAAAGATAATGGTGCATTAGTGACTTAACAGTGAGCGTGACGTGCTTTGTCCAGTGCTCTTCCAGATGCGCAAGACAGCAAGAAGCATTCTTACTGAGAGCAACCACAAGCTACCCCTTACCACCTCACCTGGTGCCACCAGGTCTTCTCATCACCCCTTCATATTGTAGCTTCCCTGAAGGAGGAATTCAACAGAAGCTTGCAGAATCATCATACATAATTTGTAGTGGGATGAACAATTGCTTCATTGAGCTAAGTCCTGTTTGTACTCTGGAACCTGAAAAAATTGGCAATCCTGACTGCATGATGTGAGGAGAATAACACACTGGGAGAACATCTGCTGTCCCAACTGTGACTTGGAAGGAAATTTGACAGTGAGTACTTGGGATCAGTATGAGAAAAATGCTAACTGTCTGTTGTACACTTCAGGGGACTAATAAAGTTATCTGCCATCTATTTGTGCACTGTTATTCATTCTTTTTTCTCTGTTTAGAAATCCAGATGTTGCTAAACTGAGATTTGGCCATGTGGCTTCCAGTGACTGAATAGTTTTTACTGCCTTTTGTTCAGAAAGACAGAATTAGTTAAAAATGTGGACTTCTGTATTGGAGATAAATACTAGTAAAAGCTTTCAAGCCTGATTCCTTCTAAAGGTGGAAACCTGGGAATCCTCCTGCAGCTTGGCTCCTTTGGGACTTTGGGACAATCTCATATCCAGGCAGGGCAAGAAATGGCTGGAAAACATAAAGAAAAGGTGGGGAAAAAAAAAAAAAGAAAGAAAGAAGGGAAACAACTTTAAATATTTTCCCAAACTGGGACAAGTTAAAAGGAACTCTTAGTGATTATCTGGAAGCTTACCATGCTTTTGGCTACAGTGTGGGAAAGTAGCTTTATGTTTGCTTAAATGAACTGGAAGGGAGTACCCTGGAGGGATTCCTATCTGGCTAAAATTATTAAATCCAACTCAGCTGTTTTGCAACCAATATCATTTTAAGAAGAAAGATAGGTGATTTGGTAAAATGAAAGGGAAGCCGAATGTGTCTATTTTGTCTGGGTTTGTAGAGCCCTTAAATGAGTGTATAAAATTCAGAAAGTGCTAGCTGGTGATGACTGATAAATCAATAGCATTCAGTAAGGCACACTTCCCTACTAATATGCATATGTAGTAACACTTAATAGTTTTAAATATGCAAAAATGTGGAAGTGAACAAACACATATAACATTTCCGATACTATTATAGAACTTTTGGAGCTGCACTGAAGTGTTGATGAAAATGGTATGCTAGGTATGTGTTACTACATAAAGATGTTTATGTTCTGGAGGCTTTTTGTTTTCTTAACCTTTGAAGTTAAACAGTTCGGGTGGCAAAAACTTGGTTGCCACAAGCCAGTGGTTGAAAGGAAGTGTGAAATGTATTTTGAGAATGACACAAGCCAAAACTGGACCAACGAAAAGCACATTCTAGGTTAAAAAAACAATGAGAAGTGACAATGAGGTGCTATGTTAAAGAGTATCCTGTGATTTAAAATCATGTAGGAAATAACTTTTAAGAAGCATGTTCTGGTATCTATCTATATCTATGTCATTTCAATGCTAATTGACATACAACTGTCTTCAACCAACAGGCATCTGAGATGAATCTTTGCCAGAAAACAGGAGTGGGAGAGATTGACATGATCACCGTATAAAGCTGTAGCCTATCCTCTGTACACTCTCCTGGTGCTTACTGTAAGTTGACCCTATGACAGATGATTGCAGTTCATTTTTTAATAAATCAATGCAATAAATGTTGATTTTAACTTTTTCATATGATTTTAAAATGACATGATAATAGGTGAGGGTAATAACTGAGAGTAAATTAACATACCTAAAATTAATTATTAGATAAATACTGCAGTTCATCTACTCAGTTAAGGGCTTTTAATTGAATTAAGTTATCTGATGTAATGATTTTATTGAGCTCCAAAACGAAAGAAATTAGTACTAGTTGAAGAGAGTACAGATTTCCTATTTAAAGATCGGACAAGTAAAAGAGCAGGACACATGTTTTAAAATTACCCATCCCTTTGCAATCACGGCATTTTTCTGAACACTTGTCTTTGTCTTTCTTATGTTTCCATGCTGCACTGAGTAGGAGAGATGAAAATGTGGGCAGTATGTTGACGTTCACAGCAAGCAAAATACCTCTTATAACTATGAAAAGTTATTTTAATACATTTTCAAATCTTTTCCTTAGATACTTTGCTCCTGGTACATCAAAAGCCAAAACAGGAGACATTTATCAGTAAACAATGTTTATAAGGCATTTTAGACATTTTTCTATTGTTTATGATGACCTCTTACAAGTTTAAAAATGTCATTTCCTTCCCTGACAGCCCCTAATTTTTCACTTTGCTTAATAATCCATAATTAGTAGTGTGAGTTTACATAGCTATTTGAATGCCTAAAAGTAGGAGGCTAAATTCTCTTATTATTCAAAAAATTATGGACACAAAAAGAAAAAGGAAAAAGGAATTTGCTCCAACATGTGTTTTGCCTGTGAAGGATTTGCATAGCTGTGCCAGTGAAGAACAGGACTCAAGGTGTCATCTAATGAGGTTCCAGCACTTTGCTTTATGGATCAGAATTAATTCCTAGTGCCTGCAAAATTAGCATGTCTTCCAGTCCTGTGATAGCTATGGACAACAACTACCAGAGAACGGGTCTTGCACGTTTACATTTTTCACAGTTCCTCTTAGGATTGCGAGACTGGAAGACTGGAAGACTTAACAATCCCAAGGGACATGACTTCCCTCCCTCTTTAGCCGATGACTGAGAGGGTAGCCACAGCCCTAGCTACAGCCTCTAGCCTCCACAGACGGTATCCTCTTTCCCACAAGACCCAGCCTGATGGGTCTTTGGACAAGCTTTTTGTTGGCTCAAAGACAAGGGAAGGAAGGGTAGGATATTAGAGTGTTGGCACTTCTCCCAGCTTTTTGCAGCAGGAGTTGTGGGTGCTGTTCAGAAGCTCACTAGACCTATATCTGACTGCTGTTAACTTACTTAGAAGGCTTAGCAATGGTACACAATACAGAAGAGCCATAAATCCTGGCAGGCTAGAGTCAGAGGAAGAAAAGACAGGAGATGTAAAGTAATATTAAGGCAGTAATGGTACTGTGTTATCCCACCAAGGTGGTCCTTTCTGGTGACTTACTGTGCAGAGTTCAGTTTAAAAAGATGTGACAGACCAGAGGGGATGGCACGTTGCCCAAGAGCGCACAGTGGGTATAGCATTGTGTTAATAGATAGGTGTCAGATGCTGTTATAGTCAGGAAGGAATGAGGATACAGTGTTTAAGTGATCTGACAAGGAACATGAAAAAAGTCAACAGTACAATCGCGATGCTGGTAGGAAGGTCAAACCTCTAGCCTATGCCCTCTTTTCTGCTAAAACAAAATTAGCCTTCCTTATTTTACTGTAAACAAAACTGGGAGCATTGTCAGACCTGTAGCGTTTTTGACCTTGACCTTTCAGCTATTTGTAATTTTGCCAAACTTACTATTTATTTCACCGAAACTGCATGTAGTATGCAGAGTGATTTGGATCAGACAGAAATGTCGGTGCGTACTGCAGCGTGCAACTTATGTCAAAGCCACTGTGTGCGCTGCACTGTGACACTGCTCTTTCTGAATTCTAGATCAAGGGATTGGTGTTTGATAGGAGAATGATCTTGATGTCAAAAATAAACTTTGAGTGTTCTTGCAAATGTCTACTTAAAGATGTCTGTGTCACAAACTTCTGAAAACTGTAGTTCATGTATGCTCTGTAGCTTTGCAGTGAATTTATAGGGCTTAACAGCTGTATATTCAGAAGACTGTGTTCATTCTGAGTATTGTATTTTCATTTTTTGGTCCTTGGCTACAGGGGCTGAACAGATTTTCCCTGAATTGCTTCTTTTGAGTATTTAGTCTTTTGCAGTAGTATTTTTTTTCAATGCAGAGAATGTGTCTTCTGTCCTCTCAGCTGGTCGCTGTCTGACTGCCAACAGGCATGCAGGCAGTGCAGGGGAGAACGTAGTGAGCTGGGGAGAACCAAGACTAGAGATGGGGCACGCCAGATACACGGCCAGGAACAGGCATGGGTACGTATCCCAAAGACAGCTCTGTAGGGTCAAACTCCTTGCAGGTCCTCACGGCTCACTGTGTGCTCCTAGTCATGTAAAGGAGAAACAACTCTGCTTCAGTTCACTTCCGCACGGGAGCAGAGACAGGTTGCCGAGGAGCTTTAAGAGGAGGAACAAGCAATTGGGGTGACCAGTGAATCTACAGATCCCCAAATTACATGCTATTGTTACCATTGTCCAGCAGGGCACCCAGGTTTTAACTCTTCAGGAATAACAACAAATCAAACTGCAGCTTGCTTGGCAAGACAAACTATTTATTTAGCAGGAGAAACATGAGCTCTGCTCATCTAAAATCAGTCATCTGAAAGATGAAGACTTCTCAACTGACTGCCCCCTCCGTTAGATGGTTGATCTGACGTTGGAGGTTTGGGAATCCTGGATTTCCAGTGATGAGGCTTCCTTCTAGAAGCAGTCCAAATGAATCAGAGTCTGTTGCAACTTTTGTCCACAGTTCTTTACAGGACCATCTCCATTGCTTGGTCTGGCTTCTGGGCTAATCAGCGAGTATCCTTTTTGATTTCTTAGCAATTCTTTTCTGCACCTAACTTTCTTAGAGGCTGTGTTATTTTTAATTTTTGGAAATCAAAAGAACTATGCTTAAAAGAGCATTAAACTTGTAAATGAGAGTTCTTAAAATGAGGGGTACACTTGAATTAGGGTTGCTCTCAACAGCCATTTCTATGAGGAAAAGAAGGGTTTTACAAGTGATGAAACAGCAACCAGTTTTATTATTAATAAAACAATGGTCATGAGAAGACAACTGGCAGACCGTGCTATGAAAAAAACAGTTTGTGACCGTAAACAATACTTAAGAATTAACTGGGAAGAAAATGTCAGCCTAGAGACATTGGGCAAAAGGAGTTATTCAGCTGTGTATTGCAAAAGATCTTGGGAATTTTGCTGGAAGCTCAGGAAGGATATTTGTTAAACAATTTGACTATGGTCACATAGGTCAACATCCTTTATGGTGAGATACTCATGACCACCCCCAGAACTTGCGCTACTTTCTGGGATAGCATTTTATCAGCCTTGGAAGATAATTCTACTGGGAATGCTTTACAGTTAGTGTAAACAGCTCCAGCTCATGCACGTGAAGGATTTGCATTGCTGGGCGTGTCAGTGAAGAACAGGACTCAGACATTATCCAAATGGGTCTGGGTAAACGATTCCTGCTCTTTACAGCATGTTGGAAAGCTAAGCATTGCTGTAACTTTTTGGTGGCAGAGCATACATCAATGGACAACGGTGACACTGAGCTTGAGACTGTTCTTGGTGAATTTGCTGGCTATATTTTAGAGATGTAATAGCATACAGAGATAAGTTTAACCTGTTCCTTTCACGCACTTCCATCCTTGCAGTGCACTGCATGTGTATTGATTGAGATTGGGAGAGCTACAAGGGGAGAAGAGGAGTGTTGAGGAACATCTCATCTCTAAGAAGTTCACTGGATGTTTCAAGGCTGAACTCACCCGTCCATGTGTGCCCCTTTCCCAATCGTCAGTGCGCTTTACAAAGGCAGGAGTTCATTGTGGCACTGGTCAGGCAAGTGGAGGTCTTGGAGAAGGGAAAGAAAAGAGAGGATAAGGATAAAAGATAAAACTCTCACCTGCTAGAAAACAGAGATTACTAATTAATTTCATATACACCACCAAACAGCTATTAAGCAAAAATGTTTTTTGGTTAAAGGATGGGATGTGTTTGAATCCACAATATGAAGATGAAAAACTGCACAGTCTTTTCATCTTTAATTTTCATTTTAGTTTATTTCTTTGCCACATTACAGTCTTAGAAGAGAAGGTTAGGATACATCCCAGACCCACTCCAGAGTAGATATGCTTCTGTCTCCATTTCTCCTGGGTTTGCAGAAACTTGTAAGAAGCAGATTACTTTTCATTAACACATTTAGAGATTTTAACAAATTTAGAGATTTTTTTATTCACCTACCAATAGTTGCTGAATGGGCTTATTTAGGATAATCTGCAAAAGAGTGACTAGAAAGTCAGACTTAAATAAAACACTTTATGAAACACCTTCTGCTTTCACAGCTATCAGTTTCTATTCCAGTTTTATTTATAAATGCCGTAAATCTCTGCTTCCATAAAACCATGATATATATAACTATTTAGTAACTAGCACAGTTATCTGGTTTATTCTTTACTTTTACTGCTGTTGATAGTGGACAAAGATTATACTGAAACCTCAGATATTTACCAGAATAATTCACATTCTCTGCAGACCTGTTGTTGATTGCAGGACTTCTCTAAGCAGGATGGCCTTAAACCATATCTTAATACAGAATTGCATTTCTTGTGCATTTTTAGCATTAGTTCCAAGTTGCATTTGTTGCATTACATGCGGAAAGAGATCATTAGATTCTTAAAGCAGTTCCCCATCTGCAGTTCCTGCACTTCTTGCTGGAATAAGCTGTGAGGTACATTAACTCTGGCACAACTTTTCAGTTTCAGCTGTGCCTGTAGGTTGTTGCCTGAAGAAATCAAGCTTTTTCGTCGTTGCAGTTGATGCCAAGACTGAAGCAGCACTGAGCTGGCAGGAATGGAATTGAAATCACACCTTGTACTTTGATTGTTTCACTTTGGACACTAGAAAGATGTGATGGATCAGTTGATTAAAATCTGCAGTATTTTGTATGCTTCAGTGTAATTTTACAGATTATCCCAGCTGGAATTGTCAGTCAAAATATTTAAGCCAACTTTTTAAAATAAAGATTTCAACTTATACAGAAAATCAAGGGTGCCTAAAACTTTGCTTTTATCTTAATAAAATTAAAATGCTTATAGCAGTTTTTCTCTGTGTTTGCTGATACCTTACAGGAGACTACAGTGTGGTTTATTTTCACATATACCTGTAAAGCCACCTGAATTTTGTCACCCAGCGTTTCTGATTTTTTTTTTTTGTACTGATCCTGTGGCAAATCTGCTGACTTGCTTTCTTTTAAGTGTTTTTGTTTATTTGGTGGACGGGGAGTGGATGTCTGCTGTAATTACTGTTGTTTGGATTGTGTCCACTGAGAAAAGTAGATGGGCCTGTGGGAAGCCTCTGCGTTATGGGGGTCACGGCAGGGCAGAGCCAAGTGTGCTTCATCTCCCACCACTGCACACACTTCCTCTGCGGGCTGTGCCAGCCTGAGAGGCAAATTGTTCAAATGCAGCTGCTGGAAACTTCTTCCTACATCTCCCAAAGCAGGCGGATTGTGAAAAGTAACATAAGGTTGCTTGGGTGCTTTCTCCGGTGGCTGATAACTCTGTAAGACTGGTGGCAAGCACAGGGCTTTTCTGTCATTTGTTTTTTAGTGTAAACTGACATAAAAGTATGCAGTGAAATGTTTAGGTGTTGAGCAGTTTTCATCTGGGGATCCTAAATGTAGTAGTGCGTGCTCGTTGTTTTTCTTTGTGGGGATAACTTTTAACAACCTGTTTTAATAATTGAGACCCATGGAGCAACCAGGCTCAGCTTTGACAGTCTAAAACTTGTTTTCCGTAGTGTATGCATTTTTTTTTGCATGAACAAGTAATGATGATAAATGAGTATGGGAAGACCAAAACTTAAAATACGTGTTGTCCTGTGATGCTTACTAGAAACATTCTGGACTTTATAACCCCAAATGGGTCAAATGTATCTACTTAATTTAATTCTGCAAGACAAGCATGCCTCATCTGTTCCTTGCAGAAAAGTAAAAAGGCTCTTCATATAGGTGTGTTAGTGTTTTGCTTGAGCTGCTGTGGAAGGATAGAGATTAACTGTGCTTCTAATTTATTTCAAACTGCTTGTGGGTGTACAACACCTTGTTGCAATTTTGTTGTTGTTGATCAAATGGAAAGAAAATAGCCATTTTCTTCTTCTATTTCCTGCAAGTGGTGCTATTATACAGAAGGCTGTTTCGTCTCAGGTTCTTATGATGCTTTTGCTTTTTCACATTTCTTCTCTTTGTTCTTACTCTCTCCCCTCTTGCTCTCATTCATTTAATGTGATCTGAGTACCTCAAAGAAGAATTAAAGTATTAAAGTGCCAATTTTTACAGTTGTCTTTATACATTTTTTCCTGACCACCTCTTGGCTAAATATAGAGCATGTTTTTCTGAGCCTTGATATCATTGCAGTGAGTGCAATTTGGGGCAATAAGTGCTTGAATACTTGAACCTGCTTCCAAAGAAGCAGCCATGTCATTTTTTCACCGTTCTTTCATTTATCCCCATGCTGTGTAAGCCCAGCACAGTTACCAACATTATGCACAAATATTATTTGTTCTTTTTTGATGGTTACCCGTTAAGTTTTGTTGTTGTGCCCAGACTGAAGTCCTATCTATTTAACAGTCCTTCCTTCCTTCCAGGCAACTCCTCCCACACAGGATGACTCACTCTACTTCGTGGGATTTTCCAGTCATAAGGATTTATTGACCGAGGTATTGTTGCTGTTATTCACTCTGTAAGCATTGGAAAGTTAGAGAAGTTACCTGGGCTGTCCTTCTGCTCGATCAGCACCAGCTAAATACCGACTCCACAATTACTACTTGTGACAACTTCCCTTTCAGATTCGAGTCTGGGTCAGTAAACTGGCAGCAGTGACGGGTTTCCCAATGCCTAAATGAAACAGATTTTGGTTGTAAGCCCTGAAAACATGGAGCCTTTTCCATGGAAAAGGAATTGTGCAGTTTCATACATGAAGTTGGTAATCGGTAACTTCACTTAAAATCTGCTTCATTTATGTGAGCTCAAACAGCTAAGTGGGAAGAGTATTTTATTTATTTTTGTGTGTTGCAAAAGAAATGTATTTTTGGGGAATGCACTGGGATGCTTTGATAGACTCAAAGCTTTGACGGACTGTTTCAGCAGGTAAGGCGCTGAAGAGCGAGCACAGCCCAGGCTCACAGAGATGCAATTCTGATTTTGGTGAGATCAGCGCAAGCTTGGTGAACAAAACGTGGCTGCATCGCTCCGCTGGGGTATTATAAACGCGCGTCTCAGAGGAGAAATCGCGGCCAAGAGGACGAATTGGGTTTCGATGGAAAGAACCAAGCGCCCGCTTGGACTTGGTGCTCTCTCAGGTGCTTCCCAGCCTAACCGACCCCGTCCCCCCGTCAGCAGGACCTCTCCTCCCGCTCGGGACCCCCAGCCTGGCGACGGCCCGGCTGCTCGGAGCCCCTCGCCCAGCGGCACCGGCAGGGCGCCGAGCCCCGGCTCCCCGCCCTCCGCCTCCCCTCAGCGGCCGCCCCCGCCCTCCCCCCCCCCCGCATTCCAGCGGCGGGGCCGGGCCGGGCCATGGCGGCCGGGGGCAGCTCCCGGCCTGCCCCGCGCCGCCCGCCCGCCCCTCGGCAGCGCGCCCGGCTCCGCCCGGCGGCGCGGCGCGGCCCGGCCCAGCCCGCAGCGGGAGCAGGGCGCGAGTCGGCGGCTCGGAGCTGCGCGGCGGCCCCAGCGAGCCCCCGCCGCCCCCCGGCCCCCTCCGCCCCAGCCCCGCCGCCATGCGCGGCGGCGGGCGCCGGGCGCTGCCGCTGGTGCTGGCGGCGCTGGCGGCTCTGGCGCTGCCCCGCGGCTGCGGCGCCGCCATGGACGAGTGCGCGGAGGAGCGGAGCGGGCGGCCGCAGCGCTGCATGCCCGAGTTCGTCAACGCCGCCTTCAACGCCACGGTGGTGGCCACCAACACGTGCGGGTCGCCGGCCGAGGAGTACTGCGTGCAGACCGGCGTCACCGGCGTCACCCAGTCGTGCCACCTCTGCGACGCCGCCCAGCCCCACCTGCGGCACGGCGCCGCCTTCCTCACCGACTACAACAGCCAGGCCGACACCACCTGGTGGCAGAGCCAGAGCATGCTGGCCGGCGTGCAGCACCCCGCCGCCGTCAACCTCACCCTGCACCTGGGTAAGGCCGCGGCGGAGCCGGGCGCCCCCCCCCGCGCTGCCCTCGGGGGCAATTAGCCCCTCGGGGGTAATCGCCCCGGGGTAATTAGCCCAGGGTGACCGTACGGACCCGGGGGTTCCGCGTGCAGCCGTCGCCGCAGAGCCCGTGTCGAAGCGCAGAGCCCGAGCATCGCGATGCGCCTCGGCTCCCCCTGCACGAAGCTGTGTTTGGGGCCGGGGAGGCGGGCGCTGGGCTGCGGGACCCTTGGGTGGCCGGCTGGCACGCTCCCGCGCGGGGTGCGACGGGGGCGATCCGTGGGCGCTCGCGGCAGCGGCGCTGCTGGCTGCAGCCACCTGCAGAGCCCCTGTGCTGCAGCGGGGCCTCGCGCTGGGGGCTCTGGGATGAACACACCGTCGATGCCTGGGTTAGGGCAGGCAGGAACACCTCCTCTTCTGCGTTATTTCTTATTTTTTTGTACATCGGGAATCGTTATTCTCATCACTGGAGAAAGCAGTAAGCTAAGATTTGATTTCATTTATTAATTGAACATCATCATAACCCCTTATTATCAAGGTAAACCTTAGTTTATGGGCTTATCTATATTACTGCTGTATTTGATCCTGTGCAGCTGTGTGTGTGTATATATATATACATATACTTTGAAAAACAATCCGCTTTTCTAACATACTGGAACAAACAATGCGCTGTGTCCTGGGCTTTGAAGAAGTGTGCTCGTGTCTTTCATGAAAACACCACCTTTAAAACATCGCTGGCAAGTTAATATTGTGGCACTGCAATGTGGTCTCTGTCAATCACCTGGATTTCGGGTTTGTTTTGAGAGGAAGCTGCCTGTCCAACTGTGAGATGCTTGCTCTGGGCATGATGGCGGCAGGAGTTAATTTTAAGAAGACTTAATAGCAAAGTGTTAAGCTACTTATGCAAGTGGTGTTGTATGGTTTTGTGAGGCGTTTGGGGGCATGAAGCCCTCTTACACATCTGGTTCTGCACAAGCTCCAAGGACCCGCTTGATTCTGCAGCCGCTTTTACTCCTGAAAGCATTGCTGTCCTGGCTGCTCAGCACTGCTGTGCGCCCCGTCAGGGCTGGCAGCATCCCCTCTGCGCCTCCAGCTTGCGAATGCTGACCTGCGCTGAGTTTTTGGCGCCTTGGGATGTCTTGATTAATGTACAATGATGTTCGGCCTGTATAGAGCAGGGTAATGTTTCCGAGGGCCACGGCAGAAGGCAAATAAGAAACGCAAGTCTGTTGTCAACATGTGAAAGTGGGCTGTTGGGGCTTGTAACTTCTTTGGAAATTCTAAGAATTTACACTTCAAGTTTAAAAACCTTAGCTTGGGAATTAGATGCTAGCAAACAGCTTGGTGCAGAAAATACAGTGTGGATCAGCATTATTAAGTTGCAGGTGTGTGTGGACAGGAGGTCTCAGCCCAAAAGTTACGATGCTCACAGAAGAGAGGGGAAATTACCACCCCTTCTAGAAATGGCTATCAGCAGTCATAAACGCTTCTTCCCTTTGTATGAGAGAGCACCAAGGCCCTCCAAGTAAGAGCCTTCCCCCGAGAGCTCTGGAGAAGTGAGCGTGGCTCTGGTTCGCGTGTGAGCGAGCTGATGGGTGAGAGCGGGAGCACACCGCCATGTCCTTCCCGTCTGCTTTTCTTAAAAACATCCCCTTGCTTCCCCCAGCTGCCAGCTCCTAAGGCTGAGTTCTTTCTATTTGAGACTTGCCCAAAGTAATCTTTCTTTTTTCCAGTGCCACCCTCCCCCCTTGTTCCCATGCCTTCCAAGAATAAGGGACTTTGGGGAAGTGATGACTGCTTTTAAGCAGAACGTGGAAGCTGAGATGCTGCGATATGCAGTTAGTTGTCTTTGCTTGTTTCTGAAGTCAGAGAGTCCCATCATTTTTACAGCCTGTGCCGTTCACTTCTGCTTGCAGCACTGGGACAGTCCTGGCAACTCCCCAGCACTTTGTGTGCATGTTTTAGCACAGCTTTGCTGGTTAGACCCCTCATACAGCAAAACAAAGCCTTGGGGTAAAGCTTTAAAGACTGGAAGAAGAGGACAAGAAAAAGCATGGAGTATTCCCGGTGCTGGCAAAGGCTTGGTTCCAGCTGCTGGGATCCCAGCATTTTGTTCCTCAGACGAAGAGGCAGCGTCCATCCTCGGCACACCGGTGGCTCTGCTGAGAGCAGCCCTGCTTCTGTCCTCTCTTCCTCGGCGCCGTCTGTTGTAACAAACACGTCAGCTGTGTTTGTGGGGCTGGGTCGCGGTTAGAGCTGAGCCCTGCTGCTCATGGATTCTTCCGAAATCCGTGCTGCAGGCTGGCCTGTAAGCACCCCTCACCACGACGGTCGGCATCTTGTCAATGTAAGATAAAGAAAAACTCGTTAAAGCCCCTGGCTGTTAGGAGAAACGGGCTGTGAGGCTCCTTCACCTCCCCCTTTTCTAACCGCTCAGTCCTTTATTTGGCTGTGAGGAGAGTAACGATGCTTGGTTATATATACTCTGCCTGCGAAGCGTACTTTGGGGCATGACTGCCATTTGAAGGCATTTGCGAGGAAACCCAGGCAAGATGCCAGTTTTTATGTTCAGCTTCAGTTTGATTCGCCAGTTGTTTGTAGCAGAATAGATTTTTTTTTTAAGCACAGAAAGGCAGCTTTTTTTTTTTTTAAAGGAAGGGCTACAAAACATGCCCTAACTCAAGTATTTGGTTTATGCAGCTGGGAAGCAAGCAGTTGCCACAGGTTGTCCTGTTAAAACCTTGCAGGGTGTTTGGGTGCTGCCTTCCTAGGAAACAGCCATGGAACTAAATCGAGCAAGTGGGTTGTTGGCGCGTAAAGGTTTGCATAAGTAGTTAAAACTAAACCCTGAGAAATGGTGATTGATTCATTGGCAGAGTGTTCCTAGCACTTATGTTGACACCATGGGGTTGTGAGTGCACAAGTACACTGCGACTCCAGCCTGAGCTCCTCCTCAGTTACTAGTTTTGCCTTTCAAATCAGGGCTTTTAGGGGATGCTCTCACTGCCCTGGTGAGAGCCTACTCAAGCCGGCTCACCCAGCGCAGTGTTGGTTATTCCCAAACAGCTGAGCATGGAGGGGGACAGGCTAAGGAGCTCAGTTCCTGACCTGCATTTCCTTCTGTAACGGCTTTATCCTGCATCTGTAATCTTCCGTCAGTAAAGGCTTCTTATCGTGCAAGCCATTTAATCTGGAAGAGTCCTCTGCGCCGAGCACAGCACCCTAGCAGTGCAATTTGTTGGGAAATCCTCGGGAGACGTTGTTGGACCCGGGCTGGGAATGGCTTGCCCAGTGCTTCAGTGCCTTCTCTGTGGTATTTGCAGGGCCCTGAGGGGACTCTATTTTAGTTGGCCTCACAAAGGCTTGATTTACATTTTGCAGGTTTCAACATGAGTAGTTAAGAGATCAGTTTTTTTAATGGCCAGCAGTTGTTCGGTGCGGTTATATAAAGTAGCTTTAAAGCTCTTTATCGCTTCTCACATACTCTTTAAATTCCAAAGTTTTCTCCAATTCCTCTGTCCTTGGGATGCTGATGGCACTGAGGCATTTGGGAATACTATACATGGCAGAGCGCTTATTTTAGGGGATGGAGCGAGTTGCGATTGGGTGGTGTTTTTGCAGCAGAAATAGCTGCTATTTGTGGTGCTGGCCCTGAATTGCTGGAAGGATTAATCACCAGTTTTGACACAGACACATAGATGTTTTTGTAGTTTTAAATCTTGGAAACTATTGTTTGCTGAGCTTACTGAAAAATTTCTGGTTTGCTCAGTAGCATTTGATTTGCAGCCCAAAGCTCCAGGGAGCTGGCTTGGCCTTGGCAGGGCTGCAAGCGAAAATCTCGGGCCGCTGCTTCTCATGGAAATGAAGAATGACACTGATCTGCAACCTCTAGTTTACCGTAATACTTAAAACTGCAGCATAAAGAGCGTAGCATTGACGTCCTTCATCGTGCAGCACTTGCAAGGGTGGTGCTGGTACCGTTTGTGTCCTTGGGGTCCTGGTGCATCGACTGCTGCTGCTGCTAGTGCTGTGGTAGCTCCTGTGCGGGCTGGCTGCTGTCTACCTGTGCCTTAGCTGGGATGTGGGATAAAATCAGTTCAGCCTACGCTTACGTGTCTCTTCTTCATCGAGTCTTGCTTATTAGTGGCTACCACAATGCGTTTTAAAGTTGGTTCAGAAAATAACACGAGCTCTGTAACCGGCCCGTAAGCTGCAGGAGCTGGGCGGCCTCGGCTGTCCCGCAGCACAAGTCTGGTTTTGGCCCGGGCACGGTGTGCCCAGGGAAGCTTCGCTGGCCGTAGGTGAAGGACAAGCGTGGGTGCCTGTGTCGAGGACCTGTGGCACTACTAGCTCTGTTCCAGACTCGCAGCGATATTTGGGCAGCTTAAGGCAAAGGCCTTCCCTGAGGATGGACTTGGGGTCGGTTTGTCGGCCCGTGGCAGCCTGTGAGCGGCGTGGGTTTGAGAGGGCGCGTTGTTGTTCGTCTCCCCTGCGTGCCTGTGAAAGCAGGTGCGTTATTTGACCATGTTTGCTGTGCGTTGTCTGCACGCTGAATGCGACCGACCGCTCTCGGGTGCGTGTGAGAGGGGCCCGTCCCCGTTCTGCTGCCGCCAGAGCGACTTCTTTCTAGCAACGTGCTCGTGCGAGGGCAGCGTTGGCCATCCCATCAGCACCGACGAGCGCTCTGGCCGGGCGCTCAGCACACCCTTTGTGCTGTGAGATTAGAGAGCTGCCGCCTGCAGAAGCGTACGGCTGTCAAACAGGGCCGGGGCCGTGGGGGTGAGGCTGCCTTCCACAGCCTGCCAGGCCGCAGGTACGGGCTGGTACCGTGCCGTGAGCCTTCACGGGAGGCACCGCGTGCTTCCGAGGGAGGCCATCGCAAGTTCTCAGACTCTTCCCTCTACAGAAGCTCCTACAGCGGTGGAGACTCTTCAAGTGCAAAAAGGAACAGAAACGGTAAGGAAATTTTATTTAAGTTAAACACAAACCACCCAACCTCAGTCTTTAATCTCTTCTGCTGGTCCAGCCCTACTCGAGAGATGACTTAAAAAACAAAACCCCAACCCCCCTATGTATTATTCAGTGATCTTCAGCATTTTGTTTTGAAACTGGGTGGCAAAGCTCTTCTGGTTTCCATGCTTCTACTTGTTTCAGATATTCCAATGTGATAGTCATCAAAGAGAAGTTTCCAGTGGTAATCATGCCTGCAGTTCTGACACAACACAGCTGTGTTCACTAATGGAGAATTTCAAAATTTCCTCTTTCAGAAATAGTATCCAAAAACTATTATAGGATTTTTTTGTGTGTAGGTAAGCCAGTATTATCTTGTGTATAGGAGGCAGAATTCCAGATAGCTTTAGGGTTTATCTGTGCATTTGTTTTGGGGCATGGTTGTTTTTGTGGAGGAAGGGGAAGGTTTATGAGCTGTTTGTAGAGGTGGTATATTGAGATCTTGCAAAGACACGGGGTTTGTGGATTTGTGGATCAGCTCTCAGTAATGTTCTTGTCTTTGTTGCAGAGAGAAGTGCTTGGAGAACAGTTTATCTGGCTTTGCTTTGCGTTGCGTGCCACATTTTCTGGGAGGGCAGCAAAGGAATCCTCCAATTCAGCGTCAGGGGCTTGGGATGCTCTTGAGGGAAGGGCTGGGTGCAGAGCTGGCGTTAGGCGGGCTGAGCTGGAAGGGGGGCTCGGCCCTTCTCGACAGAAAGGCCAGCTACATCTTGGGAATCTTTTAAAAACAAAACACCTGAATTCCACGGCACATCAAAATCTGCTTGATAACAGGGATTGGTGTTCCGTGGCCCCTCTGTGTCTAAGCGGACGGTGTGCGCGTGGCCGCGTGGTTTGTCTGCAGCGTTTGTTCTCTCCCCTGTTCCGGGGCTGAGTGAGCTCGGCAAAGTCTCGAGTTGGCAGCAGTCCAGTTCTCAGCAAATTGCTTTCATCTTGTGATTTATCTTTTCAAGGTCTGCTTTATAGTTCAGCCTCCTTGGGCACCAGAAAAGGCCTGGTTCTGCCATGGTGAGCACCTGGCACGTGGGCTGGGTTATTTCTGAGGGGGAAAAAGTGCCAGGGATCCTGAGCGGATTTGTTGGTAAAAAGGATTTTCTTTCCTTTCCGTGTACATTTTGCTTCAATGTATATAGTTTTGGAAAGCAACTCTTTTAATTCAAAGATAACGTCTCTCTAGGGGCTTTAAGGAAATGGCTGTATTGAACCTCTGTCTTCAAGAGGGATAAGCAGTTCCTTTTCATGATACTTTCTTATGCTGTAAACTAAATGCTCCGTTTGTGTTGGTACTATCTCTTACTGGGATTAATGGAATGACAAATCATTCCCTTCTGGAAAAAATGCTTCTTGGTATCTTAGCATTAAGTAAGATTGCTTAACTAAGTGAAAAGAAATCTTTCTTGTCCAGGGACTTCTGTGGTCCGTTTCCGATTATGTTGGTTATTTATAGTCCTTTCATCTGCAGTCCTCTGCATGTCCCATCCTATGGGATTTCGTGTGGGATGTTCTTCCCGACAGTCCCCTGCGGCGAGCCGGGCTGTGCAGCCAGTCCTGGGGGATGAGCCCTGGAGAGGCCACGCCGCTGCCTTTGAGCTCCCGAGCGTAGTTTATTTGTGGGTATCCTGCATATCTGCATCTCCTGGAGCCGGTACTGCCTCCTGGCTGCAGCCGTTGCTGTGCACGGTGTAGTCCAGCTCTCCCTGCTCTGGTTCTGGTGCTGATGCCTCCCTGCCACTGCTTTGGTGTCTCCTGTGCTTTGGGACCTTCTCCGGGTTCCTTGGTGGGTCTCCTGGCTCCCGCTGGCCTGGCTTGAGGAGCGTACTGCATGCAGTTTTGCAGTGCTGAGTCACTTGCTTAATGGAAGTTGTGAATGATCCAATGATTCAACCAAATGTGGTTTCTCTGATCTTCTTGCTTGACCCCCTGTTGGCTTCACTCTTGTGTTTTCTGGCCCCTCTCCTGTATCTGCCCCTGGCTTGCTTTTCTTTTCCTCAGCTCCTTGCAACGTGCCTGGGCTTCGCTTCCCTCCTGCTCCCATTTCCCTGGTGCTGATGTTCATGGGCTGTGTAATTTGTGGGGATTCCTCACCCCTAGGATGCTCTGAGTTCACCATAGTTGAATGCCCTAACGTTCTTTAGTCATCATTTCGTCATAAAACCTCATCTCTTTTCACTGTTGATTCCCAGCATGTGTGGAGGGTTATGAAGAAGATGTAAAAAGCATGGAGTGAGGAGACGCTAGGCCCCTCGCTACAGGAGGAACATTGAGGTGCTCGAGCGAGTCCAGAGAAGGGCAACGAAGCTGGTGAGGGGTCTGGAGAACAAGTCTTATGAGGAGAGGTTGAGGAAGCTGGGCTTGTTCAGCCTGGAGGAGGCTCAGGGGCGACCTTATCGCTCTCTACAGGTACCTTAAAGGAGGCTGTAGCAAGGTAGGGGTTGGTCTGTTCTCCCACGTGCCTGGTGACAGGACGAGGGGGAATGGGCTAAAGTTGTGCCAGGGGAGGTTTAGGTTGGATATTAGGAAAAACTTCTTTACTGAAAGGGTTGTTAGGCGTTGGAATGGGCTGCCCAGGGAAGTGGTTGAGTCACCATCCCTGGAGGTCTTTAAAAGATGTTTAGATGTAGAGCATAGTGATATGGTTTAGTGGAGGACTTGTTAGTGTTAGGTCAGAGGTTGGACTAGGTGATCTTGGAGGTCTCTTCCAACCTGGACGATTCTGTGAGACTTGGAAAACCCTGAGCAACTGCAAGCCCCAAGACAGGGAGGCTGAGGTTAATTACCCGGGCACTCGGACAGTTGGGCATCTGTGGGAGCTGACCAGGTGTGGGCTTGCAAGCATTTGTTGCTCACCATGCAAATGCTTGAACTCTAAATAAACCGAACTCCCGTGATCATTCCCTATTGAATGAAATGCAGCTTTCTACCTGCTTTACCTCCCAGCCTGCTCTCTGCCCCCCAGCTCCTACTCTCCAGGGATTTCACGCTGCACTGGGAAGGGATGGATGCTCAGTGCAGATCGACTGGCGCTCTGCAGGCATGAGTTAACTGGTTAAATTACTGGCATTGCACATCGCTGCTCTTCTGCTCCCTGAGCAGAGTGACTCTGCATACATCTGTACGTACACACTGCTACTTTCTCACACAGAATGGCTTTTTTATCCATTGGTAATTCGTCTGTCTGAAAACATTGAAGTCGGTTGTCGCGGTGCCAGTCCTTGACTTCTGGTTGGGAATGGAAGCTTGTGGTTTTCTTGAGGGATTGATATTTCATATGGTAGTAAATGCCTCTAGGAAACAATGAAATGACTTGCAGAGCTACAGATCTGAAACTACAGCTCTCTTGCATACTTACATTGGTGTCACTTATTATCCTAAAAGGGCAGTTATAAACAACGCATTTTTCTTTTCATGGGTAAATTTCTAAACACTGGAGATTTGAGGCTACTGGATGAGGAAAAAATTACTAGAAGCTGCCTGAGTAGATGATGAGTTTAAAAGAAACATTTATTGACCCTGCATTCCCCATCATTGGCATCCTGTGTGGAAGGTTTGATGTGTCACTGTGAGTCACCATAGACCTTCCCAGTCCTGCTGCTGTGAACTGTGTGTGAACTGCAAACATCTGGCTGAAAGCCTCTGGGAGGAGACTGCATCGCTCATCTACCCAGGGCAAACAGGCAGGAGTACTGCTTACAACACAGCTGCTTTGGTCAATTTAAGGGGTATTTTCTCTGCTGCAGATTTCTTCCTGGTCTTACTTTCCTGTACTTCCATCCCTTGTAAGGTGCAGGAGCTGTGTAAGAATAGGTCCGTATCAGCTTGGGAGGTGCTGAAAGGCCAGAAATCCCAAACTCGGGATACCCCAAGTTGGTGTGCTCTGTTGGCACTGCCGCCAGCCTCTATTTGGGTGAAGACTGCACAACTTCATGAACTGTCACCCAAAAGGGACTATTAAAAGGTATTTAATTTGGTATCCACTGATACATTTAGAGATATCTGGGAAAATGTGTTCAACTCTCTATGTAGGTAGTGTTGGGGAAGATCTTCAGAAGATTCCCCAAATCGGGTTTGTTGCCTTGATTCTCTGTGAGTACAAGCAAAAGCCTGACAATAAAAATCCTGCTTTTTGATGACAAATCATATTTTGCTCCTAATTCATAGCATCTAACAGTAGTGTCCGAAAGCGGTCTGGAGAAGCTGTGATGCGGCTGCGGCACTGGCTGTTGAGGAGCACTGCAGTCACCAGCAGAGGTGAAGTTCTTGATCACACCAGGAAAGGAACTGGTGTGCTTTTTGGGTGTGCTTGGAGTAGTTGGCTCTGGTCTCTCCATACGTTTTAGCCAAGTTAATGTTTATTACTGCCCAGGATTTGGATGCACTGTTGCAGCAGCGGTGTGGTCTGGGCTGGTGACTCTGATTTCTGTGCACACAGTGTCAGTAGCTATTGCGTGGAAGGGGCCAAAAGCCTTCATAGGAAGGGAAGCTTGGTTCTTCCTATTGCAAACCTTGTACCAAGTATGTATCCTCGTTAATTTGTCTGCGAATTAATAGCCTTTTTCGTGTCATCCAAACGGTCTGTTCTGCAACTTCAGGGGCTGCGGCATTGTTCTGTTGTGGAACGCTTGGTAGAAAATTAACATGCTGCTCTGGCAGATGGGAGGGACGCTGTTCCCCAGCCTTTCTGTCACGCAAATCCAGCTTTTCTGTTTCTTCCCCACCCCTAAAAAGTCTACGTTAACTTGAAAACAGTGGGAGGGAATTAAATGTGTTTTGAAAGGGTGATCCCATGGGCAGGAGTGGTATTGAGTGCTTACACAGTGTATAGAAAGGGTTTGTGGGAAGAGAGGTTGTTCAGCAAAATGAATGGAGTTTAGAGTTGTTAATCTGTGTCATTAGCACTGTGTACCAGAAAGTTTAAACTGTGCCTGCCTAAATAGCACGACTCTTTGAAATTCACGGCAGTGCTGGCAGCCCCCTGGCTTTTGTCCCTCCGCAGCTGTCCGTCCCAGCAGCCCTGTGCCCCATCCCACCGCACGGCCGCAGGAAGCCATTCGTGGCTCTGGGGAAACCACGAGAGCCTGGCTCGAAGAAACCTCAAGCAAACGAGTTGGTGTCACCACCGGACCCGCAGAGGGTGCAGATGTGAAAAGAACCAACCCTCCGCTCCCTCCCATGCTCACTTTCACGTCTATGCTCCCTGTACGTAATTAGCCCAACACAGGCAAACTTTCTTCATCGCCCCCCCTCTGAGGGGTGGTGCGTGTCCCGACTTGCTCAAGAAATCTGTTGGTAATAGTCCAAAGCACAAAGGGAGCGCGGAGCACGTCCGTCCGTGGCCGTGTGCCATCCGCAGAAGCCTTTGCCTTGTGCAGGTAGTTGCGCTGGCTGCCCGGGGTGCTTCGAGGCAAGCTTGTCTTGAAACACGTGGTTGCGGTCTGTCAGCTTTTGCTCTTCTCTTGCTGACTTCTGAAAGCCAGTTTTTTGTCATGGGAAACTCATGCAGAAAAGGTAATTGATTGCTAAAATGTTTTGCTTGGCAAGTGGGCACAGTGCCCGTGAAGGGTGTTTTAAATACAGTGGCAGCTCATCAGGTATGTGATGCTTGGCCACCCCTTGGGTGAGAAGTGGCTCTTGCTTCAGGTTGTAGCACAGGGTTGTCTTGTCAGGTCTAAAATAATGACTGCCTCGCTGTGCATTTTTAAAAGAGAAACAAAAAATACGTCCTTGTGTAGTGCGTTTACGTGGCAAGGTTTTGGTAGTGGGGGGCCATAGGGATGGCTTCTGTGAGAAGAATCTAGAAGCTGTCCCGTGTTAGTTAAGGGGCCTGCTGCTGGCCAGAGCTGGGCCAATAAGTGATGTTGTTTGTGCCTCTGTGAGAGCAGTTTTAAGAAAGGGAAAAAACCTGCTGCGCAACAGCAGTTGGGAGAGAGAGGAGTGAGAAACAACCCTGCAGCCCCCAAGGTCAGTGCAGCAGGAGGGCAGGAGGTGCTCCAGGCAGGCAGCAGCAGTTCCCCTGCGGCCTGTGGAGAGGCCCCTGGTGGAGCAGGCTGTCCCCCTGCAGCCCACGGGTCCCACACGGAGCAGATCTCCACGCTGCAGCCCGTGGAGGAGCCCCCGGTGGAGCAGGTGGATGTGGCCTGGAGGAGGCTGCGGCCCATGGAGAGCCCCCGCAGGAGCAGGCCCCGGGCCGGAGCTGCAGCCCGTGGAGAGGAGCCCACGCAGGAGCAGGGGGTCTGGGGGGAGCTGCCGCCCGTGGGGGACCCGTGCTGGAGCAGTTTGCTCCTGGGGGATGGACCCCAGGGTACGGAGCCATGTGGGAGCAGTTCTTGAAGAGCTGCTGCCTGTGGGCAGCCCCTGCAGGATCAGTTCGGGAAGGACGGC
This sequence comes from Anser cygnoides, assembly GCF_040182565.1. Taxonomy (NCBI): domain Eukaryota; kingdom Metazoa; phylum Chordata; class Aves; order Anseriformes; family Anatidae; genus Anser; species Anser cygnoides. The sequence goes on from NC_089880.1 coordinate 13,933,651, forward strand.
ATCCCGTGGGAGGGACCCCACGTGGAGCAGGGGCAGAGAGGGACCATGAAGGAGTGGCAGAGATGAAGTGCTATGGACTGACTGCAGCCCCCATTCCCCTGCGCCGCTCGGGGGGAGGAGGTGGAAGAGGATGGATGGGAGAAAGGTTTTTGTTTTTTTTTCCTTTGTTTCTCTCTTCTCTAGCATGTTAGTAATAGCCAATAAATTTTATTATCTCCCTACGCTGAGTCTGTTTTGCCTGTCACGATAATTGGTGAGTGATCTCCCTGTCCTTATCTCAACCCTTGAGCCCTTTGCATCGTATTTTCTCCCCCTACCCCTTTGAGGAGGGGGAGTGAGAGAGCGGCTGAGGTGGAGTTCAGCTGCCCACCTGAGTAAAACCACCACATCTTGGTAGCTTTTCCAAGTGTCCTGCCCCTCGAGATAGCTGTTAAGACCACTTCTGCCTTCACAGATGTAAGCTGAGTAGTGGGGTAAGCCTTGAGCCTCCAGGACAAGCAGTGATGGTTTGAGGTGTTTTGGAGTGGAACATCAAAAGCTATCACACAGTTAATGATAAACTAGTTAAATTCTAGTAGCAGAGACCATTGCTTTGAAGTAGAAACGAGCACTTGTAGTTGAAAGAACATTTAAGTACTAGCTTAGTGTGCTTTTTTTTTTTAACGTTCCTGAGAAAAGTATGTTTAAAGATTGGAAGAGGAGGATTCTTGAGCAGTTGGAAAAGATTACTTGTCATTCCAAATTGGCAATTAAAAATGAATCAATAAATAGTTGGTACATCATTCTAGGAACGCCTTCCGTCCCCATGCCTAAAGGACATACGCCACTTCTTTGAAGAACATTAGCAAGGTAAAAAACAAGCAAATCATTGTTAAGCTCCTCCAAAATTAAGTACAAACAAAAAGGATGCTCCGTAGGAAGCCTGGGCTTTCACTTCTGGCTTGAATAACGGACAACATTCATGAGTTGCTCAACTCCTTGCCCGGTCTGTACCGTTTTGTCTTGTGCACCTATTTCTTTCCCTTCCTCCTATCCCCAGTCCTGAGGCTTTTATGCTGTCTCTGCACTCAGTTACTGTGACAGCACATTGCAGGGCAGGAACACTGCGCAGCGTTCCCGCAGTGGCCTTGCGCTTTGTTTTGGAGGCAGGAGGTGAAGGTGCAGTGTCCCTGTACCACCAAGGTACTCCTGCGGCTCCTACTTGTCCTGCTCTGCCGGGGCTGGGGGTATGGTTCTGCAGCCCTGGGTAGAGCCTCTCAGCTTGTTTCATCAAGTCCTAGCGGCTGCCTTGATCGAAAGATAACCTTTTTGGTGGGTTTGGAGATAGTGGGATCACTGCTGCGATGTGCCTGGGGCCATGCAAGTGTCAGCTGAAGGGGAAGAGGCGCTGGGAATGCACAGCCTGCAGCAGGGACTGGACAGAGCTTACACCAGTTTCAGCCAATGTTGGAAACACCCTGAAGTTTTTTTTACAAAGAGCCCTGCAATAATACTAATCAGAAGTGAGCACTTCGGTTTATGTGAAGCTACTCAGAGCTTTTGATGCTCGAACTTCAGTAAAAGGAAAGAAATGAGCAAGCTAAAATTTCTCTTTTGGGCCTTGCACAGGGATGCAGCTCATTCAGCTGACAAACCTAGAAAAAAGGTTGAGAGATTATAGGGCCTTTCTGGGGAAGGGTTTTCATAAATAAAATACTGATGTTTGTGTCCTAACTTAAACACAGAATTCTTACATGGTTTTACTTTATGTAAAACATCTTCATTTTAGTTTGAGATTCAGCTGTCCTAGCTTGTTCTAGCTGACTTTGCATAAGCAAATTTTTAAAATTAATAATCCATTAAAATAAGTGGACAAAGTGATATTTATGCAGCTGTTTGACGCTCTGGAAAGCAGATTCAGGGACGAAGGATTGATCAATAGTGTCTCTTTTAAATCTGTTCATCATAATTAAGATGAATCAATGCGAAAACTAAACCTAATTTTCATGAATAATGCTGAAGTATCAGCTGGTGCATCCAAATGCAATTACATTTATACACTCATTTTAATATTAATAAGGTAATGGCTTTTTTTTTTTATGGGCTTAGAGTTCCTGTAGTGATGGATGAGATAAAGCCCATAAAAGCTTCCTGTGCTGCTGATGGATAACACCCATCCCAGAGCCAAACAAACTGCTGAATGACAGGCAGCCTGGAGATGTCTGTCGTGTCTCAGTGCCTTGGGTTAACTGCTCAAACAGCTCCTGCAGAACTACTGTCAGGCTGGCCAGGTTGGTGTTGTGTCAGCATTTCTTTTCTTGAAAACCTTCCTGAGGGATGCACGGCTGGCGAACCTGTCTTGGAGGAGGACACAGCCCTGCAAGTCATCTGCCACCTGTACGAAGCTGCAGAGCTGCTCTTGCAACAGCATCAGCCAGTGAACAGTGATATGTCTTTGTAGAATACAGATGCAAAAACAATGGCCGTGCCTTCTGGCTTTAGGCGAAAACATGCTCTTTGGGCCAGAAAATGAGCTGGATTCATTAGTCTTAAGGAGAGTTTTTTTTTTTTTTTTTTTAATCTGATGCAACTTTCACCTACTTGCTTAATTTGTAGCTGCCTGGAGGAATGGAAAAGGAGCTTAGCATACCTGAGGGCTTTACTGAGAGTTCTCCCTTTATGTGTCCTACCCACACAGAGATGAGCAAGAAAACCCTTAGGGCTATGCATTTTTGTGCGGGTATGCAGCAGCTCCTGCCCAGGCCACTGCAGAGGATCCGGTGGTGCTGAGGGGCAGGCCCTGGCTCCGTGACCAGAGGCACTGTGCTGGGAGCAGGAGCTGCCTGTCCTGCGGTTGGGTTCCCGGGTCGTGAGGGACTTGGATGAAGCACACACCCAGACAGCTTTCATTTCTGCACATAAGGGATATATACGTGTCGTGGTGCCTGAATCACGGGAGCAAGTGCTCTTCTTTCAGGTTACCAAAGGCTTCTTTGCAAGTGCGGGCAGAGTTTTGTAGTGCAACTTCTTTTTTTTTTTCTTTCTTCTCTCTTGCGGGGGGGATGGAGGTGAGCTTTCAACTCTCTCCTGTCCGAGCAACACTTGAAAGCTGCCCAAAACGGGCTTGGTTTGAAAAGCAGCGTGAAGGTGCTGGGGTGTTCAAGCCGTGGGGCCAGTGCCATGCTGCTGCTGGGGGCCCTGGGCCCTTCCTCCCTGCTGACAGGAGGAGAGGCTGAAACCTCTGCATAAACTTTGTTTTTGATGTGCAATGCGTAGTTTCTTTCCGCCGCAGCAGGCTTGTGACTGTTTTAGGCCAGAGTGTCCTCAGTCTGAGCGTGAGCTGGGTTCAAGCTAAGGCCTGTTCGCTAAAGGTAGTCTGTGCGTGCACGTGCCAGCCACGGGGGCTTCCGGGTGTTCTTGTACAGCTTGCATTTACAGCGCAGTCCTCAGCATCCTAAAGAAAATTCAAGGCATTAGGTGCATCTATCGAATAACGAGCTGTTTAGGATCACCTTGCTCCCTTATAACACCCATTCTCCGTAGCAGCCATGCCAGGTGACGTTTGCTCCATCGCACAAGCATATTATGCAGGAAGGTTTGTGTTAGGCTCAACTCTGTCACCTGCTGTCGTGCTCCCAGGTGATCAGGCATCAGTTTTCAGCATCTGTCCTGTCTCTGAGGCCGCCACGTGATGCTCGTTCAGGAATCCCTGCAATGCAGTTGGACTGCTGGAGGTTACAGCTTGTGTTCACGTTAATTGGGCTGGCTCTGAAAAAGTTCCTTCAACTCCTTCAGTTCTATTTCCCTTAGATTTATTAAATAGTTGTCCCGTGCACAGATGGAAAATGTTAAAAATAGAAGTGCTCAAGGCAGGGCTGTTGTTTTGGTGTTGACAGGCTTGCTGGAAGCTGAGGCACTGTATTTTAAGAAGTGCTGGGTTTTTAAGATCTCTCTGATGTCGTCTTGACCCAGCACCGAGGAGCTGCTTTTCTGTGCTAAGAGGAGACCGTCTTTTGGATAAGCTACCTTCTCAGTGTGCTGCCATCCATTGCATAGACCAAATAGTCCAAATAACAGACAGAGCTCAGGATTTCTGAATTACTTCTGCCTTTTGTGATGAAGAGGACACCAGCTGTAAAGCTAGTCAGAAGAAGAACCTGAGATAGTATCTGAGGGACCAACTGCTTTTTGGTAACTTCTTCCTCTACTAAAATCCTTTTTTCCTTGTTTTATCACTCTGCAGGCAAGACTATAAATATAAGTAAAGTACAAGTAATGATATTTACATTTCTAGGACGTGGCAGCAGCTTGGGTGCAGACCTCCCAGCTTAGTCCTTCTTCCCAATAAGGGAAGGCTTCTTCCAGCCTCAGAGGACTGAGACAAGGTTGGATCGCCTTGCATCCATCCTAGAGTAGAACAAAATGGAAGGAAACCAAAGCAAATAAGTGAGTTTCTATGGTTCCCACCCCTCTACCACCTGTCAAAGTAGCTGTAAGCACTAGAAAAATTTAATTTTTCAGGACTGATTCTTTTCAGGACTCCAAACTTTACCAAGCATGCCCCAAAGGGAAGGTGAGCATTTCAGAAGGGGAGGAGAGGCAGGCAGGGCAGCTGCTTGGTGGGATTCAGTGACTATGGAGCTGTGTCCCCAAACACAAACTGAAACCACAGGCAGCCTCGCCTTGGCTGTTGCGATTGCAGAGATGAGCTTCCAAATGTAAACAGCGCCTGAAATGATGGAGGAAGTTTCCTGTTCCTCCAGTCTGAAATTGGCTTCTTTATAGTAGCCGTCAGCTGTTGGTATCTGCCTTTTGTCATCGCTGAAATCTAACGGTGACCACACAGATTTTATTGTGCTGTTGCTGATTGCTTCAGCAGATATATAGGCTTATCTCAAGCCTGCACAGCCCTTGCCAGATATTATTCTGTACCCAGCTGTCTCCTCCACAGCTGTGAAAGTCATCTGTAACTCGTGTGGAACCACAGTTCTGCGAGAAATTAGGACACACGGCGAACGTAAGGGAAAAGTAAAAAGCTGCATTTTTTTTTAGCTTGCCTAAAATGGTCAAAGAAAATCCAGTCTGGTGAACATATAGTTGTGGGAATAAGGGAGGCTTTTTGCTGACATTCAGGTTTTTGCAATGTAGCGATTGCTCCTTTCTTCCTTTGCGTTGCACGGGGTTTTATACCCCTCGCCCCTATCGTTAAGATTCCCTCTATGTTCAGTCTGATTTAATAGGATTCACTGACTTTCAAGACGCAGTCCAGCAGAATGTATGTGTTGATAAGGAACAGTTAGTTTTGCTTCCTTACCCAAACTCTGCGTTACGTGTTAGGAGTAGGCTGCTCTTTTCCGTATGGCTCAGCAGCACCTTGTTCAGCGGATGACTGTAGTAACATAAAGCGATCCTAAAGAAGCGTATGTAAAAAAAGACCTTATAAAAATAAGTAACTGGGTCAGCGTCACTTACTGGTTGTGCTTTATTCCAAATGTGGGAAAGTCCTTTATTTTCTTGGACGCAGCAGGTCCGTGACAGCACAGCAGCCTGGTGGGGATCGCCCCCATCCTGACTTCCCGAGGTGCGTAGCCAAAGTGGGCTTATGTTCAGATGGAGTGCACATGCTTACGTCTTATCTTCAACAATTAATTGCAAATGGTGGCAAATTATTTTAATGTTTCTGGAGGCTAACGGAGACTAGATTTTTTTGGTGAGAAAACACTGTTACTTTTTTTGGAGTTCAAGTGAGTATCATGCTTCTGTAAGACTTTTTTAAAAGTTCTATTTCTCCTTGTGGTCGTAACTTACAAAATGTTCACTGTCATAGGTCACAGTATTTCTGTGCTAAATTTGGGAATATAGCTGGCAGCTTGCTTATTCTCAGGGAACTTTCATGCCTGGTTGGTGTAGAAAGCTTCAGATACTTAGCTGTGGGGGAATAAAAGGGTCTTAGTTGTTCTTTTTTCCAGTTGCTTGGTTTTTACTTTTTTAGTATTTTTTTCATGGCCTTTTCCACTTCTGTGGAATAAATTGAGACTTGAAGCGGTTGAACTTCAGCAGCAACTTGGTATTCAGTTTCATGTTTGCATTGCCTCTTGTGTACAAGACTCCATTTCCTCTTTGTGTTTTTTTTTTTTTTTTTCCCTGCCAAACCCCCTTGTTTCAGATCTGCTTCCTGCTTGCAGCTTTATACCAGCTTGGGAATCTTTTTGCAACCATTCTTTGCTTTTGGTGTGCAGCAGAGGCACAACCGCACTGGGTATGACTTTTTTTTAATTTTTTTATTTTAAAAAAGATGAAACTGTCAATTGGATATTGTCAAGTTTTTTCAATGTTTTTCCCCAACATTTTGCATGTAATTATTTTGTGTGGTTGGAAAGAAATAAAAGAGAGAAAAAGATCTCAGTTTTTTTTTTTTCTATGGCATTGTAGCTAATCAAACTTTTTTAAGAAAAAAAGGCAGATCCAGAGATGAGTGGTCTTCACCTGGCTGCTTGCACTGGCATGCGTCCTCCAGAGCTGGATGGCCACATAAGGGGATGTGGCTTCTCTTGTAGAAATGGTAGTAGGAAAAGTCAAGCTGCTCATCATGCCTTCCTCTCTTGCTCACCAGTGATGGGTGTCACCTACTAGTTCAATAAATCATTGTGTGTTGACTTCCAGTTTTTAGCTCTTTTCCCCACTTATTAAATGGATACCTTGTGGAAGACTTTCCCAAGGTGTCCTCTGGTGGTGGTGCTGGGACCCCCAGCCGAACAAAGCACTCTTAGGCACATATATGTTAAACTTCTCCAGTCTCTGCAAAAGTACAGGCAAACAATTGGTGGCAAAACCCAGAAAGGTGACCTGGCTGATCCTATTGTTTTCAGGGACTGCGGCTTTCCTGTTTATGCATCCTGGCTTTCAGATGTTCATCCTGCTCTTTATGAATAAAGTGCTTCTGCATGTGTCTCAGGGTTCTTGCATGTTGCTCTCTATGCAGTTCTTGATTGGTCTCCTGGTTTTGGAAATGATCACATCAATTTGTAAGTGGCAGAGAGAAACCTCCCCTTGTCTTTGAACATGTAAAAATACAGCCCTGGCAAACTTTTTTTTTTCTTCCCTTTCTGGACCAGGAGTTCATTAGAGAAATGAAAATGGTATTTAGTTGCTTTTCCTATTTTTTTCCAAGAGTTTATATCCTGAGTGCAGCACAGCCCCTTGAAGTGAGGGTTTGCAGAGCTAGGAATTGCCAGAAGCTGATGGTCATCCTGTTTTTCTGATTGAGGCATCTTACCTTGGAGATGAATTCAAATGTTTCTAAACTCTGTGCTACTTTATCAAACAGTGATAGGAGTAAGTAGTAATTGATAATTGAGACAATCCTCTCTGCTGTTACAATGTGATACAGCTGGAGGTTGCATGAGAGTGAGGAGAATGTAAGCAGTAGTCTATAAACCACTCTGAGGGCAGTTATATATATATATATATATATATAAACAAAAGCTTTGATGTGTGTATTTCAGGAATTGACCTACAGATTCATTACCTTTCTGTGCCATAGAGAGGCTTAATGGCATGACAGAGAAGTAGAAGATTAAACTGATGGATGCACTGGTTGTGAATCAAAGGAGGGAATTGGCGGTTCCTGAGTTTGTGTTCTAGCTCTAGGGATGTCCTTAGGGCTGTCTAGTGACTTGACATGCAGATGGTGTTTTACCTTCTGATCCACTCAGGGTTTTGGAAAGAGAAGTTCATGATTTGTTGGCAGAGCTGGGCACGACAGAGAGCTTTGTCCTAGGACAGAGATGCCCAAATCTCTGTTACAAGGACTCCATCCTGCAGCTTCACCAGAGCCACCCATGAGTGCTGCTCTGCCTGAGGGCTCCTGTCTGGATTTACTGTCCCTGGGCAGACTTTCAAACTTCAGGCATGCTGCAGGTGTATACTCTTTAAAGGAAAACTTCTTTTTCCACTGAAAATAACGCATGCAGTTTCATTTGCAGAACTGTTTGCTCCAAAACTGATTTGTTTTTTCCAGAGAGCAGAGATAGCTGTGGGCTCTCAGCTGGATGCTTCCTTTTTAACTGGCCAAAGAGCAGGCCGGAGTACTCTCAACTAAGTAAAGTTTTGCCAAAATACACATTTTTGCTTAAAGCAATATATCACCAGGATCACTTCTGGCTTTCATGCTTTAGGAAAAGAAGTTGGTCTGGACACTGTAGCCTGGTTTCTGTTTATTTTAGCACAGGCCTGGAGCATAGAAACAGAGTTTCAGGTTCCTGATCTAGAGAGAACTAGTAGGGAAGATGCCAAGCGATTTTTCTTGAATGTGAAGTATTGTGTATCTCTACCCAGCCTGCTCACGGGGTGATGCCACTGATGTGCTGGCTGGTCGGCTACATGCGAAGTGGTGATCTCCACATCTGGTAACTCCTTACAGCTTTGCTCCTGAAAAATGCCAGGGACATTTTCTTTCTGCCTGTCCTCTGGTGCTGGTATGGAACAGGCTTGTCTTCTGCTTCTGTCTGGTGCAGGCAGAGGAAAATGTTTATAGTGTTTTAATCCTTCAAAACTTTTGAAAATATACTTATTTTAGAACATACAACTCTGTTGCACGCAACATTTTTTTCTCTGGCTTTGTTTCCTTCCCTAAGAAAAGGGTTTTTGATTTCTTAGTAAGTTCGCTACAGAAGTGTCCATGCTGCTTGCAGGCAGGGCCACAGACCACCCTGTATCCATTTCCTGCAAGGTCTGTGGTTACTCAGTGCTGCTCTCGCCTCTACCATGTCTGCTACACGCGATGCAGAATTTATTTTTCTGCAGGTGCAGAATTTATCTGAGAGATGTGGAGCCAGCGTGGAGGACGGCAGCATCTGTTTCCATCTGTGGAGTTCAGCAATAGTCCTGTTCATTTGGGATAATTCGTGTAAAAAAAAAAGAAATCAGACTTGGACAAATCTGTGCTATGAAGAAAAACAGCCCAAGTGAGGACGCATCTCTGTCCATAATTAACTGGAAAACTGGAAAAAGGAGAAGTGAGCTCTCTACTGGCTCACCCATTTTCTGTATCTGACAACATGGGAACATCGCACTCAGTGGTTATACCAAGCGTGCAGGGTAGGATCAAGGGATGTCTCCTTGTCTCTGTTCCTCTTTTGGGACACCCTTGCGTTTAAAGTCTGTGGACTTGATGCTTCCCTACATCTACAATTTCCTGATTTGCAGAACTTCATACTTTCTTTCAGTTGATGAAGTTACAAAGCCCCATTAAGAAATGAGAAGTGCTCATCTGAGTAGGTAATTGGCAAACATTTTGCGTGAAATTTAAAGGAAGTAGGAAGGAAAAAAATCCCAAATGAAGTTTCGTCTTAGGGCAGATGTGAGGCCCTTTCCTCATCATATCTCACCAAGACAAGTTTTTACTACTGTCAATTGCAAGCTGATCTCTTAATTTGTGTTTTTTTTTTTTTTCCTATTTTGTAAAGCAGAAATTGCAGTGGAAATGTGTCTCAGGTGCAGTATGAAGGGGGCTGTATGTGTGTCTGGGGGAGGGGAGATTATATAAATTGGTGAGTCTTTTCTTTTGTCTTGTTCCTTAGTGACCTAATAGCTACAGGTTTCAGTTGTGATCGACATCTGAGTGCTACTAGATGTATTTGTTTTAATCTGATAGTTCAGGATGTCAAGATATTGAAAAACAAGAAAACTTCTAATATGTAACTAAGGTTTCTCTAGCTGGAGTTTTGAATATGCTTTTTTTTAAGCATAGGAACACGTGCTGCAGCAATACTCAAACAACCTATAGGTTTTCACCATTGAATGGGACTTTAACACAGTAAATCCAGAGGGGTTCGGTGTTCTGCCACATTTCTTTGGTTCTGTGGTGGTGTTGCTTGCACACCACTGGTGAGCCGTAGGCTGTAACTGCATGTGTCACTGACTTTACTGGTATGGTGAATATATAGCTTCCAGCTTCAGATCTGGTTGTTCTTTGTGGCCACGCTTTACGTCTTGGATACTCTCATCTGCTTTTGGGAGGGGAGAGTGAGATGGTTGACTGTTACCAGGTACTGGTGACGGGTCGACTCGGGGCTAGTTAGTGGTAGAGCAGCCCGTGTGTTGGATTGGCAGGAGTACCGCCACGTTCAGACATGGGTGGTGTTTTCAAGTCTAGTGTTCAGCGTTCTTTCCCCTTGCAGTACTTGCAGCTGTCTATCGCTTTAAGCAATACAGAGAGCCAAAATCCCACCAGCTGTGTTGCGAGGACTGCGAGAACTGCGCGGAGATCGCAGCACCTCGGGCTCCTGAAGGAGCTGTGTTTGGGACCGGGAATCAGGCAGAATCGCAAATGGCTGAGACCAGCAGGGCCCCCGGTCCCTCAGGCCCCAGGCCTGCCCCAGCAGGGCCCCCCAGCTGGTGCCCAGCCCCACGTCCAGGCGGCTCTGGAAGCCCCCCAAGGAGGAGCCCCCCAGCCTCTGCGGGCAGCCTGTGCTGACCCCGACCTGCTGCCTGAGGGGCTCCAGGCTGGGCCCTGCCCCTGGGCCTGCCCCTGGGCACCGCTGGCAGCTGCCTGGCTCCATCCAGAGCAGGGCTCCATCCAGACAGTTGGATGCTTGTGCCTTTTTTTAACATTTACCTCTGCAGATAGGATGACACTAAGCTGTTGTTTTCTGGAAGCGCGTGAAGATCCGGGTGATGGCAGAAGACAACTCTCTGCCCTGCTGAAGCCCGCTCCAGAGAATTCATCCAAGCTGGGAGGGTGGACAGGGGCTGTCGGGAGGAACAGATGGTTCTTATTTCTAAATTTACAGTGTTTTCTCCCCTTCCCCCACCCCCTGTGGTCAGATTAAATGATTTCTTTTATTAATTCCAGTGACTTCTGTAAACAGACTGTGTAAATATACATAAACAAATGCCAGATCTGCCTTGGTTTGTACATTTGAGAGCAAATTTCTGGACAGGGGAGGAAGGACGATACAGGCGCGGGTCGCCTTTTATCTTTGCTGGAGTAAGCCTGTCCCCTGGGCTGGGGGTGTGTGCTGGCTCTAAAGGGCAGGGGCCCCAGCAGTCATTGCAACGTCTGGGAGGCTTGAAGCCTGCAGTTGTTGTTCCAGATGTTGTATGGTTTTTTAAAATTAAAGAAAAAACAAAAAGCTATTAGTATTCCTGATGTGTAGCTGAGAGGATGTTTTGGTGACTGGCAGGTTTTCTGGCAGGGAGGGAAGAAGCTCTGTGGCCGCATTGGGCTGGGAGTAGAGGAATAAGCTGTCGGAGGTACATTCCTGGCATAAAAAAAAAGAGAGTATTTGCTAGAGTATGGGGGAGGCTTTAGCAGGTTTTTACTCTTCAGGATTTCCTTGTGGTGAGGGGTTTAAAAAAAATGCAGTCAGTTTTCATCAGAGGTTAGCAGTGGGATTTCTCAAGAACCTCTGTTGGCATCTGTGGTTTTTAATCTCTTCAAAAGGTGAAGAGGTAATATTTGCAGATGACACAGCTCCTGAAGCCAGTACTAATGAAGCTGGTTAGGTGGTTTCAGAGGCGTTTCAAAAGGCTGCAGCAATGTTAGGTTATTCCGTAGCACAGCAAATAGAATACTCCATGGATGTGTGGAGTATCGCATGATGGAGGGAGGTGTTTGACCTATTCACTTCCACTGATCTGCGTTAATTCTTGGCTACACTGGCCAAAACACTCAGCCATACATTATTAGATGAGTCTTCATTGGCAGGTGAGATTAATTGAATCATTAATTGGTTTTAGTAATGGAAGATATAATGGAGAATGGGAATGCCCAGTGGGCTCAAAATCTCCGTGATAACATCACTGAAGACAAGGTTAAAAAAAATTCTACTGAAACTCAGGGATTTTTCAATGCTGTCATTAGGAAGTGATTATCTGCAATTTACAATGGTGCTTATTTTACATTTGATTTTAGCAGCTCCAGCAGGAAAAGGAGAGGCTGAGGGGAGGACAAATGACAAGCTCGTCCTCCTGGAGCAGTGCAGTTCAGATAGGTTTCTTGCCCTTGGCCTCTTCTTCACTCCACACCTTGCAAAATACTTCCAAGCTCATCTCTCCCCTTTAAGAACTTGGAGAAGGGAGGAAAAATTTTAGAGATGAAAAGACTTGGGACAGAAAAGTTACTATGGGAAGTAGCATCCTTCGATGTACATGCAGCAGTGCAGGATGTGTTTTGGGAAAACCGGTGAAGTTGGCTGTCTGTCTGCAGATGGAGGTTGATGGGCTTCAGTGGGAACACCTACCTTCTACTCTGGTGCAAAATAAATCCCATTCAGTGTGAACTGCTGCGGTACATCATTTAAGCTCTTCTGTCTTTATGCTGAATATCAGTTAAAGCTCCTTGGATTGGTTTTGAGAGTGTATGAGTGTAGCGTCTCAAAGTCCTACCTACCTTTTTCCAAAGGAGGGATAACCTCAATGCTTACTTAAAGAAGCAAAATTTTCTAAAACGCTGAAAACCTCTTTTAAGCCAGCAACACAATGCTTTAATTTCCTGTTGGATAAAGCCTTGGCAAATGTAAAATATTAAGTGGTCAAATGAATACAGGGATTATCCTTTTTTGGGAAGGGTGGAGGTGGGGATGCCAGCTCAGCCACTCTGTCCAACCCATTGTCCATCAAAGCAGTTGATGCTATTCCTCTGCTGCCAGGGTGGTTGCTGGAGCCTTCTGCTTGAAGCTTGTGACCTTGCAGCTCGGTGGGTGGAGGAGCTGGATTTGTTTTACGTGCTGTTCTGCAGTTGGGGCCCGGTGGGGCTTCTGCGATGGGAAGGGGAGGCTTCTTCTCTGCAGCTGCAAGTTAAAGGATAAACAAGAGGAAAAACAAAAATGTTAGCACAGTTTGTGCTTGGTTGGGCTGTCCAGACACTGAGCAATGAAAACAGACCAGATGTGGCGTATCTGGTGTGAGTGGTTTTGGCAGTCCTCTTTGTGGAGCACCATCCTTCCCAGGCCTGCACGCTCAGCTGGGTGCAGGACGCGATGGGATTTCCCTCTGGAGACTTCACTGTAGACCTGAATTTTTTAATTTCTTCTTCCTTTCTTAATGCATTCCCTTGAGGAGAGGGAGAGTTGTGGCTGTTGAGCAATGGTTGTGGCTCATCTGAACAGCTTCCATACTTGCATGGAACAAAAAAACCCCACAAAAAACCAAATGCACTTTTGCCAAAGCTGTGCAGGTACCAATGTAAGATGATGGTCACCTGTCCCCCTGTCTGTAGTACTGCCAGAGGACTTCAGAGTTAGGGCAAATATTAATACTTCTTTCTCTTTTTGCATTATTTCAAATAACCTTCCAAACCTACAAAAGTTGATCATGTCCGTGGTCATGCAGTTTGTAAAGGGGGAGAAAAAGTCATGCAAAAATGTTATAAAGGGTGTGTTGATGTCTTGTTCTGGAAAACAAACTTAGAGTTTAGTTTTGACTTTAAAATGAATTGAACGTTGTATATGTGTTGTCTTCAACAGCGTAACCACAGACATGCTGTTGAAGATGACATGCATAGAAAAATCAGTAAAGAAAGGGGTTCTTTGGAAAAATTTAAATACTTTGACTTTATCTGGGAGATTTCTTTTTTTTTTTCTTTCACTGTTCAGAAAAAGAAATAGATTAGATCAGGAGTTGAGTCAGCTACAGGTTTCTTATCAACCTTTCATTATTTCATCATTTTCTTTTTTATTTAAATAGGCTTGAAGGTTCCTTTTTTTTTTTTTTGTTCTGAATGATGTTTTGTTTGAATGCACTTCCAAGATTCATGGTTAATGGTGGGTGTTAGGATTGAGAGATTATCCCAACACCCTAGTGCCTCATTGTTTGACAGGGAAGTGGGAGCTGGGGGGGATTAGCTGCTTCTAAAGGGATTTCAAAGGGGTGTGGGAAAAGGGAGAGCTGCAAGTTTCCTGTGTGCTGACAGTGAGTGTCCATCGAGGCCTGGAACATAACCTCAAAGGTCTCATAACTAGAAATTAGTGGTGGTGGGTTTTTTCTTTTTTTTTCTTTTTTTTTTTTTCCTCTGGTGCTCCTTTAAACCCTAGGTTGAGACTATTCTATGCAAATAGGATTGGCACAGCTTCATGTTTGTTTGCTGTGGAGATGCAAATATTTAGGGAAACTTTGCTTAGCAAATACGTGAGTAAATCCACCTTTTTCAGCTCTAAAGATATTTGTGTCAGAGGGACCTTGAAATATTTGAGTGCTCTGTCTTGAGCGAAACAGGTGACTCTTGAGAACTGATTAAAAAAAAACACAAACAAACGATATTTTTGGTGTGACAATGTAATATATGAATGCAATTAAACAGCATGCTGATTTTCCTCTTTTGCATCTTCACACTTACAGCTTTACTGGTGAAGTTCATCTTGTTTCCAAAGCTTATTGGCATGTCCCTGAAAGGGCTGGGAACAGCCTGGCTTTGTTTTCCCATGAGTTGGGGGGAAATAGATTTCAGCCAGTGAGTCTGGGGGAGGATATGGCCGTGTTAGGCAGCGTGCTTTAAATCGCAGGACCATTACTACTTGGTCACTTGGTTAATGAAGCTTTACATAGTTTGTGTACTTAATGTTCCTGGGAGATCGAAATGCTCTTAAAAAGCAAATCTGTCCAACAGCCCTGTCCTTCTACAACATAAATTAAAATATGAACTAACCAGATCTGGCTAGGTGATAAGCTGAGTGTTACTGGAGAAAACAAAGCCGCATCTGGTCAGTGCACTGATGTGATTTTGTGCTCCGTTCTGGAGCAGTGACCTCTGTCTGGATAAAAACTACTTGGCTTACACAGATTTTTAACTGAACTCTCTCAAATTTTATTTCTGTTGCTGCTCACATTGACTTAACTTCAGCACGTAGGGTTTCTGGATAGAGGAAGACTGAGAGGAGGAAACTGCATGCTTACAGCTGAAGTAAGGGGTAGGAGTTTAAGCATGAATGCATCCGAAAACTTCCTAAAGGTCCCTTTCCCTTAGGTCTTTTCCAAAGTAAGCTCTGCTTACTCTAGCAGTACTTTACCACTGTATATACTGCACTTTAAATTACAGGACAAGCTGCTGCCTTATTCTCAGCAAAACCAGCTATTCCAGGAAAATAACCCTCATCTTCCCCCAGGCTGTGTCAGTGCTGTCAATTTTTTTGTCCAGGTTTGTACCTTTTTCCCCGCTGTTCTCACCACATTTCAGAAATTAGCAGCACTCATCTGGATTTCTTTATACACCTATAACAATAAAAAAGTAATAACAATAAAAGTCCATTGCTGTTTTTAATCAACTGAAAATTAACTTTTTACTTCTGTCTTTCGCTTTGCAAAGAGCAATTGAGTTAAAAAGCTCAAACAACTTCTTGCAGAAGTAGACCAGGTTGATCTGGAAATGATTAACGCTATTGTTAGTATTGATTTAAGTCTCTCCTGTTGTCATCTGTGTAAAATCTGGCATGTCTAATCACAGGCTGATAGCTTTTTATAGGAGCCCTTTTCTTTGCCTTGGTTTATGTGAGGAGACCTGAAATTGAACTATACTGGGTGCACTGAAAAACTTTTTCTTAAGAAAATTTCCTCACGTCTGAGCAGGCAAATGGTAGCAGAAGTGACTGACTTTTTATGAAATACAAATTTTATTCCTTTAAAGTTTTTTTCAGATAAAAATAACGTTGTATTCATGTAAGTAATTTACAGCAAAATATGGGGTTATTAGACCATGGTGAAAGGAAATCTGAGCATGCGCTCACCTTATCCACAGATTTGAAGTTCTCTGAGTTTTGTTCTGCTTTTGGAGTAGGAACTGTGAATGAAACCATTTCCCAAATCCACCCACCGAGGCTTTGGAGCAGGGAGACATCCAAGAAGGTTGTTGCCGTCCGTTTGCTCATCCAGAGGGAGGCTCTTACATCCGGTATCGTTCCATTTACTTTGTGCGTTAAAGCCTTTTTATGACAGTGTGACAGGAGGCTCATGGAAATTTTCCTAGTGACTCAGGAAACCGTAGCTGTTAGTTTACTCTTTGCAAACATGAGGCAGTTGTGTTTCTGGTTCTGGAATGCATCTTATGGAAGTAACTCACCCAAGAATTTGGTCTGTGCCCTGTCGTGCCCCGCATAGTTTCTGAACGCTTTTCTCTTTTTCTGCTTGGTTGGATAGAAGGAGGAAGCTCTCTGCGGCAATGACAGTTCTTGTTAGCGTTATGGAAAAAGTCAGCCAAAGAGGGAACCAGGATTCAAACACTCATCTTCACCTCTTGCGGCTTTCGGCTTCTGCAGTCAGGTGTGAGGTATCCCTGTCAAGGAGATCAGAAGATGCAGGACTTCCCATCCGTAACTTGGGAGGCTCGTATGTAGGAAGCCATATGTTATTAATTCCTCTACTCACTGGGCTGCTTCCGTCCCACCCTTCCTGTTGTATTGCTAAAATATTGGGAATTGTGCAGGTCTCTGGTTGCCTGCTTTGAACGTCTTGCTTCACCTGAGAAGATCTCAACAGCCACTGAGTTGTCTTACCGCCTCTCCTGTCCATCTGCTGTTCTACGGTAACGAAACACCTTGCATTTAAGACTAGAGATGAAGTCCTTGGAAAGCTTTCCATTTCTAGCACTCGTTATTTTCAAGCTAGAAACACTCAAGTAAGGTTTTTCACTTATATTCTAGTGTGAGGGTCTATAATGAGAAGTCCAAGTGGGTTTGAAGGTTAGAAGGCAGTGTTGGTGGTACGTGCATTTTTGATGAGTGAAAATCCTTCCCCCACTTCTCCAGCGTGTTTATAGTGTTTCCTTAATGCGGACAGATCCTGGGTTTGCCTTTTTTCTTCTTTCAGAGGCTTATGCTACTGCTGAATCTCATTCACTAAAATGTTTTGTTGGTGAATTTTGTTTTTCAAGTGGAGACCCACGACGGTGTGCATTGTGCCACAAGATCGCTGTGTCATTGTGGCTGATGTGTGCTGCTACTGAGGGCTTAAAACTAATTGGTTTTATTTTTTGGTCTGTGACTGAACCTATTAATTACTTTGACAATATGTATTGATGCCTTCATTTGATATCAGAAGTTTAGTGGGAAATGGTAGGCTTTAAAAAATATTTATCTGATCAGGCCATCAAATAAGCAAACCTAGAATTTGTATGATTTGGTATCTTTGTTTTTTCTTCATTTCTGTTGCACTGAGTTACACAAATCCATCTTGGAGTGATAAACGTATTGATGGCTTTAGCTAGCTCCTTGCTCAGGAAGGAATGCTGACAGTATTTAAGAGGGTAGAAGTAAGAAGCTTATCTTCTGGGGTGGTGTCAAGCAGATTAAATTACTCCATCTTCCAACTGTTGGCTTCCCATGAGCAGCCCATGCTTTTCCAGATTTTTATGTTTAGACACCCCGATGTTTTACTAATGGTGAAATCTGAAGATTAACATTTGGGGTTGGTGTGGTGGTAGTTTCCCTTGACCTCTGAATGAGGAACCTATCTGGGGAACAAGGAGACATGGTTATACTGCAGTGAGCTTCAGGAGAAGCAAAGCCCTTGTTGCTCTAAGTCACCAGCAGACTGAAGAGCACGATGCTCTTCAGCTCTGATGGAGTGTCTGTAGATGGAAGGAGCCACAGATAGGTCGGTTTGGATTTGACTGTCACTGAAGGTGATGGAAGCAAAGGCTGGAGAGTGCCATTGGGATTTGACTGGGCGCAGGAAGCTGCTCGGGCAGTTGCTGAAGGCTGCTCGCAGGGGGTTCTTCTGCAGTGACCTCCCTGCAACGTCCTGCGCAGTAACGCCGGGGCTGGTGAGCCTACTCCTTGTGAAGTGAGTGGGTTTGCTTTTGCCTTGCCTGGACTTTGTTCTGTGTTTCTGCAGCTGTTCCTAATCCACAGTTCTTACTTAAAGGCAGCTCTGACTTCTTGAGTGTCGTGACCCCTGACCATCTGGGAATTAAACGTATTTCTTTGAGTAGCTTCCACCAGCCTGCTCAGCCTGTTCTTTACGATATAACTGCCTCCCTGTTCAACTCCTAACAAGGTGAATTAATTAGGGAGTTACTAGGGTTTGCTTGCATTCCTGTCATCAGGAGCAGGTCACTATCATTTAGCTTTATACCGGTGGTTGTACAGCCTATGTGTCGAGACCAGCAGATAAGCTCTAGGGATGAACGTCCCTGTGAATGGTCTTTTCCCTTGCTAACGTCTAATGTTTTGTTTCCACCGGGGCTCTTCTTGGAAAACATAGTTTGTAGGAAACTTGTTTGATGTTACATCGTCTCAGCGATATCCCAGGTGGTGTTTAGTCTCACTTCCAGCTGCGAGGTCAGTAGCTTCTTTGAAATCTTTTCTTTATAAAGGAGCAGCAAAGTGATGTTCTTTGTCTGGAAACCTCCCTCTGACGCAAAATGGTAAGGAAAGTTTGTGCACACACATGCATTTTTTAAAAAAAATATATATAAATAAATCCAGCCTGTAGCCTAGTTAGGGAGGAGTTTTGATGTACAGATAACTTTCCAAATCTAGGTTTGGTGTCGATACCTCTTTTTTTTTTTTTTTTTGGGAGCCTGACATAAAGCAGATTTGGCTCCATTCTAGTCTGTCCTTGCATTAAACCAAGGACTTCAGATCTTGAAGCTGAGTGTACTCAGAAGCCTGGAGTTAGCATCCCCTTTGAAGTGTCAATAGAGAGCATCCAGTTTCATTTTTTTGTTAGTGGCTTTCCGAAATAATCCTATCGAGCTGTTTCTGTGGGAAAATGGTCATGCTAAGCCATGCTTCCTTCTCAAGTATGCTTTCTGGTTTTGCTGAATTCTCTCTCCTTAGAAATAATCACTGTGCCTAGAGATTTGATGTGTTTCCAGAAAGGATGTGTAGATGGACATGAACTTGCGTGTTTTAATGCACCTTTGTAACCTTCATGAGTGTTTTCGGTGTGTGCATTTCATTCTCCAGGTACAGATTTGAAGGCATTCGCTAACTGCTGTCGTGAGTGGAGAACTGAAGCGCAGTTCCCTCTCTGCTTCGAGAAAAAAAAAATTGGAAGAAGCTTTGTTTCTGACTTTCCAAAACATATTTGAAACATAAGTCAGTGGCAAGCTTTGTTTTGGAAATGGCCTCGCTCCAGCAATGGCTTTGCCAAGTCTGTTTATCCCAATTCCTTCCTCAGCTTAATAGGCTGAGAAAGTAAAACTATTGTGTGGGTGGCTGGTTGAAAATGGTCCTTATGGATATTGCTGTAATTTGTTTCACAAATAGTGATAGCTTGTACATAAGCCTGTAATTCACATAAAATGCATTAAGGGATAGTGTGAAGGCATGGGAACTGCTACTTGAGATCCAGGCAGGACTCTGGCAGGAGGAGAGACGGGCTGGTGGAAAAGGCAGAGGTTTCTCAGCGTGATGGAGAGATGGAAGGTGTGGAAGCTCTGGGCCGTGCTGAGTGATGCGATTCAGATGTGCTAGAAGTTAGTTCTCTCAAACGGTTTT
Organism: Anser cygnoides; assembly: GCF_040182565.1. Lineage (NCBI taxonomy): Eukaryota > Metazoa > Chordata > Aves > Anseriformes > Anatidae > Anser > Anser cygnoides. The sequence goes on from NC_089880.1 coordinate 13,953,066, forward strand.
CGAAGAATGCAAAACTTCCTAAATACTGGAGAAAAAAGAAAGCTGTCCTGGCTGCCCCGAGCCAGGTGATGGATGCGAACAGCAGCAGTGCTCTTTCCAAATAGCTGCGGTGTTAGTTATGGCCTGTGTCTGAAAAAAGCTTTGGCTGGTGAGTGGGAAGTGGAAGGGCAGGGGCGGGAGGGAGATAAACCACCGAATTCTCTGGAATTTGGATGGTTTCGGGTTAGGAAAATGTGTCGCCTCCTGCTGGTTGTGAAGACAGCACCGGTCTGGACAACTTGTCTCACTCCTAGAGCAGCTGCTGCTGCTGGATTTGCTGCTCTCGTATAGTCGTATAATTTAATATGTTTATAATTAGGCTCAACAGCACGAGTTGTGTATTTTTGATGTCTGATTCAGATAGGAGCAAAGTCAGGCGTTAGAGCTGCTGCGGGTTATGAGCACATATGGAGGATGAGGGCGAGTGGGGAAGGGGCTGCCTTTCCGAGGCGAGGGGACGGCCCGCAAACCCTCACTTAACAGGAGCTGGGGGCCGCGTTCTTGGACTCGGTCCGGAGATGGGAGCGCAAGGGCTGCTCGGCGTCCCGCCGGCATGGGCAGGCCTGACCCACGTCCCCTCTGCTGCCTGTGGCCGAGGTGCTTGGGCTTGTCACTCGGTTTGCTGGGCTTGCAGAGCCGTGGCACTGCACGTGCCGGACGCGTGCTGGTTGAACGAGTGAGGGGCCGGCACCAGGCTGCCGGAGCACGGCCCTCCTGGGGGAGCTCGCGCTGCCCTTGCGCAGAAGAGCGGACCTCAGGAAAGCCCTGCACTGCCTTCCCTCCCTGCTAAAAGGCTCCCTGATTCAACTTTTTTTTTTTCCATAACAAGTGAGTAAAATCTGCATGTTCCTTAAATACATGGCTTTGCCGTTCTCAGCAGATCGCCTGATACTCGAACAGCCTGTTTGCAAGGCACTGCAGTGCGGTCTGATGAAGCTTTTTTCTTCTTGCAAGAAGTTACATTTCACAGTTGGCCAAACATCGCGTTTAAAGTAGCTACACCTTCATTTTGTTGCTGTTTAAACTTTTGCTTTTTTTTGCGACTTCTTTTGTTGCTTTAACTTCAATCTTATGAGAAAGACGTGGCAGTGGGTCAGGTTTGCTTTGGTTCCTTCAGAGATACTTTCTTACCCAAGAACCAGCCGTAAGAGAGGCATCTTACCCCATTGCCAGGGATGGGAAATGCTGCCTATATACGACTCAGCTGAATGCTTTTTGGTGGATCTCTGACCTCCTGGTGCCACCAGTTCTGCTCTGTTGTGCGGGCTGTGGTGGTGGCTGCTTGCTTCAGTTCCTACTGGGTGGTAGCTGCATCTCCTGCAGGAGCCACTGGGTTGGAAAACTGAACCTCGCTGTGGCTCCAGGGTCCCTTGGGATTGGGAGCAGGTGGGAGCTGCCGCATTTAAGGGATTGGAACAGCTAAAGTCACTGGTGGGGGGGTCATTACGGTTTATCGGTGGTGAAATGATTGCTTCTTAGCAGTTGCCTTGCCTTCTGCTGGGAATAAAGGGCAAAAGACAGCTTGCTCTCATTTGGGGGAGAGGTAAGTAAACCCCAGCAGTAAACCCCAACTCTTCGATACCTCTTGAGTTGGAGGAGCAACTTGGTTTGACCCATACCTGTTGAGCACAGGCCATGGAGCAGTTTCTGGGCACTTGGTACCAGCAGATGAACTTGCCAAGGATCCCGATCTGGGATCCCGGTCTGCCGTCACCCAGATCTTCTTGCCTTGGTGATGATGCTGGTGGCAGGAGGTAGCCTTGCAGTCTGGGTACATGAACGAAACAGAGCCCTTCCCAAAATGGCACGTGGAGCCCTCGATCATCTGTGATCCGTCTGCACTTGCCTTTTTAGAACAAGCTTTTATCATTTGTGCTGAAAAAGGGCTTTGAGGCTGCTTGTGCTGATAGGACTTCCGTGTTGTACACGATATCTATCTTTCGAGTCCCTAATGAATAAACACAGCTGGCTTTTTTGGGAAGTCAACTTAACATCTTTGCATCAAAGCTGTACAAATAAAGCAGCAAGCCTTACTGAATTATTGGACAACATCTTCTGATTTTTATGCTGATCCACATGCTGACTTTTCATCATCAGATGAAAAACATTTCTTTTTTTTTTTATTATTTCCTGAGGCTGCCTGCAGCCCATGCAGGGGGAAGCAACTTTCCCCTCCTCCCCCTTTGGAAACATGGCTGGAACAAGCAGCCTTGATGACTTATCAATGTTGGATTATTATGCAATAATTTACTAGGCAGCCTTTTGCTGTCCGGACCGCCTACACCCACAAGTCAATTGTGCCTTTGTTCAGGAGTGCTTGGAAGAATGCATGACCTAATGGGGTGGTGGGAGTTCATGTTCATTCCAGTGTGCTAAAGGCTGCGCCAGTTCCACCGAGTGTCCCAAACGCGTTTCCTTCCTCCTGCCCTGTTTTGGTACGAATGCCTAGAAAAAGCAATCTGTATTTGTTTCTCCAGGGGCTTTCTTAAAAACACAAACACTCAACTCTAGTGGAGCTCTGCGTGCTGAAATCTCTTTTGGTGGAGCATGGTTTGTAATTAGGTTATGTTAAAATCCTTCAGACCTTTCTTGTTCACAACACACCTGCCTGAATCCCTAGGTCCTTTAGGAGAGGACAAGAAAATCAACCGAAGTTTTATCATTACCACTTTTCACAGTATGTTCCCAGGAAGGCCACCATGCAGAATGAGATCTGTCGTCCGTGATGCTGCGAGGTGTTGTTTTTCTAAGGAAGATCATCAGAAAAGGAAAAACCCTGCATTTTCTTTTTTTTTTTTTTTTTTTTTCAGACTCTGGCTATTCCACTGTATGTGCAATACCAGTGCTGTAATCTTCCTCCTCCACAAATTTTCCCAGAAAAGCTAGGGTGTAGTTACAATGGACATTTGCTCTAGAACTATAATAATTTCTTGCTTTTTGTCATAAGTTTGGCCATTTCATGTGTATGTGATGCAAGCGACATAACTTACCAGTTATGTGTCTTGCAGGTGTTGGGCTGATGTTTAGTAAACCTTTTTTATTCCAAAAGAACAAGTTGCTCTGGAAGTTTCTCATTCTCCCATCCTTTTAATTACTGTCCTGCTTTCATCGCTCATCTGCATGCTGGAAAACCCTTTCCCATTCCGCAGGATGGGATAACTCCTTCTCCTTAAATATTGCCTTTGCACCAGTGGTCCCTGTGCTCTAGGGGGGGTTTCTAGCATGGAAGGCTGCCCAAAATACGGCAGTAGCTGAGAGTCTGGAGTAGTGGACTCAGGAAGCATCAATCAGTCTTGAATAAGAGCTCGCTACCTTGCTGGCTTCTGTCTGCCGGCATCAGTGTTTGTGTTCCTTGCAGCTTTCTGCTGGTGTAGGGTCGCAGTACCTCTGCTCCGCCCTGTGGAAGCTGCTGCCTCCTGCTATTGCTGGTAATTCTTCGTTCCTCAGAGAGGAGCGGATAAGTGTTTCGTTGCCCTCAAGTCTTTTGCTGGTTCAGCATTGTGCTGGTGGATGGTGGGTGACAGTTCAAGAAGGCAGAACGGAGTTAGGAGTGAGAACAAGAGGGGTGCATGGCTTTGGGTGCCTTCCAGTTCTGTGGGCTGGCAAACCTGGCCTTTCGTCCTGGGACTGAGAATGGGACGGGTCAGATGGGACAAAAAGCAAAAGGAAATGCCGGGGGTATTGAGAGCTACTCGCTCTTTGTCTCGTCACTGTGAATTGGAAATGAAATCTAGTAACAAAGTAATAAATATGCTACCGTGTTGTTTTCAGTTCTTTCAAATTTTACATGGAATTGTCGTCAGCAGGTGTCTCTAAGAAAAAAGCTGCTTGAAACTGGAGCTAACCAAAGGAGAAACATCCAGAGCAAAGCTGAGCTGTTTCATTACTATTCAGAGAATTTTGCTGAAAATACTTGTGCAGAAGTTTGACTCTGCCTGACGTGGTCTTCTCAGATGGACTTTTATCCTCAGCAGCAAAACTTAACAGCCGCGTTTTAAAGCTTACTGCTTGGAGGCTGCACCGAGGAGTTGCAGAGAATAAAGGAGAGGGAGCGTGAGCTCTTTCTGAAGCCATGCAGAGGATGTGAGCAGACCGATAATGAAGGAGGCAAGTGTCGGTCGGGGCTTATCTCAAAGGCATCTGCTCACAATCCAGTGCTTGTAGTCAGAGTGCCAGCTGGCGGGATGCTTTCCTGATGTAAATTATCCATCCCTTCTGAGGGGCCTGAGCACAAGGAGGCCTTTTGTGTCTAGGGATGAATTCCTAACTTGGGGGGAAAGGGAGGAGTTTCTTGTAAAGATCTAAATAGCATTTACTTAAATTTTCCAGGCTATCCTTACGGTTTTCAGCATGGTGTGTTTCCTGCTAGACCCTGGGATGCAGAAGTGGGCAACGACCCTGCTGACATCCATCAGCTTGCCTGGAGGTTGTGACCGGTTTGACAACACGGTCAGGTTGTTGGGGGTAGTGTTTAGCAGCTTTCGGCACAGGGAACATCTGTGATACCATCTTTACCACTTCTCCAGGCACCCAGGCTTGCTCAAATCTGGAACTGAAGTGCTGCCTTGAAGGCTTTTGTGTGTGCCTGCTTTCTTAAGAGAATGCTAGTATATGAGTCCAAGTAGACCAAACCGTGATTAAAAAAATTATCAGTGTCTAGGAACAGAAGAACAGTGACTTCTTGTCCTCCAAATTAAACATTTAAAACTGCCTTTCACCTAGTTATTGCTGTTGCCGTTTCTCAGGGTAATAGTAGCATGTATTTATTCAGCCCTGCAAGACTTGAAGGCAGCCTGGAAGGCTTAGCTTTGCTAGCAAAAAGGCTCTGCAACCTTGAAGAGCCCTGCTAGCGGCCAGGCTGCTAAGCACAGCTTTTGCACTCAGTATAAACAGGGGGAAAACGTATTTCAACACTGTCAGCTGTCTTGGGTAAACGCTATTGTTCCAGCAGTATTTACCCATGGTGAGCTGATACAGTGCTGGAGCGCAGCCCTGCTGCGTGCAGTAACCGCATTCCTGCGTCACACCGTTAGCAAGGCGTCTCAAGTAGTTCCACTGCCAGCTGAAATGGATTTCTTTTCACCTGGGCAAACCTGTGCAGTTTCCAGTGCGTTTTCTTTGGCCCATGGTGTAAAACTGCAGATGAAGACTTGTGCTTTCCAATTAGCGCAAGAGATTTCTGTGGAAAAATGTTTTCGTGCTGCCGAGAGTGCATTCTGCACGTGTTGTACCTTTAGCTTAGCTGTGTGGTTTTTTTTTTTTTTTTTTTCAGGGAGCTGTAGGAGACCTGATTGGGGAACAGAGCTATAATCTAGTTGTAGTAGAGAAGGGGAAAAAAAAAACGGGGTTGTTTGTGTGCTATGGAGGTGGCATGGCTGTTTTCGTTGGGACGGCCCTGCAAACTTTACAATCTGTTTCTTTTCTTGGGACATGCAGGCTGTGAGCTGGCCTTCCTGCTAGAGTGTTTTGTGTTTGCAGAGTGTAAGCACGAGCCCACTTCTCTCTTCATTCGCTGGATTCTTTCACCACGTTTCCTCCCTGAAGTCATCTTGATGAAGCCTGAACTCAGGGGTTTTGCTTCTCTCTAGAGAGAGGCTGTCCCAGTTTAAGAAAACCAAGCTATTTGTGCACGTCTGGCTATCGGTTTGTGTCTGTGCTTGCCTCAAGGTTCTGCTTACCTGCTCTTCACCTTTTAGCACTCTTTGCCTTCAGCGGGGGGTTGTTCTTGAGAAGAGACCACATAGCAGGAGAAATGGGAAGCCTGCGAGGGTCTGATTTAAACACCTGATATATGCTTCCTCCGCGCTTTGCGCTGAGACTCATACAAAAAATGCTTCTAAATAGAAAGGGGGTTGCTCATCTCCTGCTTGAATTGGGCAGCAAGAGGAGGCTTATCCCAGGTTGTATTACGATGTTGAGTGTTCACACTTGTAGTTTCTGGCTCCTGTGGAATCAATTTATCGTTAACAGTGTGATTGCTTCTCACTTGTTGCCTTCTGTGTGTGAGGAGCTCGTGTCAAGTGGCTTGACCCCAAACCAACAGTGAGCTAGCACTGAGCAAGAGCCACAGATTGTGAGTATCTGGCTTCCAGTCTTGTGCTTAGGTCATCGTCAGCTTGCACACTATATAAATAGTAATGGGCATTGTGTAGGAAGTGCTGGGGAGAGAGATTGTGTCTGTACAATGCCCCAGTTGTCTTCCATGGCATGCCCTGAAGTAGTACTTTTGGTAGACGGGAGTATTGTCAGATTTAGCCTTTAAACATGAGGTTGGTCTTTTGTGTGTGTGTGTGTCCTTGCTACATGCCAGCGTCAGTTTTTCAGGTGCTGTATGTATGCGTGTGTGCTGAGTTCGGGACCCTTTACAACGCTTTTTTTGCTACTTCTGTGTTCCCAGCGGTCAGAAGGGACAGCGAGTCATCTCCTGCACCGGCCATGCAGTGAGCGTGCCTAGCACGGGCTGCTCCTGGTGTCCTGCACGCAAGAGCTGCGGCCACTGACCCGAGCCTGACCACTTGGTGTCTCCGGCCCGAGTATCGTGGATGCATCTTGCAGCTGGTGTGACCATGGGAAGGGGCTTCAGCACAACCCTGGGGCAAGGCTCCCGCCCGCAGAGCGGCACCTGCAAACCCCACGTCTCACGTAGAGATGGGGAGATGGAACGTCTTGTCTGGAGTCACTCATTAACTTCAGTTCAAAGCCTAACTTGCATGAAGCTGAGCTGATTTAAGTCAGGTTAGACAGGTATGAAAGGACTTAAATTGCAGGTGGATTTTCATTGCAGTCAGGTTTTTGCATATGTGCTTCGAGGCACACACTGTTCTCATTGCCTTGTGCTGCCTGGTTTGTTTTAACTTGTGCAGCGAACCACTCTTCAGCAGGTGCAAAGCCTCGCGTTAAACTTTAACACAGTGTAGTTAGTTCATTTTTACAAATTGAGGTTAAATCTGCGTGACCTCCAGGCAGAGAGAGCCTGATTCTTGATCAGTTGAAACTCTTCTGATGGCTTTTTTTTGTAAGCGAAGGGCAGCGGCTGCTGCAGGCTGTGCTCCGAGCAGGGTTTTTTCTCGGAGGTGGTGGGAGGGTAAGAGAGCGTGGCGGAGATGAAACTCCTGATGATTTGTCCCAGACAAACCTCGCCTTGTCCTTGCGTGCTCCCTACTGCGTGCTGGTGGTTGTGCCTCTCACGTTTCTGTACGGCTGTTGGCTGCCCGCGGCAAATCCGAAATCCAGCGTGCATTTAGCTCCAGGATGGGGTGATCGCCCACAGCCTGCTGGCCAAGGTGCAGCAGTAACAGCCAGCACGCAGCTTGGCCAGTGGAGGAAGGCGGCTGGAGCATGGTGTGGTCCTTGTCCCCTGATGGTTTTCATTGCTTAGAGGAGGAAGCTCCCACGGGTGCATTATGAGCTGTATGGGTTCCTGGCGCTGCTGTCCCCAGTGACCAAGTCCAGTAAGGCTGTGTTGCAGGTTATTATTCCTATCAGTTGAATAACGCTGGAGGACAGTGGTTATTACTGTCCTACCACCACCAAGTGCGGGTGGTGTTCCTCAGCCTAGAGCCTCACAGGGAGATGGCATCCAGTGCAACATCCCGGCTCCTGGTGCAGGAACACCAAGGTGGAGAATGCAGCAACGTGCCGAGGTGTTAAAGGTTTTCTTGTGGGCGTGAAACCCCTTGTGTCTGGTTCAGTGCACAGGGGTGGGCGCTCAAGTCAGCGGAGAGAGTCTGTTTCAGAGGATGATCTGCTGATGCTCACAAAGCTGCTGGGAGATGAACAGAGGGCAGGGAGGTGGGGTTGCATTTCTCCTCCTAGGAGGGAAGATACATGGCTAGCTTGTGGGTTGCTGCACTTGGATCCAAAAAGTGTCTTGGCAAATTTAATCATACGCTCTGGGAAACTTAAACCTTGTTGTGTCTTTCCCAGGGAATACACAGAAAGGGGTATCCTTGGTAGCTCAGCGCTGGAGGAAAAGGCTTCATGAGCAGAGAGAGTTTGAGCTATTGTCTGATTGGGGGAAGCAGAGGTACAAAACAGGCGCAGTGGTGGGACTCTAACCTCTGGTTAATGCTGCTTCTCCCGTACATGTATTTGGAAAAAATATTACCAAATTGCATGTTTAACTTGTACCTGGCCTTGCACACACAAACTGTTAATGTATATGATGTAATCTGTCATCCTTTGGGGATACGGACGTTATCAGGGATGCCTGTAGAAACGAATTAGAGCTCATAAGCTGTGTGTTTGGTTGCACTGAAATCCGTAGATGTGTTTATTTATCTACTCAGCCTTCCCGTTGACTTCTGCTGTTGGTATCTTCACCTTGTCTTTGCTGGGAAATACAGTACTGGTGCTACTGGGCACTGCTCATCCCATTGGATGGTCCTAGAGGAGATCTTCTAAACAGAACTGCGGTGCAGCTCTCCTCAGTCTTTGTTTTAAGTTGAGTCTTTCTCATGACTTTCTCCTCTCACCTGCAGGAAAGGCCTTCGACATCACATACGTGCGTCTGAAGTTTCACACCAGCCGGCCGGAGAGCTTTGCAATCTACAAACGCACCAGGGAAGATGGCCCGTGGGTGCCCTACCAGTACTACAGCGGGTCCTGTGAGAGCACCTATAACAAAGTCAATCGGGGTTTTATTCGGACTGGAGAGGATGAGCAGCAGGCGCTCTGCACGGATGAGTTCAGTGACATCTCCCCTCTCACTGGGGGCAACGTGGCTTTCTCAACGCTGGAGGGGCGACCCAGTGCCTACAACTTTGACAACAGCCCTGTGCTACAGGTATGTGAGCGGGAGCAGCTATCAGATGGTCTGGGCTGAGTTCTTTTGCTTAGTTGTCCTGGGCGGTAGCTTTGTGCTAACTATGGGCTGCACTTATAGCCCTCAATTCAGCCTGAAGGACTGTTGGACAGGTAAGTTGGGTTGAACGATCCAAACAAATGCTTTTGAAGAAAGAGTAAACTCCTGACTCTATCAAAAGTAAGTTTATGGTAAAAAAAAAAAAAAAAAAAAAAAAAAAAGAAAAAAATTAGTGGCATTAAAGATGACTTCTCAGAGGCATTATGGAAATTATTGGATGCTTACCTCACCTCTGCCAACTTAGAAGGCAGTTGTGTGCATCTTGCTGTTTCAAAAAGACCAGGAGATGGTAATGCCTGAGTCAGATTGATATTTGGGGCATTTGCATGTAGGTTTTGAGCATGAAAGTTTAAGAAATGTGGTATTCTAAACAAATAAAGGGTTATTTGAAACCCTAACTTGTTCTATCTCATGTGCTGGGGTGGGGGGAGCTTGGTTTTATCTACAGCATTTAGTTTCTCCTACAAAAGGTTTGGATAAGGGGTTTAGTGGGGGGTTTTCTGTTCTTACCATTCACAGCACTGGCTGGGTAGTGGTCTGGAGCATACCAGTAGCACCAGTTTATCCAGTTTACTTGCCATTTTCTCTGTGCTGCTTGATGACTTTTCCAGATTATATTGCAACAAAGAGCTCAAGCTGTGGAATTTGCCCCATCGGGGCTTGTCTCCTTCCTCTGGAGCTGTGAGCGGCACGCCCTCGCGTCAGCCGTCCTTCCCTGTTCTCATAGATTAGCAAGAGCACGCTGAGTTGTGGGCACCCAGCAGGTTCGGAGCTTGCCTGCCTCCGATCTGCAGCCAGTGGGCAGAAAAGCAGGGTCTGGTAAGGCTCAATTATATAAAGGAAAATAAAGATTAATGGGAAAGAGAAGAACTCGCAAAATGGAAAAGAGCCAGTTTGGCCACCTTGTTTGTGCAGCTAGACCTTGCCGTGACCAGAGTCCGGTCATTAAGGGTGAACAGAGATCCCAAGTTAGCGGTACGATGCGTGATCTTCTCATAAACTCCCCCTAAGGAATGGAGGCCTGACTACTGGTTTCCTAAAATATGTGCAAACCTCTGGCATTGCTTTTCAGAGCTGAAGTCAGTGTGTGTTTTGTGCTCAGCATTTCCCTGTGTTTATGCCAGTGTTTGTAACTCAGCAAATCTTCTTATTGTGCTGGTTAATCAGCATCGTAGCTGCAGTGCAGTTGTACATGCATGGATGTTTTTCCCATATTCTTTATGGTGTTTGAAGGAAAACAGTATTGCAAAAGCTGTAATAAGAACAGTGTGGTGCTAACAGCAGTCACAGGCTGAAGATGGCATGAAATTTGGGGACAGGCTAAGTTTGCTGGCTGTTGCTGGAGGAGGGTAGGGTACTGTGCTGAAGATGCTGTGTAAATATTATGAAAAGCTCTTGTGTTGCAAGTCAGATCTGCCTGCCTGTTTTTCTTCCCACCCTCACTCATCTGTGTGTCTTTTTGTCTGGAGGTGTGTGTCTGCAGACGAGCATACCCTAAAGCTTTTTCCATTCTTGCTTTGCAAGAAAGCTGTTGTCAGCCGGTGAGGTATGTGAGGGCAGCACACAGGCCCCCCGCTCTGTTTGCTGAAGATGTTGCCCACGGCTTCCTAGCTGAGAGTAGCGAGGACCCGAGGAGGCATGGGGAAGGGTAGGCAGGGACAGGAGGGGATGTCTGGAAAACTTATCTGAACCGAGAGGATATGATGCGAGGCTTCCTGGGCAGGGACGCGTGAGCCTCAGAGGTACAGAGGGGGAAATGATGAGGCAGGAGTGTGCTGACTGATGAATGACTGCTGGCATGACTTACTGAGTGTAAATACAGCTGCTAACGATACGGTGCTGACGGGCGCTGGAGGGGTACGTCTGATGTGTATGTACTCTGGTGGGATTTCTGTCTGCTCTAGGAATGGGTGACGGCTACCGACATCAGGGTGAGCCTCAACCGTCTGAACACCTTCGGAGATGAAGTTTTCAACGACCCCAAAGTTCTCAAGTCGTATTACTACGCTATTTCTGATTTTGCCGTGGGTGGTAGGTGAGTAAACAATAAACCTCTGTATTTGTTTGAAGCTTTTGGTCAGGATTACTGAAGTGCTTGAAAGATTCTGATTATACTCACGTGGTACCATTAGGTTCCAGTCTTTATTGACTGTCCTAAGTCAAAAATGCAGTAGAATGCGTCTCGTGAAGCTTGCAAACGCTGTGTATTACCTATTGAGGCTATAAATCTCAGGGACAGACTGGTTGAATATTTTATTTTCCCGATCAGATCAAATGTTAAGCAATTGGGGAAGGGGTACAAAAAGAGTGACAAGGATGTAAAATGAAAGGGAAATTTTTTTTTTTCTACCCAGTGCTTTTTGTGGTTTTGCTTTATGTGTAGTCTAGAATAAAAGCAGAGATGCTGAGATTTTTGACATGCTACACCTAAATATTGGGGGGCAAATCCTACAAAGATCTGAAGCACTGTACAATACCGTGGTTCTCTGTGCCCTCTTTCTTTTGCTAAAGCATATTGAAAAATGCTTTAATCTTAATTTGTTGACAATAAAATGTTTTCATAAATAGAGTTGGGACCAATGGAGTGTTTCAGGTTGTTTGCAGAGAGCAGTCCTGAGACAGGGCTTTGATATCAGTCACCTTGTGCTAATTAATTTCTTACCCTCACAAATGGTAGCATGTGGCCAGTGTGCACATCTCTTCTTGGACTTTCATGAGAGAGATGCATACTAGTCTAAACCCAACATTTTTGCTTCTCCTGCTCAGTTTATTCTACTTCAGTGACGGACTTCAGAGGAGGCAGGTTAGCCTTCTTGCTCTTTAAATGCTTGCCTTGAGCATGCTACACCTGCTTGTTTCATAGTAGCTGACTCTAAGCATATAAGCAGAGTCTTACACCTTCAAATATGTCTTGTCCCAGAGTTTCAGATCTGGGCATTGTTTTCTGGATTGCTCTGTGGGCGACCTGGATCCTTGAAGTTTAAATACCTGTTCCTTGTCTCTCGTTACCCAGATGCAAATGCAACGGTCATGCAAGCGAATGCGTGAGGAATGAGCTTGGGAAGCTGGTCTGCAACTGCAAGCACAACACCTTTGGGGTCGACTGTGAAAAGTGTCTTCCTTTCTTCAATGACCGGCCGTGGAGGAGAGCGACAGCAGAGAGCGCCAATGAATGCTTGCGTACGTGTGACCGTGCCTTGCACGAAAATTGCTCATGGTTTTGGTCCGCTGCCTCTGTTGTCATGCTGGTCTTGCATGGTTTTAAGGCTCAGCTCCAGTTAGCCAGTGCTAAGGGTCTTGAATACAGTTTCCCCAGTGGTTTAGGAGTACATGTCCAATAAACTGCTTGTAGGATTTGTGCTCTCAAGATGGAGATGCTTTAAATCCTTCTTAATGCCTCTGGAAGTATCTCAGGTTACAGAGAGCCTTCAGTGTGAGTTTAGATAATGTAATAATCTAACAAACGTCTGCCCGCATTTTCAGAGGAAGAAGACCAGAGCTTCCCTTTGAGGCAGACCTTGAACTGGAATGACCAAATGCTGTATTTTATCTGGCATTTACACAGAATGTCCTGCTTGTTCTCTGATGAAGCGCATGGCTGCAGATGGGCTGTTACTGTTATCGTGTCAGCATTCAGATTCTCCTCAGGGATTTGCACACACAAGGCACTCTCAAAATGAGCTCAGATTCCTGTCCCAGAGTATAAGCTGATGAGAAAATAGAGCAAAGTCCATTTCCTTGTGCTACTCTGAGCACATCCAGGTCTTTTGAAGAATGTTGCCTTGGGTTTGTCATTCCTGTCCTGTAGGACCTTTCTGGAAGATCCGTAGAAAGGGAGATCTCCTTTCTGGAGGATTGGAGTGACCTTTAGGAAAGATTTGCCACAAAAATATAGCAGTTTGTACTAGAAAAAAAACCCCTGCATTTAGTATGCTGGAGTATAACTGTCCTTTACAAAGCTCACTTAGTATTCTCTGACTTCCTCTTGCCTTTGGATTATTGGTTTTTAGTTACTTGTAAACTGTTTCATCCAGTTTCAAGACTTGCAACAGTTCTGGGCTGCAAATGCGAATCTCTAGGACCAAATGCCAATTCATTTTTCTCGGTTTTGTGTCTCAGACCAAAGCTTCTGCTAGTTTACTTTATGGGGAAGCTTTTTCAGACAGAAAAGCTTTCTTCCTGTCTGACCTCTGTGTGTGCTGATAGTTCCCAGCTGTCTGGTGGAGACCTGTGGCTTCCCTTGACAGGCCAACGAAACCCAGCTCTCCTGCTCCCTGAACAGAGGAAATCTGTGGTCTGCCTGCTCCCGGAGCAGAAACTCTTCGTGCAGCAGGGGGTCAGCCCTTACTGTTATCTTCTGGTGCTTGTTTGCGTGCCTGAGATCGGCGTTGCTGTGTGGGAGGCAGCACGGCGGCTGCAAGTGGCAGCCCAGCCCGAGGGGCCGATGCCGGGTATCTTCCAGCCCTGCCTGTCCGTGGTCTCGGGTGCTTGGTGGCACTGCCAGTCGCTTCCCTCCCCTAGGGGACGGAGGGAATGAAGTGCTCGAGGTCCGTGCTGACAGCTGGTATAGCTGTGGGCTGGTTTGGTTCATCAAGCCCGTTTCATCGTTACAGCCTTGTACCTGCAACCGCTGCAAAAACACGTTTTTTTCCTCTTTCTTCTCACTGTGGCACAAATGTCTTAGGATGGTTAAAGGTTCCTCCTCCGAGTTGAATAATCAGCTTTGTGTAGTGGGTCTTGTGACTGCTGGGCTCCGGATGGCCGTGCACACTACCCACGGATGATACCCTTTTCCTGCAGCTTGCGACTGCAACGGGAGGTCCCAGGAGTGCTACTTCGACCCCGAGCTGTACCGCTCGACAGGCCACGGCGGCCACTGCATGGGCTGCCAGGATAACACCGACGGTGCCCACTGCGAGAGGTGCAGGGACGGCTTCTACCGCCTCGGGAGCGAGGAGGGATGTCTGCCCTGCAGCTGCAACCCCGTTGGTAAGTAGAGGCAGCAAATATTTGTGCATGGAAGTTCATGCAAGCTCTTCTCTCAGTTTTGCAGCTGATGGCAAACTGTAGGGGTAAAAAGAGACTTTTTTTTTTCTTTTTTCTTTTGGCCTACACAGGAAATGTTTATTGGGTTGTATTATGGTTGAAATTATTCTTGGATCTAACTGGGGATGGGGTGGCAGGGGCAGATGGATCACCACTGCAGCATTTCCTCCTTCAAATGTGCTCTAAAATAGTTGTCTTTTTTTTTTTTCACAACTGTGTATGTGTTACCCTGGACACACCCAGCACTGAAGTGCTCGTTTAAATTCTTAACAAACAAGATTATGCGAGTGGATATTTCTGGAAGTTGTTCATACTGAAGAATGGTAGTGAGCATTAGCAGCATCAGTTTCTCCTACTGAGTATCTAAGCACTGTAAATATAAACTGCTGAAACCTTAAACACAAAAGGGGGTGAGAAAAAAAAAAAGTCGAGTCAAAATATGTAGTCAGGCTCTTTTTTTTTTTTAAAAAAAAAAAAAAAATCGGAAAAAATTCTGGCAGGAGAACAAATCTTTTGTAGTCAAGGGAACCACTTGACCTGTATGGAGCAATCCCGTAACTACACCAGTCCCACGACAAATACGGGTGAAGGAAACAAAGGGTAACAGATAGTAAGATATGATGTGAGGTTCCAAAATAGAGTAGCTGGAATAAGTAATTGCTTGTGGCATGCCCTAAAAGCAGCCAGCGAGAGGTCTGGCAGGGTATGTCTCCTATCTAATTTGGTCAGAGAGTTGCACAGTTGTGAAACTTTTGACCAAGAAAGGCCTCTTTCTTCTCCCTCTGCTCTCCCTGGTTCTTGTGTCTGACCTTATTTTACGGCGTGTTTGTGCACAGGGTTTGTGTCAGGGAGTGGGAGAAGCAATGAGGTGATGTCTCAGGTATTTAAGGATGAATTTCAAAGGGCTTTATAATTTAGCCATCAGCTTGTATGCCATGGCACACTGCCACCCAGTGAGTATTTGAAGGCCCTGAATTAGTTTAGATGTTAGTTTTTCATCTGATTACTGTTTTTTCCTACATATTCAATAGTGGGACTGCAATGGGGATTTAAACTCTGCATATGGTGAAAGCTTTGTGAGTTCTTCTCTCTTTTCTATCCTGTCTGACCTAATCATCTCACAACTTTCTGCTTTGCTATAATCTTCTAGTGTGGATCAAAGTGGAAAGAAGCAACTGTTTCTGCATTTTAATATACTTTTATCCTGGTGGTTAACTCTCACAATGCTGACAAATTCTAGTCTGCTGGCTGCATTGGTGCTTGGGAAAATAGCATTTTGTCTGCCTCAGATTAAAGAAACCTGTGCTATTGTATGTGCAAGTCCCTTTCTGCTTTTGACTAGTACTTTTGAGGAATGTGTCCTGTCAAAAATGAGATTTTTGCTGCAGAATTTATTAAGGTTAATAGTGTCACGTGCAGACTCTCTCTGAGGAGACAATTCAGTCTTTAAATCCAACTTGGGAGTCAATGGAGAAAATTGGAACATGAGGGGGAGAAGAGGTCAGGATATCTCCTGGCAAAGGGTAAATGATGATTAGGAAGAACACGGGATTTAGGATATAAAATCTCAAAAAGGATGTGTTGCAGGGAAAGAAAAGGCAGGGAATTAAATAGGCAGGCAAAGACAGCATTGAGGACAGAAGAGGAATAAGGAGGAGCATGCAATGAAAGGGTAAAGGTACATATAAAAAGGGTAGTTGGAAAGAATACTTAAAGCTGACAACAGATCTGTTTTTGGAAGAGTAGGTAAAGGTTTGTCTCTTTAGACTTGCTGTGGAAAAACAGTGAACTGTAAGGCATCGCTCATCAGCTTGAAGCTATGCCTCAGACTTCTGTGTATCTTGCACACTTCATAGAGCTGAAGAAAATCACGAGCTCATACAGTTCCGTGGGTCTGTTAAGGTCCCTGTCCCTCGTTTCCCTGCAGGCTCCCTCAGCACGCAGTGCGATAGCTACGGCCAGTGCAGCTGCAAACCTGGCGTGATGGGTGATAAATGTGACCGGTGCCAGCCAGGTTTCCACTCGCTCTCCGAGGCTGGGTGCAGGTAAGGGGGAACTGCTGCTCTTTGGTGGAGGAACGTCTGTCTAAAAGAAAAAACAGATACCTTTTCAGGGCTGTGCGGCTTTAATGAATTATCCTCTCTCTTGTCTCTCTCAGGCCCTGTTCTTGCAATCCTGCTGGTAGCACAGGTGAATGCAATGTCGAAACAGGACGGTGTACTTGCAAGGACAATGTTGAAGGCTTCCACTGTGAGAGGTGAGTTCTCTTCCTGTGGCTTTGTTTCAAGAATGAGAAATATTTGAGCAATGGCCTGGAGTAAACATCAGGGAAATTAATTCTTTTTCCTTCGCATCTGCAGATGCAAACCTGGGTTTTTCCATCTGGATCCCTCAAATCCAAGAGGCTGTACCCCCTGCTTCTGTTTTGGACACTCTTCAGTTTGCACCAATGCCGCTGGCTACAGCATCTACAGCATCACCTCCAGCTTCCAGTTTGGTAAAAATTGAGTCTGTCTTTGTATCTCAGGTTGGGCTGTAGACCAAAGCATGAGAAGCGATTAAAATCCTGCTCTTTTCCTCCCTGTGCGGGATAGCAAACTTTGGGCAGGCAAGTACAGGATCCCTTTCTCGGAAGTGCTGAGTTACTGAAGTCAGTGGGAGCTTCCCTGCCTTCAGGTTGTTTGTTCAGTTGGGGTGGAAGGAATTTGCTGCTTTGGCCTCAGGCACCCACTGTGTTTAACGTACACCTCACAGTTTTAAGTAGATATTGCAGATGTAAAATTTTGTAACTTTGGTGCTGAGAAGAGGGACATTTTCTCAATTTTAGAGCCGAATCAGGAGTTTGAGAGGATTATGATCGTTGTAGATTCTGGGTTAAATGGCTCTGAATAAAACAGGTGGGTTTCTGATGGATGTGTAAGCTGTGCACAAATCTTTTTTCATACAGTCAGTTTCCTGCATACAAATGTTTTCATTCTGCATAGTCTGAAAAGAACATATTTTTAATTAAAATTCCAATGGAGAACAGCTCTTATGAAGGCTGAAATTTACATCAAGTCATAGATGACTTCAAGTTTTCCAGTTCTTTACTGAGGCTTTTAGAAATAAAGATGTTGAAAAGTATTTTTTGTAGGGCTCAAAGTTCAGAGGGTTCAAGTCAGCACTCCAATAACTGACTCAGGTCAGTTAGTACCAGTGTATAAAATACTAATTAGTTATATATAAGCAGCTTGCAGTATGATGCGAGTAGTCTGTGCAAAGCTGCTCCTTCAAAGGGTGTTGATCCTTGTACATTTGGTTTTCAGGAGAGGACGAGTGGCGTGCTGAACAACGTGACGGCTCAGAAGTCCCTCTCCAGTGGAGTGCAGAGACCCAGGATATCTCAGTCATCTCAGACAGCTACTTCCCCATGTATTTTGTTGCACCACGTAGGTCATTCAAGAAGCGAGGTTTTCTGCGCTTTCTGTGACCTTCCCATTCTCTGTCCCCTGACTGTAAGGATTTCTTCCCATTTCAGGCAAGTTCTTGGGCAACCAAGTTTTGAGTTACGGTCAGAACCTGACCTTCTCCTTCCGCGTGGACAGACGAGACACTCGCCTTTCCGCAGAGGACCTGGTGCTGGAAGGGGCTGGGCTGAGAGTGTCGGTGCCTCTCATTGCCCAGGGCAACTCCTACCCCAGCGAGAGCCCCCTGACCTACACCTTCAGGTGAGCGTGGTCCCAGCCCAGCAAGAGGCTGGAGCAGCTGGGACCTAGCCTGCTGTGCACCCTGCCCTATCAGCTCTTGAGAAAACAAACAGCATTAATTTGAGCTCACAAGAGCAGTCTTATCAGGTTAATTTGAAGCTCGCTGTTCATCAGTGTTGCATAAGTGTATGCAAAGTATGTGGCAATCGCATACCATTGTTGGAAATGGTGCTTTAAAAGGGCACAGCTGTTAACATCTGAAAGCTTTGCAAATGATGCATGGCTCTTCTCCCTAGGCTCCATGAGGCTGCCGATTACCCGTGGAGGCCTGCTCTGTCTGCATTCGACTTTCAGAAGCTTCTCCACAATCTGACTGCCATCAAGATCCGTGGGACATACAGCGAGAGAAGTGAGTCGCTGAGCAGAGTGTCACAGAAAAGAGGGGCAGACAGGCCCATTTGTCCAGTGATCCAGTTGTTTTATTGCAGGACCTAGTCATAAATAGCTGTGTGGACTTATTTGGCAAAGCCATGTGGAATTGCTTTCCACCTGGCCTTGCAGTGCAACAGCTTCTCTTGGGCTTTCTGGAGAGGGGGTGGGCAAGCAAAGTGCTGCCTGTGAGTCTCAGAATGAGCACTCATTACCTGCTGATGCTGCTCTGGGGAGCAGACGTGGTTCTGTGCTTCTGAATGTGGAGTTCTGCTGTGTTGTGCAGCCAGTGTCTTCCAGATTGGTAGTAATATGTAATCCAGAGTCCTGAAGGACATGGTAAGGGAGATGTAGAGAGTCAAAAATAATTTCTCCAGGAACAGTTACCTTCCCCCTGTTTTCTGATCGTGCCTTGGCAGGACAAGTGTGGAGGACAAGGTATTGAAAGCACAGCATGTGCTGAACATGTTCAAAGGTATCCCGTGATGAGGATTTATGAAAACCAGGCACTAATTAGGGGCAAAAATATTTGAATCTTTAGGTATTGCCATGTGAAGGATTTTCTGAGTTTAAAAACAAGTATGTACAAAGGACAAATCTGTGTTTGGGGAAGATGAGGAAGCTGCAAGTGTTTTGAGTAGAGGTTGCTCATAAAGAAGAATGCAAGGTGGTGAAGAGGAGGGGGGAAAGGTGTGGAGCAAGCTGTCCCTATGGCACTGCAGCTGTTGCTAATAACACAGAAGCTGGGGGCTCTGCTCAGTGCTTGAGAGCCACCACAGCGTACAAACCTGGTGCTGTAACACACACTGGCTATTGTGTGTCCCGGTGCAGTTCTGCTCCAGGGAAGGGGCTGGGAGGAGAGGGGGGGAAGCTTTCAAATGCTGAAGAGTTTGCCCTGAGGTATGGTTTACAGACACTGCTTAAGGAAGGTGTATTTAAATTGCTGGAGAGATGGTCTGTCCTCCCTAGAAAGGCAGGAATTGTTTTCGGTATTTGATTTGGAAATGGAAACCATATGCATGTAAAGCATAACTTCTTTTAGCTGACAGTACTTACTCATGTGCTGTTCTCAGTGTCCTCCTCTGGCTTGTCGTTCTCAACTTTCTAGCCCTGCACATGCCCTGTGTGAGCTATATTGCATCTGTCATCTGTCTAAACTTCCCTGGAGGATTTTGCTTCTTGATTCACCTTATCAGCTGCAAACCTGTCTCTTGTGCAGTTCAGGTGCACTAGGTGACATGCTCATGAAGTATTTCCCCTCTCTGGTTCCCAGGTGCTGGCCACCTGGATGATGTTACCATCACAAGTGCTCTCCCCGGGCCCGGTGTGCCTGCGGCATGGGTGGAGAGCTGCTCCTGTCCAGCAGGCTACGAGGGGCAGTTCTGTGAGCGCTGCTCCCCTGGGTACCGCCGAGAGACGCCCGGCCTCGGGCCCTACAGCCCCTGCGTGCCTTGCACTTGCAACGGGCACAGCGAGACATGCGATCCCGAGACAGGTAAGAAGGGGTGATGGGAAAGGGAGCAGCCAGGGGGCTGTTCTCCTTCCTGTGTTGGATGAAGAATAAAAAAAAATGTGTTCTCTGTTCCAGGTGTGTGCAACTGTAGGGATAACACAGCAGGGTCACACTGCGAGAAGTGCAGCGATGGGTATTACGGAGATGCGACAGCAGGCACGGCCTCGGACTGCCAGCCCTGCCCCTGCCCTGGCGGCTCCAGCTGTGCCATTGTGCCCCGCACAAGGGAGGTTGTGTGCACCAGCTGCCAGGCTGGCACGACAGGTGAGTCCTTACCAGAAAGGGCTTTGTTCTACACCCCATGTGCCTGTGGACATGTCTTCTGCCAGTTCTGCTGCCGTGACCCACAGTGAGTGGCACTGACAACTGCTGTGTCTTCAGGTTCAAATACAGTTTACCTCTCCCTTCTTCTACACCTATTTTCTCTCTCTTGTGAGGCTCAGGGCTGAAGAACTGTTCTTTGTGCCCTTCTCTTAAGATCAATAGGGTAACAAAGATTTAATCTGTACAAAGCCCAAACATTTCTCTGCTATGTATCTGAGCCATGCTAGCTTCTGGTACAGAGTCTAGTACACATGATTGTGTGGTATTGGGCTGAAAGTTTGATAGATCTAAAAGAGCCAGGAAGGATGGGTCAGACTGAAACAAAATTAGAAGATGAGCCTATTTGCCAGCCAGAGGCACCTTGGGATGCTTGCAGAGAGAGGGCCAGTGTCCTGCGTGGAAAAAGCAGGAAGGCTGCATTGACTCGTGAATACCAGTCGAAAAGTACGAGACCAAATTTATACTCAACAGTTCTAAAGAGAAATATGTGAACAGGTGCTGCTCTTTTTTCTTAATGATAAACCGTGAAGTCTGAGCGTGTACTTGAGTCGTTAAGTGGAGCCTTTTGTTCTGCCTGCCAACAGCAAATAAGACTTAAAATGGTTGGCAGCTTCAGTGCTTCTCTGTTGATTTTATGCTTGGCATGAAAGAGTCCAAAGTACAGAGTACCTGTAAATGCCTTAAATGCTTAGGAAAGCCCCTGATCAAGCACGCAGACACGCTATCTAGAGCAGCTCATGGGAGTTGCCATGGGTGCCACCACTTGGTGAACTAAAGCAGAGCCTGGGGGCCTGAGTTCCAAGTCCCTCGCAGCTCAGGCTGCTCAGTAAAAGCCCACCTTTACTTGTAGCTGACAGGGTCACAGGGGGGTCCCTCCTGACTCCCATCTTCCTGTATGTGGTTGTGGTGTGGTGGGAAAGGTGAGGGGAAAGATGGATTGTGTGTGTAAGAACTGCCAAAGAAACAGCTTTTAGCTGGCTGGCAAGGTTGTGTCTGCAATGAGCTTTGGGAACTGCTGGCTTGGATGCTTTGTGGCTGCCTGTGGAGGTTCAGCAGGTCTCGTTGGCCATGTGGCTTCCTGAAGCAGTGGCGTCCCACTGAGTTCTACCTACTTGAACTCTTCAATTAACAACAAATTACAGCAAATAGGACTTGAGGTGATAGGAGGGAAGGGGGAAGCTGAAATAATTCATAATGCAAAGTTCCAATGAAAAAGGGTTAAATCTAGAGATTGAGAGGGATTCTTGTGTAGTCTTGTGCACCTTCCTGGTTCCTTCACAAGGAGAAAAGGGGAAGAAGCTGAGGAGTGTACTTTTTGGGGGGGCTGCAGAAGGAGGCCAGGTGAGACTGCGGCAGTGGGCTCTCTGCTGTAGCACGTGCACTTCTGTCCCGCCCCAGGCAAGAGATGCGAGCTGTGTGACGATGCCTATTTTGGGGACCCACTTGGTGAGAACGGTGCTGTGAGGCCTTGCCGCCTGTGCCAGTGCAATGACAACATCGATCCTAACGCTGTGGGGAACTGCAACCGCCAGACGGGCGAGTGCCTCAAGTGCATCTACAACACAGCCGGCTTCTACTGCGACCGCTGCAAGGACGGCTTCTTTGGGAACCCCCTGGCCCCCAACCCTGCCGACAAGTGCCGGGGTAAGAGCCTTTCCTCTCACATTTAAAAGCAGTTTTGTCCCTGAGGACTGCCTTTGGGTGATGCTTCCCATTCCTTTTCTTTTTGCAGCCTGTCACTGTAATCCCTATGGCACTGTGAATCAACAGACAAGCTGCAATCAAGTGACGGGGCAGTGCGAGTGCCTCTCGCACGTCACCGAGAGGGACTGCAGTGCTTGCGAGCCTGGCTTCTTCAACCTCCAGAGCGGACGTGGCTGTGAGAGGTAAGTCACCTTGGCATGGGGCAACGAGCCCGGTTTTGGAGGGTCTGTGTTAGGAGGTGGAGGAACGTGATGTTTGTCACGAGTAACTGGTGTTCTGTGTTGATGCTGCCAAGGGTGGAGAGGAGCAGGAGTTAAGGGGCAGCTCCAAAGGCTGTACAAAAAGCTTGACTTATAAATAGCTTTTTAAATAGCCTTAAATCAGAGTTTTAAATAGAAACGTGTCACGTGGCTGCGTGATCGTTGGTAGCCAGGGCTCGTGGGTTCCTTTTTTAGTGCAACCACCAAGTGACCTTGCATGGTTCAAAGGCTCGGTGCCTTGTCCCATATCTGCACTGCAAGCAAAGTCACTCCACTGGCATGGAAACTTCCAGCTGTGCTCACTAGGGCTCCTTCAGAGGTGCTTCACTCATGCCTGCTGTCCGTTGTCACCACCTAACGTGTGGCTGTGTCCTCCAGGTGTGACTGCCATGCACTGGGCTCCACCAACGGCCAGTGCGACATACGAACAGGGCAGTGCGAGTGCCAGCCTGGCGTCACCGGCCAGCGTTGTGACAGATGCGAGGCCAACCACTTTGGATTTGGCCCTGAAGGCTGCAAACGTAAGTGAGATTCCCTGCAGACGGTCTCAGTTCACAGATCCAGTGTTGAGGAGCAACATACCTTGTAAACATAATTGCAAAAGAGTATGGTCCAAACTTTTCTCCTCATATCCCCACCTTTCAAGAGAGGAAAAAAAAAAAGTGAAGTTGGTTACAATGAAATGGGGTAAGAAATTAAAATGTTTTGTGGAAGAGGCAATGGCAAAACTGTTAATACAGTTTGACACGAAATGAATCGTGTCCAGCTACACGGTGTGCCTTCCCATGTGTGGCAGCGCCCTGCTGGGGAGCAGGGCTCTGGCTGTGGGTTGGTGGGTGCCCTGTTGGTTTGCAGGGAACGGTCTGTAGCTGTAGGGTATTTCTGCATCCTCTCAGCTCTGACTGAGGTTTGACTTCCCTGCAGCGTGTGACTGTGACCCTGAGGGTTCGCGTTCCCTGCAGTGCCGGGAGGACGGTCGCTGCGAGTGCAAGGAAGGCTTTGTGGGGACCCGCTGCGACCAGTGTGAGGAGAACTATTTCTACAACCGGTCGTGGCCAGGCTGTCAGGAGTGTCCAGCATGTTACAGACTAGTGAAAGATAAGGTAAGGCCACGAACGTGACCGTTTGGTTTCCAGAGTCGGTGCCACGCACCATACCTACTTGCCCAGCAGCAAATATGTTGACTGCTCCTCGCTCCGTGCTGTAGCTGTGCTCCATCCCTCTCGCGCAGGTGGCAGAGCAGCGAGAGAGGCTTCAGGAGCTGGAAAATCTTATAGCGAATCTGGGTACTGGAGAAGAAACTGTAACTGACCAGGCCTTTGAGGAGAGGTTGAAGCAGGCAGAAAGAGATGTCACGGAGCTGCTCCGAGAAGCACAAAACAGTAAAGGTGAGTTGAGCCGATCAGGCATGGACTAACGAAGAATGAGCTCTTTGCTTGATGTGCACATTCCCTTGGGACGCAAAGCTTTTATTTTCAGGCCTGTGCTGTGCATTAGGGTAGACAACTATTTCGGGTAGCGCTGAGACTGTACGTGTAATCACTGAAACAACGAGGGCTGTGATTTACCCCTGGTGTTCCCTCTGGTCTTTATTTAAGCAAAGGAAAATCTGCCTTTGTCTCTGTACAATATATACAGAAGTCTTACCCTCTTCTCCATGTGTAAAGGAAGTTTACTTGCGTTGTGAAGAAGCAGAAGACTTTCCAGTACACAGATGGGTACATCTCTGTGTTGCTGCAGCTTTCACCAGTAAGAAATGGTGAAAATGTTTATAAATTTGCTCAGATACCTTGGGATAAAGCGTTTCTTGTTGGGGATATCATCAGTGATTAGAACAAAAGCTTCAAAATCCTACTGCCAAGTTTTATTATCCCACCGTAAAGTGTATAATGGTCTGAAAAGTGCTGTTATGGTGGCCTGTAGGTGTTTTTCCTGTTAAACTCTGCTTCAAAGAGGTTCTTTACCATAGGATATCTGTGAGCAGGGTATTTAGTAATTTGACAGTGTTTTTTGATGAGAGGTTTTTAACACGTAAGTTGATGTGTATTCTGGAGAAGAGCAACTTGAAGAAGACTCCTGATTTGAAACCACTTCTGAAAAATTTGTCCCCTTTGTGCGAAACTGGGAAAAGCTGGCAAAAATCTGACATCACGTGTCATTTGCTTGGAAAGGTTCCTGCTGGTAGTGGGAATGGTTCCTGAAACTCTTCTGAGTTCTAACTGGGGTAGCTTTATGTTCCCTGCTTAGCATCCACACCTAGATAACAGTAGTCCTGAGTAGGAGATCAGAGAGGGGGTGTTGTGGTAAGGTTTAGGGGATGGATTGGGTTTTGTGGTGTTATTTTTTGTCTTTCTTTCCACATCTTCACTCAAGAAAAGACAAGTTAAATGCAGATCCTACCCTTGCAAAAAGCCCATGTGATGTTTATTTGTGCTTTTCTACTTGATGCATTTTTTAAAGGCATTAAATGTGCACATTCAATACATAGGATGTGCTACAAGGTGAAGACACAATGTATTTGTAAAAAATCATAATTTTGGAGGCATGTGGGCTTCTTGTGCTTTATTTCTTAACAGTGCTCTCACCTTTTCAAAAATAATTCCTTCTGGTCCTGAGGCATGTATCTGTGCTTTATGGCTCCATTATTACGACATTGTTATGAGGAGTTACCTGGTGGTCAAGAATTTGGTTATTTTGCGTGGGCATAGGTTCTACAGATAGAAGAACCAAGGCTGGGTTGTTTGTCCTCCCCAGTCCAGAGGGATGCTGAAAGCTGGGAAGAGTTGGGGTGGATTTGCTGTTCTGCAGATCTTCCAGCTGCTCTGTCTGGAGGCTGCACCTGTCTCAGTGGGGAGCCACCATTGCCCAAAGAGGAGGACAGTGTACTGCCCTTGTAGTAGTTAAGATAAAAAAAGAATTAGCAAAGCAGATGTTTCATACCTTATGAAGAGCAGCTCTGTTGTCTTTTTTTAGTCAATGATAGAGGTGAAAGATGATTCTGAACACAAATCTCCTGTTAGAGCCAGTTCAGACACCCAGCAGACTGTCTCACTAGTAGTTAATGACTCTTGTGCACATTCTGATGATGGCTTTGATCTCAAGCTAACTGATTCATGAAACTGCTTTGCTAAGTCCCCTTTCAATAGGGGATTAATCTGCCAACCTGTTGCCTGCAAAGGTAAGCTGCTGCTCGAACTTCTCTTCCTGCTGTAATTAATTTTGCTTCCTCTTTTGTATCGTGTCTTTCAGACGTAGATCAGGGCCTGATGGATCGTCTCAAAGACATCAACAGCACACTAGTGAGCCAGCTCAACAGGCTGAGGAACATCCAGAACACGGTGCAGGAGACGGAGAACTTGGCAGAGAAAGCCCGGAAACGGGTGGAAGCCACAGAAGACCTGATCACGACAGCTTCTGATATGCTCGAGAAGGCAAAGATGGCAGCTGACAATGTGGTGAGTGTGCAGTGGAGATCCAGTGGGGCAAGGAGAGGACAGGGCCTTTCCTTGCTGTGCTGTCTGGGTGTGTTTCTCTGCTCTTTCTCTCTCTTGTAGCAAACTTGCTATGGAAGCATCTTCTCCTTTACTCAGTAATGTGGAAAACGAAGGAAAATCTCAGTTATCTAAGATGCAATTTATGACAGCCCCCTGCTCAAAGAAAAATATTAAAATAAACAACTAAGTACCAAACCATTTGTTTTTAAGGGATAGCTGCTAGTAGAAACTGCATGAACTTAAGAAGAAATACAGAGGCCAGAAGTAGGTTAGACACATCTCAAAGCATTTAGATCATGACAATAAATGTTTAAAGCACTGATGAATAAAAGATGGTAGTAGAGCTTCAAGGTATTTTCTCTTTCTTTTTTTTCCAGTCCATTACACCTCCGGAGTCGAGTGGCGACCCTAACAACATGACTCTGTTGGCAGAAGAGGCCCGTAAGCTGGCTGAAAGGTAGCCTGTGATGCTGCACGCTCCTCCCAGCCCACATCAGTGCCCTACAGCCACCTAGAAGAGGGGGGGAAATGAGGCTTGGTCTGGGTGCATGCCTGTGTGTCTGGGCAGACACTGGGTCTGTGCACTAGGGACACGTGTGACTGTAGTGGTGCTTATAGACTGGTCTCGTGGGTGCTGCTGGAGTAACGCCTGTGGTTGCAGAGATGTTCTCAAACAGCATCTTCCATTGCAAATGTTGCAGCTGTGCAAATGTGGGTGAAGGAAGGAAAAATAGGAGAAAATAAAAACTTGGAGTTGAGGATAGAAACTGCTGCTTGATGATTCCAATGGCATTATTTTTCTTCTGTAATCTTGTCCAGACACAAGCAAGAAGCGGATGAGATTGTTCGCGTAGCCAAGGCAGCAAATGATACTTCCACAGAAGCATATCAGCTGCTGCTGAAGACCTTGGCTGGGGAAAACCAAACTGCGAATGATATTGATGAGCTCAACCAGAAGTGAGTCAGCAACAGAAAATTGTTTTTATTTCCTGGCTTTAGAGCAGTACTTAAGTTTAAGATCCCTTTTTAGCATTTTATGCTTTAGATTTTACGACAGTTGTCTTTGTTTTAGCCTCTCTACTCTTTCAGTAAGTTTGAGTCTACTAAAAAAAATATAGGGTAACTGGATCTGTGTTTTGTTCTTTTTTGTTTGTTTGTTTTTTAATTAGATATAATCAAGCAAGGAACATTTCTCGGGACCTAGAGAAACAGGCCAACAAGGTGCTTACAGAGGCAGAGGAAGCTGGAAACAAGGCCCTTCAGATCTATGCTAATCTCACCAATCTGCCCACCGTGGATTCCACAGGGCTAGAGGTACACGAATGATGAAGCATCATATGTAGCGTTTTGTAAAGACAAGTGTGGACAATCATAAAGGCAGCACGCTAGGTTGCAGGCATATGTTGTATGTACTCTGCTAATGTTACTCTGCTTTACATCTGTCTGTGGAATTTTCATCCATCAAGGTATCACCGAGACGTCTATATTGCTCTTTATGCAAGAGATTAACAAGCAGGAAACTGCAAACACAGACCCCTCCCGCAGTCTCTGAAGGACAAAAGAAGAGTGAAATGTTGTTTGTCAAACATCATGGCTTGAATCAAAAAGTGCAAAGAATCTGGTCCCCCCTGAAGTCTGCAGAGCTACTCCCTTTCCTTCACTCACTGTAGTAGTGCAGACTTTCTTATGCACAAAAGTGTTTGCATCCCCTGTCCTGCACTGCACAGACCATTGTATTTGGAACTTTGAAGGTGTATCGTTACAGCTATAACCTGTCATCACTTCTGCCTGTTTTAACATTAGAAATTATACTGTGTTTTGTCACCTGTTCAGAATTTCTTTAATGTTCAGAGAATCTGCATTTGTTTCTGATTTCTGCATGCAGAATGAAGCAAATAAGATCAAGAAGGAAGCAGAGGAGTTAGATCAGCTAATAGCAAGGAAGCTGAAAGACTATGAAGACTTGAGGGAAGACATGAAAGGAAAGGAGCTGGAAGTAAAGAACCTTTTGGAGAAAGGGAAGACGGAGCAGCAGGTCAGTTCTGTTTTGTGCAGGCTTTTGTTCCCTGGGAGGAAGAAGAAACAAAAAAAAGAAAACAAGTAACTGCCCAGATGTGAAAGACTTGGCCTTACTCAGTCATATCTCAGCAGTGTTTGTTACTTACACAAATATTGAGGAATGGTCCTGTGAAGGAAATGCTAAAGCCACTTCATTGTGGCTATATTGGAGAGTTGGTATATTTGCCAGGTGTGTATTCAGGATGGTGTTCCAAAGTAACAGAATTTACTATGGTTTCAGAGGAAGTATTGCCACTCACTTAGGGGATGACTGCAGTTCCATATTACAGTGGTGTTTCATGCTAAATGATGCTTTCTGAGAGGCCTAGATGGTCATCCATCAAACGGTCAGAGTATGTTGACAGATGTCTTGTCTCCTTAGACTGCAGACCAGCTCCTGGCTCGAGCGGATGCAGCGAAAGCCCTGGCTGAGGAAGCTGCTCGGAAAGGCAACGGCACGCTGCAGGAGGCTAATACCATTCTCAGCAACCTGAAAGGTAAAGAGAAATCACTTGCAGGGAATCCTGTAATTCTTCTCAGAGAGGTAACTCTGCACTATAGCCATCTCAGTTAAATGGGTCATGCTGTTGCCAGTACCCAAGTGTTGAATAGATTCTTCTGGCTTTTTTAAAGGAAAATGGAAATCTTTCTAGTGACTAGAAATCTCCTTTTTGTCCAGCTTACTTATTTAGCCTGAGATGATGTGTAACGGGGTGAGCTGCAAGAGTATGCACCCCCATGCCCCAGTTTGCTGTTCTTCCCTCTAATTTCCAGGAGGCAAAGCCAGGGTAGTTTGGTCAGAGAAGCATCCCAAAGCTCTTCTGGAGCAGACGATGAGAATCTGTTTTTTCCTTTCTTAGATTTTGATAAGCGGGTGAACGATAACAAGACAGCAGCTGAGGAGGCACTGAAGAAGATTCCTGCCATCACCCGGACCATTGCTGAAGCCAACAATAAGACACGCCAGGCAGAGATGGCGCTTGGCAATGCTGCTGCTGATGCCCACGAAGCCAAGACTAAAGCAGATGATGCTGAGAAGATCGCCAGTTCTGTTCAGAAGGTGAGTCCCTTGCAGTTCTGGAGCCAACCCTCCTGAGGTATTGGCGTGTATTTGCATAAACTCTGTTCCAGAACGTTCCACGCCTTCACTGCCTGTTTCCATCCTCTTCCCATGTTGGCTGTAGAGTGCTGCTGCTACCAGAGCCGAAGCTGACAAGACTTTCTCTGATGTGACGGGGCTGGCCAAAGAAGTGGATGACATGATGAAGCAACTCCAGGAAGCAGAAAAAGAGCTGAAGCGGAAGCAAGATGATGCTGATCAGGACATGATGATGGCAGGCATGGTAAGTGACGCTGGCAGCAGAGGCAAGAAGATGCTGTCCTGCCAGTGCAAGCCTTTTCCCGCTCCCCTGCTGCCCAGTCAGCACTGGGTGCAGTTAGTATTCTCTATCTTCCAAATTTTAAGTGTAATTGCATGTGTGAGACTAGTGAAGGAGCTCCTATAGTAACCTTGCCATAGGTTCATTACTGGACTTTGAGAGCCAGTTTCCTTAACATAGTACTTTTAACAGAAACCTGACTCTGTTCTGACTTTTCATGCATGAAAAGGAGAGGCAGCTGTTTCATAAAACCTACAGAGTTTATTGTGCTCTTTTTTTTTTTTTTTAACCCTGCAGGCCTCACAGGCAGCCCAGAAGGCAGAAGACAATGCAAGAAAAGCAAAGAGCTCTGTGAACAACTTGCTTACTGTCATTAATGATCTTTTAGATCAACTAGGTAAGGCTCTCCTTATGTGTGTTATATTCCTTTGAGTGTTTTCCTGTCTCCTGTTTGGGAAGCGCTGGCAGCCAGCGTTGTGTGGTGCTGTGCCATGAATCAAATAGTTGTTTTTTTTTTTTTAATAATTTTTTTTTTTAGAAATTGGGTTTGTGCGCTTTTGGCAAGTGTTTTTTTCTCTGGGGTAGCATCAAAGCTCATTGTGCGGTGTTCAGTACTGCTTTCCTGCAAGCTGAGGACTATTGTTAAGGCATTGGAGTGTGCAGCCAATTCACGTGGTCCTATTTTAATGCAAAGATGGATGGTCTGATGGAGATCTTGGTTCACTCGTCCGGAGCAGGGGCTCTGCTGTGTGTAAGCACCTGAAAGCAGTGCTTCAAAAGCTTTTTAATGGTCTATTTCCTTCTGGCTTTTCAGGGCAACTGGAGACTGTGGACTTGAACAAACTGAACGAGATTGAGGGTACCCTGAATAGTGCCAAAGACCAGATGAGAAGTAGCGACCTGGACCAGAAAGTGTCTTTGCTTGAGAGAGAAGCCAGGAAGCAAGATGATGCAATACAGGCCTACAACAGGGACATTGAGGAAATCCTGAAAGACATTAGCAACCTGGAAGACATCAAGAAGACCTTGCCATCTGGCTGTTTTAACACCCCGTCCATTGAGAAACCCTAAGGGAGCGCTGGGGGTGGAGGGTATTCCCCGGGTGACTGGTGGAGCAATAGTTTGGCTATGGAGTGCCTTAACACACGTTACCTTCTTCAAATCCCCAACTCTTCGCAGCTCGCAGCCACTGTTCTCTTTTCAAATCAGGATAAGTTGAAAAGTTTTTTTTTATTTTTTTTTAAGAGAGGCAAATTAAATATCCGTCTTTGGGCATCAAAGGGTTTTTTATATAAATTGTCTTCCTGAGCACTCCACCTTCGCCCCTTTCTCAGACACCGTTTCCCTTTAATTAGCGCAAGGATGAGAGATGCTCTGGACTCTTTATTCTGTGGTTCAGAAATAACCATGTGAGCTGTATACAGCAAGGCAAAACTAACTCTACTTTCTCTCCTTTCTTCTCCCCTTGACTGTAAAATCCTTGGTCCCAGAGCTCTGTCCCTATGAAGGAAGGGGGTTGGCTACCAAAGTATTACTGTAATGGCCAGTATAGCTGCACTCACTCAGATCCCTGTTCCCAACTTCTAACCCTGTGAATTTCTTATTTTGTTTTGTTACGTTGACTAGTGGCCAATCAAAAACATTGGTAGCCTCTTACGAAATATCCTAAGCCTCTTTCTGAAATGCTTTCTGTGATGATGCATCGCTCTGAGAATAATGCAGCCTCTGAGAGGAGCTTTTTGGGAAGATGGGATGCTAGGGGAGTGGTAGGTCTTGCCAGCACTGCTGCTGGCCTGTGGAGCAGAAGTTTTGTGTGCAGTCTGCAAGCAGCTGCTGGTTGGGTGGTCCAGGCTGGGGAGTCTGGAAGTGATGAGCTGAGTTCCCATCTGGAGGTGTTGCCCTCAGATCGCCAGAGGATCTTTGTTTTAGGCTACAGGTGTCTGATTGACAGATTCATTTGTTCAAGCAGCAGAAATCTTGCTGAAGAGGAGAGCTGCCTTCCAGAGAGCTCTGACAGCTGGTCTGAACTTCAACCTGAATGTCTATGGGTAGGGAAGGAAGAGGGCTTGAAGATGCAAACGAGAAGGTCTTTCTCCCCATCGTCTTCCTGAAGGAGGCTAGTAGTATTTTTACACTTTTTGGTATTGCTCTCACCATTTTTTTTTTTTTTTCCTCCCCCAACCTGGCTGAAAGAGCAGTTTTCAGGTTCCTCCCCAGGCAGTGCTTCCCACTGCCAGCTGCTTGCCAGTGCTGGGAGGCAGCAGTGGGAGCCCTTCGCTCCTCCCTCAGCCCTCCTCTGATACGAGAGCACCCTCTGCAGCTTCCTCCGTGGCTCCAGCCCAGCATCCCCTCTCTCTTCCTTGAGATCCAGCATATATCTATCCTTAAACACTATGCAACTTTGTACGTTTGCGTAGCGGGGAAGAAATTATTATCTGACACACACTGGTGCTATTAATTATTTCAAATTTATATTTTTTGTGTGAATGTGATATTTTTTTTCCGTTTTTATCATGATTATAGTGTGAGGAAGTCTCTCGTGTGCATGTGTATGCGTGTGTAAATATACTCAGCCATATTTCCAGAGTGGCACAGCCTGGCCTCCTCTACGTGCTTTCCCCCGTAACCATCACGGCACGTGCACCACGTATCACTTCTGTCCATATAACCCCCTTGGAGCCCGGTGTTTCCTCTAGCAGGGCTCCTAGCCTCTTCCCCCAATGCATGTTCTCAGCAAGCGCATGGCGTGGGGCCAGCAGTGACCCACGCCTGCTGCTGCAGCCGGGGGACGGGCGCTTTCTGCCCCCCAGGTTCTGGCCGTGACGCGCTGGGAGTGGCCGCGGTTTCGCAGCTGGACTGTGAGGAGCTGGAGCGCTGTCGGGACCCGGTGCTGAGGTGGTCAGAGCTGGATTTGGGGTTCAGACCTCTATGCAAGGAGTGAGGACTTAGCTGGAGGCTGAGCGCATCCTCAAACTGCTGCGGGGCGGGGGGATGTTTCTAGCAAACCCTGCATCTCTTGTACCCATCTTCCAATTTTTCTTGCAATTTACCAAAAATTGCCTTGGGGTTTTCCCCCACCTGTGAACATACCTAGTCCCACCCCTGGAGGAGAGTTTCCCTATGCTTGCCCACGCTCGTGGGACCTTCACATCAGTGTTTTCTGGCTGGCTGCTCTGGTCAGATGGCTGTCTAACCACGTCACCTCTCTGCCAAGGCTGTGAGAAGAGCAGATGTGAAGATGCGCGCATGCCCTGGCTGACCTCAGGCCTAAGGTTTCCTGCTTTCTCTTCTATTTTTTTTTGTTGTTGTTAAGCTGTTTTTAACAGAATTTTATTTTTAAATAAAAAAAAAAAATCTTTATAAGCGATCTCTTAATCACTACTGCATTACAGCCATTACTCATTGTATAAGTCCAGTTATTTCTTTGCGTAATGTGATGTTGAGACGGCTGCTGGAGGAGTGCTGGATGTCGCGGGCAGCGCGTGGCGGTCCCTTCATCACTTGATTCCTGACTGTGGCCCCCTCAGTACGTGCCTTCACTTCAGCTTTTTTGCCTTAATCTGTGGTCTCGCTGTCTGGGGCGGTGAACAAAATGCAACACTTGCAGTTTTTATGTATAAAACAGTATTTCTTATTTATAATAAAGTCTGAATATTTGTAACCCCCTATACATTGGGATTCCTTTGAGTTTTGCTTTTTTGGTGCTGGTCGATGTGGGTCCGTCTCCGTTACGGGGTTCTTCTCTTGCTCAGTGAACTGGAAGAGCAGGGTGAGGGGCAGGGAAGGAAGGAGAAAAGCAATTTGCAAATTCCTGCAGCGGGCTGCAAACGGGCACACTGAACACGGGTTTCTCTCTGTGTCCAGAGCTCAATTGCACTGACTGCAATGAATTTTACGCTGCTGTTTTTCCAGTCCTTTGGAAATAAGAGTGTGTGCCATCTGTGCAACGGTGTTGGAGCTGAGCTCTCCTTGAAGGAACAGGAGGGTTGGAGGGGTGGCTCTCTGCATTTTAGGGGTACAATCTTGTCTGCTTACAGCTGGCTTGCTGAAAAGCAAGGGGCTGCTGGGGTGAAAGGACTGAAAGGGAAATGGAAACCCTACATAAAGGACCTGGGACTTCTTCAACAGAAACTGCTGACAGTCTGGTTGTTCTCTGTTGTTTCTGGGTCCAGTCAGCAAGAGCAGAGAGATTTTATTCCTGAATTAAGTTTTGAATGTTAGGAAAAATTACTGTGATAACAGACTACGTAGCTTTGAAATCAAACAAATCTTACAGTTGTAGACTGGATTTCTTTTATTTTTCTCTGCAGAGGAAAATGCATGTCTCATTAACTCGCATCACAGCTAATCCCTTCTCTCCCCTTCTTGCGTGGGAGGAAACCTGGGGGTGCTCCTCGATGTCCCCGGGTGGTGCCACCAACGTGGGGGGGTATCTCCAGTGCAGGGGAACACCTGTCTGACCAGAGCTAGGACTTTCCAAACCATTTCCTCTACTCTGGAGAAATCGTGGTAGCGCTTCCACAGTCTTGTCAGATTGTACTGTGCCTTTTCCTGCGCTTATTTTGACAGCCCCTTGCCAGATCACCGGGGCTGGAGTGCCTGACCCATGCAGGAGCTGCCACCACGGCCAGTGAGGAGCTGCAGAGACGTGGGGACCTGAGGGACCTGCTCCCCAGCAGCCTCTCTCCAGGCTTGTTCGTTGCTGGGGCCTGGGAAACAAGACGGTGTGAAAGGAAGTGAGCTGAGGAAGCTTATCAGGTATTTGAGCCCAGGAGTCCACCCAGGATCTGAGGGGGATGTTTCTGCCCAGCAGGAGCTGAGCTTGACCTTGAGGTAGACATCAAGAGGAGGGACCTTGCTCACGGGGGACAGCACCATGCTTTGCTGGCTTTTCTCTAATTTCCGGGGACTTTTCCCACTCTCCGAGGTCAAACTCCATCTTCACGCCTGTGCTCTCCGGAGGAGGGAGAGGCTGGCACGGGGGTCAGCTGGCAATGGAAAGGACCTGGGCAGAGGAGGAGTCTTCACAGCTGGGGTGAAAAGCAGCCGGGTGCTTGTCCTAGCGAAAGGGGGAGCTCCAGGGGGCTTCACGGAGCTTGGGGCCCTTCCCAGGCTGCTCTCTGGAGGCAAAGGGGAGAGCACAGCAAGACAGATACGCCAGAGTCCCTGCCTGTCTTCCTGCCTGCCTGCCTGTGTCTCATCCCCTCACGTGTACAGGCAGGGCGGTGGCGAGGCGAGGCCAGACGTGACGGCGTTTCCTTGCTGCACCCTGCCCCGCTTGCTCACCGCCGCGGCCCCGCGGGCAGGACCTGGGTCCCAGCCAGGGAAAGGCAGCCCCGCGGCTGTGATCTTTGCGGGGTCACCCCCGTCACCAGGGGTGGCTCTCAGCTCAGCCCGCCCCGTAATCCAGGGGGAATTTTAGGCATACGAGATGTGGCTTCCCTGAGCCAAGGGCTGTGAATTTTTTATGCCTTGTTGGTGTAAAATGTGGAGGTGGTGGGACTGCTGCTGGGGTCCAGC
Organism: Anser cygnoides; assembly: GCF_040182565.1. Lineage (NCBI taxonomy): Eukaryota > Metazoa > Chordata > Aves > Anseriformes > Anatidae > Anser > Anser cygnoides. The sequence continues at coordinate 13,987,381 of NC_089880.1, forward strand.
TGGGTTCTTGTTCCTCTGCCCCCCCTGACCCGGGGAGCCGCCAGCTCTGGTGAGCACGGCCGGGTCTGGGGGGTCCCACCAAGCCCTTGCCCAAATTCTCCATCTCTTTTCTGCTCTGTGCGGCTGAAATTAGGGGGTTTGCCTCTCCTGAACATGGGCTGTCCCAGCTGCCGAGCTGTGCCTCCAGGTACACCAGAAGTGTCCACAAAAACCACAGAAGTGCCACAGGATGTCTTCTGAAGGATGCCCACACTTTCCTGAGCAAGGGGCTGTCTTTAAAGGCTTAACCAGTTACCACTGGTGTTCTGCTTTAGGCACTGCGGGACTGGGAGGAAGCTCCTTCTGCTGGCAGATTTTGCAGTGCATGGACACGTGTAGGTGAGCATGTGTGTGTGGGGCAGCAGCGGCTGGAAGGAAAGCAAGCGAGCAAGCACCTGAGGAGAACCCACTTCTGCACAGGCCCCAAGGGAGCAGCAACGTTTGTGTAAGGCCTCCTCCAGCCACTGCTGCCATCACGATGGGTGACGGTTCTCCTGCAGTGGGTGGTGGGCACCAGTTTGTTTCAGGTCTAGTGTGTTTTGAAAATCATGGCCTTGAAACTCTGCTTTGGGTAGTGTCGTGTGTGCATTAATGCAGCTTTTAGAGGTGACTTTGAGTGATGGTGGAGGATGACGAGGTAAGAGTAACCAAAGCAAATATGCAGAAATGACTAGAGAGCGAGCTGTGTCAGTGCTTGTTTGCAGAAGTGAGGTCAGAGGCTGAGTGCGAATGGCGAGACAGAAGGAATAATATGAAAGAGCCAAATAAGGAAAAATCGCAATTCTTGTGAAAAGCTTCCCGATGGTGAGAGCTGGTCTTCTAATAGAGAACTCGGCCAAGAATTTGGGTTTTGGAGCAGAACGGATTAAGTGCATTTCACTAAAGGAACAAACAGACCTATAAGAACTCTGCCAAATAGGTGGGAATGCGGTGGTTTTGTCTCGCTACTTAAAAATAATGAAAGAATCAGACAAGACAATCTTGGTTGTCAAATGTCAATATGCCACTAGTGCATTTGCGAAGCTGGTTTCCTTGTTGTGAACTATATTAAGACACAGTGTAAGCAATTAAAAGGGAGCAGCCTGTTTGTAAAAGAGAGTTGAATCAGTCAGCGGAGGCAGGTTAAACTTGGCAAATGGAGTCAGCAAAAGGCAGTGAATTCAGGCTGGTTGTACTAGGAGGTCACCACGGCGCGAGGAGGCGCTGAGGGAAGCCCTGAGTCACCGCTGGGTACATCAGTGCGCGGAGGCTGTTGGGCACCTTAAAAGGTTCAGGAGGAGACCTGAATGTTAATTAGCTCGGGTCTGTTAGCTTTGGAAGGAGCAGAGTGCCAGCCTGATTTGGGCTGGGCTCCAGTCCCTAAGGCAGAAAGGTAACTGCAGCGTTGGGCTGGGGGTGAACTTGTTGGGCACCTTCATCTGCAGGTGCTGGTGTCCGTGGCCCACTCGCGGTCACAGATCAAGGCAATAAGCAGTGCTGAGCTGCAGCATGAGCACCATCCTTCCCTGAGATCAGCCTCAGGGCTGCTTTCGGGGGTCACAGGCATGTGCCAGCGTCCCATTTCTCCTGTGTGTTTGGCTATGGGCAGGGCTGGGAGGCCCTGGTGTGGAGTTTCACACTGTTAGCAAAATTAATGCCACTGCTGTGCTCTCTCATTCCCGCTCCTCAAAGGAAGGTGGGAAAAAATATAGTGAAAATAGGCTCAAGGGTTGAGATAAGGACAGGGAGATGGTTCATGGTCCCCTCCCATGGGATGCTGTCCTTCCCAAACTGCTCCCCAGTGGGCTTCCCCCAGGCTGCAGCTCTTCGAGAAGAACTCCCCTCCTTCACTGACTTCGCTGTCTGCAGAGCTGTTTCCTCTATGTTTTCTCACTCCTCTCTCCCCACTGCTGTCATGCAGCAGCTTTTCCCTTTCTTCAAAACGCACTCACTGGCTCGGCTTGGCCAGCGGTGGGTCCTTCTGGAGCCGGCCGGCACTGACCATTCTCTGCCATGGGGCAGCGTCTGGGCTCTGCTCACCCCCGGCCACCCAAACCCAGCACACCCGGCCTCCAGACTGCTCTCCTCCCCTGCGGACGTGGTCGCGGCTGCCTCAGACGTGCGGGTGAGGAGCAAGGCAGAACTGCCTTCGGGTCTCACACGGCAAGTCTGCAGCCCTTGGGACCAAAACGCTGATGGGCACGGGGCTCCGGGGCGTCTGCTCCTCATCCTTTTCCAGCACAAACGCAGTTGTACTGGGCCAGGCCAATGGCCTGTTTAACCTCATTTTCTGTCTCAGGTGTAAAAGCAGATAAACACGCATGAGAGTCGCTGATAATTCCCAGCCTTTCTCCCATCTCTAGGTCTGGGGATTTCCTGAACCTGATGCCTGTAGATCCTGATAGCCTTTTTTTTTTTTTTTTTATTAGCATGTGTCCAAGCTGACTTCAGGGGCTTTTTGCATCCCCAGCAGCCTTTGGCTGTGGGTCCTGCTGGGCCCCTCTCCCTGCTCTGGCAGGGTGGCTCAGCGGCCCGGGAGGCTGTGCGGGCAGCCCCTGTCCCCCCTCCTCGGGCTCCCCATGATCTCATCCCCTCTCACTCCGCTACCTGTTGTGCCGTCTGCGTGCCCGGGCAGCCCCGCTCCTACGTGCCGACCTGCCTGGAGGGCGGTGGCAAAGCCCGTATGGAGGAGGGTGGACGGGGCAGAGCTGGGCAGCCGCCATCGAAGTCACGTTGTCCCAGCAGCCGTTTTCCCCGGGACGGTGCCGCCAGCAGGCCCTCGGGGTGCCGCGTCCCGTCGTCGGCAATGCCTTTGGCTGGCGGCAGGCGCATGTGCGCCTGGCTGCGCTGCTGGGCTGGGCTCCCCTGTTCACGGTGAGTCAGAGCAAGGCACCCGCGCTCTTCCTGCTGGGAGTGACTCAGGTGGAGGAGCTGATAAAAACCACCAGGGTGGAGGGGGAACACAAATAAGAATGGAGCTCAAGTGCAGCAGCCTGGAGCTGGGGCTTTGCGTGCCCAGCGCCTGCCACAGGGCTGTGGCGATGGCCAGGTGCTGGCTCGTGGTCCTGGCAGTGTCCCCGCTGCTTGCAGCCCTCAGCACCGAAGGAGGAGAAGGTGAGGCTTTCAGGGGGCTGGGGAGGTCCGCTGTGGGGCTGGAAAGCTGTCCTGCCGGCAGCAAAGCTGCCAACCCCAGGAATGTGGAGCCCTTTGGGTCCAGCAGCGCTCTTCTGCTGGGCCACGCTCTCCCCTCCTGCTGCTGGGGATAAACCCACACCCCTAAGGTGCTTCTCCTCAGGCTTCCTCTGGAGCTAAATTCCCGTGAGCACCTAGACCAGTTTTTACCAGCGTCCCTTTTGAGTAACTTGTTTGGGTGTAATTACTGTATTGCTTTCTGAGGAAAGCTTGGCTGCCTGGGTGGGATTTGGGTGTGAGCACAAGGATTGCACAGGGAAGGGGTTTGTTTGCCTGCCGCCGCTGATAACCAGCGTGTTTGCTGAGCCCGAGGAAGAGCTGGAAGCGTCCAGGATCCAGCAGCAACACATGCGGAGTTTGTGTTTCGTGCGAGCTGGAGCCTTACGGGATGCATGCAGTCCTAACGACCAGAATCAGCTCTTTACATGTTCTTCATAAACGTTGAGCAGCCTCAGTTGGTTTTGTTTGTTTCTCTGTAATACTGCTGCTTGGAAATAGGCTTGCAGGATTTGAAGCAGGTCCCTTGATATCAGATTTCATTTAAGCGCAGTAGAACATGATAGGGGAAAAAAGTGCTGAATGAGTGCGTTTTTAAAGGACAGACCTAATTTGGTTTGCTTGCTAATTGGGTAATTACTACAGCAGCCATAATTGTGTTCTAAAATACCGATGGAGATTTTTATTTTCTGCCTCTGCTCGCTGCCTTGGCTGCAGCACGCACGTCCCCGGGCGTTGGTTGGGGCTGGTTTAAGATTCTCCAGGGTGCGGGGATGAGCTAAGGTGCGGGGGGGGCTCACAGGTTTCCAACCCTTTGAGTGCGAAATGAGGGAGGAAAAAGGGGCTTCGGTTGCCTGAGCGGAGGTGGGCTGGGGTGTACGAGGAAGGTGAGGGGCTCACAGCTCTGAGCTGCTCTGGGTGGCAATGGCTGTTTGAAGATTTCAGCGAAGACTTGGAGGCTCCCGGCTGCGATTCTTGGCTTGGGGAGATCCAATGGAAGCTTACCAGGCTGCAGAGCACCTACGACAGCAAGCATGCAGACAAGCTGACGTCTCTAGCCTGGTGCTGGCTGCTGTGGTACATGCGTGCTTCTCAAAGTCGGCACCGCAGTGTCTGTAGCCAAGGCGCAGCGTGCTTATTCACTGCGTTGGAAAGAACTGTCTCCTTCTCCAAGCCTTTCCCATGGTGGGCTTTACATCAGCACAGCAACCAAACATTTTTCGTGTTTTATTCTGCTGGGTGGAAGCTTGGGGAGCGAGGTCCTACTGGATGTGTGCCCCAGACCTCCCTCATCCCGATGCGGCACCGAAGAAATCCGTGGGTAGGGCCTTGGGGCCCCCGGCTGCAGAGCGGCTCCTGTCCTTGGCTTCGAGCCCGCTCCATCTTGCTTTGCCTGTGGTAATGCTCAGCCTGCCGAAGGCCGCCAGGCTCCAAGAGAAGACCAGCAGCAGCGGTGAGGCCGTGGCACCAACCTGCAGTAGCACTGTGAACAGCTTCGTGTTAGCCAGCCCTGAATCCATGCCAAGGCTGGGAGTCAGCTCTCAACATGCTTCAGCCTTGGAGCAAGACCTGAGAACAGGCTTTCCTTCCCCGGGGAGCTGTGATTTGGCAAGCTGGTAAATCCTCTGGATTGTTAAATCCTCTGGATCGTGCAGGGCGAGGTGTGGGTGGGGTTAAATGCTTTAATATGGAGGGAAGGGGAGGGGACGGGCACCGAGCAGTCACAGCGTGCAGGCGAGTACAAATACCTTGGGAAACAAAACCCCATGGTGCTTCTTTTGGAGAATTTTTTTTTTAATCATTTCTGCCCTTTGGTCACTGGAGATGTCTACTGAGGCTCTGGGCGTTTCTTCCACACCGACCAAGACAGGACTTGGGCTCCTGCAGGTGTCCCCAGCAGGCAGGGCAGTGCTGGGTGCCAGGCTCCTGGTGGCAGGGCTGGACCAAGAGCCACACTTGCTGGAGCTAGGAAAGCTCTGTCCCTGTTTGCGCCGGGTTGTCATCGTTCCTCTCAGTATCAGGCTGGGCTGAACGTGCTCCTCAGGTACACGAGTGCTGATGGGCATCCGAGGGCATCTGCCAGCACTGGCAGCGGGCCTGCAGGCTCGGCCTTGGCCCAGGAATGGCGGGGGCCCTGGGGCATAGGGGGGGGACAGAGGTCTTCGGCGGCTGAGGGCACCAGGGGGAAGCCGGCTTGGGACGGACCTTTGTGGGCAGCGCCAGGGCAGCGTGGAGCGGCTCCTGAGCAGGCTCTGCACCCTTGAGGGTCCTGCTTCATCCCTCAGGTCACATCTTTCTGCTGCCTGTCTTTGCCAGTTATTCTCCCAACCTCAGCTGCTCTAGCTGGTGGTGCTGCTGAACTGAGACACTCCTCTGCAGTAAGGCAGCTGGGGGGTGGGGACGAGGCTGGGGGCCAGGCTGTGCTGCAGGGGCTTGGGGCGTGGGCCCTGCTGGAGGTGACCTGGGGGGCCCTGCTGGAGGTGACCTGGGTGGCCCTGCTGGAGGTGACCTGGGGGGCCCTGCTTTCCCCCGGAGCAAGCGGACAGATGGGAGGACAGCACTACCTTGGCCACAAGTCCCTTTTCAGCGAGGTTGCATTGCCTACAGCAGCTCTCGTCCCACCTGCCTCCCCCTTTCGGTGCCACCTTGAATGTGGTGCACCGATAAACGTGCAGCTGTCGAGCAAGCGTAAAACATTCCTTGATGCTGAGAGCATGTCTTTCCTCCCCTCCCATATTTGCCCTGGAAATAACTGGCAGCAAAGCATGCCTTGCGCTGGTGGCACAGCTCTCCCCTGTGGAGCATGGCCTGCAGTGGCCATGGCTGGTGACTCTCTGGGGAGGGACTGAGAGCATCGCCGAGCTCATTTTGGGAGATTTGTGTGGCCTGGACTTGTTCCTCGGGTCATGGGCGGGCTTCGCAGCCAGTACCCTTCCCTCTAACCTCCTCTTTTCTTATCCCCAGCCTGCGACTGCAACGGGATGTCCAGACAGTGCATCTTTGACTGGCACCTACTGATGGAGACGGGGAACGGGTACCGCTGCCTCGGCTGCCTGGGCAACACCGAGGGCCCCCGCTGTGAGCGCTGCAAGGAGGGATACTTCCGCCAGCGCGACAGGGACTGCTGCCTGCCCTGCCGCTGCCACCCCCAGGGTACTGGGCCACCACCGGGGCTGACAGGGCGGTGGGGTTAGGGAGGCCTGAAGAGTTTGCTTGTTGGGTTTCTGCTGCGTTTTCCAACCCCGACTCCGTTGTGTGCATTCGCACCTGTGCAAGGCTTGGCTCAGTAGCCCTGGCAGAGCTTGTGGCTGGTAGGAGGAGAAAAAGAGGAGCAGAGAGGAAGAACGGCCCCCCAACAAACCCCAAACAGGCTGCGCTGCGGCAAGGTCTGCCCTGTGCCTCCTGCTCCCCTCTGTCCTCAATCTGGCAGGTGGCCAGGGCCAGCCAGGAGCTGCCCCACAGGGAACTGCTCCTGCCCTTGTCACTGGGGATGCCAACCAAGCCCCAGCATGGGGAGCCCAGGCTTTTGCTGGCCTCGTGAGCCAGGCTCAAGGTTTCTGCATGTTGCAGCATTTGGCAGGCTCCATGAAGTCCCTTAATTGCATTGTAAAAGTGAAGGGCTAATTCCTGAGCTCACAGCATCACACCTGGGGACAGGACGTGCTGCAAAGGGCCACCATGCTGCGGGGTGGGTGGAAAGCTTCAGCCCCCCCCCCCCCCCCCAGTTTCTCTGCCTGCTTTTCACATTGCTGCAGTTTTAAGGAGAAATGATGCCCGGGGCACCCCCACAAACATGAAAAACGGGTGGCAAGCAGAGAGAGCAAAGGGGGGGCTCCCCATGCTTTGAGTTGCTTTGAGTGGAAAAATCCAGCCCAGCTCCTCCATCCAGGGTCCCTCAGCCCTCAGTGCAACAGCGACGGCCGCTGCAGCTGCAAACCCGGCGTGATGGGCGAGAAGTGCGACCGCTGCCAGCCGGGCTTCCACTCCTTCTCCGAGGCCGGGTGCCAGAGACACGGGCAGTAAGTGCTGGCGGCCAGCCACGCGTGGGGACAGCCACGGGGACCACCTCCGGGGCTCTCCTGCGCTGGCCGGGGCAGAGGTGCTTTGTTTCATAGGTGGGTTTGCCCATGGGCGACCCATCTCCATCCTTGGGGAGAGCAGGGGTGGGCTTCCCGTCCTGCCTGCAGAGCTCACTGCCACGTGGTGGCACCAGAAGGAGACCTTAGCAGATCTCTGAGGCAACGCTTTACCACCCAGCTAATGCAGAACAGGCAGCAGCTGGGCGAGGTGATGTAGAACAAAACCAGCCCAAGCGCGGGTCTGCACAGTGTCACTGTCCTGTGTAGCGCCAGCCCTGCTGCAATCGCGTCTGTGCAAAAATTGCTGTTGGATGTAGGTGTTTATTAAGAGCAGGTCATTAAGAGAAGGACCAGACCCTGTGAAGAGCAGGACCAGCCCCCTTCACATGTTAAGCACCCTTGGAAGTGTCAGCATCATCAGTGCTGCAGCCCCTTCCTACTCGTTGGGCCCCACCCTGGTCCATCTGGTGTAGGGGGGGGTGGATTCTCTGATGTCTCGTATGACCAGTGCGCTGGGGCACCGAGCCCCCCGCTGATCTGGAGGTCACCGTGGTGTCCCTGCTGTCCCCGTTGCAGGAGCCTGCAGTGTGCCTGTGACCCAGCCGGCAGCACGGGGGAGTGCATCTCGGGCCGCTGCGTCTGCAAGGGCGGCACCACCGGTGAGCGCTGCGACAGGTGGGTGTCCGGGGGGCTTGGGGCACCGTGCCCGGGCTCATCCCCATCCCCACTCCCAGATGCTCACCAAGGTCCCCCCCGGGAGGGGAGATGCCTGCAGGCCTGTCCTTGCCTTGGGGCAACCCTGAAAGGCAGCAATGGGTGCACACGGCTGTCTTTGGAGGGTTGGTTGAGCTTTGCTGTGTCCTACAGCAGGCTGAGCAAGGGAGGGAGAGGAGAAAAACCACGCGAGCATCGTAGCCTTTCTTTTCCAGGTGCAAACAAAACTTCTATAACTTGGATGCCAGAAACCCAGCAGGATGCTCACCGTGTTTCTGCTACGGACACTCATCCTCATGTGTCAGTGCAGAGAATTACAGCATCCACAGGATCACCTCCAGCTTCCAGCAAGGTGAGGCCATCCCTGCAGCTGGTGTGCAGGGGGGGGGGGTTGTTGCCACCCTCCTGCCCTTGAGTTACCAGAGGAGCCCTGGACAGGCGTTCCCAGCTGCTGTCGATGAGGTTGCTGGTGTGGGTACAAGCAGGGTGTGGAGGCAAGCAGGTCAAGACATAGGAAATCAGAGGTTTTTTTTTTGGAAAGATGCAGCTTGCAGAAGATGCTGGAGAGCTGGAAGCACCCTTCCCTGTCTCTGACTGGGGGGTGCTTCCTCCGTGCTTGCCCTCCAGGTGCAGAAGGCTGGACAGGGGTCCGTGAGAATGGGTCCCCAGCTGAGCTCCAGTGGTCTCCACGCCACCAGGACGTGTTCATAGCGGCGAGGACGTGGGAAGCGCTCTACTTTGTGGCACCTGGTATGCACGGAGCCCAGCTGATCGAGGCAGAAGGGGGTGACTTGCAGGGGTCGGCGGGGGCTGGGGAAGGAGGTGGCATGGGCAGAGTGAAGGGACCGTCCTGGGGCAGGGAGGTGACACCCCCAGCGCTTCCCCAGCCTGGGAGGTGATGCTGGGGTCAGCCATTGCAGTGCTGCTTGGTCTGACCCTGCGGAGTGTGCCTTCAGGAGGAAAGCAAAACTTTAAGCCTGTAATTCCTTCCCTCTGGTCCTCTGCCCTGCTTCCATTTGCAGCCAAATTCCTTGGGAACCAGCAGCTGAGCTACGGCCAGGTGCTCTCCTTCGATTACCGTCTGGACCGAGGGGGACAGCAACCCTCCCCGCACGACGTGGTCCTGGAAGGAGCTGGCCTGCGAGTCACTGCCCCCTTCTTGCCTCCCGGGAAGATCCTGCCCTGTGGCGTCAGCCAGACGTACACCTTCAGGTGAAGGGGAACTCGGGATTCGGGCAGGGTGAGCCTGGTGGGCTCAGGGACCTAGCTCAGGTCCCTCAGAGGCGGCCAGGCTTAAGTGGTTTGGGTCGGTGCTCTGTGCATCTCTCCTTGTGGGCAAGGATGAGGGTGAGAGGGCGGTAGGAGATCTGTCCTGAGTCAGGATGGGGGCTTCGCTTGGTGCCGGTTGTGCGGGTGGAGGTTGTCCCCCGGTGCTTTGGGCACAGGAGGGAGACGGGAGAGAGCAGCTGGGACAGCTCACGGTCTTCAACACGGCTTCTACCTGGTCCCGTGCGCAGGTTGGATGAGCACCCCAGCAGCAAGTGGAGCCCCAGGCTGAATCACTTTGAATATCGCAGGCTGCTGGGGAACCTGACGGCCCTCCGGATCCGAGCCACCTTTGGGGAGTACAGTAAGTGGGGGGAGCCACAAGGGTACGGCACAAGGCTTAGCTCTCCTTGCTGCAGACGAGTCTCCAGCTGGAGACAGCCATGCTAAAAGGTGTTTAACAAAGAAAAACGTGTCATAACATGGGCCAGATGAAATCATGAAGGGCTTTAGCAGGATGCCAACAGCCATGGGGTGGGGGAAACAAGACCTTAGCTCTGGTCCACCTGCCCCCGCTCTTTGCGGTTGGCAGCGCAGCCTGTGTGTAGATGGATGCGGAGATGCAGGGGCTTGCAGAGCAAGCCGGGATCTTGCAGGTGAGCTGCTGCATCTCCCGCCAGGCACCGGCTACATCGACAACATCACCCTGGTGTCAGCACAGCCTGCCGCCGGCATCCTCGCGCCCTGGGTGGAGCGGTGCCAGTGTCCCGACGGGTACCAGGGCCAGTTCTGTGAGAGCTGTGCTGCTGGCTACCGGAGAGATGCTCCCAGCATGGGGCCGTTCAGCATCTGCGTGCCCTGCAATTGCCAAGGGGGAGGAATTTGTGACCCGGACACCGGTAAGAGGAGTCGTGACCACGTTGTGTGTGCTGGGAGGGCGGGGGTGCAGGGTGGCTGCCCGTGTCCCAAAAATCGAGCTACGGGGGGATGTGGGAGGGAGATCCCTGGCTTGGGGGTGGCTGGTGGTGGAGTACAGGAAACATCACAGATAAAACTCTCTAAAACCTAGAAAGAGCTGCTGCCTCAAATAAAAGAAAGGTACGCTGGGATCAACTTTGGCTTAGTTCTGGTTGTGGTCAGAAAAACATCTCCTATTGCCTGGGTAGCATTACAATCTTTTCTCACTTTGTGTTCTGAAGGTAGGGGTGGTGTGAACAGACATCAGTGAGTGATGTGAAAATGCTTCACTACCCATTTTGCCAAAGCAGCCTGCAGTGCTGCAATGTGAATTCAAAGTAACGAATGTGGATGAGGTTGAACATGGATGTGGTGTGGTGGGGCCTCAGCCAAATGCCCACAGCCCCCTTGCTGAGGGCACTGTATGTCCCCTCCTCAGTTCTGATGCAAAGGGAAAAGCTAGAGTTGAGTTGCTCATGCTCGGATTCGTGGAGGGTGTCCTGCCGGGGGGGGGTGACAGCAAAAGGCTTGTCCCATACCCTGTCCTTCCTCCCTCAGGCGAATGCTACTCGGGAGATGAAAACGTGGGCAACAGCATCAGCTGCCCGTTTGGCTTCTACCGAGACCCCCGGCCCCCGCACGGCTGCAGGGCATGTCCCTGCAACAATGGCCAGGGCTGCTCGGCAGTGCTGGGCAGAGAAGAAGTCGTCTGTGACCACTGCCCTCCTGGAGCCGCCGGTAACGCCCTTGCTCTGGTCCGTTAGCCCATCCCCAGGAGTTTTCGTGTGCTTTACGTGGAGCTGTAGGTGTCCGTGGGCTGGGTGGGCAATCATGCCTTCTCGCCGAGGCTTCCCCACCCGTGTACCCCACTGCTGCTCTCGCTGGTAACCCGGTGTTCAGGCAAAGCACCAGCACCCGTCGTGCCAAGGGCTGTGCAAATGTGCGTGCCCTGCCCTGGAGCTGCATGTGCTGTACATACACAGAGCTGTTCCTGCAATCACCTGGGAAAGTTATTGTACAAACAGATAAAGTGCATGGGGAAAAGGATCGATGGAGAGGGAGGGGAACAGTAGGACATGACTCGCCAAGGAAAATCATTGCACTCAGCTTTTGGGAGCTCTTTGGGCGCTCGGCATTTGGGAGGTGGCAGCCTTCAGGCACAGCGTCCCCATCCCCACGGGCTGAGGGAGGCTGGGGGCTTCCAGTTTGTGGCCAGGACCCTGAGCTTTTCTCGCCCTCCCTTTCTCAGGGCCCAACTGCGAGTACTGCGCTGACGGCTATTTTGGAGACCCCGCAGCCTCCCGGCCGTGCCGGCCCTGCCAGTGCAACGGCAATGTGGAGCCCAACGCCGTGGGGAACTGCAACCGCCAGACGGGCGAGTGCCTCAAGTGCATCTACAACACAGCCGGCTTCTACTGCGACCGCTGCAAGGACGGCTTCTTTGGGAACCCCCTGGCCCCCAACCCTGCCGACAAGTGCCGGGGTACGAGGACAGGGACGGGCGGGGGGCTGTGCTCGAGGACACAGCCTGGCTGCAGGAGGTTTCAGCAAACCAGAGCCCACGGCTGCAGGGGGCTGTGCGTGCGGCACCCAAAAACCACACAGCAGCACCCTGGGGCCAAGTAGAAGCGAACCTGCGGTGGGCACGGTCTGAGCACCGCGACTGGGGATGAGTAAGAAAGTCCATGCTGGCATGCAAGAAGGCTTAATGGACCCTGTACATTTGCACTTTGGCCTTGTGGCTTTTGGTGTTTGTTCTGTGCTCCAAGCCCTTGGCAGAGGTGACGAAGGGTGTTTGCTCGCGGTGCTTACCCGAGGCAAGCTGCGTTACCCAGAGCAGATCTCCCTCTGCAGCACGGGCAGGAGGTGCATGTTCCCCAGTGGTGGCAGGGCCCTGGGGACGGTGGGTGCTGCGAAAGCCAAGGCTTTGTCAGAGCACGGGGTGCCTTGTGGGGGTTGATGTGTGTCCTAGGGGCTTCCCTAGGACACTTCCCACCTGTGGACAAGTGGTGGGAAAGCGAGGTTGGAGGGAAGCAGGGGGAGGCAGTGGGTGGAAAGACGTGCCCAGAGCAAGGAGCAGGGAAGGTCCTCGTCCTTGGCCACTCTGACCTGTCTCCATGCTCCACAGCCTGCAACTGCAACTTGGTGGGGGCCGAGCCCCTGACATGCCGGAGTGATGGGAGCTGCATCTGCAAGCCTGGCTTTGAGGGCCCCGACTGCGAGCAGAGCGAGTGCCCAGCCTGCTATAGCCAGGTGAAAGCCCAGGTGAGTGTCCCTGTGTCCATCTGTCTGTCCCTCTGGGCAGCCCACTCCCTGCACAGAGCTGCGCGGATGCTCCAGCTCTGGAGAGCGTTTGAGCTGGTCGATCAGCATTTGGTCTTGGAGCAGAAAGGTGGGAGGGGAGACCATCCTTGTCTCCTGGCTTTCCTCCCCCAGAAGCACAGCCGGGCAGCAGATTTGCAGTCAGCCCCGAGGTGCAGAGCCCAGCCATTGTATCGGTGTGGCTGTTAGCAGGTGAAGCCCTAATGCTGTGGCCCCGCTGGCTCTTCATGGTGGCCCTTGTTATGGCTGTGATCAGCAAGGCAGCAGCTGAGCAGAAACGAGTGGCTTCGCACTGAAATGAATGCAAAGACACGGTTACCCTCAAGCATCTTGTCCTGGCTTTCCCATGAGAGGGAAAGGTGGTTCTGCAGGCTGCGCCTGAAGTTTGTGCTTGCATCTGACTCAACTGATGTAAAAAACAATGACCTAGAGCTGCTGGCCTGCTGTGCCCATAGCAAGCAGCGTTCACCTAAAAAACAACTCCTCGCTCCATATTTCTATGCTATGGGTCTGGCTCATGCCCTGGCCTCTCCTCCACGGGTTTGGTGGCCATGCACTGATGACCACCTGTGTTTTGCAGGTGGACCTGTACCTGCAGCAGCTGCAGGAGCTGGAGCTGCTTTTCTCAGAGGCGCAAGCTGGCAGCGGGGTCATGGATGAGGAGCTGGAGAGGAAGATGCAGCTGGCTGAGGAGACGTTGCAGGCCATCCTTGGAGAAGCTCTCAGCCTGCAAGGTACCACACAAGGGTTGCCATCAGACAGGGCTGGAGGAGTAGGCTGGGCGGGAGCAGCTTCTGGGGGTGCCTCTGTGGAGAGGACATTTGTCTCTTGAGAGAAATCGTTCAGGAGATGACAGTCTGGGGCAGCTGTGTGTACTTCCCTGAGCGTGTCCATGGCACGGGACCACCGAGAGTCCAAGGGAAGGGGCAACCTGTGTCATATCACAGTGTGGTTTTGCTGTCCCTGCCTTTTTGCACTTCATTTCAGCCACTGCCTCCCTCTTTCCCTCTTCCCAGCCTCCGACAGATCTCTGGAAAGCCGTGTAACCAGGATGAAGGGACAAGGGTCCAGTTGCCAGAGCCAGTTGGACGACACCAAGGCGACGGTGGAGAGGCTGAGGTCTCTCAGCAGGCAGTACGAGAGGCAGGTGCAGGACACCAGGCAGCTGCTGGAGAGAGCCAGGCTGGACCTGGACCGAAGTGGATCCACCCTGGGTCGAGTGGTAAGAGCACCTTTGTGTGACACGCTCTTAGTTCAGCCCAGCCACTAGGTTGAAAAAGTCCATGGAGGGAGAAAGAATTTGACGTGTTACAGTTATGATATTTGCTTTGTGAGCAGAGAATAAATTGTGGTGGATAGGACTGGCTCTTTCTGTAGGGCTGGGATCTGGAGAGCTGCAGGCAAGGGTCTCTGGGTGGCTCTGGAGGTTTAGCATGCCACAGCTGCTTTTATCCCTGCTGAATCGGATGCAAGGCCAGGGAAGAGCGATCACACCTCCCTCCCTCTCTCCTCAGACTATTGCAGTTTCACACTTCCCTGGAGGCTCAAACAAGTTCTTGATCCTGGCCCAAGAGGCTCTGAGGTTAGCCAACAGGTGAGTCCCTCCTCGCGGTGCTGGCAGGGGACCGAGAGCCTGCTGGGAACATGGCAGGGCCCAGTTTGGTGGCCTTGCCTAGCCCTGACGCTGCAGCTCCCATGGGCTCCGTACAAGTCCTGGAGCAGGGGAGACATGTCTGCTGGGTTGCCTTTGGTGTCCCCTGTTTCCCATGAGAATGATGTTGGGCAGTGTGTTTTACAAGCACCTTCCTGGTCAGAGTTTGGCCCGTGGGCATCCAGCTGGAACAGGCAGCATCTACCTGTTCCTCTGGTGCTCCTCTGCCCTGGGGAGACGCAGGAGGAACAAGCGAAGCAGATGATCCCAGGGTGCAGGTCCCCTTCTCAAACAAATCACATTTCCTGGGAGAGCCTGATCCAGCACCTCTGGATAAAACCGCAAAGGACATCGATGGAAGAAACTTGGGTGGGAAGCTCTTCTCACAAGGCTCCTCCCGTGCTTTTCAGCCACATGCAAGCAGCCAACATCATCGAGCAAGCCACGAAGGCGGCGCAGGACGACTCGCAGCAGGCACTGGAGCTGGTGCGCATGGCTGTGAGTGGGGAGGCAGCGGCCTCTGGTTCCCTGCAAGGGCTGCTCCAGAAGTAAGTTGATGGCTGTGTCTCAGCGGAGGGAAAGGGGCTGCGGGATGGAGCAGAGGGGTGTCCAAGCCTCTGTGTCCCCCCCCCGGCCTCCTCAGCTATGTTTCAGAAACATGCAGCTGGAGGCAGGACGGCAGGACTTGACTTTAGTCCTTGGGTTTAGTCTTCCACGTTGTATCTGCGCAGGTATGAGGAGCTGAAGTCACTGGCTGGAGGCCTGGAGTCCAAGGCTGACAGGACAGCCTCTGAGGCAGACAAGGCTTATCAGAGCAGCCTGATGCTCCTCAGCTCCCTGTCCCGCCTGACGAAGACCAATTTTGGGTCCTTTGAGGTGAGGGCTTTGATCCTGTGGGGCCAAGCCATCCCCTTTCATCCTGCCCCTCCATCAGCTCATCCTGTTCCAGGACCCCATCCCAGCTGGGCCCTGGTTGTCCCACTCCTCACCCTTTTGCCCCTGCAGCTGGCTGTGGTACGAGCATCCATCGCTGCTTGCCACAGTTCCCCGTGAACAACAGGGTGACATTGAGCCCCCCCAAGGCAGTGATCCCATCTTTGTGTTTCAGGGGGAGGCAACCCAGCTGAAGAAGGATGCAAATGCTCTCCTGAGCATGGTGGACGTGTACATGGCACAGTACAGGCAGCTGCAGAGCCGCACCGGCCTCTGGGAAGAAGAAATCAAGCAGCTGCTGCAGAGAGGAGAAGGCGAGAGAGCAGTAAGTCACTGACCGAGTCACCTCGAGCTTGAGCTGCAGGTGGCGTGTCCCTTGCATTGCAGAGACTATGCACTGTCCTCCCCTGTGCCACAAAGGGGCTGGATGTCACCCTGCCATGCTGCGGGATGGCACATTTCCCCAGACACAGCCTGTTGGGGTTGGTCCCACCTTCTTCTGGTTCTGCCAGAGCTGGAGTGAGATGCCACCATGCGCTCAGAGCTGCTGCTGCAGGCTCTCCCTAGCACACCTCCTCCACGTGAGGCAGGTTAGGGACCTGCTCCAGGACAGACTGGAGCTAAGGTGGCTCACGGTGGCTTGAGCCGGTTGAGGAGCGCTCATGGTGCTGCTGATAGATCAGGCTGTGGTAACCTGGGTTCAGGGGAAACAGAAGGCATTTGGGAAGGGGCTTGCAGTCTTCTCTCTCAGCACAGCTCCTTGCAGGCTGCTGCTGTGGTTCTTGTGACTGCCCTGGGACCATCTGATGCTCCTGTGCTGCGTCCTTCACCTCATTGTGTCCCCTCGGTCTGTCACAGATGCTGACCCAGCTGCTGTCCCGAGCCAACCTCGCCAGGAGCACAGCCCTGCAAGCCATGAGTGCCGGCAACGCCACCTTTTATGAAGTGGAGCAGATCCTGAAGAGCCTGCGGGGTAACCTTGTGCTCCTGACCTCTTCCTTGCCCCCAAATTCCGTGTTACAGCTGAACGTGCTCAGTGGGCTGCAGGTGGCCTCTGCCAGAAATGTCCTCAGAGCCGGGGTGGTGGCATCACATGCTGCTCCGCACCGTGTCTGTGGTGGGGACATGCTGCCCAGGGCCTGGTGATGGTCCCAGTGCCCCCAGGAGGCCAGCAGCTCTCGTGAGAAGGAGCAAACACCTGTAGGAGATCCTCTCTGGCAATTGCTCCTCTCCTCCTTTCTTACTTGTGCTGTCACCATTGTGGCCAGACTTTCTGGAAGATGAGAGAAGTCTAAACCAGGCCAAGCCAGGAGGAAAACCCTTCCTTTTCTCCCCCTCTTGAGTTCTCACGCAGGTAATGCCACTTCATGCTGGTGTGCATTTCTTTTAGAGTTTAACCTGCAAGCAGATGACAAGAGAAGGGAAGCTGAAGATGCTATGAGGAGGCTTCCAATTATCAGCAGCATGGTAGCAAGTGCCAGGGAGAAAACAGACCGAGCCGAAAGCATCCTAGGCAATGCTGCTTCCGAATCCAAAGCAGCCAGCAGCATAGCAGGAGAAGCAAAGGAAATCACCATGGGGATCCAGCAGGTGAGGACAAGCCCTGGTGCTATTGCTGGCAAAAAGAGGTTTGGACGGACAAACCGTGGAGGAGGAGATGGTTGGTGACCCCTGTGGTCTTTGTGGTGGATGTGATGCATTGGCTTTTTTGTTGACTTTTGTCTATAGTGGATCGTGCAGAGATACCTGAGGTAGCTGGAAAAGAGTGGGTGCATGGGGATCTCTGCAGGCAAAATTGTCCCATGGGGATCTCTGTAGTATATTTCTGTAGCCACCTCTTGGTGACCAAGGGGATTTTTCACCCTGAGCCCTTACCTGTCACTGCTATGGCCAGAGTTGCTGACAGGCTCATGAGATCCCAGGCTTGGTGCTGGTGGGTCTGACACCCAAACTGCACGTCGTGATTCCCCAGGGACTCAACAGCATGTGCCGGATGGGCTGAGCCCTGATCGTACAAACAACTCTCTGCACCAGCTGGTGAGAGCACATGAAGGACGCAGGAGAACCTGTGATAACTTGGGTCCCAGGGTCCCTGGAAGGACCCAGTTCCCACCAGTTCCACGCCCGGGTGCACCCAGAGTGATTCCAGCCATTCTCTGCCCCCGAGCAAAATGCCTCTCCCTTCTGTAGGAGCTCACACGGCTGAAGTTGGAGGCCAACAAAACGGCTGACGGTGTCCTCGCCCTGGAGAAGGCAGTAGCAGCCCTGCAGCACGAGGCCAAAGAAGTGGATGGAGAATTCAAGGGCAAGATCTCAGAGGTTGAGGCGGATACCGCTGTGATACGGGAGGTGGGTCCCTGGCTCCCACACCTTGTCCCCTTCCCTGCTGACATTTGGGCAAGGCTTTGCTTTACAGCTTCCACCTTGCATTCTTCAGACAGCTCAGGAAGCTCAAAGTGTCCATTACGAGGCTGACCAGGCAGAGGTGGCCGTGCAGGAGACACTAAGTGCCCTGGAGGAGCTGCTGCATCTGATGAGTAGGTTTTGCAATGTTGCTGTAGCCATGTAGCTCAAATCAGGCCACCACTGGGCTCTGCGTGGGGGTGCCGAGTGTTTTGTGGGAACTTGCCTCAGATGACACCTGTAAATTGGCTGGAGAGCAGGGTAAAGATGAAGTATCTAGGAGGAGCTAGTCCTCAGCCTCCACCCGTGGTTACTTATTCCTTGTTTCCCTCCCGTGCAACAGACCAGCCTGGTGCTGTGGATGAAGAAGGCCTGAAGCAGCTTGAGCTGAATTTTGGTAAAGCCAAAACCAAAACCAACCGGCTGAGGAAACAGATGTCAGAGCTGGAGCAAAGAGCCACGCTGCAGAAGGTCCGGGTACAGAAACTGGACATGAGCATTGATGAGATCCTAGCAGATATTAAGAACCTGGAGGACATCCAGAGAAGTCTTCCTCCTGGCTGCTACAACACAAAAGCCATTGAATTACCTTGAGCCAGCTCCAGGAAGGCTGCAGCCTGAGTCAGGCTGAAGGTGGGAGAGCCCGGCCCAGCTGCTCTCCCCAGTCCTGGCAGGATCAGCTGCATTGGACTTGTGTCAAACTAAACTTTACATTTGAGTTTAGCATAGCAGCTGAAGTTCACGTTGTCACGCTGGCCTGGGAGAGTCCCTGATTTTCAAAATGATCCGTCCCTCAGTTTCAGGAGGAAGGAGACACCGGCTTGCATGAAGGTGCTGCTGACTGAGGAGCCCATTCCTTCTGCGGTTCTCCAAGGTGCGGGGGGGTTGCTTGATGCCAGCCTGGGGAGTTTGCACAGTCATGTTCTGAGCCTGAAGCTCAGGGCTGAGAGGTTCTCCAACCCCTCTGGATCCCCTCTCCTGGTCTGGTACACACAGAAGGACTGAAGTCCCTTTCCTTGCTTTTCACACTGCCGCCACCTCCTTGTGCTCTCTGTGGGGCTTTCCTCACCTTCTGGAGCTCAGCAGGCAGGGACTGAGCAGCGTGAAGTGGAAGCTGGGATGAGTTTTGAGCCACGGCACTGGTGATGCTTCTCATGGCTCTCTTCTCCCAGCTTGCCTGGTCCTGGCCTTGCTGGAAATGGTTCTGGTGTGCTTTTTTGTTATGGCTTAGATTCAGCATCAGATGCTGCTGACAACCCCTTTTGTAAAGCTGCAGGTCTTCCACCATGCATTGCAGGCAGGTGGAAGAGAGAGGAAAGAAAATGATGCCAGTTGGCTTGGAGCTCGGGGTGATGTGCTAGATGGAGGAAGAAGGGGATCCTGTACTAGCAGGTCGGTGGAGGAGGGGACTGCTGGGGCTTCTCAAGTGGAAAGTCTTTCCTCTGCTCCACCTGTCCCCTTCAGCAAAGAGGAAAGGACACCCTTTCTTTTTGGGTCCCAAAGCCCTTGAGGAATGGGTTTTTGTCAAAGCTCCTTCTGGGCAAACATGGGTCTCCCTAGCAGCCCATCACACACACATGCACACAAGCACAACTTTCCCTTCTGAGACCGGTCAGTTTGGTACCAGGCAGCTCCCTGGATGAGCCCAGGAAAAGCAAAGTTGTTTCCCCTCTGCACAGGCACTTAGGACCTGAGGCACTTGTCCCAGGAACAGGAGCTTTCTCTGGGGGAACCACAGCCAAAAACACTGGCATCTGAGAGCCCAGTCCCATCCTTGCTGCAGTGCCAGCGCTTTAATTTGATCTGTTTTAGAGTATTGAAAATGGCTTCAATGTTTCTCCACCTCTGGTTTGGTGCTGCCCGATCCCTCCCCTTCCTCAAGTGTGGTGCGGGATGTTTCGCAAAGGGCGCTAGACCTGAGTAATTGTGCACGGGTTGTTTCTGCCATAAGTTTTTTCTGAGCAGAGCGTGGAGGAACAGAAGCCTACAATCCTCCCTTCAGCTACCTGCAGCTTTCCTGCGGGCCCACCTCCCTTCTGACACCATTTCCAGCTTCCTTTAGAGGCCATTTGGGGGAGCTCTCAGGTGCTGGTCAGCCCTGCTGAAGCCCACTGAGCAGCATGGTGGTGAAAGAGGAGGCTCTGGACAGAGGAGGACATTCTGGGGGACTCACCCACCCCGTTATCTCTGATTCTCTGGTAAAGCAGTGCCTGTGCTTTTGCTTGATAAAGGTATACTGAGTAATTGTCTGTGTTGTATTTGTATTTAAGCAATATTCTTGCCTTTGGCATGTTTTCCTTCTCCCGTTGTACAGCATAGGACAGGTATTACGGAGCTGACTTCATTATTCTGTGAGTTGGGTTTTTGAAAGGGAGGAGGCCAATAAATAATGAATACTTTTGGCTGGCTGTTGCCTACTGGTTTCTCTTCTCCAGTGCCATGCTTTGGCGAGGATGGCCATGAGTTCTCCCAGCAGCTTGCACTCCTCGTGCTGACTCTGTCTTGGGACTGGTTTAAAAAGACACAGCAGTGGTGAAGGATGACACCAGCAGCATCTGTTTTTCTTTTCTTTTGTTTATTACATAATTTAAACATTTTGCTGATAAAGACTTTTCTTTTGTCAATGACCAATTTCTTCATATAGCAACAGAAGAAAAAAAATGAGGCTCCAAAACCTTTCACAA
Organism: Anser cygnoides; assembly: GCF_040182565.1. Lineage (NCBI taxonomy): Eukaryota > Metazoa > Chordata > Aves > Anseriformes > Anatidae > Anser > Anser cygnoides. The sequence continues at coordinate 14,007,597 of NC_089880.1, forward strand.
AAGTGATATTGGTGGCATGGCAACTTCAACCCCCCCCCCCCCCCCCACATTTTTTTTCCAAAAGGCATTTGAAGTCCATTTCTCTTTCAGCAAATCACACTTTAAAATCGGAGGTTCAAGGACCCAAACACAAGAGCTTCCTCCCACCCCACCCATGCGCTGCAAACCCCCTTCCTCACCTCCCCACCATCTACGTGGATCTCAAGGGATGATCTTTCCCATACCCACCCAGAGCCGTTTTCAAAACCAATCCCAGCATTGACTGACCTGTTACAAACCCCCCTCCCACCCCATCCTCGCCCCGTACTGTGAGTTTTACTGAGCGGATACATGAAGGCGTAGATAAGACTAGTAAGACAGAATATATTCATCATCCCTATCACAACGCTATGTCTCTAAGGCATGCCGTCCTAAACACGATGAGATTGAAAGCCAGCTGGCTTCCCGCACGTCCCATCTCGTGTACCTGAGGGAGGGAGGGAGAAGGGGATCTGAGTTTGCTCTCAGACGTGCCACCTTCACTCCTTCTTAGTGTCTCCTCTTTTGTTTTCCCATTTCCACCATTAAAATCCACCATCCTTCCTCCCTCTTCAAAGCTGCTTCACTTTTCGTAGAGGTTAAAATCCCTCTGTGTGTGTGTCTGTTGGAGGCTGGCTTCTAACATTACTTTTTCTCCTCCAGCTTGGAGCTAAAAACTGAGCGTGATGTCTGAGGCTGTTGTCTAGAATAACTTCTGTGCTGGGTTGGAGAGGACAGAGAGGCTGAAAAACTGACCACACGGGACAGTGAGGACGACGGATTTAGAGGAATCTAGCCACTGGCTTACAGACATTGGGTGTTTATGGACAAGAAACCCAGCTACGGGTACCTGCCCAACGTGTTAGCTAAGGGGGCTCGGTAGGGTGTTGGTTAGCAGCTCAAACTAGCAGAAGGACATCTCAGGAGAAGGGGCATCTCTGCGGGCTGATTCCTGCACGCTCTGGCCACCCTCTCTGGTTTGTTTTTCCCGTATCTCCACACCCCTCGAGGTATGTACACAACTGCCTGCAGATAGCAGAGCTGGAGCTGTGGGATTCAGCTTGCTTGGCAAGCTGCCACGTTCACAGCCATTTCTGATCTAGCCTTCACGTGGAGGGAAATCCCTGACAGGGAAAGACCTCTTCTGGCCTTTGGGCAGCTCATGTCACGTCTCTCTCTCATGCTTTCCCTTCTGGGACTTGGCAGGGCCTTCCTCTGCGGAGCCGCTAGCTGCTGCTCATGAAGCCCTGTGCGCTGTGAGGACCTGGGGTTTGTAGGCAATGTTGTCTTGCCCGAGGTCGCTTGCTGTTGCAGAGATACCAGCTACCTTCTCTGGAGGGGGCTGTGGCAAATTTACAGCACAGAGGGCAGCAGTGTCCAGCAGGTCACCATGCTTAGTGCAATGTCTCGTCTTGGAAGCTTCCGTCTTTGAAGCTTCCAGCTCGTGACTCTTTGTAGATTTTAAGGAAGAAGTAAATTCAGCTCTTTCCCTGAGACACCCTGGAGGAGTCTCAGCCTTCATGTGTGACAGCACAGTACTGGCCCTTGCTGGGGACCAGCAGCTGGTCACAGCGCTGCCCTAGGGATCATGGAGAGCAGGCGTGCTGTGGCGGGGGGTTCCCTAGGCCTCGTCAGCCCGGGTCTTTGGGGAATGGGTCCAGGAGCTATAGACACTGGAGATACATGGTTAGAAGGAGCAAAGGGGGGGGAGAAGGTGAGAAGTAGAGCAGGACTGTACCTTCCTCCTTGCGGCTGTCATCCTTCCATGAGGCTGAGCCATCAGGAGAAGCAGGATCCTTCCACCTTGGGCACACCCAGCAGGAGAGCAGCCCGCTTCAGTAACCCTTGTCTCTGCAGGACTTAATTTTCTTTTGCTCCATGTTATCTGCCCTGGTTTGGGGCATTTGTCTGAGCAGGTTACACAGGGCACATAACAGGCATGAAAGTAGGAGACCGGCTTGTCCCAGGGGACGTGTGGCATATCCAAAGCCAGTTTGGGAGGGCGAAAATATCATGAATTTAATAAACTCTTCAAGGGTTGGAGTGAAGGGAAAAGGGGGGAGTTTACAGGTAGAAATAGAGAGCTGGAGGCTAGAGGATGAGGCAAGACCCAGTCTCCATGAAGCTCAGCCAGGCCTGAAGCAATTCTCATCAGTGGCTTTGGGTTGCCTCCTGCTTCATCCCTCTTCTTCCTCCCACACTTCTTGGCCTTGGAAATGGCAGGTCCCTGTCTAAGTGCTGTGGGCCATCCCCTCTGATGTGGGGGCTGGAGTATAGCCTCACCCAGCTCCGCTTGCCTTGGGATGAGCTAGGCTCACTTGCAGCCAAGGAAAGGTGAGACATGACATACTTTCCAGCAAGTAATGCTTTGGCCACAATGTTTACCCCTTCAGAAATACCATCTCCTTAATTTTTAGGGTCAAGAGAAGGATTTTGGTGGCTGGGTTGTCCTGCTGCTGGCCTGAGGAGGTCTACCTGTGGTGGGGCACCGAACCAGTTGCGTTACACCTGTCCACTACCCACCAGGATTCATTTGGAAGCAGGGCACTAGGACAAAAGGTTCATGGGGCTCACGCTGCAACTAATTTAAAAAAAAAAAAAAAAAAGTCCACCTAGATGTATTGAGCTTAAGTAGGGTAAGATGATGCCAAAGAGGAAGCCCCTGCTCTGAGCATGCTGGGAGGTTGGATCGGGGGGACCATTTCCCAGTGACATGTGTGGGGGGGGTGTGTGCCAGAGCTGCCTCCCTCCCCGAGCACACTGAGCACATCTCTGTCCCCCTCCCTCCCCACACACGATGGGGAGGGCAGTTCCCAAAAAAAGAGAGACCAAACCATTCCCCACGGGGCTGTGCCGCTAGATGTTGCTGCACTATGGAGCGTCGGCGCCGGGAGTGAGAGGCCGTGGGGTGGGGAGAGAGATGGAGACACAGAAAGAGAGAGAAAAGTGTGATGGAGAGCTGTAGGGACGTGGGGCAACAGGGTTGTCTTGCTGCAGGGCCTCAGGTGCTTAGCCAGAGGCATTGATGTAGAGCTGGCTCTTGAGGATGTAGTCAATTACGGGCTGGCAGAGGTAATCCACGACATGTCCGTCCCCATGCTGCAGGGCCAGTCTGGGGAAGTGGGAGAAGAGGATGGGTCAGAGGGGTTGCGTGGCCCCTTTGCAGGGCTGACCAGGGCTGGAAACACCGTGGTGTCCCCATGAATGGAGGGGTTGGCTGGGGGCACCCTGCTCCCCTCCATAGCAGGAGGCCCTCAGCATCACCCACCTGCTTTTGGTGGAGCTGATGACTGACATGGGGTGGTTCAAGTCGTCCTTCACCACCAGGATGTTGCTCTGTGGAGGGAGGAAGAAGAAAGAAGCAAAGGGATGGTCCGAAAGCCGGTGTCTGCCAGTGCCCAGTTGATGATAGGGACCTGGGCAGGGCTTGGTGGCCCCATTGCTGATCCCAGTAAGCAGCTGGGGCAAAACCAAGGTGGAATTCTCCGGGCCCCCCGCCCTGTGTGATGCTGGTGAGGCCGGGTGGCACTTTGAGGCTCTCATTTGGGCTCACGAGAAAGTTTGATCTCATGGAAGTGGTGCAGCAAAGGGCAACAGTGAGGGCAACAAAGATGATGAAGTGTCTGGAGGGAAAGATGTGTGAGGAATGGCTGAGGTCCCTTGGTTTATTCAGCCCAGAGCAGAGCAGGCTGAGGGGAGGCCTCATGGCGGCCTGCAGCTCCCTCACAAGGGGAGCAGAGGGGCAGGCGCTGAGCTCTGCTCTCTGGGGACAGCGACAGGACCCGAGGGAACGGCATGGAGCTGGGACAGGGGAGGGTCAGGCTGGGTGTTAGGGAAAGGTTCTGCACTCAGAGGTGGTTGGGCACTGGGACAGGCTCCCCAGGGCAGTGGTCATGGCACTGAGCCTGACAGAGTTCAAGAAGCGTTTGGACAATGCTCTGAGACACATGGTCTGATTTTTGGGTGGTCCTGTGTGGAGCCAGGAGTTGGACTCAATGATCCGTGTGTTCCAGCTTTGGGTATTCTCTGATTCCCTGACTGTCTGTGAATCCCCTTACCTTGTATTTGCGGAGTATTGAGGAGTGGTTCATGATCCGATCAGGGTCTGCTCCATCCCGGGGGACCACCACAATCCCGAACTCCCCAACGATCACCTCCATCTAGAATCAACCCAAAGAGAGTTTTTGTAACCTCCTAGTGCAAAAATCATCTCCCATCCCACCCTACCCCGCCCCCCCCCCCCAAAATGGAGCTGCACACCCCATGAATGTTTAGCAAAGGTCTGGATGGAGCTAGCCTCAAATTTACTCTCTTTCTGGACAACCTTTGGCAGAAACTTGGATTTATTAAAGAGTGCTGCTGGTGACATGTTGAGTGGTCTGTGGTAGATGAAATAAAAAGGAACAGGGTTAAGTTCTATTAATAGAGGTCAAAGTTAGGCTTTAGGGAGGACCTGTCATGGTGGAAAGGCTAGCAGCAGCAGATGTTGCCTGAGGAGGACATGAACTCTGCCTCACTGGAGATTTGAGAGGAAGAGGCGGCAGCTGCACTGCTGGATCAGGCACGTTGTCTGCACAGCCCTTCATCCCTGGCCCTCTTTGTGTTTACATTATTATTTACTGTTCTCCCTGAGATGGTGCTCCGTGGCTGGCTCACCATGGCCGGGTTCTCCTCAGAACGGAAGGCGAGAGGTTTGGAGGCACTGATCCCAGCACCACGCAGCTTGCTCCCACTAGCCTGGGGCAAAGTGACTTGCCCAGAGCTGGCTGAAGCATTTTTTATTTCCAGCGGTCACCAGCTGTGATTCAGAGCACAGAAGGGGGTGAGCAGGTCAGTAATCCATCCCCTCTCCCTAGGGCTGGTGTTTGAGATGGGCTCGTGTCTCAGAGCACTGAACTGTGCCAGAATCCTAGCAGTTCACTGTAAAAGCACCAACACCTGAGCAAAACATGGAGCTAGGCATCTCCATAGGGGTCATTTGCCAGCTGCAGGTCAGATCTGCCTTTGAAAGGGAGGAGAAAAGCAACTTTTCCATCACTCGCCTTGCATTCTGCCATGTGGATGTAGTTTCAGATGCCTGCTCTCCCCACCAACCTCACCACAGCCATTACTGCGGCTGGCTCGCTCACTGTCCCACTGTGAGATGGTGTCAGACAGCATCTAGCTGAGGATTCAAGACGATTTTTCTTCTTGGTATTAATTCCTTTTTTCTTTCTTCCTTTATTATTATTTTTTTCTCCTTTAATTGTTGTTGTTGTTATTATTATTACTCATTCTTCTTTTATTGAGTGCAAGCTGTTGATATTGTTTCAAATGTCTTTAATTTCTAATGTCAGGACAACACTTCTCTTACGGCAGTTTTGTAAACCTCTACTTTCCTACCTTGACACCTTACTCTGTTGGGGCATGCACCTACTTGATCCTGCCTCCTTCCAAGAGAAAACAAATGGGAGTGCATTCCATTCTTCAAAATCCCCTAGGAGACGGTTACCCTGCAGCAGCTGTGCCTTGGGTGGCCCTGTGCGAGCAGGCACAGGTTTGGAGGCCAGGAGAGCTGGGCAGGGTTGCTGACGTGGTTACTTGTGCAGGGGAGGCAAGGGCTGGGGCCGGTGGGGACAGCAGGGATGGCTCCTGTGAGCCTGGAGGACCTGGGCAGCTCCCGGCAGCACTGGGTGCAGGGGAGGCGGCAGCGGAGGAGGGATGGAGCCTGGGGAAGGTGCACAGGGGTCCCAGCGGCAACTCACGTCAGATTCATTCCAGAGGCCAGGGATGCAGAAGGACTCCAGCAGGTCACTGCCGCAGAGCAGGAGGATGCGGAGCTCTGAAGGAAGGAAGCGGAAAAGCTCAGAGGTGGGGCAAACAGGGCTGGGCTCCTTCCCTCCTTGCTGTCATCCCATTGCTCTGCTTGAGTGAGTCCTCTTCCACCAAAAAAATCCCCCCCCCCCACCAAAACATGTCCTGCTAAAGATCCCACGGTCCTTCTTGCATTCCCAGTGGTGCCAAACAGGAAGTTCACCCTGAACTACCCCATACGCTATTTCATCTCCTCTTGTGTGCTGCTGTGTCATTGCTGTCTGCTCCTAGGTGGCTGCTCTGCCCTGGAGGTGAGACATCCCACAGGGACAGGAGTAATTTCTGCATTTTATGGACGTGCATAAGTGCTCTGTGGTCTGCTGCGGGGGCTTGATCCACAGAGAAATGTGGAGGGCCCTGGGGAGGTGATGGTCCCAGGTCCCTTGCCACCAGGGTTCCTGCACTGCTGAGCACTGGCGCAGCACAGCGAGGGGCTGGGTACTCACCAATCTCTTCGTATCTCATCACTGTCCCCAGGTTGGCATTTTCATCTGGGGGGAGGCAGAAGAGAGGTGCTAGTGCCTGGCAGGGGTGCTGGGGAGGGAGAAAGGGCCTGGAGGTGGTGCTGGGTGTCTCCTGTACCTACCCACAAAGGTGAAGCGCTCCATGGGCGGGCGAACACAGCAAATCCGACTCAGGCTTTCTCCCACTTTCCCCAGGATCTTTGCTAAAGGCAGAGAAGAAAAGAGGTAAGATGGGGACAGGCTTTGTCCACGGCTGACCACTCGCACAGAGTACGGGAGGCTCCCACACATGGGGACAGCAGCTTCCACCACCTCCTCTGGCAGACAGCTCAGCCGTCAAATAACCAAATATCCATCGGGTGCAATGGAGCCTGCTGAAAGACCTGACCCAGGCCAGCTAAAAAATGATTTTTTTTTTTTTCAAATGGAGCAGGGAAGGGCAGAAATATGCAGCCAGGAGAGCAGAGGGAGCTGGAGTGGTTTTCATCAGGAGCATGGACATGGGGCAGCTTAACATGGAGGTATAGAAATCTTTTGTTTGATTTAGGAAAACCAACCAAAAATAAGTATGAGTCATGAGGCAGGTGCCTCCGGTCAATCTTGGGGATCCCAGGGCTGCAAAGAGTTCAAGCACCCTGCCATTCCCTATCTCCAGTGGTGCCAGCACACCAAAAACCTGTGAGGAGGATGAGGGAAACCCCTGCTCTACCATTAGTGGTGGAGGAGGACGAGCTGGAGCAGCTCAGGAGAGCTCAACCCAAAGAGGCATGTGTTTGGTTGCTTGGGCTGGGATCTGAGGACCGGGTGGCCAGCTCCTCTTCTACACCCTCAGTGCCACCTACCTGCGGTGGGCTTGTTGGAAACATTGTTGTTCTGGTAGATGGGCTGCGGAGACTCGTTCTGGGGCTGTCCGATCACGGGGGTCATGGAGGGGGTGTTGACGTTGGAGAGGATGCAGCCAGTCACTCTCTGCAGCAAGGAAGAAGTTTAATTGAAAGGGTGGCTTCCCCAAGGCTGGAGGTGCCTCCCAGAACTTTTACCACCCCAGCAGCAAGTCCCTGTACCCAAAGACGAAGGTCATCACTAGTGACAGACACATCCAGACTCATTTTAGGATTCTTGTTGCTATGTGACCCCACCAGATGGGTCTTGGGCCCAACGAGCTGTGATTATGGCTCAGGACAGTGGGGTTGGGTTTTTGCACTGGCCCTTAAGGCTGGCAAAGTTGCTGTTGTCTTGTGTACAGGCAGGTGCAACCTCTGTCGCTTGGAGGTGCTCGTAAGTTCTGAGAACTTCTGCCTGGGCATTTGGCAGGACTGCCTCCACTCCTGCTCCTGGTGTGCACGGGGCTCAGGTGGCCATCATCCCTGGCTGGAGGTGACATCTGACTGAGAGGCCGTGAGACTGAAGCCACTCCTCACGTTTTGCCCTGGTAGATGAGTGTGCTGGTGAGCCCACCTCCAAGCAGTTTTTGCACAGCAATGAAGTTCTGCTTTAGAGGAAGTGTTCCATGTTATCTACTGCTCCTTGCTTGGCCCCCGCTTACTGGTGACAGCACGAGTAGCTGATCCGAAGGGCTCCATTTGCTTTTGCATGCAGGGAAGAGGAGCACACAATAGCTGTGGCAAGGGGCCTTGCACACTCCTCCAGGTCAGGCAATTGTCTGCATCTTCTCTGTTTTGGTCTTTGGTGCCCACCTCTGGGTTCAGAAGCACCAGCTGGGTGGAGGATGGTGTCTGCTGCCTGATCCTGGCATGGGATCAGGTCGCAGGGTGCCTACAGCGTAAGGGCACTCACCTTCATCAGGTCACGGTGGTGCTCCAGCACGCTGCAGGTGGTCTGCCAGGTGTCCTGGTAGCACTCCCAGGGGTCCACCCTGCAGGAGCAACAGCATTGGCTGATGTCCTCACGTCTCCTTCCTCCAGCCCTTCCACCCAGCTCTTCCTGACGGCTTCATCCCCACTTGTCCCTTCCTCACACAGTCCCCTGTGTGGGACAGGACCTGAACGCGTGTGCCCATGCCCAGGCTCCTTCCTGTTCTTCGTACCCAAATTCCACTTGGCTTGGACGTGTCTATGTGTGCTATGACCCTCCCTCCTGAAGGCAGCTGAGCTGCTGGTCCCACCTCAGATGTGGGCCTCCTGCGGGTCAGTGCTTGCTGGCCCCTTGGCCCTAGCGCCTGTCCCTGTGGTGGCTATTCGGGCTGGAAGGGACCACGAGGACCACGAGGACCATCGGGGCCACTCACCGGATCCAGTCGGAGGACTGCACAGCCAGCTGGCACATGGTCAGGCGGTGCCGGCTGGAGACCAGGCCCTGCAGGAGAGTGGCGAAGGAACGATCAAAATGAAGATTAAAAGGAGACGGCCCATAAACACAGCTGCAAAAAGTGGTTTAAGCTCCTCCTTTCTGGATGAGGGGGAGTCCTGCTGCCTCTCAGAGCTGCAGCAGTCAGCGTAGTTACCTGGGGTATGGTGGCTGCAGACCCAGGATGCAGAACGTCTCCTCTCCTATGCTGTTTTTTTTTTTTTTTTTTAACTCTAGAACACACTTCTAAAGCTCACTTGTATTGCTGCTCTCCTCAAAATAAAATTGGGTTTTAAAATCATTTAGGCAACCCAACCCAAGCAGAATGACCACCATCACTTTGCTTGGCAGCAGTTCTCTTTGCTCTCTGGTTTTAGTTGGTTACAGGGTCTCGCTGCAAGTTTTATCTAAAGCCTGTGTGGGTTTATCCCTCTCCATCTTTTCGGAGGCATTCTCATGGCTCCAGGACGCTCAGCACGGCACATACAGAGAGGAAAGAGATCACGGGGACAACTCACCATCTTCCCATAGGAGTCATGCACAGGCGAGACGATGCCACCGATGACGATGAACCGCCCAGTCTTGTGCAGGTAATCGCGGGCCCTCTCTGGAGGAGAACAACAAGAGGGGGTCAGTGCACCAGCCCAACCCACCGAGCCCTGCAAAACCATATTTTTGGCTTTGCCAAATGCCCTTTGAGGGGTTCACCTCCAGCTTCATATGGCCATCACCTGCCTTGCCCTAAAAGCTGCACCCTCAGCTCCCCGCTGTGAATCTGGTACCTCTCACGCCCCCCCAAAATTAGTAATTTCCATCATTTAGGCAAGGGTTCCAACATCTTCATCCTCCACTGGCTTTTATTGTCTTCTGCAGGGCTGATCAAAAAATTATTTTGTTCCTCCAAGTTTTGACATGCAGAAAAAGGAATATTATTCATGAAAACAGCTTTTGGGACAGATAGAAGTCAAGAACGGTACTGTGATTGCCATGCCTCTGGGACAGCCAGTGAGACATTCGTCAGCCTTCGTGCACCTCCTAGGCTTCCCCTAAATCCTTTCTCTGGCTTTCTTCCCAGTCCTTGTGCCCTGTACTTGCCAGTGTCTGAAGAAATTAAAATGGGGTTGAATAATTTGGTTTGTGCAGAGGAGCAGGGAGGACATCTTGGCTTGCTCAGCCCTGTGATAAGGGTCACCATGGGAGAGAAAATGGGCTGGAAAGGGTGTTTGAGAGGAGTAGGGGCGTTGGGTGGAGGAGGCTGTCCCCTTTTGGGCAGGTTGCTAAAATCAGTGCTACTGCATGATTATTGCTATGCGTGGTATAAGTTATGTACATAAAAACACCCTATGCAGAAGCTTGAGAGCCCCTTGTGCATGCTCAGGACCTCCACAAACACTGAACCAGTCCCCAGAAAAGCCTAAAATCTTGCTCTGACCCCAGACTCCTGTGTGCATTTAATGTACGAGCGTTGGAGAAAGGGAGCTTTGTTCCCATTTACAGCTGCGGAGTGAGGATTATGTGGTGACTTCCCTGGGACTTCCCTTTATAGCCTGCTGTGATGGCCAAATATGCACTTAGGAAAAAAAAAAAAAGCCTTTCTTCTCCATTTTGTGTTTTAAAAAGGGGAATCATAGGGAAAGAGTGGCAGCTTCTCCCTCTTGGATGCTCTGTGTGTGCCATTATTGATGTCGACAGAATCACAGAATCACAGAACGGCTCGGGTTGGAAGGGACCTCAAGGATCAGCTGGTTCCAACCCCCTGCCATAGGCAGGGACACCACCCACTAGATCAGGCTGCCCAGGGCCTCATCTAACCTGGCCTTGGACACCTCCAGGGATGGGGCATCCACAACCTCTCTGGGCAACCTGTGCCAGTGCCTCACCACCCTCTGAGTGAAGAATTTCCTCCTAACACCTAATTTAAATCTCCCCTCTTTTAGTTTAAAACCATCCCCCCTCGTCCTGTCATTATCCACCTGAGTAAAGAGTCTTTCTCCATCCTTTTTATAAGACCCCTTTAAGTACTGAAAGGTTGCAATGGGGTCACCCCGAAGCCTTCTCTTCTGTAGGCTGAACAGCCCCAGCTCTCTCAGCCTTTCTTTGTAGGAGAGGTGCTCCAGCCCCTCGATCATCTTTGTGCCCTTCTCTGGACCCACTCCAACAGCCCCACATCCTTCATGTTAATGGCCTTTCCATGAATACCTCTAAAGTTAATCAATTGTGAAGGGGGAAATTGTATATTTTTTTTTCCCTGAACCTGCCCTGGGATCTCTTACAGACTAGGAGAAAAAATAAATACATAAAAAAATTTAAAAAGACAGCATAGCGTATAAGTTTTGCATTTAAAATACTAAGAAAAAAATAAATTCTCTAACAAAAATGGTTGTGGACTTTTAAATTAACACATCCTCTCATTAGTTCCTGCTTTGCCCTGGACTGATTTTCCTTGCCAAAAGAAGACTGAAAACACTAACCTGTTCACCTCCAAGCTTCCTATTTGTGTGCAGCATCTTTGTCAAATTCACTCTAAGGAAAGCAGAATGGCTTCATGGTTGTGAAGGTGACCTATACTCTTAGTTGGGCCCAAGTTTTTGGTGGCCAGAACCAAAAAATTCAGACAGATACCCACTTGCTGAGGGCTGTGTGAGCGTGAGCTAGCCCAGCTCTGACCCCACATCCCTGGGCACTGCCCCCGACCTGCGCCGCATACTCTCCGCAGCGGCTCTCAGGAGAGATCGGACCTGAGCGCCCTTCGGAAAACCCTCTAGGCACCTGCAAGCGAAGGAGTGGAAGCCCAAGAAATCCTGTATAATTCCAGCAGCTGTAGGCAGAGAAAGTGCTTGCCCGTTTCTACAGCAAGTCCAACAGCCTCGGGAGGACAAACCCTTTCGGATGTCCAGGTGCCCCTGGCGGTGCAGCTCACGGGAGGGAGGAGGTGGATGTTCTTGCTCTGAATTGTTCACTTGCTATCTAACTGCATATCAGTCTCTTGAGAAACATGTAAGGATTCTGTTGCTCTTCAAAATATATATTTAAAAGTTGGGATTTGCATTTGCAAGAGCTTGACATCTACGTCAGAAATACAGGACAGAAATACCAAATACCAAAAGACAGAAGATAAATGCTGGGACAGCGGCAGGGGACCTGGGGCAGGTGGCACCATGGCTTTGGGGTGTCACAAGACGATGGTTTGAGTTTGTGGCACATCAGTGCTGTAATCACAAAACCGCATTAAAGCCTTGTGTTTTTTTTTTTCCCCACAGATTTAATTTTCTTGGACTGAATTACTCTTCAGTGTAGAGATGGAGAAAGCTACAGGCAGCCGTAGCCATGCCTGTCCAAACACATAAGCTTATCCAGCCTTGAGTGTCGTCCTCTACATGAGGCAAGAGCAAATCACTTCAGGTCTTCTAAGAGGGGATGGTAGTGCCCACGGCGTGGATGGTGGAAAGTGGTGGAGGTCATGACTAGTGCTGAAAGGGCTGAGGGTGAGTCTTTGTCTGCCTTTGGGTCTTCCAGCCCAAAAGCAGCGGTGCTGTGCACACGGTGGGGTTAAGCTGAGTTGCTCCATGCCAAAGTATGACCTGTGGGTTTATTTGTTTGGTTGGTTGTTTTTTCTCAGTTTCTGGAGCTGGAAGTGGGATGCTGGATTTGTTGGATCATTGCTTTGAGTAGTCATGACTGCTCTGACAGTGCGGTGCTTGGTGCTTCCTCCAAAGCCCTGGGCCGTTACACCCTCTCAGAAAATGCCTTTTTAGATAAAACTTGTATATTCATGCAGAGCATGCTGCTTGTGGGGAGCAGGTTGAAGACTCCCTGCAGACATGGGGGTGCCAAAGATAATGCAATGGTGTTGCATTCCTCTTCTCATCTGTATTCCTTACGGTCAGCCGTCGGTGCAGCTCCCGGCCTTATCTCCCTGCTTACGCAAAGATTGCTGCTTGGGAAAAAAAAAACAAACAAACAAACAAACAAAAAAAAACACTGAGATTTTGTCAGGACAGCCATTGGTCTCGGGAGTCTGGGTCCCAGCTTTGTTGGGTTCCTGGCCTGTTTGTCACTGCGCTCAGCCTGGTGACGAGGTTTCCAAACCGATGGCTCTTGAGGCTGGCCTGAGAGCGGGGCTGGACTGAAATGAAACAGCTTTTTGGTGAGGAAAATGTCGGTGGTGGGAGCTGAAATGCTTCTCTGCATCCTCTAAAGTCTCCCCTTCACCAGTGCCGGTGCCTGGTGGGACGGGGCAGGAGCTGGGGACGTCACACGGAGCAGCAGGAGGGCTGCTGTTGAGCATCCTGGTGCCGGCGGTGGGCTTTTCTCCAGCGTTGTGGCCAGAAGAGCAGGGCTGAGCTGCTCTCGTTGCACCCCAGCCTCCAGGCCCTTCCTCAGCTCGGTTCTGCCTGGTGCCATGTGCCAAAAACCACCACGTCCACACCGTCAGGCACCAACCATTACCGGGCCAGCGAAGGACAGAAGGGGCCCGGCTGGGGGGACACGGGTCCTGCTGACACCTCCCCGCTGGCAGGGGTTGTGTCCCCAGCCCAGCCTTCCTCCCCTCTGCCATGAGCGGATTTTGTGTGGTTTTGGCACTGCCGCCCCCTGCGAGACGATGGTGAGGCAAGGACTGATCACAGGGCGTGCTCCAGGGCTACAGAAACGATAAACGATTGTTTTATGTCCAGATCGCTCCAGAAATAGCATCCTGCTCCCCTGCTAGGAAATCGCTGCTTATTTAAGAGACATTTCTTTTTGGAGATTTTCACCAACTATATTTAATTGTAACGCTTCCGCCCCACTGGCGCCGCTCCATCGCCTCAATTGATGTTAATGAAATCAAATATTCCTTGTGCTTAATCTTTTAAGGTGTGATTTCAAATGTTTTGCCTTTGTCCCCGATTCATCCCCGCCCCTAAGAGTTCCTCTCTCCTTTGTTTTCTCCCAGACGAGGAGATGCAGCCCGGGGGATGCTGCGGAGCCACTGCTACAACCCCGCACAGGCACCGAGGGCAGGCCGGGTGCCTTCCCCCCAGCCAAAATTCCTGCTCCTGCGGGGACCAGTGACCCAGATACGCAAGCACAATGCTCTATCCTTTAGCCAGCAGCACTTTTGGGTCTAAATCTTGTTCCATACCCTGTGCCTAAGTCAGGCAAAGAGCCAGCAGTTATTCTCAGCCTAACTGAGTGATGTATACAAATATATATATATATATATACATGACTCCAAATGCCAAATCGGGGATGTATTTGTGGCTGCATCCACTTGGGCCTTCAAATAATGCTGAAAAATGAATTTGGGCACCGGGCTGGGGCAGCTCTCTAGGCCGAGCTGTGTGACAAACCTGTCGTTTCCCTGTCCCCCAGCACTCCTCGCCTGCCCTCCTGGCTTCGGCGGCCCCGCTCCCCAGGGCACACGGCGATGTCCCTGCCGCAAAAACAAGCCCTGGCTGCTCTCCAAGGAAAGCTTCACTTTCCAAAGAAGCGGGAGGAGGGGGTAGAGCTATCCCATTAAGCCCCGTTAATGCTTAATGATTTTTCATCTCCAAGATAATTGCTCCGTTACACTTTCCCCCCACCCCTTTAGTCCTGAGCTGCATCCAGGCATTGGATAAAGAAGAAAATCGGGAGGGACTTCCATGCTAGATGGCTTCAGTTGTTGCTGCACTCTTCTTTTAATGGCTTTTCACAGGCACAGAAAAGAACCAGCCAGCAGGATACCTTGATACTAGAGGTGGAAGCCAAGGTTTTAAAGCCTCCAGAGGTGCAGCGCCTGCATATCCTCCCTGCAACCCCCCTGGGCCCTGGAGAGCCGCCTGAAGGATGAGTAAGGAGGCTCAGGCCATTGCCATCTGTGGCATCCTGTCTTTAAAAAAAAAAAAAAAAACAAAAGAGAGAGAAGGTTGAAGGCTGAGTCACTTCCCAGTGAGCTGACCTACAAAGAGCAGAGCACCTACACGAGACCCAGCCAGATGGGGCCTTGGAAGGGATCAGGCCAGTCCCAGTCCGTCTGGGTCCCTGTCACGGAGCCTGAGAAGACACATCGCAGGGAGAGCCTAACCCGGGCCAGGGTGCTTTTCCCCTCTGGGTGATCCCACCCCGGAGCTGAGGAGCAACGTGTGCAGGGGCACGGTTATGGGAGCTGCTGCTGGCACCAGAGCTGTGCCGACGCCTCCAGGTGGGCCCAGGCTCTGCAGGTCCGACCCGCTGCGGGAGAAAGGTGCCGAGCTCCTTCCTCTTCCAGCGCAGTGTTTAGAGAGAAACGGGCCAAAATGATTACAGGTGAGCATTTGAGGACAAAATGCCCCAAGCCCACTGAACTGGAGCAGGGAACGGTGCAGAGCTGTGCCCTCCCGAGCAGGAAGGAAGGAAAGAAGGTGTTGCAGGGACAAGTGGTCTGGTTTTGCCATGAACCCCTGGGGATGTGAGTGCCACCTCTGATGGCTGCTTTTTTCATTGCTTGTCTCCCCCAAGGAACCCACTGGCCATTTCGGGGGGAAACACCAGCCCACAACAAAGATCCTCCCGTTCCCCCCAGGGTCTGACCCCAAACTTGCATCGCATGGCTGTGTCTCTACTTTGATTAGAGCCCAAATATCAGTGACCAAAATAAACCCTTTGGCAAACAAAGGTGAGCGTGTTCCAGCTATTCCCAACTGCTCGCTTTGGGAATGGCTTTTATTGCCTCGGGCCTGCGGATAGAGTCAAGTAGGACAAACTCAGCAGCAGAAGGCACATGGCAAATATTTTCATTATCCTGCCGTGGCAATGGTCCTCTTCTTCTTCTGCCAGGATGCTGGTGGATGTAGGACAGGTGCCTCGCTGCTCGTCCCCAGAGAGGTGCCGCTCCCCATCGCAGCCAGCTGCTGGCTGGTACATCCCTGTCACCAAGAGCATTTTTTTTTTTAAAGGAGAAAAAAAATGGATTCTTTCACTTGTTTTCCACTGGCTTCCTTTCCTGTGCAATCAAATGGGGCTTTTCTTGCATATCCAAACTCTGGCAGCACATCCCAGCGAGTGTGCTGCCTGGGTGCAGCCCTGGGTGGGGCAGGGATGGGCACTGCCCCTGCCGGGGTGCGGTTGCACAGTGGCTCCTGAGACCCCCATTCACTGAGGCACCAAGCAAAGAAGCTGCAAGCAAAGCTGCTCCGTCCGGGTTCCCCATGCTCCACGGGAGCTCTTCCGCATCTTCTCCTCAAAATCCAAAGCTGGTTCTGCTGTATTAGAGGCACCAGCTGGGAGAACTGAAGCGACGTGCCCAAGGTCGCAGGAGCGATGTGGGCACAGCACGCAGCTAGGCGATGTCCTCAACATCCCATGGGCTGCTGCTCAAAAGTAACAGGGCAGACCATGCAGGAGGTGTGAGCATCTTAGTGCGAGCCTCTGGTTTTGAAATGGAAGCGGAGCCCCTGGTTCTTGCTTGAATGAGGTTGTAGGAGTGGATTTCTGGGTTTGCTTGCGTTTGGTTGAAGCAGAAGGTAGCACGTGGCACGTTTCAGCAGGTGGTGTTGTTTTAGAGACAATGCAGAGCCTCACCAGCTGTAATAAATACTGCTAAATATTTAAGAGCTTATAAATAGTTTAGGAGGATCCTTGAGCGGTTATTGATGGAGTTTTGATGGTGCTGGGGAAGCTCCTCCGCTCTGTGGATCAGAAGGATGGGATGAGATGCTGGAGATGATGGAAGCTGGGGGTCAGTGGGTCCTCCTCTAGGGCGCTTCAGAGGGCAGCCCAAGTTAACATAAAGGATGCTGAGACGTGAGCACGGAGGAGTGGAGTTTGCCCTGCTACGACTTCCGATGTCCGATAACTCACCTGGAGGGTTATAAATAACTTCTCTCCTGGCTCTGCTGATCCCTCTGCTGCCAGCGCTCCCCGAGCCCAACCACGCTCTGGCACCACAGTGGGGAGCAAAGCCAGGCCCGAGTCCGCTCCTCGCCATCTGCGATGTCCTCCAGCCCGCCCTGAGCCCCCTCGCCCACCTTGATCGTCGATCACTGGACCTAAGTGCGTGGCCAGATCTCAGGGGGGATGAAATGGCAGCATGAGGCAGCCTTCGCTTCCTGCTCGTGGTGCTGGCTGTAGAGGCAAAGCCTCTCTCACATCCCTGATGAGCTTTTGCTAGAGGGGGAGTTTTGCTTCTGGTCATCTGCAGATATTTTTGCACTTCAGGAAAAGGGGACAGGACGAGCTGTCCCTCTGCTCACCCGTCTCTCCCAGCCCTGTTCCAGGCAGTGCAGAGCTCATTAAGCTGCCTTGCACTTTAGCTGTCTCAACTAGTAAGACAACGTGACTCCTGAAATTCAGGCTATTGAAACAACACAAGAGTGGCAAAAGCCTCAGCCCCTGCTTTTTCCTTCCCCTTTCCTTCCCAGGCTCGGTCCTTTTGGCTCCAAAGCTCACTGACGTAGCGCAGCGGAGCTCCAAGGGCTGCTTTGAACAAGCAGCGAGCGGCCCGGCCCGCTGGGATTTTTAATAGCTCAAATTCTCTTAAGAAGCAAAGCAACGGAGACTTTTACTTTTAATGGCGGAGCCCTCTGCCACTGTTTTCAGAAGTATTGTATTTCAGACTACTGCATTGTATTTCATGGTGTCAGAGAGATTTTTTTACCCGTCTTACTGGCTGGGATACAAACTCACCTCAACGACAGATGCACGTCAAATATGGGGAAAGTTCAGTTCTTGTTAGACAAAAAGGGTGGAGAAGGGAAGGCAGTGGAGATTTGCTGAATTTCAGGGCTTGAGATAGCCCCAGTGCACAAGCTCTGCTTCTCTATGCGTGTCCAGGGCTCGGAGCTGTGCGAAATGAAGTGTGTGGGCATATCCATGGCCCAACAGACGTAAAGCGCATAGGGTGCTGAGAGCCCCTGCTCAGCAACCCAGAGCTCGATAAACCAAGCTGCAGCGGATGAGGAAGCCTGGATGCAGGCAGACACCATAGATTTAATTAAAATCACCCGCTCGCTATCGGTGCTTGATAGTGCAGAAAAAAATTGGTGTAAATAAAACCAGACGCCTCTGACAGAGTGAAATAACAGCACCGTGGCCCTTTCCTTGGGGTTTGCCCAAAGTGCTGCCTTCAGATCCAGCTCTGAGCATCCCCCATGCCCCAGCCTCCAGGATCCCATGGGCACTGCACCACCAGGGCTCGAAACCGTCCTCTGCCAGGGCAGAGAGGCCAGGAAACACTCCGCTAACCAAAGCCTGATGAACAGAGGGGAAAATGGGAGTGGAGGAGTGTGCAGGTCAGGTTTGACGTGTGTCAGAAGTGCCAAAATGGGAAATATTGCATTTGGAAGAGTAACCTTTTGATCTATAATTTAAGAAAAACAAACAAACAAACAAAAAATCAATATTAAAGCACTGCATTTTGATTGACCTGGTACACCTCCTCCCAGTCCCTGAGGTTCGGTTTGCAGGAATTATTGGGACAACCCCACAGATCTCATACATTTATGGGGTAGGACAAGCCCTTTCCCACGCAGTGCTACAAAGCAGCTCACCCAACAGAAGCTCTTCCCCTCAGCTCCAGCACTTCGTTACCTCCCTTTCCAACCCTGAAACACCCTGAGAGGGAACCACACCAACCCTCCAGCCTGTGACCTTGCACAGGGACACCTTTAATCCCAGTACTATGCCCAAGACTACCTTCAAAGTGAACTGCATTTTCTTTTTTTTCTTTTCTTTTTTATTTTTTAATTTAAGGTACGCTTTCCATCTTGCTCTGGAGGCTGCCCTGTGCTTTTGTGCTCTGGAGGAGCCACAGCTGTGCTGGGGTTCCCTGTGCTGGGACATGGCAGGGAAACGCTTTACTTGTCAAAGCTGGCAGAGCGCCGGCACATGCTCCAGTATGTTTGCATCACCATGCAGATAGTATTTTGCTTTTGACATTGGCCCGTTGGCTCTTGTCCTTTGGGTGGCATTGCTCGCATGGGGAAGGAAGCAGCAGAACTGCAGTGAGGCCAGGATGGGTGCTTCTCACCGCAGGCTGAAGCCCACCGGTGATCATGTTAAAGCCTCATTAAACCACCTCTGCACTTTTCTTTCCTCCCGACTTTCCTTCCCCCCCGCGCCCCACGTCCTGGGCTGAGTTTCTTGTTGCCACATAAATATAGAAAATACAACTTAAAGTTGTGACTCAGAATACACGTACATCTCAGAGCACATACAACACCACAAATAACTCAAAGTGTTTTCAGGGCTATGTGGGTGTTGTCGCAACCCCTTAAAACGGACAGCTCTACAGCACAGCATCTCACCTCCTTTTCCTTATATGTGAAGTTTATGTTTTGTGTTAATTATTAGCTTTTATGTATGATGTTTATTGTATATACACAGGCACAAATCAGGCTTGCTTGGTGAGCCTGTGACCCAGCCACGGAACTGGTGGAGAGGGAAGGAGCCCGGCTGCAGTACCTTCATGGATGCCAGGGTCAGCCACGGGCTGCAGCTGGAGGTCTGGGGTTGGGACAAGTTCCCAGCTTCCTGCAAACCTGAGCATCATGATAGTGAGTCTTAAATTCACGTCCAGTGGGAAAAAAAAAATCGGGGAAACATTTCCCCCGTTAGAAGAGCCTTTCAGATAACTAACCCATCTCTCATTCAGGAAAAATTCCTATGGGCATAGACAGGGGTTTGCCCTGAATAAAACATGATAAGATCCAGACTGAGACATGTGATGGGCGTACAGTGGTATGTCTATAGTGGCATGCCAGTGCAAGTCTTATATGTCCTCTTAGCTTAACTGGTGCCACGAATTAAATAGATAAATGGTATCTCTTTATGGTAAGCAACAAACCGTAACAGGCCAATGAAGCCCAAATATTTATCTGAAAAAATAAAGACAGTCATTTTGCACAAATTCAGCTCTTGGAAATACAGCATTTACAAGATAGGACACTCTTTTTGTTGGGCTGTCATAGCACAGAGCTCAAGGAGCAAGACAAGTTTTGGTCATGATTCCCCTGCCCTCATATGATTCCTCTTTTAAATGGGGGTGAGGGAGTCCTCAAACAAAAATGTACAGGGATTTAGGAACTAATTTCCATGTCCTTTAGACGTAGAAGACTCTCTTGTCCCTGTCCAAGTTTCTCAGGACCTTACAGGCCAGGATCTCTCCAGGACATACAGACAAAAAATTTCCACATCAAGCCATCCTCTCTGAGCTAAAACATGTCTTCCTGGAAAACTGCTGAGTCCTGATTTAAAGCCTTCCAGTGACGGAAAATCCACCAGGTGCCTGAATGTCTTTTCCTAGTCGTTGATTAATTTCACTCAAAAGCACACGCCAGATTTCTAGTCTGAAGTTGTGTGGCATCCCAACCTGCTCCTGGCACGTCATCAGTCCCTGCTGTGCCAAGAGAAGTGCCCTCCCCCAGTCCCACATCCCTCCCTCGTGCAGACACCCCTAGGCCATGATCTCGTTGCTCCTTTGTGGCTTTTGTAAATCTAGACCGAGCCTCTCTCCACTCTCGCCATAAAGCCTGGTTTCCGGAGCTAATGTAATTCTCGTTACTGTTCTTCCAGGAAGGGTTTGCTAATGCAGTATGTAAAAACGAGGCAACCTCTCTTCTTCTGCTTGATACTCCCCTGCTCGCATGCACAAGGATTGCACTCGCTGTTTTTTCTACAGCATCACATTGTTTGTATGCAGTGCACTACGTACGGTTGCTCCTCAGTCCTTGACAACATCACCGTTTGGCAGAAGACATTTGTTTGCCTGTTGTTTATATGTGACGTGCTTTCCTCCTCGCTGGACACATGACTTTGCATTTGACTTCACTGTTTGAGTAAGGCATTTCTATCAAACAGACCGAGTTGGGCAGCACAACTGACTCGTTATCATCATTAATTCCTGTTCTATCCACTTCGGAGTCATTGGCGCTTTTTACCAGCGGGGATTATATATTTTCTTCCAGGTCATTGATAAAAGATACTGAACAGCACTGAGCCAAAAAAAAGAAAAAAAATCTCATTGTGTGTCAACTGCAAAGCATTATTTTACCGACCCTTATTTTCTAAAATAAATGTTGTTACTGTTTTTTAGTCCATTGAATATGGGCCACGTTGATATTTTTAGTTTTACTTTTCTTAATCAGAATGTCATCTCTAATAATATGGATTACAGAAATCCGTTTTATCTATAGTCACAACCAACACCCTGTAATTTCATTTAATTACGTTTTGATTTTTAAATAGTTCCTCTTGTTCCATTTTGCTTGCGACTGGTTTTAGCTTAGGGAATGGGATTTTTGAAGTTCTGGGTATATTGGTGTCCAGGAAATCTGCTCGCACTTAGGCAAAGAAATTGCAGTGTGATCATTTGCATCCAGAAAGCCGTTATTTTCTAGCCTGCTGACCATCTCATTATGATCTACAAAAACAAGGCCTGATGCAGAAATACCCCAAGCTGGTTTCAATTTTTTTTTTTTGGTGTGCGTGCTTAGAAACCCGCATACAGCTTACAGAAACCCCAGGGATGCTTCCCCAGCTGTAGCACAAGACCTTCAGCATCCGCTCTCCAGCCTGAAACCCCCCGTCAGCCATCAGGGACGGATCCTCTCTGCGTGCTCTGGGAAGGCGTGTGCGAGGCGCCAGCCGATCTCCCCCCGTTCCGTGCCACGGGGCGGCCTGCAGCGGACAACTCACCCTCGCAGAACCCCCGTCCTCAGGCGAGTGGCTGCTTGTGCGGGGATCTCCAGGCAGCCCGAGCTTTATCCGGGCAGTCAGTGTTTATGGCATGCCAGGCTGTCTTTGACAGCGGCTGCCCTTCCTCCCTGCCTGCCTTTTCCCCGAGCAGGCTGGAGCGGTGCTTTCAGCACCCCCGCCGCCCGGAGCACCTCACGGCCGCTCGGGGATACCGACCACCTCGCGGCAACGTTTCCGATTCCTGCGGCCGATTATCCAACGCGAGGCTGGGCAGCCCGGTCCCTCCGACGGCCGCCCGGATTTTCGTTCACTTACGCCATACCTGGCTGTAGCTGCTTGGCCCGGTCCCTCCCTCCTCCCTCCCCAGCCGGGGGGGGAAATAAAAGCGCTGCGGAGACCGCGGGCTCGCGGACGCTGCCGGGAGCCTTTGCCAGGACGGCCCCGGGGGTCTTAGGGGCAGGGCCGCGACAAAGCGGAGCGAAAACGGGGCCCCCCCCGCGCCTTGTGCCGCTCCCCACAGCGGGGCCGTCCTCCTCGGCGGCCTCCGGCTGCTGGCGAGGCCGGGACCTCGCCTCCTCCTCCTCCTCCTCCTCCTCCTCCTGCTGCTGCTGCTGCTGCTGCTGCTCCCTCCCGGCCTTCAGCACCACACGGCCCGCGGACAGCCGCCCCGGCCCCGCCGCCCCCGGGGCCCCCCCCGCGGGCCGCCCCCCCCGCGGAGCCTCACCGAACATCTGGATGTGGCCCTTGGTGATGGGGTTGAAGCTGCCGCAGGCCAGCAGGATAACGTGGGTCTTGGTGGTCTCCGTCATGGCCCCGGCCCGGCCCCAGCCGCTTTTTGTGTCTCGGTGCGGCTGCGGCGGAGGCGGAGCGGGGGGGGAGCGGGGCCGGGGCGGGGCCGGGGCCGGGGCCGCCTCCCGCAGCCTGCCCCCGCCGGCCGTGAGGGGAGAAGGGCGCTGGAAACCGGGCGAGAAACGGCGGAGAGGGCGGTGGGGGCTGCTGGTGGGTGCCGCGCAGCTCTGCCTCCGCAGCCGCGGCCTTCAGTGGCGTTTGCGGGCCTCGGGGCGACGGCAGGAGAAGAGGGCGCTCCTCAGGCCTCTCCTGGGCGTGCTCCGTCCCCACAAAACTCGTCCTCCGCCTGGGCTAAAAGTTAACTCGGCAGCTTTAAAAAGCCACCTGCGGGTACCGAGGGATGGAAACCTCCCTGCTGGAAGCCTGGCTGGGACGCGGCGTGGCGACTGGCCCGTGCCTGCGCAGCACGGTGGTGGTGGGCTCCCCTGCGCTGGAGCACTGACAAAGCAACAGCTTCCAACCCCCCCCCCCCCCCTCTTTTTTTTTCTTTGCTTTAGTGCTTTTCCCCCAGAGGTGTTTTAGTATGACGTTGATTTCTTCCCCTAGCGTTTAACGAGCTTGCTAAGGGAACGAAGTGCCTGGACATGGCAACCTCGGACGTTCAGTCCCCTCGGGGCAGAAGCGTGACTGCTGGGTAAAGCACTGGAGGGGCACTGGGGTGACCTGAATTGCCAAGTTTTTGGCACTGAACCAGGAGGTGGCTCTACATCTGCTGCCGGGGGGATGAGGGTGCTTCTCTCCCACTGCAGATGCTTCGGCGCCTTTAGCAGCGGCAGCGACCGCAGCTCGGGCAGAGCGCAGGCAGCGATGGTCCCAGGGCTCCTTGTCTCACTCCACTGCGCGTTGCTTCCTTTCATAGCAAAGGAACTAAAGCCCAGGCAAGGTGTTCGAAACACAATTTTTACTTAATCCAAAGCACAAGGGAGACAGCCAAGCTGAACCAGTTGGTGACAGAGTGACCACACAGCGCACAAACTAGAAGCATAGGGGCAGCTGCTATGGCACGAGCATGGCTGAGCTGGAGGGAGCTGCCAGAGCTATGGTGAGTAGGTCTGAGGCCACACGGGATGGGGCAGCCTGTGGGACGTCCCTTTCTGGTGACCCAAATCATGCACAGCCATCCAAACAAGGAAGGAGAGAGCAGGGCTCTCGGCCAGTGAACAGAGTGACTTCCAGCCGAGGCCTGAAAATTCCTGAGCAGAACCACTGAGCGCTTCTTCTAGCTCAAGAGCTTTTGCTCCCCGCGCGGTTCGTGGCCTGGACAAAGCTGCCACAGGGTGCTGTGGGGTGAAGCTCCTGGGGGCCCTTGGGGACACTGCGATCGTGGACCCAAGAGCCTGGTGCAGCCACCTCTGCAAACATCCCCAGCACTCCTGGGATGTGACGCTGCCTCGTCAGGATATCTCCCGGGGAAGGTCAGCTTGGTAGCAGATTTCTGTCCTGCTTATATTCAGCAGCTGAACATTGGCCACAGATGCAATCAGCTCTGCTGGCACTTTTCCGTCCCCGATTCTGTCTGAGGTTACAGCTCAGCCGTGCAGGATTGATCTGCGCAGTTATGCTCTGAGCTGGGCTGTGCAGGCTGGGGCTGCGAGATGGAGGCTTTGTCCTTCCCTTCCAAGAGGGATTTGGCTTTTATTTAGTGGGTAAGTACCTCTGTCAAGAACGTGCAGCACACACTGTCAGAATTAAATCTATTAGATACTTTCTGAATTGTAAGGATTAAAAGGGATTTCTTTAAGGAATGCAGCATTTTTACATTTTTTTTTCTTTGTCTTATTTTTTTTCTTTGTCTGGAATGGTATTTGCAAGGGAACAATGAAGACTTTACAGACCCTTATAGACTCAAATTTTCTGAAGTTTTGCATATAGACTATATTTGGAGCCATGAGGCTATAATTAGGATAAGACGAGGCTTTTGTCACTAACATGTCACTGATTAAAAACCCACGTAATAAAATCTGGGATGACAACAAATACATTTTAATAGCAGCAACATAATTACTGAGAGAGACTGATACAGGGCAAAATTAAGATTGTTTGGGTATCTTCATACTTTGTTTCTTCCTTCAAGTTCTTCAATTGCTTCAAGTGCTCATTTCCCAGACTCATAATACTGAGATTGAAATAATCACCAAATCGGCAGAGGATCTAGGGTTTTCTCATCTGGTTGTTGTGCTCTGTACTCTCAGCTTTCCCTGACCCCAGGTTTTCACCTGGAACGGCAGCCCAGTGTGATGTCTCACAGATCCACAAGTCAAGGTCTGACGGGTGGGGAGTCAGCAGGTGGCCACCTCCCTGCGTGAAAACGGGGAGAGTTTACACACACAAAAAGGAGACCTTGGGCTCTGCAATGCTTTAGGCTGCTGGAGGATGCCAAGCAGATTCACTTTTTGGATCAGGATCCCTTCACTCCTCAGCATTTTGGCTGTGTTGCAGAGACAGGATACATTGCTATTCACTGCGTTCTTGGGCTATCTGGTCAACCGGGCTCATCTGTGGATCAAATCCGTCCCAGTACCATGTAATTAATAAAATGGTAGACCACAATTATTGACTCATTAGCAATAAAAATTATAATATGCTCTGACCTCTACGAGAAATCTGCTTCTTTGAAGATAAGACCTTTATCACAACTCTCTTTGAATAAAAGTAAGAGGAGACAGACTTGTGGCTCCTCCTTAAATGGAAGGAAAGTACCCCCCTTGCCTCCAAAAAGGTTTGGAGTAGAAATTAGTAAGAAACACTGGGACTGTTTGTTCCCCAGTGTGGCAGGCTGCCCAAGACTCAGTAATCGGTTCTGCCCCATGCAACTCTCTCGGGGCTTTTGAAGTGGCTCTTGAAGTGAATTGGACTCAAACAAGACTAAACAAGACAGCCACAGAGTCAATGCAGCCCACTCCTTGCTTCTTCCCGACGTGGCATGACGGATGAGACCCATGTGCGTGGGACGAACAGATGTTGCAGGAAGCCAGAATGTGCCACCCTGGATGTGCCACCTAGCCAAAACACCCCAAATTAAGCTTCTGTCTTTGAATCCACATGCAGAAGCTGAGTTTAGGGTGAGGCAGCACTGAAAATTCCTGTTTGGACAGACCCAACCTGTTCTGCTCAGAAGTGTGCTCAGAGTCACAGAGACAAGCCAGTGCTCCAGTTGCATCGTATAAAGTCCATCACGGTGCTAACACTGGCTAAAAAAAATACATCTATATCAAATTGTCCTTGCAGCCACCTTCTAATTTACATAACAGTGCAGGTAGCACCAAGGCCTTGCTGCCATGGGGTACAGGAAGCAGAGGACATGCCAGAGTACCCTTTGCAGTTTGGTGGCTGTGCTGTAGTCATGCTGTACAGTCTCGTTCTGCCTCGGGGGACGCCTCTGGCAGGGGATCCTGTCTAGCAAAAGAAGGGGAAAAAGGTGGAAAGGTTTAGCTGAGACTGAAGAAGGGACGGGGAAGCAGCCCCTGGACCCCAGAGCAAGCTCTGGGCAGGTGAGAACAGCCCCAGTTTGCCCAGTGCTGCCCAGTTTGTTCCCACTCTGCAGGCAAGAGCCCACGCAGAGGAGGGATGGAGGCAGAGCCCCAAGCCCTGCCCCGGGTGCTGTGCTGGGAGCTGCCAGGAAACCGGGAAAGCGATCCCGTCACCTCAGGAGGCTTCTGTTCCAACACAGAAACCACTTCCCCAAGCGCGTTCTCATTTCAACCTGGAAAAAAAAACCACGAGGGGTGCATTCTCAAAACACAGTTTGTGCTTTGTCCTCAGGGACCTTGCCAAGGCCCCATCCAGCCCGGCCTCCAACACCGCCCGGGACGGGGTATCCACAGCTCCTGCGGGCAGCTTGTGCCGGCCCTCAGCGCCCTCCCCCGCGGCAGGTTTTGCGCTCCCGTTTCCGATTCCTGCTCCGTTTCCTCACGCTGGCCCAGGCGGCCAAATGGCTGCTGCGCTGGGGGGGGGGGGGGGGCGGGCCGCGAACTCCCCGCCCGCCCGCTGAGGAGAACGGGGGCCGCGCCGCGGGCCGGGCAGGCGCCGCGGTTGCCATGGCGACACGCTGCTCATCCCCCCCCCTCCCGTCCGGGGGTTGCCATAGCAGCGGGGCAGCCAATCGGCGGGCGCCACTGCGGGCGGGCGGGCGGTGGGGGGGAAGGCGCGGGGGAAGGCTTTGCCGGTGGCGCCGCCGGAAGTGGCGGCGGGGCCGGGCCCGGAAGTGCGGCCGGCGGGGCGGGAGGGCCCGGAGGGGCGGCGGGGACGGGACGGGACAGGGCGGCGGCGGCTGTGCCTGCACCTGCACCTGCACCTGAAGCGGCGGCCGCGGCAGCTCTAGCTCCTCCTCCTCCTCCCCCTCCCGGTGCGGCCCGTGCCCGGCCGGAGCGCGGCCCCCGGCCCCTCCCCTCCCGCCCCTCCCCGCGGCCCTGCACGGGAAGATGGCGGCGGCGGCCGGAGGCGGCGGCGGCAGCGGCGGCGGCCTGAGGGCGTGGGGCCGGCCCGGCCTGTGAGAGCCGCGGCGGGGCGGCGCAGCGGCGGCGGCTGAGCGGCGGAGGATGAGCCTGCTGTGCGCGCAGTATCTCCGGTGAGAGCCCCGCCGGGGCCGGGGGGCGCCTCCTGCCGCCGGGCGAGGCCGCGGGGGGCTCGGGGGGCTCCGGGCCCAGCCCCGCCGCGGGGCCGGGGAGGCTCGGGCCGGGGCCCCCTCGGCGCGGAGGGGAGCGGGGTCGGTCCTCAGCCCCCGTCGCTCCCTGCCCCGGCCCCGCCGCAAGGTCACGCCGTGCCTCGGGGCGGCGGGGAGCTGCCGGGCCCTGCGGGGCGGCCCTGCCGTGCCCCCGCCGCCTGGAGCTGGGCGGCTGGGAGCGCCGGGCGGGACGCGGGGCCCCGGCCCTCGCTGAGGGCGCTGGGGGCTGGCACCGCCCGGCTCCCCGCAGGCTCCCTCGGCGGGCTCGAAATGCTTTTTTTGTCTCACAGCTGCGGGAAGGAGCGTCCTGAGACGCCGGTGGCCTTTCGGTGTCTGCGATGTGCTGAGGGAGGGGGTGTTGTGCGCCTCCCAGCCTTCCGGGGCGCCTCGTGAGAAAGGTGTAGCGCTACCAGAAAGACATGCTGGCTCCTTCTGGAGACTTAAAGGCCTGGGCAGGTTTCTGGAGTGGGTTCCAGGGGGCTTTTGTATTTCCCAAACAATTCTTGTCTACTGTTGTGAAGCGCTTCAGCTGTGTCTCCGTGCTGATTCTTCAGATCCATCTCTTCCTCTTCGTCTTATCTGTGCCTGCCTCCCCGGTGGTCTAGATCCCAGCTCAAGCACCCGCCCCCTAAAAGTAGTTGATCTTTTGTCTAGTAGCAAGTTCACAAGCTGTTTTTTTTTTTTATTTCTTCAGTTAGATCTCTAACCTGCGCCGTCTTAGCTGCTTCTTCCTTTTTTCCAGGCACTTATGAATACAGGGTCTAAAATGTCTGTTGCTAGCTATGCTCTACGGGTACAAGAGTCGCTTTAGCATCTGCCTTAATAACGTTGCAGCTCCCCCCGTGGCTACGAGCCCCTGGCTGCCTCGTGTTCCTGCCAGGCAGCGCTGCCCCAGCCGCATGTGTCCTGCCCAAGGCACCTTCCTGCAGCGCCAGGCTTTTTCTTGGCACCCCTCGTTCTGTGCCAAGCTGGAGATCCTCCTCGCCTGCAGCATGTGGGCAGCAGTCGCCTCTCCCTGCTAACTTTGCTCCCCTGACGGCGTAGCTCAGCCTCTAGTGTATTTTCTGACTGCTCTGTGTTTGTGTAGTGCCTAGTGTAACAGGACTGAGCATCTGGGTGCTAATACCTTACATCTGGTGATTCCTGTGTTTGCTACCACAAACCTGATCTTCTCCAGAAAAAGGAAAAGAAAAAAAGGGGGGGGGAAGCCCCCAAAACTTTCCAAGCAGTCTGTAGCCGGTAACATGCGCGTTTTCCCTCTGCACAGCGTTTGTTTCAGTTCTCTGTGGAGAGGGTAAGCTTGGGGGCAGTTTCCTTAAATCTGCAAAACGCCTTTTATGTCCACGGCAGCAGTACTGTGTATGTTTAATTCTTTGATTTGCATAGGGCAGAAATTGAGCTGCTGGGAACTGGATGGCTGCAGCCCAGGCGCGTGAGGGAAGAAGGCCTCAAGCTCTCAGAGCCAGGTCTGTTAGTCCTCTGCCTTACAGAGGAGGGCATCCTCCTTGCGCCAGCATTGCAAGCTCCGTCCGCATGGAATGGTGAAGGAACAGATAGGTGGAGGGTAATGATACAAAAAGGTAGCTTAAAAAACGTTGAGCTGGGTAAAGGTGCGGGGCAGTTTGTCTCTGCTAGTCTTTCCCTTCGTAAAGCTAATGAGGGACAGAAAAGTTTGTGTGAAAAATCTTTCTCTGTGTATTTGAGGTTCAGGTGGGAGAGAGCTGAATATCTGAGGTGACCGTGTAATGCTTGAATAACTAGTGAAATAATGACTCTGCAAGAATCAAGAGACACTGGAGAGAATGAGCAGGGAAGAACGGGATTCTTGGCCAGAGTGCCTTAACTCCTCCCCAACCAGCCTCTCGTTTTCTGTGTGTGTGTATGTACACGAATCAGTTGTTCTAAAATGCTGCTCTTAAAAGATCACGACCCTTCAGTAAGAGTGCAAGAGCTGAGAAACAGCTGGTGCTCCTGCAGAAGTTTTCCAGAACGAACAGAGAAGGTCAGACTTAATGTACCCCGTCTCTTTAAAGTCCTTTTTCAAGTCATCTTCGTATGTCGTGAGATAATGTTGGGGTCTTTGCTTTCCTGCTTGCAATAGCCTTTTCAAGGTCACCTTTCAGGAGTACCGGGCTGCGTTCTGTCTCTTCTGAGTTAAGTTTCCTAGGTACTTCTCTTGGGTCTGTCTCAGACACTTCACAAAGATCCCTCGATCTAGTCAGGTGAGCAAAAACGTCAGAAAGTTCTTTCAAAGAGCTCTGAGGAGAGGGGCAGAGTTTGCATCTCTCTGTTCAGGTGAATGCATTCTCAGCCTGGTGTGTCTGATCTGGCTAGAAATTCATGCTGCCTGGGGGGTCTTCCAGTATTCCCCATATATCAAACTGATCTTGTGGGACAGGCATCTTAAAATAAGCATTTCATGTATCCTGCTAGCTACAGAAGGCACTTACAAGCAAATCATACTGCCGATGTTAATACCAATGAAACTTCCAAGTACTTCCTTTTTAAAGACAGTATTGAACTTGAATCCACCTACTCCTCTTGTCTTTGCTCTAAGGAAAGAGCTTCACTGCCAGTTCTGTGTGCTAACATTCAAAGTGTAGTCAACCTGGGCTCAGAAGCCTAGCAGTTTGGCAGAGATGTGACTGTCTGGATTGTGTTTTACAGAGCTGTGAACTCCAGTCTCAAGTTAAGTGTGGCATTACTCTGGTAAATTGTGGCTTTTAGCACTATGTAAACATAGCATAAAAAGTGCCTGAATTACAGGGCTTGAGCACTGCTTAGAAATCCTGGTGCTGACGAACCAGGAGGCAGTTTCCTTTAGTCTTAGGATGAGGCTATAACCAACTTCATTAAAGGTTTGACTGCTTTAATAATTTAAATTGTGGCTCCCTTTTCAAAGGCTCCTCAGTAGCTCCATTTACTTCTGCATCGGCCGTGTCTCTGTGCGGTTGCTCCGTTGCTGTCTGCCAGGCCGTGACACACCTCTCGCAATGTTTCTTCCCTGTTCGTGGAGGAGGGCAGGAGCAGAGGTAATTTAGTGCTGCAGCCTTTGCGTGTGAACGTGTTCTGGTACCGATCCCTGAGGAGGAGGATGTAAAACCGATGTTTGTCAGAGCCCGAAAGGCACAAACCAGTACTGCTTGAAGCCCAGAGCGAATCCCATGAGACAGGCAGGGTCAGTTAACTAGCTTGAGAGTATCTGGAAGGAAAAATGTTAGTAAACGTCAACTCGGGGTTAACAGTCCAGCGATGCATGGCTGTAGCGTGCCGCCTGGAGCTGACGGGGTCGCTGGGGCTGGAGGTGACCTCAGCAGTCCCTGTCCTACCTCCCTCTCCAGGAGGGGCGGCCCCGGTGTCGCAGCAGGTTGTTCAGGGCTTGACAGCCTCTAAGGAAGGAGACGGCCCGTGGTGCTCCTCCTTCGTGTTGTCTGAACCTTGCGCTCGCTTTCCTGCCACGTGCCGCTGCCGGCGGCCTGTCTCCGTCTGCTCATCCCAGCCCGCGGGCTCGTGGCTGCTGTTGCCCCCCAGGTCGCCTGCCCTGAGGTGGGTGAGCGCAACCTGGGGTTTCACAGACCTCGCTCCAGCTGATCTGCAGTCCTTTGTGACTTGTCTTCATGTCCACTGGGTCTGGGAAAGTTTTCCCTCTGTCTTTTCTATGTTCTGCAATGATTAATGCTACTTTCGCACGTTGTTTACTCTTGGATTTTAAACGGGAGAGGAGTAGCAGAGAGGTCAGAAAGCTGCGCTGGCCTTTCGGGAGGCGCTTCTTAGCAAGGTGTTTTCTCTGGGGAGAAGTAAAGGGAACAGTGTTCCGTCTTTTTTTGTCCATACGAGCTGTTCCCGGCACTTGGTAACTAGACTTACCGCAATTATTTAACATGAGCAGCTATTCTTCAAGGCAGAGGGCAGTGGTTTTAAAGGCAAATAACATTGATGATGAGTACTGCTTACAGCAGGTCTACAAGCTTTGTGTGGTGACCTATGAAGTAAAAAGAATTACAATTAAAAAAAAAAAAAGAGACATTAAGCAATTCCCCCAGAGCTACCAGCTAGAAGAAACCCTTCCTGCTGCAAGCCCCCAGACACGCACTGTGTCCCTTGGGTCTGCCCGCTCAGTGCGTGCCAGGCAGCCGTAGCCAAGCAGCTCCAACTCCCCCCTTTTTCTTCTCGTGGGCTTTTTGGGGCTTTTTACATCCTTCTGCCACCCAGGGGCAACTTGTGCTAAGGTCACACCATCTTTCGTAGCTCTTACGCTGCGTTCTGCCCAAGGAAACGAGGCTCCTGTGCACGTCCTGCTTACCAGCTGTCGCTGCACTCTCCCCAGTGCTTTTGACAAAGTTGACCCATCTGCGGAGGGACAGGAGTCTCGGCGCTGACTGTGTGTGTGGGGCTTGAGCCTGCGCCACTGCAAGGTCCTGTTGGGGCAGACAGGGAGGCCGGGCCCAAGTCCCGTGGGCATTCAGGGACTGGTGGGCACGTTTCGGCTGGCATGGCTGGCAGGGAGGTGGCTCGGTGTGGATGCAGGCAGGGGGAGAAGGCCGCAGCGAGCAGGTGACCTGGCCCTTCTTCCTTAATCCCTGGCCTGGCCAAGGGCTGGCCATCTAGAGAGCTGCTGCTGCTTGCAGGAGCACCCCACTCTTCCTCTCACCCTCTCCCCTCGGCCCTGATTCGATGGTGTACGTTTTGGGCCAGGTCTCCAGAGAACTGCTTTATTTCCTCTTTTTTAACCCCCTCCATTTAACAGGGCTATGTTCCCCAGTGCCATTCGTCAAGGTGCTGCTGACGGACGGGGGGAGCTTTGCGCACGGCAGGAGCGAGGCGCTAACAGCAAGGGGCTGCTGCTCCTGGTGATGTAGTGCTCGTTGTCACTGACCTGTAGCAGTAGTAAACGAAGCCCCATTTCCTAGGACATGTGAGCCCCTGCGTGCCCGTGCATCGGTGGTGTGGCTGTCGCAGTGGTACCCCAGCTTTCAGGCCGGGCTGAGACCCCTCCGTTTCCTGCTGCAGCGCACGGCCTGTGGCGGTCGCTGTTACTGCGCTGTGCTTGGGGTTACTGCGAAGCAGCGTTCCGGTGACCTACAAGTGCAGGTAGCGTAAGTAAAGCTGCAGCTGTATTTATTTATTCGTTCTTGGCTGTAGGGACGACTCTTGCGGCAGGTCTTGTTCTAACCTGCGTATTCCTGCCTGGTTTGACCTGTGCTGAAAAGGAGGGGGCCCTGTTGTGGCAGGGTAACCAAGTGGTGCTTCCCTGGAGCCGGGAGCGGGGCTCTTGGACTGAACGCAGCACGTTGAACAGGCTGTCCCTTTCCCCGAGTGCAGGCTTGCAGAGGTTTTGGGTTAAGCTTCTTCATTTTAGAGCAGGGTGAGAAGATAAACTTGCCTGTTAACATCGACTTGATGATGGCTTAGCTTGTTTTATTTCAGTACTGAATGTAAAGCATACCGTGATACTCAAGCTACTCATAAAATCCATTCCTTCTGTCTAAAGAGTATCGTCCTCACAGGAGCTTCATAACTAGTAGCCCTAGACTTCTCCGATGAGATGTGTGTTGGCCTCCGAATAAGCTGATTTGGGCGCTGAATTGTACCGTTCCCTTCTACATCAGGCCACCTAAAGCTTCGTTTCATTCCATCTACCCGGAAGGCAGAGCTCCTGGGTTCGCAGCTCTGGCTGTTGCGGGCATCGTGATGCTTCCTGCTGGAGAAGAAGAGGCCAGCTGGAGCCGCTGCTGGGCGCCCCTTGGGCTGACGGGGAAGACGGCGGCTTTGGATGGGTGCCTCGCCTTCTGCCCTCCCTGCTGCGCCTGGTGCAGCAGAGGAGGGATCGCGGGGTGTGCGTGGTGGCCGGGGAAGGAGCAGAGGGGGGCCTGGAGCTGCTGGGGGCTGAGGGCCCTTCATCGCTGCTCTTGGGCCTCCCAGCAGAGATTCACTTGTGTGAGCAGACCCGTTGGAGCGAGGGGTGGTAGTAAGGAGTGGTGCTGTGGGGTGAGCCGGGGGCCGTGGCTCTGCCCTCGGGCCCTGGTTTCTCGCTGGCCCTTACAGGAGGGAGCACTGGTGGCCCTTCGGCCTGCGCCCCGGGCGCTCGGGCTGCGGGCAGCGTCTTGTCGGATGCAGTCTTACGGTTAGCCTGGTTTCGTCACCACTGCTCACAGTGCTGCCTTTAGGCCCTGTTTCCAGGCTCGTGTGGCCGCTGCTGCTCTTCCCACTTAAGTTTAAGAGCTGGAGGAGCGGTTCAGGTTGTAGGCTTGGTGTCTTCCTAGACAACCAAAAGCGGGGGAAATTGCTCAAGCAGTGTCTGGATATTGCGTATTTCAATTCCTCCAAGCTGTATTTGCAGCTACCCGTTCAGATCAACGTAATGCTGTGAGGTAAGATGGAACAAGAGCTTTTGGAGTAACGTTAGGCCTGCTCTCTTTTCTTTGTGTATTCCAGTAGGACATTTCTCGGATTATTCACACTGGCTTCTGCACTCAAGGGATTATCGTAAGGAACCAGAAGGCTGAGGAGTCTCTTGGGATTGTTACCCTGCTGTGGGCGACAGGCCGAATTTCACTGATGGGACTCAAATCAGAGATACCCTTGAGGTACTTAGGAGTCCTGCTAGAGTTAATTTTGTCTACCACCTGTAGGGGGGAAAAAGTCATTTTTCTGAAAGTACTTATAATGTCTCTCCCTCTCTGGAGTTGTTCAAGGCCTGTCTGGACGCCTACCTGGGCAGCCTGCTCTAAGGAGCCTGCTTTGGCAGGGGGGTTGGACCCCATGATCTTTTGAGGTCCCTTCCAACCCCTTCGATTCTGTGATTCTGTAATACATCAGGGGTCTGTTTCCCATATTTTAATTTCATTGTGTTGTTGAAAATACCTTCTAATGCTCAGCCCTATTGAACACTTTGCTGCTTCATCTAACACTGGTATGTGTAAGTTGATTTTGTATATTTTTTCCCCTTTCTCTGAAGGAGCTAATTAGCTTCCTTGCAGCTAATGTCAGGAGGGGAGGGGAATGAATATGTGACAAATCAGTTGGGAAGACCATCTTTCAGCCCTTTGGTCTACGATAATCCCTGGAATTCTGCTACCGTGTTCTCTGCTGCACGGCCAGCCTCCTGGTATTTGCTTTGCCTTGGTCGCTCCGATTTGACAAAAGCACGTGGGTTCTGCTTTGTGGCAGGCAGCTGTGCCATGTCATCTGTTTTTAAACCAGGGGTTCCTGGAGCCGCTAAGGAACCTTTGACAGACTCCAGCTTTGGTTCTTCTGCAGTCAGTGAATGTTTGTACCAGGGCCTTTGAGCATTTGTACTCCTAATCTGAGGTACATTTGAGCCATTGAGAGGGGTCTCTAGGGCAGTCCTTGTAGACCAGCCTCCTAGTAACTAAAAATAGAAGAGTTAATCATCTGCTGCTGTGAAGAGGGGGAGAAAGAGGGAGACTTGCTTGGCTCTTGCCTAGATGCTAGGTGTCTGTCTCGAAGCGGTATAAATGCTGGTAGAGGACGATGCAGTGACAGAACTGCTGAGGAGAGGGGCTTGATCTAACCAGCTGTTCCTCGGGGGGCGGGGAAGCAGGTCTGTTTTTATGAATGTCAGTAAGAGCAGCCTTTGTCACTTAAGAAGCGTATGAAAACAGAAGCAACTCTTCCAGCTTCAACATTCAGCCGCAGTTGCTAGTAAAAAAAGGAAATGTGATTTCATTTTGGATAGAAATGTGGGATTCAGGGAAGGCTATTTTTTGTGTGGGTTACTGATTATAAATGAAATGATTGAAAGATATGGGGTAAACTTCTAGTAAAAATCTAGGAGGGATTTTAGTTTGTGTTAATACCATCAATACGCATGAAGTTGAACCTATATGTAAAATCTTTAACTAGAAAATAAGTGATAAAGTGCTTAATATGGATCCTTACTACTAATCTGAAGTAATACAGAATACTTTAATTTAGGAGCATGTCACGTAGGGTATGTAAGGGTGTGAATTGTGGAGACTTTGCCACCTGGTGCGTACGTCCCTGTATTACCTCGTTTTTGAGATGGCTTTAGTTTTGAAGCAAGCTGTAGGAGTGACAGGGCTTGGGGCAAGGTCAGGTGTAGGGAATCATGGCTCGCAGGGTGAGCTGAAACACCTGTCTTCCTGGTTTTGATCTCAAAGACTGCAATAACCTCTACAGCTTTAGGCTATCCCAAAAGGTATGTCCGGTATCTTTCTCGTGAAGATACCAAATGCTTCCTGATGCTGTCTGGGCAACTACAGGCTATTTTGGTAGCTTCCATTGTAGCCTGCTGGGTAGAAGTGAGCATTAAAAAAGGTGCTTGGTGTCTACCTGTAACACTATGTTGTGTATGTAGAGTTTTGGGATATTGTCTCAAAACCAGGTAAAATTCTGCATGCTTGGCATTGAAGATAGTTATAAAAATGTATCTTACGTGTAACTGTTCCTGTTAACTCCTGAAATAATTCTTTGAGGACTATGAAACTGGCAACTGCTATGCTGGAGTTTTTCAGACGCAGTCCAGGAGTAGCTTGTGTTTGAAGACCTCTGAGCCTTGAAGGACTCGGCTGCGGGA
The DNA here is from genome assembly GCF_040182565.1 of Anser cygnoides. NCBI lineage: Eukaryota > Metazoa > Chordata > Aves > Anseriformes > Anatidae > Anser > Anser cygnoides. The sequence continues at coordinate 14,042,947 of NC_089880.1, forward strand.
AGCCTTCTCTGTAGGGCTGACAGTACCGTCGAGCATATGGAGCTCAGATTTTGAGGCTGAAGCAGCGTGATTCATGTGGTTTCCATGCTTTTCCGTCAAATGCCAAAACGCAGTGCCAAACTATTCTATTTTCCAATTTGTTCTGGATGTGCTAGAATACTCCACGAAGCGTTTGTGCGGTGACAAGGTCCAAGCTATTGTAGTTGTGGAGTGAAATGCCAGAGCTGAGCTGGCTTCTGCGAGCGGAGCACGCGCGGGCGTTGAGCTAATGGCCTTTAATTACGCACTCACGCCGGATCTTTTCCCGGCACGCTCCGTTCTTACTCAATTTGCAGCAGAGATGCAGGAAACGCCGGCTCTGTGTAAGGCACGGCTCGGTGTAAGGCACGCTGAGGTTCTGCGGGGCCAGCGGGGTGGCTGGGGCGGGCTGCTCCGGCACAGGGAAGCGTCTGCCCCTGGAGGAGCTGGGAAGCACACGGCACGGTGTTTTGTGGGTGTTTTGTGGGAATGGCGGGGTGAGGGAATCGCATGCCTCGTCTCTGGACGTCCTTTCCAGCCCTGGCATTTTTTTCCCCTCGGGCTGGGGGTTGTAGCCCAGTGCTGTGGAGCCTTTTCCCCAGCCGTTGCAGTGGGCGGAGTGAGTGTGGTGAGCAGCTCTGCTCTGCGTGAGCTGCTCGGAGGCAGTCCTTTTTGGGTCTGTATCTGAGGTGTTGAGACGTACGCTTGAAATACAACGATTTTTGTAAAAATGGGTAGTCCCCCAAAGCAGGACTAGCCGTAGAAGTTACCGATTTGCTCAGAAGCTTGCTCCCAGCTGGCTGGTGAGTTACTGAGGCCGGAGGGGTGCGTTACAGGTTAACTGGCGGCACCGAGAGCAGGGCAGCTTGGTTCAGAGCCGGTCCTGACCTGCCGTGAGCAGAGCTGCAGGGGTACGCTGGGCTCTGCGGCGGAGCTGCACCGCTTTGGCCAAGGGTTAGTTACACATGTTGGTTTTCCTCGGGACCCATTTGGCTCCAATTTGCACTCAGAAACTTCAAGCCGCTCAGTTTCTAGAGAGGGGCAGTTCTCAGAGCAGCGTATCCGTGCTGCTCCGGTCCTGAGCTCGTAAAATGCTCCAGCCCCAAGCTGCTGGGGTCGGTTTCTCTTCCAGCTGAATGCAGACAAGAGAGCAGCTCTTACGCCTCCCAGAGCACGTGAATTTTGCTGGTGGACTCCCAAGTTTTGCAGCCCATCCGGATGGGGAGTTGCACGGCTCAGCCAGGAGTTGGGAGTGTGGCAAGGTAACAAAGCCTCCTTCCCCTAGCTCCCTGCAGCTCACACAGGTACTGCGAGACCTCAGGCTGTGTGTGAGCATTCGTCCAGCTCTGTAGGAAATAGTGCTGGTTGTGTGGCCTGAGGTGAGAATTTAATGTCCGCATCCTTTTTTTATTCGAAATTGCTGTGTGTGTGTTAGAGCTGCATTAAACCTGTGATAATAGAGGGTTCACCTCTTCCTTATTTCCGTACTTTTTGGGAGGAAAATAGTTCTGCAAATACGCTCTGGCTGAAGCGCGTTTCAAAACAGTTCCCTGGGAACGAGAGCAGGGAGCTGCTGAGGAGGCTCCTGTGCCCTGCTGGCAGCGATGCACCGATCAGCCGTGTCTGACAACGAAACGGGAGCTGTCATCCTCCCTGACTGGTGTCAGTCTTCGGTGCTTCCAGAGCGCCGTGTGCATTGAGCTCCAAGAGACTGAAACCAACCTCTGCGGTGAGGCCTGCGCCCGGGTGTGATCCCGGTGCTACGTGTCACGGCTGGTGGGAACCTCGCGGCACGCTCCGTGTAGCAGAATGCCGTCCCGCGGCGGCCTCCCCTGACACTTGTTGCGTGCCGCGTGTCTGCGTGGATGTTTTACTCGCACGACAGTTACATAATCGTGAGGTACGAAAACGAACGCGGTTGGGCAACGCCTTGCTTCGTACGCCTGTTGAGTGGCTGCAGTGAGTAACTGAAACGGCAGGAACTCCGCTGGCAGCTTCCCGCTTTCGGAGGCCGTCAGTACCGGGCTGTTGGTCCCGGTGTTGGTGCTCGGGAACGCATCGGGCTGAGCGCCGCCGAGGCTGTTGCAGTCAGCTCGCGGCAAGCGTGGGCTGGGGGCTGCTCGTGCTGGCCGCTGATGGCCGTGTTCTTCTGTCTGCTGCTCGCGTGCTGTGCAGGGGATAATTTTGGAGGCGGGGGGCCGCAGCGAACCCTGCACGTTATCTCTTGAGCTACCGGCGGAGGCCACGGGCAGCAGAGACCTGCCGGAGCTGCAGGTCAGGAAGGAGAGGCTGCGGGACGTCCAGGGGCCTACCGGTCGTGATTCTCTGGGCTGTTTTCTGTAATCCTGGGCACGGCTTTCATAATGCAAAAGCTATTAAAAGGAGTTGAATCGTGTTCACTTACTAACGTTTATTGTCCGTGTTTTTTCCGGCCCTTAGCAGAAATAAAGATTTTCGTAAGTCAGTGACTGTGTTATAAAAAACGACACTGGCATAGCCGTGGATTTCTCGAAAGAGAAGCTAATTTTGTGTGCTTTAATCGGGGTGGGTCTCAGACAGCAGAGAAAGTGGTGGTGCAGGGAACAGAAGCGTGTTCAGAAAGTCGTACTGCTGCTTCCCCCTGCTCCTAAAACCTTGTGGGAATGGCCCCAGTCCGGGTGCACGCCTCTGCCATCCCACGTGGGTGCTGTGCTGAATATTCCTGGCGGGTCAGGAGGGAGCGGAGCTTGCTGATCTTTCTCCCTGGACCCCGGGTGTTCCCCAGGAAGCGGTCTGCGAGAGGCTGAGTGGGGTGCAAGGCGGTCCTGAACTTCTGTGCCGTCACACCCCAAAGATTGCTCGTCCAGTGGGTGACATGAAGCTTAAGGGGATATCTGAGCAGATTGTAGAACCTGTGCTAAGCGTTTGGCTGCTGGCTTCTTCTCAGCTCAGCTGCAAACCTGACTTGTCGGCCAGTGCAGCAGTTGTGCTCCTGTAAGGATGCTGCTCACAAGAGTGTTTCCTGAGAGTGGTGTTCCTTTGTTGAGACTTCCTTTTAGAGGTATTCCTTAAAGAAAGAAAAGAGATTCGTATCTTAGTGCCAGAAGTATTAAAAGTGCCATTTGTCCATCCAGTCTTTTATCGTTGTGCCTTTTTGTAGTTATGATTGCTTTTAATCCCTGGGTAATTCGTTCCTATTTTTTCTATAGTGCGAGCACTGCCGTGGTTAGCTGAAGAGCTCCGCTGTCAGCTCCCACGGAAAGGAAGGTGAACACAGGGAGGGCTTGTGCTTTTCTTCCTTCCCCTCAACCACGAGCGACACCCAGGTAGAGTTTATTTTTTTCCCATGTCTCCAGTAAAACAGTATTCCAGGTAACCAGTAGGTTGAGGTGGAAAGTTAACAAACAGTACAGGCGATATTTCAAAGCAAGCTTTAGAAAACCCAGGTGAGCGTACTGGAGTTAGTCTTAATGCTCTCTGCTATTCCTTGCGAGAGCTTTCTTGCTTTCTTTTGTCTTGCTTCTAGTAGAGCCTGGACTCGGAGAAAGGGAGTAGATAAGGTTTTAAAAAAATAATAATCCTATTCTGTGTCCCCTTTCTCAGCTCCCTGCTGGCTGAGGTGGGAATAAGGTCACAGAGCAGGGCTTGCTATGGAGAGGGGTTGGATTCAGGTGGTGACTGCCTTGCTTTAGGATCTGCTTGCAGAGTTGGCTTTTTAATTGCAGGGTCACACTGTGCAGAATTAGTTGTCTGTGTGGCTGTGATCTGCAGCCACAGCCTGATAATGCCATTGATCAGAAATTTAGCTGCACCCTGTGCTCAGCTGCCTGTGAGAGTAACAGTAAGCTTTAAACCAGTTAGCGCACACAAAAACACCTGGTAGATGTCTTCTGCAGCTGTTCCTTGAGGAAAATCGTTGCTAAGTGCATGAAGACTGTGCTTTCAGGGCAAAAGGAGCATTTCACTGGGTGACTCAGCCTGAGGATCTCTTGCTACGTCAGGAAGAGCTGACATCCCCAGGACCCGTCGGCTTCAAAGCAAGCAACTCCAGCCCTTCGTGGTCATTCAGTGAGGTGGCGACACTGGCAAGCTTGGAGCAGTAAGAGGAACAGTAAGAACTACCTCAAGAAAACCAAAGCTGCCTAAAATAATTGTTAACAGTGCATATCTGATGCACATGTAAGTGAAATCTCTACACAATAAATAATTCCCTATAGCACGGTGAAGTCCTGACTCCATCCAGTCGCTGTTTTTAGGTGAAGACGCTTCGGGCTGCTAACTGGAGCTCCTGGCTGAAGCCTGTAAGAATTGCCAAGTGAAGAAAATGTCGAAGATGGGGTTTATCCGCAAGTACCCCAGTACTGTTTTTCAGCTATACAAATATTTTTGTGCAGTCCTGAGACTGCCATAAGGCTGTTTCCCTTCAGCAGTTCGTGGAGATGCAGTTACTGTCCACAAAGAGTTCAGGGAAGTCGGTTGTTTCTGAAGCATCTTGCAAAAGCCTCTGGCAAAGCTTACCAGCTGCAAACTGTTAGTGCCCAGCGAGGGCCTACAAGCTGCTGATAAAGCTCAGTATTTTAGCAAGTGTTGGTGGTTATTCTTAGGGATGGGAGGGAGAATGCTTATTGCGCTGAACCGGTCAGCCCTTTTTAACAGACAGAACCTTGGACGCGCAAACGACTGCAGGTACAAATGGTCTCCTCAGTGCAACGTGAGGGGGTTTAGACCAGCCCCCTTCTCCCCTACACCTGCTGCAGAATATTGCTGGTGCAGTGCCTGTGCTGGTAGGGTTCCCTAACGCTTTCCCCTGCCCCAAATCGACACCAGCGTACTTTAAAACAAAACAAAAACAAAAACCAAAACCAACGCACCAATATTCAGGTACTAAGCCATTATGATTTTTTGTTGAAGTTAACTCTTATTTTGAGGAAAATCGAATAGAGTAGTTGCTCGGTGTTGCTTTGGAATTCCTTCTGCATGAGCATTTCCACCTGTTGGCGTGGTTAAACATTTAATAACAACTTGTGTTAAGTGCATCTGGCTTTCTTGTTAATATCTTATCATAGAAAAGTGACCTTTTCTCCCCCAAATGAAGAATCCCCTATACTCCCTCTGTTGCTCCCTTATCGGTGTGTGTGGGGGGGGGGCTGGGATTTGATAGGGGAACTGAAATAGTTGCTGATGCTTCAGGGCTGCCAGGGGAAAACCAAATGGAGTTCCCCTTCAGGCATGGTGGAAAACAGCGTGCTGTGCTCAGTGTTCCTGCGAGGTCGGGAGTTTTCATGGGTTTTGTAGGACTTGTGCCATCACAGATCTTACCCAGCTCCTCCTCGCCATGTAAGAGAAAGGAGTGTGGGGTAAAAGAATCTCGGCTCTGGCCGTTCTGCCCCTCGGAAGCAGCGCGTGGCAGCGAGGCAACCCAGGACAGCTGCTCTGAAGACTTGGGCTTCGTTTTGTTTGCTCTCCTGTGCTCGGTGATGAAGCTGGTTAACAAAGCTGTGCTTCCCTCAAACTGCTGCTGCCTCCAGTAGTTACAGCATGGTGCGTGCAGGGCTGATTTTTTTAAATTAAATTGCGTTGAATTATAATAAAACCAAAGAATTTGTATTGAAACAAAGATGAGCTGGTTTGGGGCAACGATAAAATGGATTCTTTAATTTACTGCTACCTGAAGGGTCTGAAGGCAGATGGCAATAAGACTGTTAGAAAGCTTGGTTTATAAATGGCAACATTGGAGTTCATAAGAGAGAAGTGGTGGTCTGGGACATGGATTTAAGTGTGTTGGTGTCTAACTACCTGTTACACAAAGGCAGTGCCTAACAGGTGCTTAGGAATTGAACAGAAGGCTTTTGTCTTTGGGCTTTGAGCTAAAACACCGGGCTGAGTGTAACTGAGTAGCTAGCACAGCGCATCAAGCTGTACGTTCTGACAAAGACGCCTGAAATATGTTTGAACTATGTTTTGTGTTTTTTGGCTTTGGACTGACAAACTGGTCAGGAAGACGTGGCCTGAAGACAACTGCTGAGGCAAGCCAAGCAGGGAGCTGCTTCAGAATGGTCTTGAGGTGATAAAATGTAAGCTGCACCGAGTTAGCTGACAGGCAACACGCTTTTGCAGCAGAGTGAGTCATTCTAATGCAAATTCAACATGAGCTGGTTCAAGAAAAAATAGGGATAAAAAGATCTTATTGCCAGATGCCTGATGAGACTTGCAAATGAGGAGCCATTCGTGAACCTCTTACAGGTATCGGTGGCCACGGTGTGTGCCTGCTGGGAGTCCGCAGGCACCAGCAAAGGTACTTCAGGTACTTGGCCAGCGAGGCAGAGCAGGTTTGGTACCCGGTGTGTCCTCTCTTGCCCTATCTCAGCCACTGCGGGTGCAGGTGTTTTATTTGGAGGTTATCTTTAGGTGGAAACAAGAAGCAGCATGCAAGTGTGAGACCAGCCTGACTAATCCCTTTGGCCTCGAGGAAGTATTGAAATAACTCCTATGCATCTTATTAAAAATTATAGTGATAATCCCTTTAGCGTGTAGCGTGTCGCAAGCTTATGAAATATAAAAGGCAGTTTGCTTTACAGCTGCTGCTGAGATTAGCATTAAAGGTATTTGAGGACTGACTTCCAAAACTGACTGAAAAAAATTTTGGTGTAAGTTCAGGCAAAAATCTCTTTTAGCAGCAGCTCTGGGGAGGAGCTACTCAGTAGTAACAGAAATATCGAAGGCTCAGGCATCAGCATCTTCCTTCACTCGGCCAGGACCAGCCACGCAGGTGGGGTGATGCGTTTGCAGAGCATCTATCAGCAGCGGCACTGACTTGGTGCAAAATAATTCTCCAGGAAACAGCTGGCCAAAACTTTTTTTTTGGGGGGGGAGGAAGCCTTCATAACGGTGCTGTTTGCATTTCTCCATCACAAGGCTGGTAGTCGCAGGTGGTCCCACGCGGGCAGTGCCAGCGGAGCAGCGGCTGGGCAGAGCCCGTTCCTGGGAGGGGAGCGTGCGGCTGGTGGGGGCGGCGCTGGGCGTCCTGCTCTGCAGGAGTCGCGGCTGCCTCAGCTCAAAGGAAAGAAGCCTGCAGAACCGGCGGGTGTTCCTGGGCGAGCCAAGGTGTGTTATTGCCTTGGCTGGCTGCTCAGAGCAGCAAAAAAGATAGCTGTGCACCTGGCAGGGCCAGCTCTGTCTCACTGCCGTTCCTAACCTGCGAGCCAAAGCATCGCCGGGCTGCCTCAGCTGGTGAGGCAAGTACAGCTTTCCTTTTGGCACCGGTGAAGATATTCTTGATGAAAGCCCTCGGAGCATCCCATTGCTTCCTGGGTGGTGCTCTGGTGCCTCGTGGCCAGTTGCTGGAGGTGATCTTGCATTTAATGCAGTCAGAAGGTTGGTGAAGGGGCCGCCCGGTGTGTGTCTTCCTAGTGAAATACTGGGACTCGTGTGATAACTTCTTAATCCTGATGTGGATCTCAAAACCTTTTCTCGTCTGTGGTGAGGAGGTGGGACCCAGAACAACCTGAGAAACTCCTATTTTTATAGTCACCACCATTTGACATTGGTGAGAGCGTGCGTGCTTGTTTGTGCAGCCTCCCCGGCAGGGGCAAGGAGGGGCTTTCTCCTGGCCCCAGTACTTCCCAAGCCTCCATGCTAAACCCAGCACAACTCTCCTCTCCAATGCATTTCATGTGTGGCAGGGTGAATTTCAGATCCCTGCTTACAGGTAAGCAGGTATCGCTTATGTGGCAGGATGCTGCTGCCAGACAAAGTTTAAAATGCAGTGTCAGGTTCTTTATATATATATGTATATGTATATATTTTTTTTTTCCAAAAGAAACAATCTAAGCAGGAGAAAGTGAATTGTTGACTTGTATTATGGTATGAAAGTAGAAGAAATGCTGTTTAGCAACACTAACTTAAATCCATAATTCAGGGGATAAACTATATGGCATTTTAGGTTATAGGCAGCCCTTAGAGGAGCTGGCCCCGTGTTCTCTACTCCCTGGTGCATGAACGTGCTTTAGCATGATTTGATTATTTTGATCAGTCTATTTCTAATTTACTGTTTTATTGCTTTCTTACAGGCAGGCAGAAGTCCTGAAGGCTGACATGACAGGTAATTGCCTTTGTTAGATGGTTGATCTAGCTAATAATACTTGATTTATGTTTGTTTTCTTTTTGTATGTTCATTATGCTTACCATTCCTAAGAATCCCCTGGGAAGTATGTGGCATTATGTTAAAGGTTTATCCTTTGTATGCAAATAAATATAATCTTAACAACTGTGCTGATCTCTTTGATGTCTAAAATACTTGTATTTTTAAAGTTGACTTTGGGCATGCTAAAAAGCCTTTGGAGACAGAGATCATGACCCTGTTACTCTCTGTTTGGGGATGAGAGTCTCCTGTCTGGACTGCCACAGGATTTGCTGTACTTTGGATTAGCAGCGGGGAAAGGATCTTGCTGGTTTTGAGAGAACTGGGTGATGGAAATGTTGGTCCAAACACTACCACATGCCTTACAAAGTGCAGCCCGTGGCTTCTACAAAATGCTACGAGCTGACTTTTAAACTGTCTGTAGTTATGGCAATTGGGAATAGTTTACGTTAAGGTATCAACCACGCCGTGCAAGCAGCTCGCATGATGAAGCCCTGCTGCGCTGAGCGTAGCACCTCGGCGTAGCGCATCTCACGGCTCGGTGTGGGCCCTGCGGGAGCACGGCCTGCCTGCACCCAGCAGGTGCTGTCAGCAGAATGGTTTCCCTGGGGTGATGCTCATCCCTCGTGCTCCAGCAGCCCCAGCTCAGTGATTTTATAAGGCATGGGAAACTGGACTGTGTAACTCTGATAGCTCGGGACAGTGTTTGCACTCGCCCTGAAGTGATGAACTGCAGAAGGCTACCGGGGAGTTAGAAAATGGCAAGCATGCAGCTGTACTTCGCCACTGTGTTCTCCTAAACAGCAGCACTGGCTCACGGACTCTCCTATTTAGCTTTACATGATTAAATTTTTTCCACTATTTTTTCAGGCTCCTCTGATTTTTTTTAATTTATCCACTGGCAAGAAGTTCTACAACATATTGAGCTGGGGAGAATCACCCCCTTCTGTCTTTTTTTTTGAGCTTTCCCACTGCTGACTTTGCTCTTACCTAGTTCTCGTGTTGCAGGAGACCAATGAGTCAATCCCCAATCCCTCTGTAGTTTTTCTGTTTCAAAATTCTGATGAATCTGTGAGGAAAAGTGTGTGTTTGGCATTGCCTGTCTTACACTGCACTGTGTTCTTTAATTTGGTAGGTCAGTGAAAAATCGGCTGGAATGACTTTGTAAATTTGAGTATTACAAAAAACTGTTGTCTGTTTTTGTTTTTTCTTGCTCAGATTCAAAGCTGGGTCCAGCAGAAGTCTGGACATCCAGACAGGCTTTACAGGACTTATACCAGAAAATGCTAGTGACCGATTTGGAGTATGCTTTAGATAAAAAAGTGGAGCAGGACCTGTAAGTACCTCAGTAAACCTCTGTGTGTGTAATCTGGGCTGATGAGCAGGAAATCCCAAGGCTTACAGAAAGTGATTTGTACCCTATGAAATAGTTGCCTTATCTCCTTTAACGTGAGAGCTATGCTGAGGGTGAAACATAAGAATACAGTAGATTAAGAGAGTTCAATAGATGAGTATTTTACCTCTGGCAGTTAGAGTAGGTTTTGGTGAGCAAGATGCAAGGGAATGAGGGAAGAAACATCAGTCTTCTGTGCTATCAAGGAAGGGCTGAAGCTGCAAGTTTCCAGAAAGGAGGAAGATTGCCTGCTGCAGTCTCCAGGAGCTTTGATCAAGATATAGCAGAGGCTAAATAGCTGTCAGAGCCCCTCGCTGTAAGCTCTCTGAGGTGTATTTGGGCAGAAGGGGAAGGAAGAGGGAGGAGCATCAAGAGAGGACCTTACCAGACACTCATGAGAGGCACTTTATGGATCCAGGAAAGATTGTGCTGTGTTTTCTCCATGCTCCGAGTCCAGTCCTTTGTGCTTAAGAGGCAGGCATAGGCTGTAACAGGTCGCTGAGAGAGGCCTGTGGTTCTTCCAGGGCTCTGAGGGAAGCAAGGTGAGTAGACTGTTGTCATGTCTATGCCTATAGCTGCTGCGTGATTTCTAGCTCGGATTTCTACACCTCACGTTCTGTTTTAAGAGGAGAGAGCTGTACTGCCTAAAACAAAGCAATTACAAGCAAATATTTATGGTGTTGCAGTGTTAGCTATACAGTATCAGGATTGGTTTCTGTAGTAATGAGAGGTGGGAAAAGGTAATTCTTCCATATTTAACGTTATTTCTCATCTGAATGATGTCTGAATTTGAATACACTCCATTTTCATGTTTGATGCTATGTGATTAAACAGTTCTTTCCTGTTTCTTACGCTATATGCGTAAAACACTTGCAAAACAACAAGGAAAACTATTATTTTGTTTTCAGTTGGAATCATGCCTTTAAAAATCAGATCACGACGCTACAGGGTCAGGCGAAAAATAGAGCAAATCCAAATCGGAGTGAAGTTCAGGCGAACCTTTCTCTGTTCTTAGAGGCAGCTAGTGGCTTCTACACACAGGTGAGTTGCAAAAAATCTGTTGGTTGTGGTACATTCGTGTAATCTGTAGGCAAGCATGCTTCAGCCTATGCTGAAGTGCACGTAGGTCCTTCACAGAGCTTTAACTGTCGTCTGTCGGTCTCCCGTGCTGCTCCAGCAACTGCTAGTTCCAAAACGTGGATGCACTGTGAGGATTTGTGTGATGGTGTAATGTTTTGTGCTTTGTTCTGTGTCCCTTCCTTGTAACACACCAGTGGTGAGCATTGAGTTCATGTTTTCTAAGGGCTATCTACAATAAATACAGCTTTTTCTTCTTTCTTTTGAATTATATTGCTACCTAACTTAATGCCTTCCACAGCTGTGGTTTTAAGTAGGGTGGTTATCCCCGAGAATATTGCTTTGCATTTAACAACATGTAATGTCTTGCTGTTCTTCTGATCAGGGCTTCTAAGCTTACAAGCACATCTTCAGTCTCAATTTTGTTTTTATCAAAAATAATTCGCAAGTGCAAATTTCAAATATAGGAGCTCTTCTTCCCATTATGCAAAGATGTATTGATGAGTGCTCTTGAGCTAAGTATCTTCTGTGAGTTTTCAGTTCACTTCAAAATCATGTTCGTGTACTTACTCATTACTGCTGTCTCTTTGCCTGTAGTCTTTCCAATGCTCGATTTCAGTTTGCACTGGCTTTAGGTTACAACGTGCGCAATAAGTCATTCTTTCTTCATCAGTTCTGAATATGATTCTGAATGTGTACAAGTCAACACTATTTTTTTTAGAATCTGAGATTTTTTTTCTTTTCCCTTGGGCATTGCTTTTTGGAATGCTTCTTATTCAAAGCAGCCAGTTTGACAGTCTGTGGTGTGACTGCCAAGGGTTTTCTGCCATCTACGCCATTTGTCTTGCAAAAGTCTTTCTTCCCTGCAGTTTTTCAGGAAACTTTGCTCTTGTGCGTGACACCACAGACTGGGCTGTCTTTCTCCATTTGTGATGTTAATCGTTCCGTTTTTAGTCTAAAGACTTTCCTCAGCCATGATACCTGCTCTCCAACAGCGAGGCCTTTGTAAATGACAGTTTTGAAAGAGAGCACGAATTCTCGTGATTCAGCGTGTTGGAAGATGTCAAGTTTCTCTTTTATCCCACTTTCATCTGTGACGTTCCTCTTGCTTGGAGATTTTTATCTGCTGTATAAAAGACGGAGTAGAAGGGGAAGGAGATCTAACACAAATCTTTTTCTGCAGCAAACAAGAACCCTGCATTGAATCTTTAGCTGTTGGCAGTGCACATCTCTGCCCTGGGCTTTCTGAGTGCCTTTATCTGGAAGTGGGACTCTGCCACAGGTCTATTTTATTTGGAGATTGAGTATGTTCCCAGCGGCGAAAGTCAGTCAATTTTTACTTGGATTTTTAACCCTGTAACACAGTAGAACAAACTCTTTTCATTTCTAGACTGAAGTCCATTAGGAAGAACTTCAAAAGCGCTAATTAGAATGGCAAAGTTCAGCTTTTCCTTGAATCAGCTTTCGAGATATTTGATTAAGTAGCTGCTGCCTAGTTCTCTGAGCCTCAGCGTTAGCTTCACACAAATAATTACTGATTTGGCAGCCCATCCAGTGGGACAACTCAGTCACTTTTGCCTTGTATGGCCTATAAACTTGGTTTTGTTCACGCTTCTCCCTGACGCTGAAGTCAAGGTAGTGCTATTTCTTATGTTGGAACAAACTTCTTCAGAACGGCATTCCTTTCTGTTATTTCCAAAGAATGGTGTCTCTTCATGTAGGTATAAAGACTGCTTTCCCCTGAAGAGTGACCTATTTTAAAAATACACGCAAGATTTTGAGACCTCTGATAATCAGTCTCCCCTGATGCTTGGTAATTTGAATACTGTGGGGATTGAGATGCCTACTGATCTGAGATGCACAGCTTCAGTAAAAAATATCTTCAGGGTTCTGGGAAGAATAAAGCAATATAAAAAGCAATATGAAGCTCCATGTCTTCCATATAGATAATGTAATTTGTAAGTCTCTCTTTCAGTAACATAGGCTTGTTCACTTCAAATATGTTTAACTAATCAATGCCTCTGAGTGATCTGTGCTGGTTTTGTCTGTTGTTTCAATGCTTTTCTGATTACTGTCTCTAACCACTACTAAACTAGACCTGCTTTTCTAGTTATTACAGGAATTGTGCACAGTTTTTAATGTAGACTTGCCATGTCGCGTGAAGTCTTCCCAGCTGGGAATCATTAGCAATAAACAGACGCACACCAGCGCCATAGTGAAGCCGCAGTCCAGCTCCTGCTCTTATATCTGCCAGCACTGCCTTGTCCACCTTGGAGATATTGGTGAGTTTCTGAAGCAAAAGGAGGTGGGGCATTGAGTTCTACCTCAGTGTTCAGCCTCCACAGGGCAGAATCTGTACGTTCCCTGTGCAACTGCTAGACCAAGCGTGCTCCAAATTAGCAGCTGATGGTGTATTTGGTTGCTGCAGGGGGAAAGTCTGGAAAGCAATGCTGTTAGACTTTTCTGATGTGTTGCACAGTAATGCATGGAGACAGTTAAGGGTAGCTTCCTAGTGATTTGCTAGAATCTTGTGTTCTAGCATACTAATCATGTAGTCATGTTATAGCTGGTAGGCACAGTGAAATGTTGAAACCAGTAACTATTACAAAAACTTGTTGCAGCAGGCTAGCATACTTCTCCGTTTCAGAACAATACTTTTAAATCTCTTGTATGCAAAGAAGATAGTTAAATCCAGTCTTTTATAAATGAGACTTCGATTTTTACATTAATTTCAACAGGCTTATTACTTTAGAGTAGAGCTATGTGTTGTAGGAAGTTCTGTTTTTGCAGTAATCTCCAATTATTTATGTAGTAACCTAAAAGTAGATCTAGTTGTTGATTGTGCAGAGAAGTAGGAAAAAATATTTGAAGCTCTCTGGTTGTATTGCTGCTGGCACAGCAACTTTCTAAATAAAAAATGATGAGCCATGACAAGAGGAAAGGCCTTAGGAAAAATGATCACCTTAAAATTCTACCTGTTGAATCTCTGTGTTGCTCAGTCTAATTGTGTGTTCTTATGCTTATTTCTGAAATGACAGCAAAATGCTCTTCAGGTAAAACTGGGTTGTATTAAAGTAATTGCAGGAAAGTTGCCTTTTTTGGTCTCAATTTTTGTTGTGGTGTTGTTGTTTTTAGCTCGATATAGGAATCAGACCAGCCAGGCAGAGTCTTATTACAGACACGCAGCTCAGCTTGTCCCTTCTAATGGTAAGTCTGGGATACCGTTCAGGTTTATAATTCAAAAGGAAGATTTGGAGTATCTGCTTCTCTTATGTGGTGATTGGAAACTTGAGAGGTTGTATAAGCCCTTCCCCTAATACCCGAAGCAATTGAGTAACAAAGCCCGATCCACCAGGAAATAATTTAAATAATAGCTGTTTGTCTGATCTGTGTGAGTTTTCTCCTTTATGAGTATTTAATAACAAAGCAGGTAATGTGCAGCTTCGCTCCAAGACTTCTACTGCTATGTTACACTGTTTAACACGTGTGTTCTGTAAGGGACAATTAATGAATACTTGTCCACCAGTGGCATTCTTCTCTTTCATTACTTGTTCACATTCCCATTTGTAAAGTTGGGGAGCTAAAACTGGACTTCTCAAGTTACTCATGCAAATTAAGAGCTTCATTAGTTTGGGAATGAAACTTCTTAGTTATTGGGTTATGGTGGCCTGAAACTTAGGGATGGTGTGAAGGATGAATTGTTTTTGAGTCAGGCTGCTGAAACTAGTAGTTCAGTTTTTTTAGCAATGTTTTAACCAAACAGTTCTCCATGTTCTAACTAGCAAAAATTTTGCACCATAGGTGGGAAAAAAAACATCTCTTGATTTGCCTCAAGAGGTAAAATTGGATTAGATCTTTTCCAGATAGGGGATGATAAATATGTTCATGGGAAAAACCTCATTTGAAAGTATCTTGTTTAGACAAAAGTCTTGTGGTGTGATTGTTGCCTTGTTTTAAATGATAGGCTAAAAAAAAAAAATCTGTATCACAAGTTTCAAAGCTTTTTCTTTTGAGTGGTACTGATAATGAGGCTGGAGTGAAAGGGTCAGCAGATGAATCTGAATGTTGCCTACTAAAGATTTTATGGCTTTGTGTTCCCTTTTAAAGTGAGCAGACTTCAGCTCAAACCTAGCACATTTCACTTAATAACAGCTTGTTGGAAGATGACTTTCCTTTTCTCTCGTTTAGGTCAGCCTTATAATCAGTTGGCTATTCTAGCCTCATCCAAAGGAGACCACTTGACCACGATTTTCTACTACTGCAGAAGTATTGCTGTGAAGTTTCCTTTCCCAGCTGCCTCCACTAACCTACAAAAAGCACTTTCGAAAGCACTGGAAAGGTAAGACTAAGCGTGAGATGTTCCTACTCAGATAGGACAGAGGAGATTGCCTCTAAATGTAACTCCCTTGCCAGAAGTTGTTTTTATTGTTGTTTTATTTGGAAGTGGAGACTGAGCCAAGTTCATTAACCCCCTTCTTCATCAGAGTATCCTTATACACGTTTAGAACAAAGAATAATTTGTCTGGGATGCACTTGAGTGTGAATAGTGAGTGCAGGAAAAAAGCATATTGTGCCAATATGAAAAAGCAGTCTTGCATGGGCATTCCTCCTTTCTTGAACTTCACAAAGAAAGTTTATAATGTTACGTGCAGTTGTGTCTAATTCCAAAGACTAAAGCCGGTCCTTATTTTCTGAATGTAGTCGTGATGAGGTGAAGACGCGATGGAGTGTGTCTGACTTCATCAAGGCATTTATTAAATTCCATGGCCATGTGTACCTGAGTAAGAGTTTGGAGAAGCTGAGCCCTCTTCGAGAGAAGCTGGAAGAACAGTTCAAGGTTAGTTCTAACAATGTTTTAATTAGCATATTGAAGAGAATATTTTTAGCAGCAGAGTTCTGAAATTACAGTCCAGTGATAACTTTTTCACATGCTAAAATATGGGAAACTCAGGTAGTCAGTTAAGGAAGGTTTCTATCACAGCTAATAATATAGTTCTGTTGACTTCTGCAAATAGTAGGATTTCTTCCCTTTTGACATGTGGCACGTTGTTGGTGGAGATACAGGAGAAATCAACGGCTACAACTGGTTCTTTACTTTTAAACCTGGATGATTCCTGGATGCCTGTGAAAAGCCCTCAATTCATCTGTAAAGTCTTGGCTTAGTTGCCTGAAGACTTTTGAGTGCTTCATTTCTGGATGGTTTTCCATCACTCCCACTGGTTATTAAGATGGCTTTTAATCTTCCTCAGACAACTTGCCTCTCCTACCAGTGGTTTGCCTCTAAAAGCAGTGTGCTAGTACAACCATAATTCGTGTGTAGACTAAAACTATTCAGAACATGTTTCCTCTGGAAAATCCAGGAGTATCCATTAATTATGCAGCCAGCTCATTAAGTTGGACAATATAGCAAAGACTGCAACAAAGGGAACTTCTTAAGGTATTTATACAAGGTAGTACAATTTCAAAGTGGACATAATATTAACTGTTAGTCACCTCCTGGAAACAGCTTCAGCTTCTTCAACGTCGTCGTTTGTGGAGAATGAGCAGATATTATGGATAGGTTTGACAGAGCAAATAGAGTATATGCTTTTACAAGTTAAGAAAGAGGGAGCAGATTTTAGTAATGTAAGGAAATACAAATAGTCTTTACAGTGTCAATTTACATTGAATTTTTGCATTTAATTGGGCTGCTAGGGCTAGGTCCAAACAGTCATTGAAATAAAAACAAAGCAACGGGAACTTGTTGTGAATTGTATGAGCTTTGAATGTGAACTGCTTGAATGCTGGGAACTTTCCTAAATTAAATAATTGTATCTCTTTGTGCGTGGTGTTGGCTGTTGAGCAAGTACTACTTTTTCCATAATGCCTATAATCAATAATTATGAGCATTGCTCAGGCATGTGGAATAGCCGTTTTTTTTTTTTTAACTGATCCACAGTATTAAAATAGAACTAATTGAGGCCTGCTTTGTTGCTTAGATTACTTTATTTATGTTGTGCAACTTAGGGCTTAATTTACTAGAGAGCAACTCTTCTGACTTAGATGTGCTGAATGTGGATGTGAAATTGCCTGTATGGTGGATAACCAATTCAGCGTTCAGCCAGGCCCCCAGCTCTGCTCCCGGCGGCACTGGCAGTTGTCGACTGCTGCGTGCTTCATGCCTGTACCTGAAAATCAAGGTTGAAAAGGAAGCGCAGACCTTTTTCTGATGCTTACGCTGGTTGATCAATTTGCCTGCCTGCGTATCTGAACAGAAAGCATTGGTTGTGGTTTAGGATATCTTTTTTTTTCCTGCTTTGCGAAAGGTGTCTCACAATGTAGCTGCTAAAGCGCATCAGTAAATAGCTTGTGCTATTTCAGTTAACCACAGCACTCCATGAACCATGAAGTTAGATGTGGAATTAGTCTTTAATATATAACCACAGCGTAGTTAAATTTTCCTGGGGTGTGTTTTTCTTTTGAAATGTCACCCTATCTCTGCTTTTTCTTGGGAAGGCTGAAAACCACAGTGGACATGCATGCCCTTGCAATTCTTGCAGTTGCATTGCAATGCTGTAATTGCACATTAAAGGCACGTGTTCTCTGAGAGAGAGCCATTCCCAAGGGAGTGCTGATTTGTTGTGTGTATGACTTGGTGTACCAGCAAAAACCTTGGGTTTAACAGCAGGCATCTGCCTGTGTCCTGCTGGGAAAGCTGAGTGCTGAGCTATTAGGGATGACCTGAAAGCAATCTAGAACGAGTGTTGCCTCGAGGGCAGGAACACTAATCAAGCAGTGCAGTAGAGGCTACTAATCCTTTTAAGGGTGTGCTTTGCAATATAAAAATACATGCTCTGTATGTATGTCTGTTGCAGAGGTTGTTATTCCAAAAGGCCTTCAATTCTCAGCAGTTGGTACATATTACTGTTATCAATCTGTTCCAACTGCATCACCTGCGAGACTTCAGCAATGAAACAGAGCAGCACAGTTACAGCCAGGATGAGCAGCTCTGCTGGACACAGTTGCTGGCTCTCTTCAGTAAGTATGAGAATTTATTTGTTCTTACATTTCTTGTTTGGTTTTATGTGGAATCCATTAGTAATTTGCTATAAAATGTTAAGACAAGATGGTTGTGCAGTCATTTATGTCTAGCAGTGTTAATGACCACTGGATTTGTGTCCCCCCTGTTTGAAACCTTACAGAGCTCTGCATATTCTTCCTGTTTCTGAAGGACCATTATAACCTGGGTGCTCACTTGGATCTGACTTGTCTGTGGGTAGTACCATGTTTGTAGGGCTGCTCTGCAGCTGTCTGCAGTGTGGTGTGAGTTGTTTCTCACACTTTGATGGGAGGCAGTTCTAACTTGCTGGGACTAAGGGTGAAACGGGTGCCGATAGGCTCTGGGCCTCGGCTGCTTCTGTGTCCTTGATAATATCAGGTAGGAGTGCAGAGCATTTTAGGCTTCCTATAATGTTGATTCCCTTGATCTGAAAGGGCTTATGCTTAGCTTGGCTTTGTTCGTAAATACCTAAATTTCTGAATAACAGAATTTCACAGTGAACTCCAGACTGGAATCTGGAGAAAGCACCGTGTTCATACTTGTCTGGTACTGTTTCTCAGCGTGTGTGCTGTAATGGGCCTGCCTGCAGAGCTAACTCCATTTGTGTGCCTGCTGACCTGGGAAAGTGAATAAAAGTGAATAAAATGCAGACAAATGGTTGACCACTTCTTTTAAAAAAAAAAAAAAACAAAACAAAAAACAAAAAAACATTTTCTGGTCTGATTGTAATGGGCTTGTGTCACTGGATTTTGTTAGCTTGTCAAAAGGATTTACCATAACACTTAGAGGAAGAAAAAGGAAAAAAATAAATGTTTCATTATAGAAAAATATATAGTGGGGGGGAGAAAGATGCTCTGGTCTGCCAGAGGATTTGTTAAGATGAAGTAATTGTACTACTTAAACAACTAGCTCTTAAAGTATGCTTTTTTATGGGATCTGGATTTGTTTGATGACGTTATTTGGCCAATTTTAAACCATTGCTCCTGCACTGATTTTTTTTTTCCCTGTGCTCTGTTTCCAGTGTCCTTTCTTGGAGTTCTGTGCAAGTGCCCTTTACAAAATGACTATCAGGAAGACTCTGGGGCTGCATATCCTCTTCCAGCTGTGAAGGTTTCAATGGACTGGCTGAAACTTAGGCCCAGTGTTTTCCAGGAGGCAGTAGTTGATGAAAGACGGTAGTGAGTGTTAATCTTTCTTTTGATACATTTAATTGCATAAGGTAATAATGACTGATGATATACAAAGTGGTCGTAGGAAAGCTGATCGCATAACTTGTCATTACAGACATCAAAATCCCAGAGAATGTGCATGTGCTAAAAAGTTCATAAAACTGATCGTGAGACTTTTTTTGTGCTGCATCAGCAAATTCACTGCTTTAATTGGCCTTAGGTTTGCTTGTAACTTTTTTTTAAGTTAATAAGATCAGAGGATCCACTTTAATGTCTGACTTGAGTGTAACTACTTAGTACAGCCTTAGTCAAGTCTGTTGTAATGATTTCTCAGATTTATTGAGGTAGGTGGCAGGAAAAAACTTGCCTTAATTTCATGCAGTAAGTCATCAGCTTGGGCAGAGCTGGAATCCAGAATTTTACTGGCTCATGATCCTGGAATTAAGTTGAATTTTGTAGACAAGAAATGTCAGTACAGACGTCGCTGTTCTGGGTTGTCGCTCTGATTTTTCACTTCTGCCTCTAATCTCATAAATTTATGCTTAAACAGTTGAAAATGAGTTAACTTTATAGGTAGCCTGTTAACTTTTCATGAATTGTAGCAGTTCAGTAAAGTATTTCTGGCCTGTTAGATATTTCTTCAGATTGGAGCAACTGCTACTGACACAGCTGGATGGGTATTTTTCCTAGGATGGCCACTGTAAGGAAAACAGTGTGAAAGCAGCTTAGCCGATCTTGTGTGATTTGCCACGGTGCTTCCAGCTCTCTCAAGGTGGTCTGTGCTGTAAGATGTGATTCTGGCCATGGCTTGCGCTTCCTGTACGTTGATGTTTGGGGAGCAGGGGTACCTGTAACCTTGGTTTGTGGAAATGCTGAACAAGTGCTGAGACCTGCGGTCATGTGCAGAACATTACGTCCTAGAGCTTCGGGAGCATCAATTCTAGAGTTTTTTAAGGAAAATAAAAGTTAACAAATTGTTATCAGAAGGTAATAAGGTAGTAAGTGTTGCTGTATGCATATTCTAAAGGAAGGCTTTATCACACTATTTTAATGGTGAAGATTATTCAAGACTCTTCAACATAAAATAGTCCTTGCAGGGAGATGTATGTAGTATTTTAGGGAGTACCAAAATGAATCTTCAGGTGTAAACGTGGTTTGAGTTAGCCTGAGTAGATCCCTCTACCCGGAGAGGTAACAGGTTCTCTTTGAAGATGCCGCCTGGTTTTCAAATCTGTGATGTGATAAAACAACATTCTCTAGTAATGCCAGGTACCCATTGCGTAAAGGAGCTGTGAAGTGGGCAGAGAACAGCTGTAGTGTGTACAGCTGAACTTAAAAAGAAAATTAAGTACTGCTAAGATTTGTCAAAATGGGCTTCAGCAGTCATTCCATTTGTTGGCCCCAAAAAGTTAAGATGACATCCATCTTCCCCATTATTGGTGAGACTTAAAGTTTTCCTTCTACTTCTGTTGTAAAATCCTCATGAAAGGCATCGTTTGGCTGCAGGTCACACAAACACGTGCCATTATTGGCCTCTGTTTAATAAACTGATGTCTGTTTTATATTACTTGAAGTCTTCCTTACTCTGAATTCATTGTTAATTGTGTTCTCAGACTAAGAAATAATCCTTACTCCTTTCTAAACTTTCAGTTGTCCCTGTTCTGTGCTTATTGTTCTCCTGTGGAGAACTAACCCTACTTCAGACAGACTGAGCGTCTGAAATAGGAACGAAAGGTGCTTACCTAGAGTGGCAGATGGATCTGAAAGCAAAAACTGAGGACAGAAGTCAATATATCAACACTAGTGTGTGCGCTCTCTGGAAACAGATTTTCCAAACTTTCCCTGGGGCAGCCACACTGGATCTAGTTTTTTTTTTTTTAAAAGTGTTACTACATCACTCTACTTTAGAGACCTCTTACTACAAAATCTCATTTTTTTCAAAAGTACTAGAAGATTGGAATTTACTGTACATTTTAACAGACTTGTACTCTCCCTTTTTTCCTCCTTTTGTTTTTTTGTTGGTCACAGGGAGGAAGGAGGTATTGCTTACTTTAGCATACAGAATATACAGTATATAAACATCATGTTTCCTGTCCCTGCAGCTGTGCAGGCAAGCGGCTAACCTCAGGCTCTCAGGCGCATGCTGCGTTCTTCTGTCCAGGTGCTGGATGATGGCTGAAAGCCTGGCTGAGGGAAGACAAAGATTCATTTCACTAATACCGAGCACAGTGGACACCTGTGCCTGCTATTTCCATTTTAAGAAACAGTTTACTTGTTGCCTTCAGGGACTTGATGCCTATCACTAAAGCAGAGAAGGATGCTTAGAGTTCTAGGCTGCAGCTTTAAAAAAAAAAAAAAAAAAAGGCAGCCTGTTGGTGGTAGTTAAATGTTAACCACCTATGCAGTGATTGTTGTGATTTTTAAATGATTTGCTCCAGGGCCTTTGTAAAGAATTTCTAGTCACTGCTTGCACTGCTACTGCTGGTGCAAGACTGGGTTACCGCCAGCCAGCCTCCACTTTAATCTCCTTACTCAGTACAGCCATTACTTAGACCTTCTTGCCTTTCTGGTGTCTGTTCCAGTGCCACAGAGCTTTGCTAATGTCAGCAGAACAGAAGTACGTCTGTATCTCGGTGATTTGTTTTGCTTCCAAACTGTTTCATTTACTTTGTCACTGAAAGTAGGCAGCTTTAGACTGAAAAACGTCAATTGCAAACAAGTTCAGAGTGTTCTCAACTTTTGCTCATGCAATATTTTTGTCTAGTAAAATTCATGGTAAGCTTCCTGAGTTGCTGGATTACGAGCAACTCATGCCGTGAGCGTCTGGCTTCCTGGTTAACTTCACAATGACTTTTTTAAAATACTAAGTTCTTCAAGTCAGTCTTATTTTCCCTGATGCTTGAGGGAAAAACCTTTTATTGGGAATCAAAGGACTAACGCAAGCCGTGGCTGTGTAGTAGATTTCAGTGTTTTCTTGGTAAGGTAAGTTTCAGGTTTTGTGGTTTTCACTCACAGTTTCTCTTCTGATTGCAGCATATGGCCATGGCTGATTTCTCTTCTAAACAGCTTCCAGCCTCATGAAGAAGATCTGTCCAATAATAATGGTAAGGATGCTTCTGGTCTGTGCTGTGAAGGACTGACTCATTTAGAAAGCTTTAAACTAGATCCAAAGGGGGGTGAGGTTGTAGCTGGGCTTGCACTGGTGGGGCAGCGCTCTAGCACTGATGAAGATTTGAAGGCCTCCCACCCCCCTGGGATGAAACTGGCATGCTCAGCTCGCTCCCTGAAGTGCCTGTACACCAATGCATGCAGCGTGGGGAATAAGCAGGAGGAGTTAGAAATCCACATTAAGTCAGGAGGTTATGATCTGGTGACGATTACAGAGACGTGGTGGGACAGCTCACATGGCTGGAATGTGGTCATGGATGGTTATGTCCATCTCAGGAAAGACAGGCCGGCAATGCGAGGTGGTGGAGTTGCTCTTTACGTGAGAGAGCAACTACAATGTATTGAGTACTGTCCAGGGGCTGATGAGGAGCAAGTTGAGAGTCTGTGGGTGAGAATTAAGGGGCAGGCTGGCATGGGTGATGCTGGTGTGGGTATCTATTACAGGACACCAGATCAGGATGAGGCAGTTGATGAGGCCTTCTACAGGCAGCTGATAGCAGCCTCACAATTACAGGCCCTGTGTATCCTGGGGGATTTCAACTACCCTGACATTTGCTGGAAGGCCTACTCAGCCAGCCATCTGCAGTCCTGGAGGTTCCTCCAGTGCATTGATGATAACTTCCTGATGCAAACGGTGGATGTACCAACTAGGAGAGGAGTGCTGCTGGATCTTGTCCTCACTAACAAGGAGGGTCTGGTTGAAGCGGTGAAGGTTGAGGGCAGCCTTGGTTGCAGCCATGAGATGGTGGATTACAGGATCTCATGGCAGGAACGGAATACCAAGCAGAATCGCAACCCTGGACTTCAGTAGGGCCGACTTTAGCATTTTCAAGCAATTGCTAGGGGAAATCCCATGGGACAAGGTATTAGAAGGTAAAGAGGCCCAGGATAGTTGGTTAGCTTTCAAGGACTGCTTCTTCCAAGCTCAAGATCAGAGCATCCCAACAGGTAGGAAGTCAGGAAAAAGGGAGCCAGGAGACCTGCATGGTTAAACAGGGAACTGCTGGGCAAACTCAAGTGGAAGAGGAGAGTCTACAGATCATGGAAGGAGGGGCTGGCCACTGGGGAGGAATATAAGGCTGTTGTCAGAGGATGTAGGGAGGCAACTAGGAAAGCTAAGGCCTCCTTAGAATTAAACGTTGCAAGAGGGGTCAAGGACAACAGAAAAGGCTTCTTCAAATACACTGCAGACAAAACTAACACTAGAGGCAATGTAGGCCCACTGATGAATGAGGTGGGTGCCCTGGTGACAGAAGATAAAGAGAAGGCAAAGTTACTGAATGCCTTTTGTCTCTGTCTATAATGCTGGAGGCTGTCCTGAGGAGCCCCCTGTACCCCTGGGGCCCCAGGGGAAGTCAGGATAAAGGAGACGTTTGCCTCAGTTGATGAGGACTGGGTTAAGGACTGATTAAGCAAGCTGGACATCCATAAGTCCGTGGGTCCTGATAGGATGCACCCGCAGGTGCTGAGGGAGCTGGTGGAAGTCATTGCTAGGCCACTCTCTGTCACATTTGGTAAGTTGTGGGGAACGGGAGAGGTGTCTGAGGACTGGAGGAAAGCAAATGTCACTCCAGTCTTCAAAAAAGGCGACAAGGAGGACCCGGGTAACTATAGACCGGTCAGCCTCACCTCCATCCCTGGAAAGGTGATGGAACAACTTATCCTTGGCATTGTCTCTAGGCATATCAAGGATAAGAGGGTCATTAGGAGCAGTCAGCATGGCTTCACCAAGGGGAAGTTGTGCTTGACCAACCTGATAGCCTTTTTGGAGGATATAACCAGGTTCATAGATGACAGTAAAGCTGTGAACGTGGTCTAGCTTGATTTCAGTAAAGCCTTTGACATGGTCTCCCACAGCATACTTGCAGCTAAACGAGGAAATGTGGTCTAAGGTAGTGAGGTGGGCTGTGACCTGGCTGAAGGGAAGAAGCCAGAGAGTTGTGGTCAATGGGACAGAGTCTAGTTGGAGTCCTGTATCTAGTGGGGTCCCTCAAGGGTCGGTACTGGGACCAGTATTATTCAATATATTCATCAACAGCTTAGATGAGGAAATAGAATGTACATCAGCAAGTTTGCTGATGACACTAAACTGGGAGGAGTGGCTGACAAGCGGGAAGGCTGTGCTGCCATCCAGCGGGACCTAGACAGGCTGGAGAGTTGGGCAGGGAGAAATTTAATGAAATATAACAAGGGCAAGTGTAGAGTCCTGCACTGGGGCAAGAACAGCTCCAGGCACCAGTATTAGTTGGGGACTGGCCTGCTGGAGAGCAGCATAGGGGAAAGGGACCTGGGGGTCCTGGTGGACAGCGGGGTGACCATGAGCCAGCACTGTGCCCTCGTGGCCAAGAAGGCCAATGGCATCCTGGGGTGTGTCAGAAGGGGGGGGGGGGTGGTTAATAGGGGGAGGAGAACCTCTCTCAGCCTCTACTCTGCCCTGGTGAGACCGCATCTGGAATATTGCGTCCAGTTCTGGGCCCCTCAGTTCAAGAAGGACAGGGAACTGCTTGAGAGAGTCCAGTGCAGAGCCCTGAGGATGATTAAGTGAGTGGAGCATCTCCCTTATGAGGAAAGGCTGAGGGAACTGGGTCTCTTTAGCTTGGAGGAGACGGAGGGGTGACTTCATTAATATGTGAAGTGTGAGTGTCAGGAGGCTTTTCTCTGTGACATCTGATGATAGGACAAGGGGCAATGGGTGCAAGCTGGAACACAGGAGGTTCCTCTTAAATATGGGATGAAACTTCTTCACAGTGAGGGTGACAGAGCACTGGAACAGGCTGCCCAGAGGGGTTGTGGAGTCTCTTTCTCTGGAGACATTCAAAACCTGCCTGGACATATTCCGGTGTGACCTGATCTAGGTGTTCCTGTTCCGGCAGGGGGGTTGGACTAGATGATCTTTCAAGGTCCCTTCCAATCCCTAGCATTCTGTGATTCTGTGACTGGGAATGATACATGCTTTTTCTGATGTGGGAAATTGCAGTTGAAAGGCAAACGTGCAATAAGTTGTCATCTAGTATTAGTGCACACGAATGCTTTGCAAATGCTTCTTTTCTCGTGTTGGTCAGACTTGCTCTGCTTTATCCTTCTTGAGCTCCTCAGCTTGCAGGGTAGAAAAGTACAGTGGATATGTTAGTTGAAGGCTTTACTGTGTATAGTTAACTTGCTGAGGTATGAACTTATGTTTCTGTACTTAACGTGTTAATGCTTTCCTTATCTTGTTTACTGTCTATTCACCAGCAACCCCCCTTCCAGAAGAATTTGAGTTGCAGGGATTCTTGGCTCTGAGACCCTCATTCAGGTAGGTGACAGCTGAAAGAAACTGCCTCCTTGCTAGCGTCACTGCTTTGATAGCCACTGACCTGTTCCCTGCAATACTTTCTTTATGAAAACGTGCTGCTGTATGGATTGATGCAGCTAGCATCTCGAGACTGTAATAGGTAACGTAGGATTTCATCTGCATTCTGAAGAGGAAAATAGATCCTATGCCAGTCCTCAATAAAACTCTGAGGAATGCCATGAGCTTATAGCATTGCTCATGACTGTTTTTCTTCTGCAGTCTTCAGGCTAATAAAATGAAAGGGAGAAATAATTTAAGAAATGAGGAAAGGAATATTTTTTTCATTGAAAACTGCTTGATGTGTTTTTATTTTACTTTTTTTTTCTGTTTTTAACTGTCCCTGTACCTAATAACATGCACACACAAAAAAAACAGCCTCTTTAATGTAGATACATCTTATGAGAAGAGAATTGAATCTGTAACTCAGACAGTATGTTTTGAATAGAATCTGGCGAAACATCACAACCTATGACAAAATAATGCTGACCAGTTGTATTTCTAAAGAAACATGCTTTTTCTGCGGGTAACTGTGTAATTAATATTATTCCCTCTGCTATTTGAATGTTAGGAACTTGGATTTTTCCAAAGGCCACCAGGCAATTACAGGAGATAAGGAAGGGCAACAACGTCGGATACGGCAACAGCGACTCATCTTCACAGGCAAATGGATTGCTGATAATCAGCCAAGGTAACTGCAAATAGCTTCTGTGAGTTTCAGTTGCTTCTGTAAGTTTAAGCAGTGCAGGTGCCAGAGGTGAACTTTATTTTTCTCATTATTTTACCAAGCAATTCAATATAATGTGAGTACAGGATGCTGACAGTGCTAATAACATGTTCTGTGTGTCAGTGTGCCATTGTTCCTTAAACTAATTCTGATAAGGAATGTATTTGGAGTGAAGCATCACATCTGGTGAGGCCCTTTAGTGATACTGCAGCACAGCTGAGACGAGTGGAAACGATATTTGAAGTTGTAGCAAGAGTGTTAGGTTACCTCGTGGAAAAAAAAGCCACCAACTATTCATATTTGCTTTTCAATTTCTGTCTTTTTTAGGTTGATTCAGTGTGAAAATGAGGTAGGAAAGCTGTTGTTCCTGACGGAAATCCCGGAATTATTACTAGAGGATTCTAGCGAAGCCAAAGAGAGTGTCACCTTGCAGGAAACATCTATCACAGAACCACTATCCACAGATGGCAGCCCTGGACTCAAATCAGTTCTGTCCTCTGGCAGAAGCCTAAACAACAACTGTGATGCAGGAGAAAAACCAATGGTCACATTCAAAGAAAATATTAAGCCACGAGAAATGAACAGAGAGCAAGGGCGAATCTATCCACCTAAAGATGTAGGTAGGGAAAGACGGGACTATAGCAAAGGAATAGTAGCCAATAAGAACGATGGAAAGAAGGATAACAATAAAAGGAAGAATGAGACCAAGAAATGCGGCTTGGATAAGATGCAGGAAGCAGGAAAGCAGAATGTGGCAGTTCAGGTAAGCCTTTAGATCAAAGGGATACTGCATCTTAGCAGTATGTTTGTGTCAGGGCCATCACTGCTTGCACAGAAATCAGTAAAGCCAAGGTCTTTCTGCGGGCCTGCAGGTACCCTTAATGCACAAAGGAAAAAAAAATAGTCTGTCTCAGAGACCAGATATAAGTAAACTTTGGGTCTCTGCCCTTTTCCTTGATGCTGTCTCAGTTTATTGGGGAGGAAAAGATAGGGAGCAATGAAAGGCAATTTTTTTGTATGTTCAGTATTTAAAAAAAAAAAAAAGCCTTCTAGCTTTTGTTCCACAAGCAGTTCAAGGGGCAGCGTGCATGGCCAGGTCTTAGTCATGCTATTACCCATGCTGTGGTTGTTGCGAAGGAGCTGGGCATTTTCTGTTCAGTTGGCTTGTGTGCTTGCGATAAATCAAACACACCACAAAAGCACTGAGTTGTTTACATGGAGAGGAGGATCCTCTGTACTGCGTGTGCAGTAAGGTGGCCGTCGGTGGTCGTAAGAAAAGCCAGGCAGCTTTTAACCTGTAATTCTGCGCTGAGATGCTTGTTCAAAATTGTTGATTTTCACATCAGCTGTTCTTTTCTCAGTTGTATTTTTTTAAAGGCATGCTCTTTTTCCCCATTTATGTAGCACTGTGTACAAAACTGCTCACCTCGTGTGTAGGGAGTGAATTTACTGTTGTGGCTTCCACAGAGTTGTAGTAAATAAGGGTGGAGAATTTCAGGGTCGATGTAATCTGTACCTGGATTGTTTTGGCTGTATCTCATCCATTGACAGGTGTTGTCTAGAGGCATTTAATGATAATGATGGAGATTCAGTTATTTCCCTTGATAAACAGGGTGAGTTCTTCGCTGTTCTTACACGCAGAAATCGTTTCCTAATGCACTTCATCCCCCTTGCTACCGTGTAAACCTACTACTTCCCAGGACTGGTCTGGAGGATAACTCAAGTCTTCTCTTTGCAAGTGCTCTGAGGACCTGTTACTGAAATCTTGTTTTCCCTAGGCTAGACAAAGCAGCTCCCTGTCTTTCTGGTGTGTGTTGGTAGGACCCTTGGATCATTCTTCTTGTTCTCCTCCTGATCATTTCCTATTAGGCAATGTCAGTACGAAATGGGAGGTCTGCACGGGCAGCCTTGCGTTGGGTTTGCGTGGGGTCTGTGCTGGGGTGGGGGGGGGGGAAGGGGAGTAGCCTGCAGAAACTGCGTGGCAGTTGTCTGTGAGTCACTGACACCAGCCTGGTACCTGAAAAACTGCCTAGATAGGTGAGTTGGAGTGGCAGGTGTTTGGGTTTTGTTTGCTGAACACGTCTGGAATGCGGCTGCAGGCCTGAGCAT
Source organism: Anser cygnoides (assembly GCF_040182565.1). Lineage (NCBI taxonomy): Eukaryota > Metazoa > Chordata > Aves > Anseriformes > Anatidae > Anser > Anser cygnoides. Next base: position 14,071,097 of record NC_089880.1, read on the forward strand.
AACTCCTGTGCCGGTGTTTGTGACCCTGCCTTGCAGAAGAAGGGCTTGAGGCTGAAAAACCAATATGTTTGAAGAAGTAGTGTAGGTCTTTTGTGTAGGAAAGATAATATCATTTTAACCCAGTTGATTTATCAGAAACTTGCCTTTTTTTGGTCTTAAGACTTACCGTTGGGTTTGAAATGCATTTTTCCTGGGTAGCATGCTGTGTTTGGATCTAGTTGGTCACCGTTCATCTCCTGTTGAATAGAAACTAATTTGGAGTTTTTAATTCCATCAGCTCTATTTAGTTTAACTATCACAACACCGTTTGCTGGACTTATTTACCCAGACCTGCTCCAGGATGTGGGGAGGAGGGTTTGCCCCCTGCCCTGCTGAGAAGATGACTGCTTAGGTTTTGTACCAATTTGTGGTCTGCTAGTGCTTTGGTTTGGCTTTCCCTGAAATTTCGAACTTTGTCTACTCTGTAGCTCATCATTTTCAAAAGCCTAAACTCTATAAAAGTTGCAGCTCCTACTTTAGCAAAAATGCTAAGAATGTTGTAGGGAAGTAGTTGGTCCTGTTTCACAGATAAGTGGAAAACTTGCGTGCTCAGACAGGATCACGCAAGCGTGGCTGGCGTAGGTTGAACCTGGCCTCTAGGGGAGATGCTGTTGGGCCCAAAGGAAGGCGTAATGCGGACCTGCTCAAGGTAACGTAAAGGCCGCTGGGATGAAGTGGTGCTTTTCCCAGGCACCAGGTGGGAACTCTCGAGACCGCTGGGGATGTAAAGAAGTGGGAGTATTGATGCTTTTGAGGTGAGGTCAAGGAGAAACAACTGGATTAACCAATTTCAGTTGTTTAGCTTTTAAAAGCCCACTATAAATCGTATGGGGGGAGTCTTTTGGAAGCCACCTTTGGAAATGTTTTATTACAGCTTTGAGTTTATGGTGGACTAGAGCTCGTGTTTTGAAATCCCACTGCAAGAAGAGCATCTTTGAATTCGGACATTGCTATGAAAGAATGCATGCAGTATGGGTTGTAACGATGTTTGGCTTCTTGTGGAGAGAGAAAAAAGGTACAGCACGATATAATTTGAACATACAGAATGTGATAAAAAGGGTACAGGTGGGCAGCGAACAGCTGTGGCGTGAGAGGGGGAGTAGGGGCTGCTCCATCATTTGTGGTATTTAGCATCAGCCAGACTCTGAGGTGGAGTTTCCTCCCAGCTTTTTCTAGTGGGAGATGAAAAATACAGCCAAACCTCTCAGTCTCAAAAGCTACTTTTTTAATGAAACAAAAACCAAACTACACTCCCATAATTTAAAAACAGGGAAATTCAGAGTTATTTAAGAAAGACTCAAGAGAAAGATTGAATGCATCTTCACCCCATCACTGATTTTGGAAGGAAGTGCCTGCCCTCTTAGTCCTTTCAAATCAGCAGCTCTAAATGTTGAAATAAGTCCCACACAGCTGTTTTTTTTGTTGTTGTTTGGGTTTTTTATTTGATCCCTGATAAAAACCCCTTTCAGTCACCTCTGAGGCTTGGCATCAGGTCTGCTCCTGGGCCCTTTCTATATTGCCCGGGTTCTTTGCTTGCTGTCTTTTTCCTGCCTGCTCCATCTTGCATTCCAGGCAGTTCTGCCGAGCTGAACAGAAAGGGAAAGTAGTCTTCCCCTCTGTCTTCCTCTCCAGGAAGACCCAGCCCGCAACAGACTCAGAATCAGGTAAACATTACATTACATTCTTCTCTCTGCCTTTAACTGGTGCAGCTCTTTTAACAGAACATACAGCAATTTCACAGTAAACTGAAAGAGGTTACCACCTCAGCTATGTGTCGTGTATGCTCTTATTCAAAAGAATTTCATGATATGCAGGAGTTTGTGCATATGCTGCACCGTGTAGATGAGGCTGAAAAAGTTCCCCAGGAAGAAGGTGGCAGTGTTTGTTTTCTAAGGTGCTGCATGTAAGTAGCTTGAAGTAGGTCGAAGCAGTGCCCTAGGAGAAGCGTAATAGCATTTGCATCTTCTGTTTTGTTTTTAAGGCATTGCAGGTGACCAGCATGGTAAGTCCTTCGTATGGTCTGAGGATGTTATGTCTGCTTCCCACTCTCTCGCTAGAGGAGGAGCCTGTTGCAGTCTTCTGGGTGGACATCTGTCCAGTGCTTTTGTGAGGCGAGGAGTGCCTGAGGAGAGGCAAAGTCACCTGCCTGAGGCCAGAGAAGAAGGGAACTGGATTCTGATGTTCCAAACCTCCTCCAGTAACTTAGGGCAAAAGAAAATTCTAACTATTTGAGTTTGTTTTTTGGCTTGAGACATGATGTGGTTAATCACAGGAAAAGTTACCTAATTTCTTCTTGCTTTATTTTGTATTAGGTGAAATCCCAGACAGAGATGAGGAAGACTCCAGTGTCTGAAGCCAGGAAAACACCTGTAACTCAGACTCCGAGTCAGGCCAGCAGTTCCCAGTTCATCCCCATTCATCACCCAGGAGCTTTCCCTCCCCTTCCTAGCCGGCCAGGTAACTTGTTTTCTTTCAAAGTGTGGTTTTACGGTTGACTGCAAAGAAAAGCCTGTGCTCTTAGCTGTTACAGCCTCTGAAGGTAGTGGCTGTTCTAATGAACGCGCATTCTCATGGTGAGAGTCTTACAGTGTAGTAAAGAAAGGGCATAGTAGAACTGAAACGAGATGAATAGGATTCCTTATGTTTTGTTATCAGTGTCTGCCATGAAATCTGCCACCTTCCTTCTCGATTAGCACAAGATCAAGGGATTTCACAGGAGGCTGTTTCTGTAGTAAGTCAAAACATGACACAGGGTTCTGCTAGCCCAGGAGAAAGCGTTCCCTGTACATAGGACTATTACAAAAGATCAGTCATACTGCTTTCTTTCTAGCTTGGTTTCTTTTGTAGTGATGCTCATGTTTCAAGCTGTAATTTGTGTGGTGTCATTTGCTGTTGTTGCTGCATTGCGTGTTCCCATTTTGTTGCAGAGCATTCCTGTCATGCCTTACTGTCCATCTTTGCTCACAAAATAGCCGGGAGCTGTATCTTCCCTGTAGCTCCTCTGCGTAGTTCCTCAGTATAAGAGAGAGGGGCCTCTTCTCTGTCTTAACGCCAGCAGGAAATCTGGCCTGTCATAGAATTAAAGCTTGCCTTTCAAACTTGGCTTTTCAGTGTGAGCTACAGGAAGGAAATGGATCTTGTGGATGTGAGGATTGGTTTGCTTGCCATCTATCTCCTTATCTAAATTAATCCTAGGACTGGTGGTGTTCTGGGGGGAGGCAGTAGACTTATCGATTGCTTCTGTGGCCAGTGCTGCAGAAATTGTCTGGAAATGTGTGTTTGAAGGGGTGGGAACTCTGGGGGTAACACATCAAAAAAAAACCACGTGATGAGTGAAAAAGGGGAGGAGGAGCAGGGAGGTGGAGGTATGGGAGTAATCCCGCAACTCTCCCAGATGCTGCTCTGACAGACTGTTAGCAGTGCCCGGAATACTGGAAGAAAACTGAAGACGCTCTGAATCCCTCTGTGATCGTAGCTGTGTACTTGCAAAGGTGGAATAGGAGATGTTAGTGCCTGTCTGCAAGCTGTCCTTGGTGTTTCCTGTTCTGATGCTCTAAATGTACAAAATAAAAAACCAAACAAAAACCCCAAACGTTTTCTTGAGGAAGCTGCTTTCTGCTGAGAAACTGCAGTTACGGCTCTTTCTTTTGCAGGGTTCCCACCTCCGACCTACGTTGTCCCTCCCCCTGTGGCTTTCTCCATGAGCACGGGGTACACCTTCACAGGCGGCGTTTCTGTCCCAGGAACCTTCCTCCAGCCCACGGCTCACTCGCCTGCAGGAAACCAGGTGCAAGGTGGGAAACAGTCCCACATTCCTTACAGCCAGCAGCGGCCCTCCGGACCGGGGCCGATGACCCAGGGACCTCAGCAAACACCACCTCCCTCCCAGCAACCCCTCTCATCTTTACCAGCTCAGGCAACAGCACAGTCAGCAGGCCAGTTGCAGGTCCAAGCGCTGGCCCAGCAGCAGCAGCAACAGTCCCCAACAAAAGCTGTGCAGGGCCTGGGGAAGAGCCCGCCACACCACTCTGGGTTCCAGCAGGTAAGCCTGGCTAGTACAGTGTGCTCAAACTGTGTTTAAAAATAACTGGCGACGTCGGAGACTTCTGTTCCCGGACTACCTCATACGGTTGTTGTTAAAGACCTTGCTGTGGAATTTTGATCTGTGAACTTCTGGGCAAACTTGAAAAACAGCTGAAGTTTAGTGGGCATGAACCTGCTGTTCTGTAACTAAGAGGAAGGTATCTACTGGGTTGAGAAGATGGTAATCTTTGTGTGTGTTTCTGTGTGTAGACAAGGTATGAAGGTGATGATTCTGCGATATTTCTGCCCTAGGCCTTTGTAGATATGTCTTGTTTGAGTAATGAGGATGGGCTCTGAATTTTCACCCTACTCGCTCTTTTCCTGTGGGCTCACCGGGTTCCGCTGTCAGTTCCTTCCTCTTGGTTTCGTGCTCGTGTGCTTGACAAAACCTACTTTCTGGCATGTCTGGCCGTGATGGCGAGCAAGACCTTCCTGTTCTGGGCAGCAGTTCAGTACCTTAAAGGTGTCTGTAAGGTGTTGAATTGGAGTAAGGATTGTGCTCGGCTGTTGGCTTGGAGCTTGATGAGGCTATACGCCTACTGAGACTGAATTTTGGTGAATAATATAGCAGATGAGAATGTTTGCAGAATATCTGCTATGAGTCAGCTAGAATGACAGCTTGAAGTTAGAAAGCCAGTTGACATTAATTGTTCCTACCTGCTGACGAAAGCATGCATCTCTGCCTCAGTATCCACAGACAGACTCGTCAAAGCAGCTCTGGAACCCGCCACAAGTCCAAGGTTCACTGGGGAAGATCATGCCTGTAAAGCAGTCCTATTACCTGCAGGCCCAGGACCCTCTAAAATTGTTTGAACAGTCATTACAGCCTCCTGTGATGCAACAGCAACCTCTGGAGAAAAAAATGAAGCCTTTCCCAATGGAGCCATATAACCAGAACCCCTCAGAAGTCAAGGTGCCAGAATATTACTGGGACTCTTCCTACGGCATGGCCGACAACAGGGTGATGGCACAGCAGTCCAACATGGACCGCAGGGGGAAACGGCAAGGAGTCTTCCGCCCAGAGCAGGATGCTGTCTCCAGGATGAACTTTGAGGTAAAGATCCACGTAACAAGTGGTGAAAACTAGCGAGGCTCTGATATAGCTGACAGCTCAGGCAGTTTGCCCAGTTTAGGAATGCCCCCTAGTCCCAAGTGGATCAGTGAGAACATTTACAAGGGAGCTGGGTGTTGGTAAACGGGATCCCAGCATACAGTACTGGATTTGCTGCTTCAGTGGACTGTGGAGGGGGATCAGGCTCTTGAAGATCTGTTTTCAAGTAGGTGTAAGTCACGCTCGATGTAGATACGATGCTGGTCTCTGCACTGCATCTGCTGGGCCAAGACACATGGCAGCTGACAGGGAAAATACTTGTCTGGCAACTGAAGAAAACCATGAACGCCATCTAAATAATTGTAATTGAATGCTTACCCTTTAGATAAACTCTTACCTCCCACAGAGTATCTTGTGTGTGTTGAATAGGTGAGGCTGCAAGAGCCAAACTGGGATAGAAACTGAGGATATTAGGAGCAACCCCATTTTTGATTTTTTTTTTTCCTCCTGCAAATCCCACCACGTAGCAAGAGCACTGAACTCTGTCCCTTAGCTCTTGGTTGCACTAATGGAATACTTTGCTTCTGTTTGCTTCTGTGCAGTTCTGCTTCATGCTGCAGTTTATAAAAAGCCTGCAATCTTTGTTATGTATCAAGTCCTGGATTGTCTGGAAGTGCTTCTGGTGATGTTTATAAGGAAACTTAAACAGAGGCCTTTTTAAACCTTTGGTCAGATATGCCTCTGTAAATGCACTCAGGATTTTTCAAAAGGTCAGCTGAGATCACTTAGCTTCTCCTTTGGGGAGAAAAGACAGACAATATTCAGGAGACTGCCTCTCCTCTGATGTCAGGCTGTGATTTTTAGATGGAGACTGGGCCAAAGCCTTGTTCTCATCCCTAAATCAGAAACTGCCTTGGTGCAAGCACAGTGCAGCACAAACAGAGGCTGTGCCAGCGATGCTTGTATTTTAAGCATCCCTCACAAAATTCAAGATGTAGCACTTAATAGTTTATTTTTTCCTGTAGCTTTGTGTGGTAGCCATTAGCAGTGGCAGCGTCTCACGGGGTTTAAATTCTGCAAATAGAGGAGGGAAGATGCAAATGTAACTTCAGCTGAAACTTGAATTACAGCTGTAGAATAATTAATTTAAGATCTTCCTTGTCAGGAAAAGTCATGTTCATTGTCCTCTAATGTGAAAGCGGGTTCAGTATTTGTCCGTGATGCTGTGGGAAGCACATGCTGCATTGTTTGCAATTAGTTGCCCATCATTTTGGCTGCACCACTTACCAGGAGGGTGCAGGGCCTCTCCCACTACACCTGAGGCCGTGGGGCTGGTTTTGTTTTTTGCTCAGCGTTTTTCTGTGTGCTTCCACCCACTTCTGTTGCACTGTTCTCATCTCGCCCTTGTGCATGCTGCGCTCCTCGCCACAGCCTGCCGTTCTCCTGTTGGTTTCTCTCTCCTGCTTTGGTTTAGTCTCTCCCCACTTGGCTCTTGCTCTTCCCTTTCTGCCTTCTGTTGTCTCACTGTGCTCATTTCTGTCACTAGGACCCCAAGAGCTCCCCTTTGCTTCCTCCGGACCTGTTAAAGAGTCTGGCTGCCTTGGAGGAGGAGGAAGAGCTGATTTTCTCTAATCCTCCTGATCTTTACCCAGCTCTGCTGGGGCCTCTCGCCTCTCTTCCTGGACGAAGCCTCTTTGTATGTATTTGACTTAATACTGCTGCTTCTCACTCAAACTGGCATCTCTTTCTTCTGTGAAATTATAAGAAATGGGAAATTTCTTTCTCTTCCCCATCCCTCCTCTGCACTTCCCCTCCTGCCGCTGAGCCAGTCTCCGTGCAAGAGCTCAGCCCAAGGCCCCTGGCTCTGGAGAGCTGGGGAGGTGCCGTAGCATCCCACATAGCTCTCGGTCCACGGCCAGACCTGCCAGTTTGTTCAGAAAGCAGAATAACTGTGGGGTGTTTTTGTAAGCACAGTTCACAGGAGGGACATTGGTGCACCCTTTAAGACACTTGCTCTTCCCCAGTTGTATGGGCGTGGTAATAGGGGCAAGGGTGTGCACAGTGAAAGGGAAGGGAAGTCATCAGAACAAGTGCCTTTGGTACTACTGCATGTAAGAAACGCGTAAAGGCAGGGGGAAACTACCCTAGTAAATGCAGAAGAGATTGCAAAAGAGCCAGATGGTTTTAGAAGAAACCTGCAAGCGACTGGCTAAATAATCACTGACTCCTAGAGAAATGCAGGGAGTTTGACAGCCTGAGAGATTTCTGTCTGCATTTCTGGGTTCCCAGCTTGCTAGCTGGAGGGCCTGTGAGCTGCTGAAGTTGTCACTTAGCTCTAAAAACACAGTGCGCTTCTCGTGGCTACAGGCACGCTCAGTAAATACTCATATTTCAGAGTCGTGGCTGTAACAGGGAGGAGTATTTTGTGACTCTGTTTGGAATCCCTGGTTAATAAATCTATTCCTCTGTTAATTTGCATGTCGTCTGAGGAGCCAGTAGCAAAGCAGGCACCCATTGCTGTCTTCTTCCATACCTTTGCTAAGGAACTAACAGCTGCTGCTTCAGCAGCTTCCTTTGAAGCTCCTGCAGTTGCTGTCTGCTGACAGATGGACGGAAATACTCCTCTGTGCAGGCTGTGTGGATGTGCCGAGTACAAATTTTGTCTGCTTTTTACAACGTGCTTTCAAAGTAATGAGTTGTCAGTTTGAAAATCTAACAAGCTAGGAGCTGCTTGCCAAGAAAATGGGGCTGTTTGTCTCAGGCTTACAGGATAAAAGCAAAGTTATTCCAGATATTAAGACCACGTTAGAGAGGGGCTTTTCTTATTATTTGAACAATAAATTTTAAAATACCTGACGTGCTGAGCTGGTTTGGGGGCAAGAGGGTTTTTATTTGGAACAAGACTACAGATGTAATTTTGGATCTCACACAGCTTTACTCGTGACTTCACTAATTCTGTGAATTTTTGATCCTGATCCTAAGGTCACGGGCGTTCAATTATCTAGCAGCCAGGCTTTACAGTTTTGCTGTCATTTGTCTCAGTGATAGCTAATTCTGTGTCTTCCCTAAATAGGCTTGGTTCATATAATTATATTTCATATCAGTATTTTTCATTGCTTAATCATAATAACTGAAAACGAAAACTGAGAAATACTAGGCTGCAGATAATAGCTGTATGGGAGGAGGTGTAGATGATGGGAAAGGTCATGGAAAAGGCCATAATATTTCAACATGGAACCCATGGGAGTTTTAGAACCTCTGCTGCAAACACTTTTCTTCTTCTTTAGTCATTTATAATGAAAATGAGAGAGAAATAAATGAAACTTTCTGTTTGACCCAATTAGACAGTAAGACGAGCTGTGATTTTTCCGAGTGTCTATACAGCAGGAGTACTCGAAACTAACAAACAATCCGTCAATGAATAGCAACGTGCAAGGGTTTCGTCAGGTATGACTTGACTGAGCACTCTGCTCACTGGAAAGGATCCTGTCTCATTTGTGCAAGGTTTTATACATCCACAGGGTTGGTGTGTTTGCCAGGAACATCCCCTCTAGACGTATCAGACCATGGAAGCAGCCAGAGGCGCTTGAGAACTGGGAAACTGTGCTGTCAGTGGGGTTTGCCTGGGATTCTCAGCTGTCGTAATTGTTGATTTTTAGTTATTAATTAAAATTAATAGGGAAACTTTCGATTTTCTGCATTTGTTAGTTTGTTCCCCCCTGCCCTCCACGGTGCTGAGGTCAAAAATGCAAGAAAGGTTTTAAACAAAAATACCTGGGCAGTTTTTTGTAGCTTACTTTGCTCCTGCTCGCTGCACTGAAAACCAACTGCTTGTTTTCCTTTTCTGGTTTTTCAAAGAAGTCCCTGCTGGAAAAACCGTCAGAATTGATGTCTCAGTCGTCATCTTTCCTGTCTCTCAGTGGCTTTTCTCTTAATCAGGTATGTGATGGCCAAAGCTGGCAGCATTTTGCTGTTCAGACTTACTGTTTAGCTGGATAGTGACAGAAGTATGGGCACATCCTTTAGAGCAAACTTGAAAGGAGATCCACAGGCCTAATTTCAGTCTGTATTAGCAAGGTTATTTTTTGCCTTTTACCATTGTTGAAAATCAGTTGTCTTCCCAAATTCGCCCCAGCTGTCGTTCTGCAGAGGTACTGTTGAGTCTTGTTGAGTTCCTGGGATGTTTGCTTTCAGTGGGATCGTAGAGTTGAGTGAAAAGGTGCATCCCCACGTTTTGTGGTGTGGGAGTATTTTTATTCCTGACCAGCAGAATACCCATTCTCTTCCAAGGAGCAGAGCAGGGTCTCTTGACCAGAAACTAAAAAATTTTATGAAGGCTTTGCAGTTCAGCCAGGAGAAATTGGCCCTGCTTCAGGATCTGATGGACTTGGTTAAATAAAGTGTTCAGGGAAGATTCTGAGGAGTGAAAAAGGAGTTACGAAAGTGTTTTGATTTGTAATAATTTCCTTTGTATGTTCTCATTGTTTCAAATAAATCCTGTACTCAAACTTTTTATTCCAGGAAAGATATCCAAATAACAGCATGTTTAATGAGGTGTATGGGAAAAACATGAATACCAGCACAAAAACAGAAGTCACCCCTTCAGTTGCCCATCAGGAGACTTCACTATATTCTCTCTTTGAAGGGACTCCGTGGTCTCCATCCCTTCCAGCCAGCTCAGGTAATCCTGGTACAATTTTTCTTGTGTGTATTTTAAGAGGATTGGAGTTAATTCTGAGCCTATTGCAAGTTAAATGTAACTGGAAATTAAAAAAAATCTTCTTTACAATGTCTGAAGGTTTCTGTGTTCCTTTATATATAATCCTTGGAAATGCGATGGGATTCTGTTGCTAATATAGGGTAAGAACCTAGATTTTTAGTTGAAGTAGTTGAGCAGGATAAAAGTTGTAGGAAGTGTTAAATCCTGAAATCTCCTTAACTTAAATTCGTGACAGGCATTTGAGAGTAGGACTTCATGCATTTTAAAAATTATTGTACTTCTAATGTTGCTTCTTTGGAAGAACCGGGAAGATTTGGATTTTATAAAGCAGATAGGTGAAAGAGAAATTACATGATTGAAGAGTGAGGAGGAAAGTATGACATTATTTTTTTAAAGTGTAAAGCAGCCTACAAAGCAAACCAGCTTTTTCTTTAACAATTTTCTTGAGGGCATAAAACACATTAGAGTTATGTCATGACTTTACCATCACAAAAAATCCACACAAGTGTGAGGGGAGGGAAGGAACGTAAAAAGAGGACTTTAAATAACTTAGCCATTGGAGATGTTCTTTGGTTGTATCAAGACTTTTGCAGCCAACCAGAAGGAACTGTTGATGAAATGGAGGGAGCTGCAAAGTGCTTTTATTCTAGCAGGATTTATGACACTACATGGGTTTTAGCTTTCACTTCACCTCCTCATCCGAGAATACATCCTGGCACCCTGCTCTTCTTTGTTCTCTTCAGGCATCGTGCTCTCCTGCTCACAGAGAGACACTTCCATGCCTGCGCTCCTGCTTTGCTCAGTATTCAGTTCTGGTCTGAATTGCTTTAAGACTCAAAGAAGTGTAAAACATTTGAATTGAAGTTGTAAACTTGCAAACTCCTTGGTCTAAAGTTATTCTTTATTAGCTTGTAAAGCTTGGAGATAGGTGGTTTTTTTTGTTTGTTTGTTTGAGAGAAGTTATTCAAGAAACATGGGGAAAACTCACTGTTGGTTAGCCAGCCCTCTTGAGGTTTCCTGGATTTTTGCTTTCTGGTAGGCATGTATGTGCACTTAAACACAGTCATTGTATTATTGTATATGTGCAAACATTTTCGCTCAGAATTTAGGAATTTACTCGTGTAATGGAGGGAATAAAAACTGACCTTCAGTACTGGAGAAAACTGGGTGATGGCAGAAATTGCAGCAGCACTATGAAATTCAAAATCAGGAGGCTCCTGCTGTTTCTCTTCACCTTTTCCCTCTTGCCTTGTAATCACTAGATCATTCGACACCAGCCAGCCAGTCTCCTCACTCCTCCAACCCCAGCAGCTTGCCAAGCTCCCCTCCAACCCATAACCACAATTCTGTTCCCTTCTCCAACTTCGGACCTATTGGGACTCCAGACAACAGAGACAGGAGAATCGCAGACCGCTGGAAAACAGATAAGCCAGGCAAGTGCTGTGTTCCAGGCCTGGATGAAGCCAGCTGTTGACATTTGTTTTTGCAATGGTTTTGCTAGATTCCTCCGAATTTGTCTCTTTTCCCCATTTTAGCAATGGGAGGGTTTGGTCTGGACTATCTCCCAGCAACATCGTCATCCTCAGAGAGCAGCTGGCACCAGCCCAGCACTCCCAGTGGCACCTGGGCAGCCCAAGGCCCTGCCATAGAGGACTCCTCAGCTGTGCTCATGGAGAGTCTGAAGGTATAGTTAACTATAAAGCTTATGACTATAAAGCTGTGCTTGGGAACAGGCACTTGCCTAAGGGGCCAGAGTCTGGTGGCTGTAGGCAGCTCACGCTGCTGTTCCAGCGGGGGTTCAGGGTCAGAAACCTTGGAGGCTTTTCCTGCAGACTTGCTTACGTAGGCAATGTGGGAGGTATGACCAGTTCTGGAAGATGTCACGGTTTTTCATTTCTTGCTGTTCTAGAATATTTTGTGGAACAAGACGAGGCTGGCAGAACTGGAAGAAATTATAACATTTGCTTTGACTGGTGTAAAGTTAGTAATTGTGAATGTGGGATATATTTATATGGCAATGAGGATTCTGGTGGGGAGGGTAAGCTGCTTCAAGGGGAGCTGCCTTTGAAGTCTGACTTTCATGATAAGACAGGTATGAAGTGATGAAGGGAAGAGGGGAAAATATAGTATAGTCTCCTCATCTGTAAGAAAACAAGGAGGTGCTAGTGTTGACTGTTTGCTTTTAGTCCATCTGGTCCAGTTCCATGATGCACCCGGGACCCTCAGCCCTGGAGCAGCTGTTAATGCAGCAGAAGCAGAAACAGCAACGTGGACAAGGCACCATGAACCCGCCGCATTGAGAACGAGGTGGCAACCCTTGCAAACAAAGGCTCCATAAACCATGGCATGTTGGGTTTGCAGGACTGGCCCACACAGTCCTGTGCAGGTGGCAGCCCTCTCTTCTGTTCCTCGCTGTCAGGAGGGCGTAAGTGCTCCACCAACCCACTGAGTGTGCACAAAACGTCTGCAGTGCAAGAAAACAACATCAGGAACTCTCCCATCCCTGGGCCCTCTGAAGGGAGAGAGGAACTGCTGTTTGTCTCACTCAGTAACCCGATATCACCGCCTCTCACCTTCTCCATCGTGCATGTCCCCAGCCACATGGGAAGTAAAAGCTGAGAACGAAGGGCAGATGGGAGAAGCCAATGAGAACTTCTCAATCCTTTTCCTCTCTTTGGGGAGATAAAATAGGAATCCATTAATGATTGCTTCGCTGACTGAGAATGTAGTTGAAATTACTCCTAAACATCTTTATGACTATCTCAGTAGTAAGATCACACTGAATTCTTCCGTACGGAGACATGCTTTGTAGTCAGTGTAGAGCAACGGAAGCCCCAGCTGCTGCTCCGGTCAGAGGAGGTTGGTGGCAAGGTGGGCTTTATCTCCTGGGCTAGTGAAGGAGTTTCATGAAGGAGAATCTGGCACTTGACACCACTTCCTTTCACTCAAAGGCTTTTGGCAAGCCTGTGGGTGGGTTAGAGACTCCGGCATGAAATGCCCTCCTCTCAGTAGGTGTTTGAGCTATTATCAGTGACGTGGGGCATTGCAGCACCCTGCTGGACAAGCAAGTTAACTGCTATGGGGTTTTAAATTAATGTTTGATTCCTGTACATTTTACTGTAGCATAGTGGCTAGCCCCACAAAGGGCAGGCTAGTCTGTGCATTCACAGCCTGACTCATTTTAATAGGTAGGTAGAAAGCTTTCAATGTTTTTTTTTCTTTTCCCCATCCTCCCATTTTCGCTGGATGCTAGTAGTTTTATTGCCAATGTGCAACATCTTGCAGAAAGTAATCAGGGGTCCAGCAGGACTGGGTAAAGACGACAGTCAGCCTGGACAGTGTGGAGTGTACGAGCCCCCATAGGCACACACCAGCTCTGCAGAAACCCGTCCCCTGCCCTCCCAGCTGCAGCCCCCAGACTTTCAGTTCTAGAAAGAAATCTGAGGCACCGTGGACACACATGTGCAACCCACACGTGGAAGAAAGCATAGTGCTGTTCACATGTGACAAGGTGCAGAAGGGAAAGGAAAACGTTTTATTTGCTATTTATTAGGGGAAAGGAAGACTGGAAACTTCATTAAAGGAAAGGACAGCGTTTTTGTTAGGTTTCCCAGGGAAGTTACGGAAACAATCTCAACGTCCATTTGCTGTGTTTAGCAGTAAGGGGTTGTGTGATGGTTCAGGATCTCTGAGCTGGAAGTCAGCTGCAGAGCAAAGCACATGCAGGAGCCTAAGTGACACTGGAGTCTGGGCAGCCCCGACAGAGTATAAAAAGGGAAGATGGAGACCCAATACCCATCCGAGGGTATGAGCAGCTCCCCCACGTTCTCCACGTTAGCAACATCACTGTTCTTTGTTGCATTTTGAAGATGTATTTCCTTTAACAAGTCCAAAAAGTGAAGTTCCCACCCAGTGCTAATACGAACCAAACCCCTCTGTACCTATCCCCTGCCCTCCCCATTTGTGTATTGAGCTGTGCGCCCCGGCAGCTGCGACATTCCAGTGTTTGAACTGTCACTGACTCTTGCACCCTAAACGAGCTAACCAGGTTCACCATCTCACTCCCGGCCGTGCCAGGGTCCCAGCCGCACCGCTCCACTTGTGCATGAGAATCCGGTGTCAGGAACGTGTCTGACTCTTGGCTGGGACTCCTCCTGCCTTCCGGAGCCCAGGGGAGCGAGGGAAGGGGCCCCCAACAGAAACTGGTTTGTGTCGTAAGCTTTTTTTGTGTTTTTTGTCTGTCTGTGCAAGAACTGCAGCTGCTGAAATCAGCTTTGCCTTTAATTAAACCATGTTCTCTCCATCCAGGTCTGTGTGTAGCATTTATTTCCTGTGTAACTCAGCAGGCTTTCAAAAATGCATTTCTCTGGAGAAGTCAGAAGAAGGTTTGGAGTTGATTTTTTTTTTTTTTTTTTTTCCTGAAAGAGAACTAAATAAATCACAAATTCTGGCTTGGGCTCAGTGCAGATAATTGGATTGTGGTTTTGTGCTGCCTGTGTACGATGTGTTTTCATGTACTGAATCAAAAATCTGGGCTGGGAGTAGCTTACAAAGCTGTGTCACTTGCAGGCTGGATTACCTGAACCTGGTAGAGCACAGGCAGCAGGAGCCGGAGGACACAGATCCTTCTGCTGTTGACCTGCCTGTGAATCAGGATGGCACTTGCACTTGTTGGCTGTTTACAGCCAGTTTCTAAACAGCATGCTTCCAGATGTGCCAAAGGCAGGTTAAGAAAGCTGTAGAGCGGCTCCATTTTTGAGAGGTCAGGTGTTTGTTTCATCCATGCTACTCTCCAGAATAAGTTCCTTTTAAAATTAATTATGAGATGAAAGTCAATGGGAGGGTGGGGTTGTACAGAACCTGGGCGATAGGATGAGAACCGGGGAAACCTCCCTGAAGCAGAAGGCTTGCGGTGTTGCAGAGGGCTAGCTGTGCCTAGAGCTCTCATGTTACGAGGACGGGGCAGCATAGGTATTTTTAAAATGCCAGAAGGACCAGCTGCCAGCAGCCAGGGAAGGTTAAATATGGTGAAAGCAGAGCCATGGCACCCGATGGCAGAGGGGCGACAAACCTGTTTAAATTGGATATGGAAGAAGTTATAGAAGTTACAGTTATGCGGACTTCTGTGTAGGGAGCAACTTTACTACCAGGTGACCTGTTGAGATCTGCGGCAGTGTCATCTTAAATTACTGTCTCTTGTGACTGCTGAGAAAAAGCTCTCAGAAACGACCCCTAGAGCTGAAAATGTGTATGTGTGGTGGCTGAAGTGGGTTGTCAGTGGAGCAGGGTGAGGCTGTGCAGTGGCTTTTGATTAAGCTCTTGCAGTGAGCAATAATGTTTTAAGGAAGTAAATTCTGTTCACGTTCAGCCTTTCCTGGTCCGTAGCTTCCCAAGGAGCAGCTCCCCAGGTCAGCGGGCCTGTAAAAGCAACTGGCACCACCCTGCCATGGGTTTTCCCAGGCACTGATGTGGCAAAGGGCTGGTTGGTGGGGCAGAGCTGGGGCTGCCAAGTCTGCTGGTGAGCACAGCCTTAGCGCTGCATGTATCCCTAGCAGGAAGGTAACTACCCGTTTCAGACAGAGCAATGCAAAAGGTAAAACAAAAATAAAGCATTTAATATGTGTAGCAATAATATTTTCAGTCCATTTTCAGATGCAGTGATTAAGGTGGAAACTTAATTGCAACAGTTGATTTCTTAATTTTCCTTGGTGTCCAAGACTCCTTTAGCTCTTTAGAAATCAGATTTCTGGGTCTTTAGTGTTACAATCTTGAACGAAAGCAGATGGGAAGATGCCTATCTTCCCGTTGCACTGGCCTTCTAACCAGTCTTCATTCACTGGAAGATAAAATTTGCACAATTTTTGTCACCCTAGGGATGTGCAGGAGCATGATAATAACATACCTTTGTGTGCTATGGACAGGCCTGAGTTCACCATTTTAGGTGTCTGCAGATAAACAGCCCCGTGAGAGCCTGATAGAGAGGTGACTATGGAGACAGGGAGGAGGTCTGAGGAGGAAAGCTGAGCAAGCTCCTAAGCTAAGAATCACTAAGGTTGGAAGAGACCTCCAATATCATCTGGTCCAACCAGCACCCTATTACCAATGTCACCCACTCAACCACGTCCCTAAGCACCACGTCCAACCTCTCCTTAAACACCCCCAGGGACCGTGACGCCACCACCTCCCTGGGCAACCTGTCCCAGTGCCCTTCTGAGAAGAAATGTCTCCTCATTTCCAACTTGAACCTCCCTGGCACAACTTGAGGCCATTCCCTCTAGTCCTATCACTAGTTACCTGTGAGAAGACCCCCAGCTCCCCACACCTTCCTTTCAGGGAGTTGTAGAGAGAAATACACTGCTGAATAACGTGGGAAGAACAGATCAATATAGAGACTTTTTTTTTTTTTTTTAAGATATAGCAGCCAAGTTTCTGAAAAGATAAAATTATGTTCCTGGAAATGTTGCAAGTTTTCATGTTTTACAAAGAGTGACTTTAAGAAAGGGAACAGAAGAAAGTTCTGTTGAGAAACCATGCAATTTATGTAGGCAAATAAGCCTGTAAGTGTTAAAGGCTTTGTATCACTGCCTTTCCTCACTGTCTGACTGCTTTCATATAAATTACAACCATAATAAAGGCTGTAGTGGTTTTATTTGCTGAACGTCCAATTTTTAATCTATCATCAGCAGCAGGCAGGGATGGCAAAGGCAGTAGAGGATGCTTTCTGAGGTGGTATTTCTGCTAAGAATTTGAGAATTGGGGTCTTAAAGCCAGATGTGGGCTCAGAAACTGCCTTGAATAACAGCAGAAACAAGATGAGAGTGCAGAAGTGATTAGAGACCTGGGACTGCCCCCTTCAAGACAGGAAGTAAAGCATAGTTTCACCTGCTGTTCCACGTTCATCTCAAACAACAAACAAAAAGATTCTGCTACCCCAGGGTGATTAAAGCTGGGAGCTCTGAAAACTCTTGCTGTCAGGAACCCAACGAGGAAAAAACAACTTTTTAATGGGAAATAGTATAGCTCAGTGATGACTTCCCCCTCTGCACGACACTACTTCATCAGTGTTGTAACATGCAAAACTTCATCTGTGCAACTGGAGGAGGAACTAGCGTACAGCTGCCTAACCCTGCTACACAAATTAGTGGTAGTGCTGCATGTAGCAAGGTACTGTAATTTTGTCGTGGTGTTTTTTTTTTTCTCTCCTCATTTAAAACCATTTCTGCTGTCATGGCTTTATTCAGAGGCTCAGGGGAGGAAGAAACAGTTGCCCTGTGCAAGCAGCTCTCTCTGTAGCTAATTTTTCACCCAAACCGGGCTCAGCTGCAGCCTTTGCTGCAGCACAGCCAGCTTGCCCTCCCTGCGTGGCTGTTGGGCACAAGTGAGAGGATCAAAGTCAAAAATGTGGACTAATGTGGACTAGCTCTTGTTGAGATTCCTGGCCTGTATTTAAACATCAGTTCTCATGCAATCACTAAAGAAGACTGAGGCTGACTTAGGAATGCAAGCAGCCTGTTTTCTATCTGCAGGTGGCAAACTGTAATTTGCAGGAGAAGCAGCCTCCTCTCGATGCAGGCTGCCTGAGCCAGGCTGCTGCTCCTCAGATCCCAAGTATGAAACAGTTTGCTTCAGAGAAGTGGAGATTTTGGGGCAAGAGATCAAAGTCCCTAATGAAGCTTTTAGGTTGCCCTGAGGAGCTGGCTAAAGTGCTGCTGGCACCTGTCCTCTGTGTTACCAGGTACCTGAGGGATTTGGGCCTGACTGGCAGGTGCTGGGAGCCTACAGCTTAACAGGAGCTGCTGCAGGTGCTTGGCATCTCAGAGTCAGGCCCATGCCCTCACCACAGCTGGAAGGTCCCTCCCTTCCCCTGTCACAACAGGAGCGTAGTTACCTTTGGATAAAACAAGTATCACATCTCCTGCCTGAAACTCCAGGTCTTCGGGCTGCGTGGCTTCGTAATTGTACTGCGCTACCACTTGGGTTGGTCCCATCTCCTCCGGCGTTGCCTTCTGTGGCTCCTCTGGTTCGCTGTCTGGTAAAAATCCCTCTCCCTAAGGCAGGAAATAAGCTGGTAAAGACACTTCTTGGCTTTTCTCTTTTTGTCCCAGAATAAGACAGACAAGCTCTGCTTAGTTTTCAGCCCCAGTCCCTGCCAGCAGAAGAGGCGGCTGCCACCACCAGCTGTCACTGACCTCTGTGATGTCGCACCACACCGTCAGGCAGTTGTCCTTGCTGTGGCTCCAAGCTGCCTCCAGGTTCCCCGTGCTCAGGGTCACCAGCTCCTCGCTGCCCACAGGCTTGTACCTGGGCACGCAGAGGACGTGGTAAGGGTGGGAGACACAAAAACACAGCCCCTGCAGCGGGCAGCGCCTCACCTCAGCTGCGTGTGCTCGGGCTGGAGCTCCAGTTTCTTGCAAATGAGGTTCAGGAGCTCCTTGTAGGAGAGGCCTGGCTGGACTTGCATCGCAACTGTGTATTTGTAATGCACCTTGAGAATGCAAGGTGCTGGTTTGGTTTCCTGCAGGTGGAAAATGGCGGTGTCAGAGGCTTCCCCCCCGGGGCTGTGCCTGCTTCCAGCTCAGGGGCTTGCTGTGGGCAGGAAGAGGGACTGGGACACAGAAACTGCTGTCACCTCAGTAAAGGCTGAGCTGTGTGCCATCAGCTGTCTGGGAGCCATCCCTGTTACCATTGGCAGCCTTTAATACTTCTGGGCTAGGCCACCAAAGCTATGTAGCACATGTGGCTGGCTGGCTGCCCCGGGCTTGGCCCAGGAGAGAGCACAGTAGTGCACGAGGCATCCAGTGACCATGCGTGGCTTCCTAGGTGTCCAAATTCAAGGTGTGCCCACTCCCTTCCCCTCTGTTCTTGTTTTCAGTTGGGATTGTTGCTTCTGGAGGAGGCATCCCAGGCCCTGATATCCTGCTAGCCCCTGCGTTACGCTTTGGAGAAGCTCCTGAGTGACAAAAAGCTGAAGCACTCCCAGGACTATGGTGCTTGCAAAGCATTCCAGCACCTCTCAACGTGCAATAGGTGCTGGTTTGTAGTGTGGACCCTGGCTCTGCCTTCCCGTGATGCCCACCACACACGTCTTACCGTTGCAGCTTCTCTTGGCTGCGTTGTAGTAACAGGAACGTAGTCTGAGGAAGAAGAAAACAGTGGCTCAGCATGTGGAACAGGGTAAGCGTTACTGCTCTGGGCATAAATATGTTCCCAGTATTTCTGTAGCCCTTCTCTTCGACACCCATCATTATCTGCAGCGACACCAACCAACCCTGGAGCCAGCTGTGGTCACTCAAATGGAAGTGGCACTAGCAGTGGTGGGATCCTTCCATGGGGTTTAGCAGTAACCACCAAGAAGAGGTTTGGGCTCTGCCTTCCCTGCCTTGATTCAGGTCTGTGCTGTCCTTGCTTTCCCCCTGTGGAGCCTGTCCTGCGTTGCTGGGGTAGGAGCTTTAGGGCTGGGATGTTACTCCTGGGTGGCCTTCTTTAAAATACAAATGCGTTTGCAAGCACAAATAATGATGTATCTTGTGCTCCGACAGCTGAATAACCTCCAATGCTGGACTTTGCGGACAAAGTGAGAGCTGGCCTGTGCTGTAACATATGCCTCTCCCAGCTGGCTCTCTCTGGTGCTGGGAATTTGCAAAGATGATGCAAATCCCAGCGCTGACAGCGACCTGGTGCTGGTGGTCAGTTGTTGGGGGCTGGGGTGGGCTGCTCTGGGGTGAAAGAGAAGCCCTGTTCCCTGCAGCAAGAGCCTGTGTTCGGGCTGCAGTCTTGTGTCCTGCTTGCCCTCCCTGCCTGGGGATGGGGCCCTGGAGGTAGCTAGCTGGGTTTGGAGTGGGACCCCAGTGCTGCCTGAGCTCATTTATGTGGCTGGGAGGAGGGAATTGATTTTTGAGGTGCTGGGCATCAGTTTCACAGCATCTTCGCTGCCTGGTTGTGCTTGGGGCAGTTTGGTGTCTCTGATGCTGCCACCCCCGCCCCAGGTGCTGCAGCCCCAGCCTGGGATGTGGGTGCTGAGCAGCATCAGCCAGAAGTCCCCAGGGCACTGGCAGTGCCTCCAAAACTAGCTCAGCACTCTGATAATCCCAGGCGCCCTGCTTTAAGGAGAAGCCCGTAATGATCTTCTTGCTCTAGGACTTGCACAAGCTGGGTCACTTGCCCTGTTCCTATCCCCAGGCCCTTTTTTCCATTAGCTGCTGTGCTAATTAGGAGCACAGAGGGGCTTACGCGCTCTGGTTTGCTCCATCCTCAGCACTGCAGTTGCAGCGTTGTCTCCTGCCTTAATGCTTCCCCATCCTTGGTGGCAAAGGGGGCCAGAGGATCTGGAGAACAGAAGGAGCTGGCCCCCAGCCCTGGTCTTGACAGATGGCACAGGCTGTGAGGACACAGCACCAAGGAGGCTGTCCCCAGGTTTGTCCCCAAGGTCCTCCCACCCCTTTCCCTCCCCACACTGACCTGGTGCTGGCCGACGGGCCTTTGCTGGAGCAATGGAGCTGGGAGGCTCAGGAATCTCGGGTTCAGGAGGGATTTCGTCCTGTGCCAGGTGGGAAGAGGACAGTGCTGTCACTAGGAGCCCTCCTGAGGGAGCGGGCACAGCCCCGGGGCGCTCCTGTCTTGGGGACCCCCTCCAGCCCACCTAGCCAGGGGTTTGGGGCTGAGCTCTGCCATGCTGCCCATCGTTTTGGGGTGGAACCAGGCAGTTCTAGCCTCAGTGAGAGTAACCGCCTTACCTTGTAGGAGGCAGTGTGTGCACAGCACGTCCCTGGCTATTTTCCCACGGTCTCTTTGGGGTTTTGAGTTGGGCAGGGTGAATTTGGTACCCCTTGATCTCCCCAGGGTTACCAGCTACCACCTGGGGGCCATCAGCACAGCATCTGTCTGGAGTTTTGCAGGCTTCTTTGCTTGTGTCAAGATGACCTTGAGCCAGAAGCTCCACAGTGTTACAAGAGGGAAGGAATTACAGTTTTGAGTCTTGCTAGAGTAAGTGCTGGGTGATCTGTTTCTCCCCCCAGGACACCAGCTCCTCCTGGGCTCCTTACCTGGATGTGCAGCTTGTTCTGGAGCTCCACAGGCTCGAGGTAGTTGCAGGGGACGATCCCTTTCTGCAGGGGTACAGAGACAAGGGAGGTTTGCTTGGTGGGAAGGAACCTGCTGCTGGAGGAAGCGACTGAGTTTGTCCCAGCCCTGAACATGGGAGAATCCCTGGGACTTGAAGTTTAGTTGCTGCAGGCTGGACGGGTTTCACTGAATCCTTGTGGGAGTATGTGAATGGCTTTGGATCATCTGGAGATGGTTACTTCCATCATCCAGGGAACTGAAGGTAAGAGAACATTTGCTGCGTGTGGTATCTGAGGAGACAGGCAGCTTGAGCGACCCAGCTCCGCGTTGATTCCTGTCAGCCGTGTGGGAGGAGCAGTGTGCCTCGGTCCCCTGCCTGGCAGGAATGCTGGGAGCAGGACACGAGGAGCTGGGCTTAAAGCTCCCTGAGCCTGTCAGGTCTCCCGGGGGCAGGGGTGGCCTCTGTCAGGCCCAGAGACGTCTGCCCTCAAACCTGAAGGGGGGACGCAGGGAGCTGGGTCAGAAACTCAGGGGTGACTGCAAGGCTTTGCTCTGTTAATCCCCCGCAGAGCCTCCTGGTGCCAGCCCCATCATCCACCCCCTCGTGCCCAGCCTGCCCCTGGTACCTTCCCGTTGAACATCACTGTGGCCCAGTTGTCCTTCTCTTTCTTCAGGACAAAGACGATGTTTCCTGGCAGGACCTGCAGCTCCTCAGTGGTCTCGGGGATGAACTCGTACAGGACACGGTGCGGCTGCCCTTCGAGGGCCCTAGGTTTGGAAGCTGTGTCAGAAGGGGCAGTGGTACCGCCGTTTTACTTCATAGAGGACCTAAACTCTGCTTTCTTGTTTCTCTGGTCCGTTCTCCTTCCCCCCTGTTAGTTCTGGGTGCTGGCTGGGCACTCAGCTGTGGTGGCGCGGGATGGGAGCGGACCTGGCTGCGCGTGTTAGCAACGCTGCTAACGTTTCCTCACCTTTCCTCCAACTTACTTGAGGATTTCTGGTGTCTTGGGCCTGGGTGGAGGACCAGAGGCCTGTGAACAAAAAGAAAGTTGTCTGTAATCTGGCAGATTCTGGTTAGTCTGCAGAAATGGCCTGCAGTCTCCTCCTATTCCTGTTATCATGCCTACGTGGGTCCTTCCTCCCCACACTCATGTTGGGTTGGTCGGTTTGCTCCTTCAGAGAAGCAGTTTCCAAATCTTCCCCCTCGTGATTTCCAGAGGTGTCATCCTGGTTTTTTGTGATCTTAGCTTCACGTACTCACAGAGGGTTGGGATCGTGAGTTAGAGATCAGCTGGCTCAAACAGTGAGTTGTGCTGCTGTGTATCATCCTGTGACTATAAAACACCCAGCTGCTGTCGCAGGGCTTTACAGTCCCTCCTGCCTATGTAACATAAGGTCTCTGGTGGATGTTATGAACTCTCTGAAGAAGCTACTTTTGTACTGAAATAGTACGGAAGGTCTGGCTCCTGGAGCAAGGACCTCTGTTGCATTGAAAACAGTGTATTTTGTCTCACATAACAGCACTGTAGGTCTGCAGTGGTTGTGCTTCCCCGTATCCTCTCAAAAGACCCTTGGAAACACTCTCTGGTGACTTAAAAAATGGAAAATTGTTGTTACTTCATCAGGAAAGCATCAAGGCAGATGTGCAGAGCTGACAGACCCAGAAAGGAAGACAAGGAACAAAACCAGAACTGCTCTTGCTCCTCTGGTGTTTTGAGCTTAGACAGAGCAACCCTGAGGAGGCTTGCGGGGCAGGTTTGTGACCTCCCTGTGGTCCCTGCTGAAATCAGTCATCCCACGGTGGGGGCAGAGGACGTGTGACCAGGCCACTACTTCTCCATTCAGGGAGCCAGCGTAACCACAGACGTGGGTGGGTTTGGGCTGCACCTTCTGATGAAGAAGAGAGCAGCTGAGACGTGGGGGCAGCTTCCACCTCATCCTCCCCGAGCAGTAGCAGGAAGTTCATGGTGGTCTTCGCTCGCTGGAGCCCTGGGCGAGGTGTGGGATGGCCATTGCCATCCCCTTGTACGCTCAAAGCTACCCACACCACACGGGCTGCGGTGCTGAGGGCGCCATGAGTGGGTGGCTGGAGCCTTACCTGCGGTTGAAGTGGAGCAAATCCGGAAAAATCGTCCTTGTCCACCACGGATGCCACCACCTACAGCCAAAGGAAGACACGCAGTGACTTGGTGCCTGTAGCTGCTCTTAGACCTCCCATCTCCGATACCCACCCTCCTCTGCTGTTGTCCAAGCCAAATTCTGTGGGTGTGGATGCTCCAGGTTTGCTTTCTGCAGCAGCGCTGGCGCCAGGACCTGAGCTGTTCTGCCTTGCCAGGACCTGAGCCCAAGGGTGCATCCCACTGCTTGGATTTTGCTCATTAGTGCAAGAGAAGTCCTGTTGGATTGTCTGAACTGAAAAAACTGCTTCAGTGTGAGCAGGGGAAGAACTGGAGGTCACTTGTGGTTGTCAGAGTTTAAATAGCTTCATTTCCACCCCCCACACCCCGGTACCCCAAACAAAATTTTGGCCCAGGTTGAAGCTCCAGTGGGAGCTTCCCATCTCACTGCTGAGTGACTGTCCCTCATCTCTCACTAAGGAAACTGAAAATAGGCCGTGCTGAGCTGCACAGATAAAAGTGTATTTCTGCAGAGCTTAACTCTTCTGTTCCCGCAGAGTGCTGGTGCCTGCAGGCGTCCATCCCCAGGGTGCAGACTGGCTCCCTGGCCCAGTGCCTCGCCAGGCATCAGCTCAGCGCCTGGTGGCTCTGAGGCAGCGGGCGCTCAGCAGATCTCTTCAGCCCACAGCCTTGGCTTGAATAAAGAAGATGCTTCTTTCTTACCATGGCTTTTCCCAGGTAGTCCTTCTTCTCCAGCTGAGCCACTTGCTTTTCATTTGGTCGAAACAGCTTCCCCGGGGGAATTGCCACCAGCTCATAGAGCTTCTGCTTCTGTAGCATAGAGAAGTCGCAGTGCTCTTCAGAGGTGCGATCAGGGACTGTCACGTTGCCACCTTCCTTCCTTCTATCTCTGTGGCGAAGGTCTCGCTCCGTAAAGTCAAACCATCACCTTGCCAATCTCACCCAAGCCCTTCTAGGATCTCTTCAGCCCCATCTTACCATCACAGTGCCTGAAAGCTCTTCCCACCATTCCCCCTCCTTGCGACACCCATGTCTTGTGTAGCCATCCACAGTTTTCTCCTGCACAGCTAAAGCTGTAGCTAAAAGGTGTTCTCTCTGCTCCTTGGACTTTCTCTCCCCTTCCTGTTGGACCACCACGAGCAAGCACCACACTGTAAGGCCTGCTCCTCCTTACCAGGATAGCTTCCATCGCCCTGTCAATCTTGTTGTGCTGGGGCTCGCTCTTCATGCACGCTGCCAGCGTCAGGTGCTCCTCAGCTTTCTTCCAGTCCTCCATCGTGGCATACACCAGTGCGATGTTGTAAAGTATCTGCCACAGGGATGGGAGCAAGAAGTCAACTCTTAGAGGCACTGGTAGCACCTAGGTTCCCCATCCCTGTGCCAGCGTGCTTGTTTTTTGGCAAGGCAGGGTGTTTTTCCCCTGATTTTTATTTTTTTATTTTTTTTTTTTTTCCCGTGAACAGGCTAAATATACCGGTCAGGCTTTCTCACCTCACAAGCAAAGAGCCTGTACCGCAGCCCCAGGATCTTGTAGTCGATGAGCTGGTTGCCTCGCAGCTGGGCCAGCGCCTCCTTAAAATCCTTGACGGCCATTTCGTGGCTGTGGAGTAGAGGACAAGGTAATGCCAGAGGGCTTCTCCACCTCGTACACCACCTGGGCCCTCATGAGTCTTTAATTAAACTTGACCGAGTTTGGTTGGGTCTCTCCCATGGCCTCGTGGTGTCTTCAGACACCCCAAGGTGAAGTTCCCTGCCTCCTGGAGCTGTTTCACCTCGAGGAGCTGTGGTTTAGCCCCTGCTCCACCAACCTGCCCACAGCTGCTTTCAGCCAAAGGCTGGCGTCACTGCAGGGGGCAAAACCAAAGCATTAAAAACATCCACTTACTTCTGCCTCCTGTAAAAGACGGTTCCTCGCTGGAAATAGGCCACAGCCAGGTGCTTGTCACAGCTGATGCTCTGGGTGAATGCCTGCAAAACGAGGGGTAAGAAGGGAAGGTCTTTAAGGAAAACTGAAGCTGTAGAGTGGCTCTGCCTGTCCTGTCTGCTTTAGTCGACTGGCCTAAGCTGGGCTCTGTGGGCAAAGCCTCCCTGCAGCACCGGGGGGTAGAGCCTGCACCAGGCTCCTTGTTCTTGGAGCTGGAAGCATCTGGCACCAGGCACTCGGGTCTGCGGTCGCCTCCGGGAGGGAGAGTGCTGTCAGAAAGCTCCGTGCCTCAGCTGCTGCCTCCATCCATGACTCACTGAGTAAACCAGCTCAGCGAGAACAGAGAACAGCCTGGGGCTGTCACAGCTCCATCCCAGCCCTCCCACCGCAGCGCTCACCTCCTCTGCCTCAGCCAGCTTCCCCAGGACGAGGTGGATGCAGCCGATGTTGTAGCAGATTTTGGCTGGGGGGCTCTGGACGGCTGTGAAGGCATCCAGGGCTGCCCTCCACTCCTTCCCGTCTGCGGCGCACACCCCCTCTTGCCACAGCCGGATCGTCTCGACCAGAGACATGGTGCGGTGGGAGCAGGATGCGGGGTACCCGGCCACGCTGGGGGACTCGCCCTGCAGTGCCCGTCTTCCTCGCTCGGCCTCTCCCTGCTCCCTTTTAGCTGTGCTTCTGCCTTTCCGCAGCCCGTGTCGCAAACCTGCCAGGAAGTGGCCTCACTGGTATCAGTGCAACACGGCCCGAGATGGGGAAGTGGAAGAGAGGCTGCCCCCGCCGCAGCGGGTTTCCACGCAGAGCTCAGCATGCGTCCTGCTGAGCCCTCCGGGGGCTCCACCTCGGGGGCTGCATCAAAAGCCCTGCTTGGTGGCAGCTGGGTGCCCCGTCAGGTTGGGCTCACAAAGCTGCGGGGTGAGCACACCTTGTGGTCACCCCAGTGACACTTCTGTCTGGGCGTTCCGTGGGCTGTGCAGCACAGCCTGGCCCCGGAGTGTTGCTGGATGGAGAGGGGACACTCAGCACGTGACAGTCCCAGGGTGAGTGCAGGGCTCTGACCTCCTGGCCCAGAAGCCTGGGGTTGAGTGCTGTCATGCAGCTCCTAATCCTGGTGCTTTGCCTCTGCCTCATCTTGTGGTGATGTGACGCGCATTTCATAAGAAAATGAAACACGTCAGCAAGACTTTGCCCTCATGTGTTTACTCAGACTTCCCCAACAAACTAGATAATGCCGACAACAGGAGGGAGATTGCGGAGGAGGCTTTTGCTCAACTTCTGCTCAGGGCTAGAAAGAACCCGAGCTGCTGAACAATGAGGCCTGGCTTTTAAGTGTGTGACAGAGCACATCCCTGAACCTTGGTTCTCCAGTTGCAAGCTGAGTGTCTCCTCAGCATCCCACCACACCCAGCCAGCTCCCATGGGCTTCTTAAAGCAACTGTGGGCAGCACAGAGCAGGCTCCATGACCTCCAAAAAAGCAGAGGGAAATGCAACCAGCCAATGCGGTGGGAGAGGGAGGGGAGTACCTGGTTTGGGAGCGTCAAAACGCTCCCAGAAGCCTTTTGTCCTTCCCGTGAGGAAGGCCTGCTCAGAAGCCGAGTACGTCTCATTTTGAGGAGCTATTTCAATGCTCAGGGGAAGCAAACCCACCCTCTCTTCTCCCCTCCAGGGTTTAGATAGCGGGAAGAGGATGCACTCTGTAGTTGAAGGTTTTGCATTCAATTACAGCACCCACCACTCTGGAGATCTGACTCTTTTCCTAGCCCAAACAAACACTTCTCTCACAATCCATTTTCCCTACTCTCGGCTCCATTTCCCCATACAATATTGTCCTCCTGCCATTGAGCTCCATGGGGCAGAGGCTGGCCCCAGCTAGGAGCAGACTTCCACGGTTTTGTTAAACCACTGTTGGCTCCTGCAAGGCTCTGACTCTCTCTCCCATCTCCTGTGGCTGGGAGATGCCATCTAGCAGGAAATGGTTCACCTTCTGGAGGAATAATTTTCTGCTGGTTTAGTTATCTGCCTCAGCGCACTGGCAGGTCAGGCTGATCCCAGAACCAGTGCAAGGGGGCTGGAGGAGGATGCAAGATCACCCAGGTGGCAAGTGCCATTTTCCCTCCTGTTTCACAGAAAGATGGGATCTGAAAGATGCGAGCACAGCAAATGCACGTAGCAGCTACTCCTCTTCTTGATTTTTTTTAGCATAACATACAAAGTCCGATGTCAAAACTGTGGTAAACACAACCTTTCTAGTAACAAAGTGTGTCTCTTGTTCCCCTTTCTTTTACCAACTCGATGTAGAAGAAGAAACTCATTTCTTGTCCAAGAGGAAGTGAATAACAGGGATGGTAACATATCAAAGCCCGGACTCAGCAGGGCTGCACCTCTCAGCAGCACAGGGGCAGCGGTTTCCCTCCTAACGTGCTCGGCTGTTGCAAAAGCAGGAAGGTGCTGTTACCACACGCTTCGGCCAAAGCTAAAAGCAGTAGTGAGACGCTCACAAAGAAGGCTCGGGAGCACAAAGCTTTCCTAGAGGAGCTCTCCAAATGCCATTCCCCTTGGAGTGGGACCCATTTGTATGTAGAGTATTTTTCAGTGAAGGTTTCCTTCTTGATGTAGGGATTCTTCTTCCCCGCCTTTCAGTTTTCCTCTTTTTCCATGGGTCCCCAGTGCCGCTGTGCAATGTACAACTTGCTGTCTCCTTCTCCTGACCCATGTGCCTCCATCTCCAGGTGTATATGGGCATAAATGGGTTTCTTCAAGCTGAGAGGTCCTCACTGCTGGCCTGGAAGATGCTTTCCTCCCCGCCAGGAGCCTGCCCATGCATCATGCTGCAGTTCTTCTCCAAACAGCTGTGGCCAAGGCAGCCCAGAGTCATCCGGGTAGGGTCCAGCTTCCAACGTTGCTTCATGAACCAACAAAGCTGATGGAGCATCTCCAGTATTGGGGAGTCCAAGCTTGCACTTCAGGCTCCACTTTGTCAGCAGGCAGTGGCAGTGCGTGCCCGAGGATCTGGGCTCTCACCTGGAAGCAGCCACACCAGACGGGAGCAAAGGGAGTGCTCCTTGGTAAGCGGTCTTCTCCCGTTTCAGTTACTAGCAGTTAACAGAAGAGGCTTTCCTGCAAATCTTGCACTCCTACCTCCACGGCAGTGCTTGTCAAGTCATCCTCTTAGCACGTCCCTGAAAATATAGGTGGAATAAGCACGCATATTATTAAAAATACTTCTAAATACTTCACCGGATACTTTGATGGGGAACCCAGGAAACGTTAAGATCACTCTTCTTGTTGCCTTTGTTTATCTAATGCCACCTAGAGGTAGCTGGCCTGCTTTGACACTGGTTGTTTTTGAAAGTAGTTTTTCCTCTCCTCTCCTCCCCGAATTTGGAGTAATTTGCAGAGAAACCAGTCTCCAGAGCTGAGTGACAGAGGGGTACCCACGCTGGCTCTTCTGCGAAAGAAGTGGAGGAGGAGGTGGGAGAGGAGGAAAACGTCTGAAGCTGCCTTCTTACCAACTCCTATGCAAACGTGGTGCATCAGGACACTGGTTTGAGTATTCCGAAGGTACTAGCTCTGGCTTTCCAAAGCGATGACTTGAGTAACAAACATAAGTTGTCCTTCAGACATCAGAGTGCTCACCGATAGCTTTCTCCGTATGCTTTGGGAGTTCAAAGTGAATACATATATAATTAGCAATGACACACACACTCATTCTGCCCACTGGACAAGCCCAGGACTTTATCTTTGCTTAATTTATCAAAACTAACAATTAAAAGTTTAATCTCTCAGAGCTGGGGTCAGCAGAAAGATAAACAGAAGCCCAGCCATGATATCAGGAGTTTCACTCACACAACCCTGCTAAGCCATCAGTTTTCCTTCTCTTGAGAAAGCACCTACCACCAATGGCTGTGACGGTCTCACTCCCTTGGTAAGATTTTAGTGTAGGCAGCAACATCTCTGCTAGTCCTGGTTTGGAACACTTCGGGGTGTTTAAGTATCTTCAAATAGCTTAAGATTTTTTTTAGTGGGATGAAGCTGCGCACATGTACTGACGTTAGTTAAAGGGACAAGTAACTACTACAAAGCAAGCTTAGCCAGAAAAATAAGGGAGGGCTTACTTTTTAACTTTTGTCAGTCCTTGAGTAGCCAGCCACCTGCTGAATTAAAAATTACGTTAGTTGAACAGTTAACTTCAAGGTATTTCAGACTCCAAGTAAATATTCAGTGACAATTTATTTGTCTGGTCTTTATTGTTATTACAAAAAACCAAAAAAGCAGATATCAAAAAACAGCAAAGGTTTCACAAATTCCCCAACAGTTTTACACAACTGAATTGCTGTAAAATGGTGAACATAAAACGCGTTTACATCAGTCCTGGCCCTAACCTTCAGTGGTGATCTGTGGTCTGGGATGCCCAGGGCTTTCTTAATTCTTTTTAAAATACTCTTCTTTATTTTAGAACTTAATTTGCCCACTAGCTAACGCACTGTGGTACAACAGGAATGTTAACTGTCTGGTACCCTTAAAACTGTATCTAGTAAACAAAATATGGGAGCTTTGCAAGGTTGGTGTGGATACCAGTATTTATTTCTCAGATTACCAGAGGGAGCCACCATGTTGTGCTGGAGAGAATCAAATCACATTCAAGTTGCTGAAAGGTGATTTACTGTTTGAAAGCTCCTTTGTCTTCTCCTGTTTAGGATCTTTACTCCCCAAAACAGAGTTCACTGGACTGCACTCCAGTGTAAATGGACCATCAACCCTTTAAATTCTACCATCCAAACTGCAGGACAGGCAACTTTATCCTGTGTGACTTTCCCCCTGGGGGCCTGGTGTCTGATGACAAGACTTCAGAACTGGCCATGAGATGTGAGGTTAAAGAAAATACTCAGCTTTCTGGAATGATGATTGGTCAGAAGGGAGCCACTGTATTCTGCCCTGTTCACTGCTGTAGGTTCAGAGGCTGACCAAAGGAAACGTGGTCCAGTTACCTACACGAATAGCTGCCCCACTTCTCAAATATTTATCTTACGTCAAGCCACTGCTTGGCTAGCAAAAAAAGAATTAAGACATTGCCCTACGTCCCTCAGCTTTTGTTTGGAAAGTCAGGTCCAAATCTGCCACAATTATACACAAACGCAAATCATCCTAAACACGAAGTTTTATATGTAGCTCTATACATGTCACTGAAATGCTTGAGTACCAAATATTCCTGTTAGAAATAAAATTGCACCTTCATAATTTTCCAGAGTTTAACAAGAAGAGATCACGATATGCATTACTTGTCAGGTATGAAAGAAGCAGTGAGAAGACAAGCTGAGAGACAGACACTGCCCACAGGGCAGCAATGGCATTGAGTTGGTTGGGTTTTGCACCAGCATCTCCCCCGCCATGGATGGCGGACAGCTGCTCCCTGCTGGAGTCAAACCGTTTTCCTGGCAGTCAAAACGCGGACAATGGACCCCACTCCTCCCGCAGCCAGGGCCTGAGAAGAGAAAAGAGGCAGTTCCAGGTCAAGGTGGCTACAGAATGAAACTACTGCTGCCAGGAAAGACTTCCCGACTGTATTTCAAAGGAGCATCTCCCAGCACTTTACATCAAGAGCAAAACACTAGCACCCAGCGTAGCAGGGAAGCATAACCGCATTCGTTTTAAAGACAGTTATTTAATAAACTTTTATCTCCCTGCATACCTAAATTGCAAGTTTTGCTTCCCTCTAGGAAGGAAATTCTACTTCCATCTGCCTGAATCACTAGGTTGAACTATTGTGTTTGCGTCAGTCTAACAAAAATCAAATTTTAACATACAATCTTTACCCAAGGAATCAGAAGAATGACAAACGACACAGCTCTGAGCCACATTTCGCTGTGCAAAATGGGGCATTTCAGTTTCACCAGGCAGAAAGGAGGTTCTTGCCAGGCTCAGGGAGCGTGCCCAGGACCCAAGAAGCTGCTAGCAAGAAGGACCTGGGTGGGAGCATACCCTAGACACGCACCTTCTCATGCCACTGCAGCAGCACAGCACTGCTGTTGTCAGAGGGGCTCTCAAAGCCTTTGTAGATGTATTTCATCAGCAGATCGACACCATTCTTATCCAGCGACTGCACTGCCTTCTCGATATCGTTGGCTTTGAAAGAGATGAGAACCTTCAGGACAATGCTTTCTGCACGATCCTGTCAACAAGTAGGAAAGGCAGAGATATATTTATTCGCACATAAGGTACATCCGAGCACCAGTCACCTCCTGAACAAGTGGAACTAGAATTCTTCTCTTTAGCAACTTTAAAATACGTTTGAATAAAGCAGCTTGTACAAAAGACTGTGATACTAACGTGTAACAGATACAGCCTCCCAGTGCTGAAGAGCGCAACAGAGCACGAGTTTGTTCTGCTTTACATTTTTCTGCCTCTGTGCTCGTTTGCAATTTTCCACCTACTAAGTGAGACTGGGACTAAATATTAAATATTTGTATTGAAATTCAAGGTCTGGCATGTTCAAAAAAAAAAATTATAAGGATTAAGTACTTGACTGGCCTCCCCTGTTACCAGAGCCTTTTCCACACCTTTGTACTGTTTAATGAGATGCAATTATCATATTCCATGGAACTGGTATTGGCCAACCTGGAAGTGGTGACTGCTGGAAGCCACACGAAAAAACTTTCAAAACAGCCTGTCAAAACTTCTGTCCCAGGCATGCAGGATGCAACCTGGCAGCATAACAATATTCTGCATCAATAACCATTTGCAAGTTGGTCTGGATATCATTTCAGGCCCAGGAATTTCTGTAGCATGATTACAGCTGCATCTAATCAGCATAAATCAGTTCTTCCTGCCCATCCATCACTAACTGAGGGAGGATGAAAGAAAAATAGTCTCAATTTTGTTAGACTTTTAAGTAATTCAATTATATGAACGCTTCCAGCAGCTTTCTCCTGCAGAAATTACTGATGTCAGTTTTCTTGTTTATGTCCTACAGCTACTTAGAAAGACTTCTCACAGCAAGAACTATGAGCAAAACTTAAATTCCACAAGCACAACTAAAAATGAAACCAAACATGAAAATTCAGTTGCTCTGCCCTCTCCACTTCCACTGCCTTCACACTGTATTCTTAAATACATGAACACACATCTAATGGAAACAAGTCCTTCATGTGAAAACAAAGCCGGTCACTCTCTTAGGCAACAGGATCTGTAAGAAACACCAGCTGGTTCTCTGTGGAAGCCCTCAGGAAAGGGTATGGAGCTCGGTGAAAAACCTCCTGTGCTAGAGAAGCCCAGCACCGTGGCTGTAAGGCTCCCCTCAAACCAGGACGACAGTCCTCCACAGGCGCTCCACATCTGGGCAGTTCCTCATCTTATCTGTCTGTTGCTCTCGCCGCTGCAATCCTGAGCCACTCGAGGTTTATTCTGGGGAGATTCAGAAGTACATGCAGGCAGCATGCTCCTATATTCTGTCTCAGGGGGCGTGCTTGCAATTTCTGAGGTTTTAATGGCTTAATTGTGATTGGATGCAATAACCATCAGTTCTTCCTTTTATGTAGGTGCGCGGTCTGGCTGTGCTAGCAGCGTCATTAGTCAGAGGCTGTGGTTCCTTGGTGGCTCGGTACCGGCTATGGCTACGTGCTGCCAGGTGAACTTGCCCTTCTGAGCTTGATCTTGGCCAGACACGGGCACAAGATGAAGTGCTGAGCCAGCCAGGGCACAGCACATGCGGTACATACGGGCTGAAGGACCCAGTAAACCCGACCTAGCACTGCGTTAGAGGCACACAGACTGATGGCATCCGAGCTTTTTGAGTAAAACAGTGGAGGTCAAAGGTGTTTGGACACCGGGGAATACCCCAACGCTGGGTCTCCTGGCTGCCCCCCCCACCCCCCCGGCTGCTGGGGGCTGGCCCTACAGCAGCAGGGAGGCACTGGTAAGGAGCAACCCCGCGAGCCCGCTACCTCACCTTCACCGCCTGGTTCTTCGTGTTGATCGGGGGGTTCTTCAGAGCCGCCTGCAGCGCGGCCAGCATGTTCCCTGTGCCGGGCGGATAAGGACGGGCAAACGGCGGAACCACACCAGCCCTTCCGCACGGCCCTTCCCCTCCCTCGGCCTGGGCCCGGTCCGAGCCCGGTCCCTCCCCTCCCCCCCGGCCCTGGTCCTCCCCTCCCCCCCCCCCCGTCCCGGTGCCGCTCCCGTCCCGCCCCGCCGCGGAAGGATATTGCCTGAGGCACGAGTCCACTTCCCCCTCGTCGGGCCCCGCCTGCCCGTCTCCTCCTTCCTCCTCGTCCACGAACTTGTTCTCGTCGTACTCGTCCACGTCCACCCGCCGGAAGCGGGCCGACGACACCGTGTGCTTCGCCATGGCCGCGCCGCTCCCCGCTCCCCGCTCCCCGCCGCCGCCGCCGCCACAGCCCGGCCCGGCCCCGCCCGCCCCACGGCGCAGGCGCCCCCCGGCCGCGCCCCGCGCGTGCGCGCTGAGGGCGGGGGGGCGGGGGCTGGGGCCCGGAGGCGGGCGGAGGCGGGGCCGGCTTCCCGCCCCCGGGCGCTCCCGCCTCAGCCGTGAGGGGACTGCGGGGCTCGGGGGTGCCGCCCCAGAGCCCTCGTGCGGAGCGGGGCTCTCCTGGCTCCAGCTGTCCCGCTCTGTAGGGCTTCAGTAACAGACATGTCGCACCACGAAGCCAAAGTGCTGCTCCAGCGTTTAATTTGACTTTCTTCCCCTATAAGTGACAGGAATCTGGTTTTTCCTATGTAAACCATGCGTAGATCTCTGTGTAGATCTCTGTTACCTACCTTACCCTATCGGATGTTTCTTAGTAGAAATGACACAACTTCGTGAAGTTCCTCTAAATGCATGTGGCGGCCCTAGAAAAGCCGTACGTACCACTGCTACGTGTACAAACTGTTATTAAGGAGCCAGGTGTAGGAAGAGGCATCTCCCCTGCAGAACCGCCCTCCTGCCAGCGGAGGAGTTGAGGCTGCTCCGTACCTTCCACCAAAGCCACCTCAGCTGTGAGGCCCCAGGCAGAGACTGCAGTGGTGGCCGTTGTGCACATGCTGTTTTCCAGCAGATGTTAGCTGGAGAACAATAAATGGATTGTAGGAGGTAACCAGAAGATGCTGAGGTTTTGTTAGTACTGCAGTGGGTTTGTATTGGAGAGGTGTAGGTCTAAAATAAAAGGGTGTTGTCTTTGTAATTACTGATTTGAGGTCCACGGTTGTTCTATGGATTAACTTTCCTAGGAAGTGACTTTAGCATTTTTTTTTTCCATTTTCGATCCAGGTTTTCTGACCAGAAAGTGGTTTGAATTCTGTCGTCTTCAGCATAGGTGTCTGCTGCTTGGAAATGTTTCATAATTACTAGTTTCATTGAATAATTCATTTGGCATTTTTAAATGCCGTACAATATTTTTAGGTGTGGGGTATAGATGTTCCCTCTGGGAGGGCAGAAACATGCGTGGGAAAAGCACCAAGTGGCTTTGAGACATCAGAGGTGGCAGACTGCCTTTCGTCACTTGTAAAGGCTTTTGGAAGGCAGGGCTAGAAAAAGAAAAGGTCTTTAAGTTTTGCTGCACAGCAGGCTTTCCCTGCATTGCTTGTGGACATGCTTTCCTAAAATACGGTTCTGTTCCTGTTAAGTTGTTGATTTGATGTGGATTATGTTGATCTGTTGAGGTTCCTGGTGGTGTAGCTGGCTGATAAAGCGTTGACCCAGGGATGCTGTAGATGAAACTGGAAAGGAGGTGACACCACGTCCCCCGCCGGCAGTGGGGGCAGTGTCACCTGAGCCGCAGGCTGGAAAGGCTCCACAGAGCTTGGCAGCGCCCATGCAGCGGTGGTGAAGCTGTCCTCGGCATGATGAAGCTGAGAGAAACAGAGGCAGAGTAGTGCGACTTTGGGGTACTTTAGCAAGAAGTAATTGATCTTTTGTACGCAGCAGTGGTAAGCCTCATTACAAGGAGGGTAATTTGAGTAGACGATGATGCGTCCCGTGTTTTCGTGGGCACGTGTCAGTGAATCCAGATAACCATCCACCTCGAAGAGCATAGATTCTGGGTGGCTGTCTTGGTCTGTACAGTTCGTAGAATGGCCTTTTTGGACTACTGTGCCTGAGAAGCTCCGCAGCTCGTAGAAGAGAAGGTGGTTGGGAATCCAGAGGCCTGGTGAAATTCTGCGTAAAGGACTCTTGCTTCTTCATCTGTCCATATGTGGTAGGACACACAGCACATATTTGGTTCTGTGTCTGCCAGCTATAGGGCTTTACTACTGTCCCTTGGTGTGTCAGATATTCTCGGAAAATTGTTTCTCCCCTGGATTCATGTTCTGTTGAAAGATCTCCCTGTTCACTTGCTACATAGCTGGTGCTCCTGAATAAAAAAGAAAAGTAATATTTAAATTTAACCTTTTGATTTGTTTTGCACATAAACTGCAAAGATAATAGTGGAAAGTCTCTTCAAAAATGTACTGAAACTCGTAGCAGGGCATAAAAAGTTGGTCATTAACATGGAGAACAAAGCTCTTGCCACCTGGAACCATATCTAGTTTTTGCAAACTAGCCTTTTTGCTAAAACACGAGTCAAAAATATTTTTCTGGCTTCTGCCCCCTTACCCTAGACAGAAACAACCGTAAAGTAGAAATAAGCTTACTTTTCAGGAATTAGCAGATGAGTTTTGTGCAATCTGGCTAAACAAACAAGTAAATACCAACCAAAAAAGAAAAAAATATATATAATTACCATCTCAGCAGCTCCAGCTCAGGGTAATAGTAAATATGTTTCTTACTTCCTTTACTGGCTTTTTAAGATGGTTCAGTTTCTACTTCAGCGGATATTGCAATCTTTCTTTTCAAAATTGCTTGGTGAAGAAGAAAGATACTATTTGAAAGAAAGAAGAAAGTTACTGTTATAGTACTCCATACTATATATGGAATAAGAAAGTTGCAGTATCCAAACATTTTTATATATGCACAATCACACCATTCAACAGAAATCTTTGTGTATGGAGTCCAGAGACAGCAGCTCTATTCTCAGTAACCTGGATCATTTCTTCTCACAAAACAATACTTCATTCCACCATATGAAGCTCAAATATCTTAATGAAATATCTATATGCGCCTTACATCCTAACACACAAAAAAAGTCTTTTATGTTCAAATGATACTGTAATTAGAGCATCCTAAATAAAAGCTGTTTGCAATATTGTGTTCTCCACCTTCAGATATACACTCATGTTGAGTGCTGGCACTCACAGATGCTTCCATTCACTCAGAGTATACAAATAGTCTGTCTCACTTCAACTCCCTGCATCATACAGACAGCCTCAGTCCCTAAATGTGTACTTGGGGACAGTGCTTCCAGAGTAGGATTGCAAATGCTGTACACTGCAAAATTGCCCTTCCAGCCATCCCCACCTTCTGGCTTCATTTCACTATCTCCCCACTTCTATTACCATGCACAGAAAGAGAAAGCAGGGCTGCAACCCTGTAAGAACTCCTGGGCTACACTCTTAGAGGGACAATACAGCTTCCCAAGCCAGGTATTTTCAGTTGTGTTATTGTGGCTCACATCAGTCAAGTTTTAAAAGTTCCAGGCAAAAGAAAGGTACCACAAAAGCAGTTGGTCATCCAATAGAAGCTGACCTTTCCAACTAAACTAGAATTTCTGTAGTATTCTCTGCCCTACAGGATTTTAATGCAGATACACAAATACTTATGATCAGGTTCTGAAGCAGGTACTGAAAAAATCACAGCAACCAGCAGTCAGAAAGAACAATAGATGCTGCTATATTGTTTGGACAAAGGACAGGACTCAGCTTAAGCTTTTACTGGAAAACCAAAACTCACTATGCAGAAGTAAATTTTATTACTAAAGTTTTCAAACCTGTAAATCTGTCTATTAAGCACCAAATGGAAGTTAAATGCGTTTTAAGGAAACAGTCAAAGATGGAAAAAAAACATTATAGCCCAAGCTTAGTAAGGCACTAAATGCCCTAATTATGAATATCCTAGCAGAGACCTGAAAACTGATCCTTGGACAGGCATGCAGTGCATTAAAGAAAGTCCACCCATTTCAGTGCTTTCATACCCAAGGCACCTGTTCCAAAGTGACATTTTGCAGTTCATAGCTTCATCAGGTTGGGTGTTGTCCCATTTGTTCAAGCTTGACAAAGAAAAATGTGGGTACATCCTAACTCTCACTTATATCCACTTTAATATCTCTCTGCACATTTAAGCCATGTCTAGCTCTGAATTTCTGAACCGTGTGTTCCTTACACAGGGCACCATTAAAAATGAAAGATATTTCCTAAAATACTGCATTTAATTGTAAGGATCAAGATCTCTCAGTATGTGTAACTCTTGATGGCAAAAACCCTCAGAAGACTACAAGTTTGTACTCTATTTAGTGCAACAGTTTTCCCAGCTAGCTGTTACAAGAAGAAATCTCTCTTCCATGCAAAATCCCTCTAACTCAAGTCCACCTTAACTTACTGAAGAATTAGATGTGCACTGATTCACCCTTTTGGTGAATCACTATGTCAGGCAGTTTTAACCAAGAACAAAAGTCGTACCTGAAGTACTATAGGGTCTATGCAGGTAAACTTTTTTTCTTTTCAGTAGAGGTACTCAACTGAGCACTTCAGCAGAAGAATTTTGGGATTTTTTTCTGCAAGAGTTCATATAGGAAATAAACAAAATACCTAAAAGACAGACAGCTGGAAGGGAAAAGTAAATGGGAAAAAAAAAAAACAAAACAAAAAAAACATATCAAACTACCCGTGACAGTATTTAAACATAAGTGTCTCAGTTACTCTCCCCACTAATTACAGGGCTACAAAGATGATCGAGGGGCTGGAGCACCTCTCCTACAAAGAAAGGCTGAGAGAGCTGGGGCTGTTCAGCCTACAGAGAGAAAGCTCTCGGGTGACTCCATTGTAACCTTTCAGTACTTAGAGGGGACTTATAAAAAAGATGGGGAGCAACTCTTTGCTAATCAGATAATGACAGCACAAGGGGGAATGGTTTTAAACTAAAAGAGGGGAGATTTAGATTCAAGGATAGGAGGAAATTCTTTACTCAGAGGGTGGTGAGGCAGTGGAACAGGTTGACCAGAGAGGTTGTGGATGCCCCATCCCTGGAGGTGTTCAAGGCCAGGTTAGATGAGGCCCTGAGCAATCTGATCTAGTGGTGGCGTCCCTGCCTGTGGCAGGGTGGTTGGAACTAGATGATCCTTGAGGTCCCTTCCAACCCAGACCATTCTGTGATTCTGTGAACTATGCATTCTTCTTTGCTATGTTACACCCAGTTCTTGGAATTTCACAGCTACTGTCCAGCAAGAGTGAAGTGTTGGAAGTTTCTGCAGTCCCCCCCAGCTACACTAAGCTACACTAAAGCTTGACATACCTTGGAGCCTCCATCCAGATCACTTCTATTTTGACCTCCAGCTTTATTTAAAGGTTCATTTCATTATTCAGTCACAAAGATCATGACCATAAAGGTCTTTTTTTTTTTCCTTTTTTTTTCTTTCTTTTTTTTTTCTGGCTAAACCTTGGGGTAATCATTAGGTACCTTCTGGAATGACAGGGGTGGAAATGATATTTTGCTGTACATACATAAGGGAAGCTTTTTCTCCTCCCTTCACTAGAATCTCTGAGCTAAAAGAAAACAGCTTTGAAAAGAAACACATTATAATACACTCTTATTCAGGAGCTCAGCAAACTGGAAAAAGCTCATACATCTCCAGATTGGTGAGAGAAGCCTCTAGCACACATTCGTTTCCTCAGAGTGTGCTACAGCCAGCACTTCATCAATCCAGTCTGCATTACCTTTCTGTGTGCAACGTTCTTGGTGCAAACAAATCCATTCATCACCATGGAGTCAAGATTCTTTCCACCAGGAATCTAACAGAGCAAAAGAAGTCAAACACTTAGAACTGTTATACATTCCCATAACTTCTAAATGCTGTAAACCTAACAGAATAGCTATTGTGACTACTGTGCAAGCTTCCTCTATACCCTCAATTATCAGATGAAAGATCAGGTGCTGTCATGCTGGACACACAACTCTTTTCCTTAAAGTCTGGCAAACTAGAGACAACAACGTGAAAGCAAGTATCAAGTTCCAGGATCTCCAAGCTCCTCCCAACAAATACAGATTTGCAAATTCAAGTACACACTGGAAGACAATAAGGGAACAGAAGTTCTGCAGGCCGTTGGGAGCATATGCCTTTGCACATACTGTTTTCACTAATAATGAACAAGAGTTGTAATGACAAAAGAGAATAAACAAACCTCTACTTACTATTTGAACACAAAAAGTTGACTGGTCTTCCTACAGTCACAATCAGTCACAGGAGTAACAAACATGAATCAGGTTCCTAATGACATGTTTCAGAGTGTGTTTCTGTTACTGACATATAAAATCCCCATGAGAGTTTCCACATCTGAACATCTACTTTTTGAAACTAGGCTTCAGGACAGGAAGCATCAGTTGTTGCTGCCTCAAGAGATGCTACAGAATTGTCATAAGTAACATAAGGCTCTGCTCATATCTTAACTTGCTTCCAAATGAAAGAAGCCTCCCAAGACAAACTTCTGCCAAGCAAAAATAAGCCTGAGCCTGTGAACCTCAGTGACACTGCTTCCTTAGAGGTCTCAGAAGAAACTCTGCATGCCACAGCTCCAGCCTTACAGTTCAGCAATGTCATCTCTGGGACATCTGGTAGACCTGAAAGTACCATCCCATAACAATCAAGTTTTCCTCCAAAAAAAGTAGTTGTAATTAGCATGGGAAGAGTTAAATCCTCCACAGCGGGGAGTTACAGGGCAATAGATTGATACACAGAGTCCTGAAGGTTACTTATCCAGCATACCTCTCCAATCCAAGCATAAAACACGCAGAAGCTAAAAAAGAATTTGAGTCATTACAGAAGTGTTGCTCTTCCCTACCTTCCTATCCCTACCATCCTACAGCCTGAAAGAAGAGGTCAGCTCCAGAGCATTATATAAAGCACTTAAATCCTTTCCCAGGATACAAAGTTCTTTCTTTACAACTTTTCCTAGAAATCCGCATTATCCAAAGGCCATGTTGGCCAATTACATCACTGAACATGCTGAGGGTAGCGGGGATGACCCTTCTCTTCAAATAGCAGGTGCTGCCAGCATGTGCATTCTTTGTCTTTCCTTACATCCACTGTCTGAAGCTTATTCTTTTGATGTCGCTGGCAGATATCCATGTCATCATCTCTGTTCTTGACAGCAGGATGTACAGTTTGAACTACCTGACAGACCACAGGTACAAGGATATCCCTCCACGACAGGGACAGAGACTCATTGTACAGAAGTTGCTGAAGCAGTGCCATCAGGTGGTTGTGATTAGCAGAGCTGTAAAAAAACAACCACAGCAACAACAAATTGTGCTGAGGAAGATATAGAGCAGCGTTTAATTGAAGTCACCTTTCAGAAGTTAATTTCAGAGAGTCAACTCTCTGGTCCTCTGTTTCAACATATAAAACCACAGGCAAGAAAAAAATCAAAATATACTGTAAAAACGTTGTTTTCTTAATGTAAATTAGTTCTTTGTGTTGTCCACAGATCAAGTCCCACTGAAAGCTGGTGGAACAGGAGGGCTTCAGGAACTGTTACTTAAGATATGCAAAATCCTTTTTCTATAATTTTCTTACAGCAGCCTTTCCATGGCTTGTTTCTCCCCATTCTCTTCTCTCAGCAGATCCAGATTGCAGTGGTGCCAGCCTAGGGTTGTAAAAAAGAGTTCTTTGGACTTCTCCACTCTCCTGTTGAACAATGACTCTGCAAGAGACAAACAAACCTTGTTAATATAGAGTTTGCAGCTGAATACCTGCATCTTTCTGAAAGGCTACTTCGAAAATGAAAGAATTTACTAAGACATAAGTCTGAGCCTCTTAAAAGACTGAGTTTGAGCTAGAAGTCATGGTAACAGGACACTGCAAACAATACCAAGTATAACAGTTGTGAGTACACAAAGGAAAAAGCGAATTACTGAAATTCTTGTACTGGCACTATACAGCAGATATTACTTCCAGAAGAACAAATTAAGATATGAGACAAAACAAAAGTTACATCCCAGTTTTGCCTATAAATAAGCAGCAAATTCAAAGTACTTTATCTATATTCATAATACATAATCGTAATGCCTTTTAGATTTGAAACATTAGTCAAAGGCACTAATTTGCTCCACAGAAAGCTGCTGCTTTGAAGACCTACACATGTAAGTGGCAGTAGAAAGATCAAGTTATTCCATACAGGCT
Source organism: Anser cygnoides (assembly GCF_040182565.1). Lineage (NCBI taxonomy): Eukaryota > Metazoa > Chordata > Aves > Anseriformes > Anatidae > Anser > Anser cygnoides. Next base: position 14,112,376 of record NC_089880.1, read on the forward strand.
GCAGCACAAGTAGCCAAAATATCTTGGTAAAGGCCTTGTTTAGCATGTCTCCCAAACATAGTTTTAAAAAAATGCTGTGCTACTGATGAACCTTTACATAACTTGTATTCCTGAACCCAACCACCACCCCTTTGCTAGTCGGGTGCAAAGTGAGATGCAAGCAGACTGGCTCAACTAGCCTGTCACAGTATTTAATACTACAGAATTCTCTTTTCTCTCTGAAGTTTAAGAATTTTCCATAAAGAACGTGGCACAAGTTTTCCAAGAATCTCAGCACACCATCTCACACCCTTTCACCTATCAGATACACAAGCATCTCTTCATTATGTTAAACGGGATGCCAATGAAGGCTGTATCACCTGGATAGGATACTTTTTTTTTTTTTTTAATTCTAAATGTCAGCATAAACTGTAGTCATTTCTGGTTTTGGAAAGAGAAAGCATGTTTCGACAGTGCAGAGTAGTGTGTCGTCCCCCCACATGGTCAAGCATCACTTGGTGGTGGGAAGTAGAGAGTAATTTCTTTCCTCTCTCTCTGTGCTTCCACATGGCTTTTTTTTTTCTTCTTCTTTTTCCCCTTTCCTTTTCCCTTTAGTTAAACTATTTAATTAATAATAATTTTCCATTATTAATTATTTTTCCTTTAATTAAATTATCCTTATCTCAACCCGTGAGTTGTTTTTTTTCCTTTTCTTCTTCCCTTCCTCTTCTGAGGAGGAGGAGTAATAGAGTGGTTGTGGTGGAGTTCAGCTGCCTAGCAAGGTAAAACCACTACGAAGGGATGAAAGCTAAACAACAAGAAGGAAAAAAAAACAGCTGTAGGAAGATTCCAGACTGACCTATGGTAAACCTTTGCTCATTAAGGGTCATTAACATAGTAAAAATCATATCCACCAAAATGCTAGTGTATACAAATATGGAATTTGTTATGTCCCTGACCCCTCCCCCACTGGTCATCTGCAATGCACAAACTCAGTAGACATAAGTTGGGTGAGCCAAGACGGCCAATCATAAGTAGCCAGAGAGGTAGTTTCACAAATTTGCTTTGTATAAATAATGGTGATTCAAGTCAGAGGTGTGCTTGCTTTGTGAAAGATTGCCAAGTACCTGCAGCATTATGTAATTAAATATTTAATTAAAAGACCTTTGTGTGGATTCTGATTCCATGTGTATATTGGTGAGGCGCACCGGGCATGAACCCATGGATAACAAAGTTGTGTAAAGGTTGTAAAAGGGTGTTGAGGGCTACCAAATGGCTTCTGTTGTGAACACTATTTCATGAGAGACTTAGATGGGGTTGATGTTGAGTTAGGGTTATTGTTAGGGTTTGGGTTAGGGTTTGGAGGGAGAGGTTGGGTTACTGTTTGGAGAGAGAGTGAAGAATCCTGCTGTGAGTAGGGTTGTGTAAAGGCTGCCAAAGGAAGTTGAGGGCTGCCAAAAGTTTTCCATTGTGATCTGTATTTCATGGGAGCCCTAGCTAGGGTGTGTTTTTGACCTGGAGTGTTCTCCATGTTTAAGCTTAGGCAGAGGTTAGAATCATAGAATCATAGAATCATTAGGGTAGGAAAAGACCTTAAAGATCATCAGGTCCAACCATCCCCCTACTACCAATGTCAACCACTAAACCGTGTCCCTAAGCACCACGTCAAGTCTCTCCTTAAACACCCCCAGGGACCGTGACGCCACCACCTCCCTGGGCAACCTGTCCCAATGCCTGACTGCTCTTTCTGAGAAGAAATGTCTCCTCATTTCTAACCTAAACCTTCCCTGGCACAACTTGAGGCCATTGCCTCTTGTCCTATCACTAGTTACCTGTGAGAAGAGGCCAACCCCAGCTCCCCACACCTTCCTTTCAGGGAGCTGCAGAGAGCAATAAGGTCTCCCCTGAGCCTCCTCTACTCCAGAGTAAACAACCCCAGTTTCCTCAGCCGCTCCTCACAGGACTTGTGTTCCAGGCCCTCCACCAGCTTCATAGCCCTTCTCTGGACACGCTCCAGGGCCTCGATGTCCTTCTTGTAGTGAGGGGCCCAAAGCTGAACACAGCACTCGAGGTGCGGCCTCACCAGAGCAGAGTACAGGGGGACGATCACCTCCCTGGCCCTGCTGGCTGCACTATTCCTGATAAAAGCCAGGATGCTGTTGGCCTTCTTGGCCACCTGGGCACATTGCTGGCTCATGTTCAGGTGAGCATTGACCGACACCCACAGATCCTTTTCCTCTGCACAGCTTTCCAGCCACTCTGCCCCAAGCCTGTAGCACTGCATTGGGGTTGTTTTGGCCAACGTTCAGGACCTGGCACTTTGGTTGATAAAGGATAATAAAGCAAAGACTACTGTTGTGATTAGGGCTGTGAAAGGGCTGCCCAAGGAATTTGAGGTATATGAAAAAGCTTCTCATTTTACTGCTATTTCATGGGAACCCTATCTGGGTTGGATGTTGGAACTGCCCATGACTCAGTGTTAGGTATAAGAACACGGTTAGGATTTGGAGAAAGTGAAAGCACAAGACAGATATTCCAAGTTAACAACTGGCTGCGCTGCTGGCATTGGCAACAGGGATTTGGCGTCTACGACCATGGAACCCTGTCTGAAGATCAAGAACTGATGGGGAGAGACGGGATCCACCTCACTAGGAGGGGTACGTGTGTCTTTGCTAACAGGTAAGCCAACCTGGTTAAGGAGGGCTTTAAACTAGGAGAGACAGGGGAAGGGGAGAATTACAGGGACAGAGAAGGCAGCAATAAGTGGCTCAAGTTAGGATGCCTCCAGCAGGTGCATGCAGCCAGGGAAGTGAGTGTAGAACATGACTGTGAAGGATCCTCTTGCACCCCTCCTGGGAAACCTGTAGGCTTGATCACCTCCCTGAAATGTTTACACAAGCAATGCACAAAGCATGGGCAATAAACAGGATGAATTGGAGATCTGTGTGAGGTCATAAGGCTACGATCTTATTGCAATTACAGAAACGCGGTGTGATAGCTCATATGACTGGAATGCTGTCATGGAGGGCTATGTGCTTTTTAGGAAAGACAGGCCGGGAAGGTGAGGTTAGGGGAGTTGCACTCTATGTGAGAGAGCAACTGGAATGCATTGAGCTCTGCCTAGGGGTGGATGAAGAGCGAGTTGAGAGCTTATGGGTAAGGATTAAAGGGCAGGCTACCATGGCTGACACTGTTGTGGGATTTTGCTACAGGCCACCTGATCAGGAAGAGGAAGTAGCTGAAGCCTTCTACAGACTGATGGAAGTAGCCTCACAGTCACAGGCCCCAGTTTTCATAGGGGATTTTAGCCACCCTGAAGTCTGCTGGAAAGAACATAGAGCTAGGTGCAAACAGTCCAAGAGGTTCCTGCAGAGCATTGATGATAACTTTTTGACACAGGCGGTCGAAAAGCCAAAGAGGAGAGGTGTGCTGTTGGATCTTGTGCTTACAAACACAGAAAGGCTGGCTGGAGATGTAAAGGTTGAGGGCAGCCTTGGCTGCAGTGACCATGGGATGGTGGAGTTCAGGATCTTGCAAGGAGGAAGCAGGGAAAGAAGTAGGATCGCAACCCTGGACTTCAGGAGAGTTACCCTAGGCCTTTTCAGGGACTTACTTGGAGGAATAGCATGGGTCAGGGCCCTAGAAGGAAAGGGAGTCCATGACAGGCAGTCAGTATTTAAACATAACTTCCTCCAAGCTCAAGATCTATGCATTTGTATGAGCAAAAAGGCAAGCAAAGGGACAGAAGACTTGTTTGGATGAGCAAGGAGCTCCTGGAAGGACTCAAGTGGAAGATGGAAGTATACAGAATACGGAAAAGGGGACAGGCCACTTGGAAAGAATATAGGGACATTGTCAGAGGATGCAGGGATGTGACGAGGAAGGCCAAGGCCCATTTGGAGTCACATCTGGCAAGGGGTGTCAAGGGCAACAAGAAGGGCTTTTTCAAATATATCAGTACCAGAAGGTAGACTAGGGAAAATGTGGGCCTGCTGCTTACTGAGGTGGGTGCCCTGGAAGAAGGCAGAATTACTGAATACCTTCTTTGCTTCAGTCTTCACTGATAAGACTGTCTGACCCTAGACAAGGGAAGAAGTCTGGAGAAAGGAGGACTTTCCCTTGGTCAAAGAGGATCAGGTCAGAGATCTCTTAGGCAAACCTGACACCCACAAATCCATTAGCTGTTTTCCAAAACCACAATTGATACAATCTGGTAAGGACTGTCACTTTACTGCAGTTGTGCTTCAAGAGTGGGCAAAGTCTGGGGGGGTTCCATACTCTGTTATCCACAGGCAAATGGAATAGTGGTGCAGACAAAGTCTCTTAAAATGGTTCTTGAAACCCCACAATCCAGGCTGGACAAACCAGCTCTGGGGTATGATATCCAGAATAAATGACCAGTGGGGAATAAATAGATGCCCATGGCTAAATCCTTTCTCTCCTTGACCTCCTTCTCTCTGGGGAACAAATTAATCTGGCCCAATGTCATGTTATCCTGGACAACTGGTACTGGTAGAACTCCCTAAGATGGGGCAGGTTCCTCTAGTACTGAAAACATCACTCAATAAGTACGCCTGGTTGGCCACTGATGCCCATGCCAGAGAGCATAAAATCAACACAAGATGGATTATTCCTTCCTTTTAAAAACGGGTTAGAGAAAGGACCAAGTTTTCCTCTTCTTTTTCTTGCAGGGAGAAGAGGAAAAAAACCAATCTCCACCTGTCAAGTGTGTCTGTGTTATCAGAACACATGCTAATGGTTAGCCTTTGTTTAGCCTTTGTTTGTTGGTTTGCTAGTAGTTTTAGGATGCACGTCACTTCTATATTGGACAATCCTCTTTTTCCTCCCCACCATCAGTTATGAGGAGAAAAGAGGTAGTAGGCACAATAATTCTCCAAACCTTGCAGAGAAACTAATCCAGGGATTTGTGAGAGTTTACAACCATGCCGACCAGGGAATATGTATAGCCCTTCCCCAGTCTGCTAACCAAGGAGTGAGATTTTTTATTCCTCTGCTGAATACACCTCTTGATCTAACACACGGTCAGATTTTGGAGATTTTGGATACAGAAATCACATCACAGAAGAATTCATTTTCTAAGCAAAACAATGTGAAAATAGGAAAGAGGAGGCAGTTGTGACCTCTGTTATAGTTGATACCGAGCCAAAAGGACACATGGTTTTCTCCCTGATGGAGCAATGGAGTCAAATCTGAAATATTTTATGAGCAGATAGGTCAAACCTTTACTATGTTTAGTTAGACAGAAGGAAGTTTAGAAACTTCGTATCCCTGATGCTACCTTATCCCTGATGCTAACTTAATCACTATTTAGTCATCTTTATTTTTAAGAACATAGAGACTTCTATCTCAAAGTGAGGGCTAGATGACCCAGGCCTGGGGGATGTGTCAGAACATTAGCTGAGGAACTCATGGTATGCATATGTTCTTGGATGTGTAAATGACTTAGATTAGAAAGTATGCTGAAGTTGAAACAGCAAGATAGGAAAGAACAAGTTGACCTGAGCATGCACAAGAACTGGGTTCAACCACCAAACACAGTGAGGAAGACTACTGACAGCCACCAGAAGACCTCAAAAGACCACCAGTAGAAACAAATGAGCATGTGTCACGGACATTTACATATTCTAATAAGTTCTGGGAAATGGCATGAATATATTAATTATTTCTTTGAAATCTAATGAAAATGTATCTTCTGCTTGCATATAACCCCCGTAGCTTGAACAATTTGGCATGCACACTACGTACAGTGATCCCCTGTGTGTCTGGCACAATGATTAAAGAATGCTTGCTTTCCAAAACTGCAGATTTAGTTTCTTTGACTGGCTTTTATGGTATCACAACTCCTAAGTCAATACAAAGAAGCAATGAAAACATGACGACAAGTAGAGCGAGGATTGATAAGGAGAGGAGAGAACACAGCACTTCTGGTCCAATACACTAGTAAGATACATTTGAGGAAAATTCAGAGGGAATTGAAAAAATCATGAGCACCTGCAAAGCCAGATACCTGAAACCGCCCCATCAGACACCCTGCAACTATTGAACTCACAGTAACGTCCATAAGCAATGGACCTGGTGCTGCTGTATCAGCTACCCAGCCAGCAGTGACTGACAGACATCTGAGGGGAGTGTGAGGCCCAGCAGCCACCTGATAGGACCCCACGGATGAATGTCCATCCATGACCCTTCCTTTGCTGGCTTCCCCAAGGCTACCCTTTCCTATCCCAGAAGCCAAACTCTCTTCTGTGATCCCCGTGCCAATGGCTCTACCAGAAGAGATGGAAATATTCTGTGAGCATGGCTGGACATCCCCTGGGTGATGCTGAGATGAGCCACAGGGGAAGTGGGATCATCAGTGCAGTTTCTGGGCCAGCCAGGCAATCACAGCGTCCCCACTTCTCCATGGGGCAGCTCCAGGGAAGGGAAGGGGTTTGTTGTCCTCATCTCTCTGCGTCTGACTGTGTCTGAGTTGGGTGTGCGGGCTCAGCCTGCAGCAGCCCCGTACGGGCCTTCCCCGTGACCCTGCTGCAGCCAGATGCAGACACGGAGCGGGGAACCCGGGTCCCGGTTGTGCTTGGGTGGGTAACGGGCACCCCACTAAAGGCAGGGGAGGCACCCTGGCCTGGATTGTGTTTGAAGGTTATCAGGGTGTCCTGCCTCAAACTTCCCCTCAGCTGAGGTTTCAGTTCTGCCTTCTGCACCGAAGTGGGCACCCCCCAGGGAAGGGGAAAAGAAACTGTGGGTGAGGGGATGTGCCAGGGGACAGCCAGAGAGGAGCAGTGGCTAGGGGACCTGGTGATGAGGCCGGGTGTGCTTTCCCTGTTCTACCTGTACCCAGTGGGTGATTTTGGCACTGGTGCCTGATCTGAGTGGGGACCCTCTTCTAGTTTGCCCCAGTGCTGCCATACCCATCCTGCCACCATCCTCCCTGGGGCCAGGCCACCCTGCTGAGCCACAGCTGGATGCTGATTACAATGGCAGCCAGGAGGGTAAACTGCATTTTAGGATGCATTAAGCACAGCATAGCCAGCCAGGCAAAAGAGGTGATTCTCCCACTCTTTTTAGAGTTGGCGTGGCTTCACGTTGAATATTGCGTGCCGTTCTGGACTCCACAATATCAAAGGGATATTAAGATCCTAGAAAGCATCCAGAGGAGGGTAAGAAAGTTGGTAAAAGGGATGAAAGGTAGGTCTTATGGAGAGAGGCTGGTGACACTTTGTCTAGTCTGGAGAAGAAAAGGCTAAAGAGGTGACCTACAACTTCATGAAGAGGGGAATCTGAGAGGCAGGTGTTCCACACAGGAATGGCACAAAGCTCTGCTAGGAGAGGGTTCAGACTAGATCTAGGGAAAAATTCTACGTGACAATGGAGAGATGGAGTGAGGGCTGTGGCTCCTGCAATTCCCATTTCTATGGCCTGGAGGCACTTGGAGAGGGGAGACAGTGGGTGACACCGAAAATGGTGGGAAGAGAAGGGGAGCGCCAGGTTGCAGCCCAACCCCAAGCTGTCTCCTGGGAGGTGTCAGAGCCCCACAGCACTGTGGGGGAGCAGAGAAGCAGAGATTTCCCCTGCACTGCCCACCCCCAACATGTCCCTAGCCGTAGCCCTTCTGCCTCAGGAGTACTGGGCTCCCCACAAGCTGACAGAGCTCAGCCAATGTCAGGTGGCAGGGGGAATGGTGCCGGGACAGCAAGTGGGGACTGTTGTCCCCTCCACACCCCTCGTGGGGTACCTCTGCACCGGGCCTCAGTCCCCAGGATCCAGGGACAGTGACAAACAGGCATGGGGCCAGAGCCCATCATGGGAGAATGGAGAGCCAAGGCACGATGCTGGGCTGTTGAAATGGAGTTTGTGTCCCCCATGGGAAAGATGGTCACATCGTGGCAAACCTGCACAGTTCATTTCCAGGGGTGGCAGCACAGGTGGGATAGAGATTTCTGTGCCATGCAGGGTTGATAGCTCCAGATGCAAATGGCAGCTAGAGACATTCCCATCACTGACAGTGAACATGGCCCACAGCCAGGCTGGACCCCAACCCTCACCAGCAGTGGAAAAGAGGAGCTGGCCACCTGCACCTTCTAGGTACTGAGGTGCCACCATGTCCATAAGGAACCCTACCTACAGCAAGTGGGACAGCCTCACACCCATCCACGTTCCCCCGACTCTCACAGCCCAAGGCCAGGGTGCCAGAGCCCAACCCCGCCTTGGAAGGAACCTTGGGGCCCTCCCCAAAACCTCAGTGCTTGTTCTATTGGGTGCCAGGCACACGCTGACACAGCGGGACCTTCCTGGGTAGAGCTGCCTTGGCGAGAAGCGTGCAGCCCTGGCTCCTTCAGTCCTTTTCTCCTCCTGCAGTACCTGCAAACTTAGGGTCTCACCACTTTCACCATGCATCACCCTCTCTTCCTCCTCCTCGTCCTCCTCCTGCCTGGCACATGGGCAGATCCAGAAGGTAAGCGGGAGTCCTTCCTCACCCCCTCTATCCTTCTGTGGACCTCACAGGCGAGCTTCTCCTTTTTCCCTGCCCGTTCCATGTGTTTGCCACTGCAGCCCTGCTTTTCCTCTGGCTACACACCTCCTCCCTGACTGGAATGCATCCAACTCTAACGGTTATGGAGGGTGGGAGATGGGGCTGCCAAGGCCACAGTGTTCTTGTGGGGGAGGCAGGGGAGCACAGGTTCCTATGACCTTGAGGATCCATCCCTCTATCCCTTTGCTTTCCCCAGGCCTCTCCCTGTGTTCCCCTCTCCCCTTGCTGACTCATAGGGTCTCCCATAGGGTCCTTCACCGTCCGGCTGCTCCAGATTTCCACTTTCCAAAACACCTCCTCTGTGGACACAGAGGGATTGGGCCTGCTGGAAGACATAGAGCTTGGGGCTCTGGACAAGCGCACCTGGAACATCCACTTCTATCAGCCCTGGGTGCGCCCAGCCCTGCCCCGCAGTGACTGGGACACCATTGAGAACATGATAAAAATCTACCTGCAGAAGTTCAGCCACCTGATCAATGATGGTGCTAGTAAGAGGGATGTGCCCTGTGAGTATCTGGCGTTCTCAGCATCTCCACTCCGAACTGGAGTCCAGGAGGTGGGGAAGGACCCAGTGCTGTGCCCGAGACACTGACCACACCCCCATCCCCTCACACCATATCTCTCTCCTCTCTGCCCTTCCAGACCCTTTTGTGGTCCAGTGCGTGGCAGGCTGTGAGCTATACCCCAACAGGACCTCCCGCGCCTTTGCCTATGTGGGCTACAATGGCCAGGACTTCCTCAGCTATGATGTGGACCTTGGCAAGTGGATCCTCTATGAAGACACCGATCTGGCACGGTATGTTCAGGCCACTCTCCAGAACTACACCGCCTTCAGTGAGCTGGTACAAGTCCTCTTCAACGATACCTGTGTCGATGACATGGAGTTGTTACTACAGTATGGGAAGGCAGCTCTGGCGAGACGAGGTGAGACCGCCCCGACTCAGACACAGCCCACCCCAAAGGCCCCCACTACGGGGACCGAGTTATGCCCCCGCTGGGGTTCTCTCTGACCCTTGCTCTTACCCTCACCCAGAGCCACCCGTGGCCACCGTCTTCGCTCGTGCACCTGGCCCAGCCCAGCTCCTGTTGGTTTGCCGTGTCACCGGCTTCTACCCGCGGCCCATCAGTGTGGCCTGGCTGCGGGATGGCCAGGAGGTGCTGCCAGGCCCGGCGCTCACCACTAGTGCCATCTTGCCCAACGCTGACCTCACCTACCAGCTCCGCAGCGTCCTGGCCGTGAACCCTGGCGATGGGCACAGCTACACCTGCCGTATACGCCACTGCAGCTTGGGTACTCGCAGCCTCCTCATCCCCTGGGGTAGGTTCTAGGGATGGGGATGATGCACCGTCCTACACCACCAGACAGGCACGGGTAATGGATGAAAGTTATAAAGCTCATGGTCACCCGCTCTGTCTGTTTCTCAGGGAACTCGAAGGCTGTGCTGATCTCGGGGCTTGTGGCTGCTCTTTCGGCAGGTGTGACTGTGGCTGCCATCGTGGTGCTTTGGGTCTGGAGACGTAGGTGAGGCTCTTCCTGCCTTGCTGCGTGGCACTGGGAGAGGAGGGGAAGAAATGGCCCCGGGGGGTCACTGCATTCAGCAGCATAGCTCCTGCTCCAGCCTCACTGGATGTTGGCTGTGTGTCCAGGAGGTCTCTGAAATGTAGCACCAAAGAACTCGGTCTCTCAAAAGGTTTGTCCCCCTCTCATTTCAGAAAATACCAGAAGATGGAGGAATCAGAGCCCAGGAGCTCCATCGTGAGTAATGAAGCTTAGCCCAGGAGACAGCAAACAATAGCCTTTTGATTCCCCCACCCTCATGAAGATAAAATCTCTACCTTGTTCTGCTGCAACAAACCCCTGGGCACTGCCAGAAGTGAGATTGACTTGACTTGGAGCTCCAGTGGGAAAACCTGGGCAGGTCCTGACCTGTTTCAATTTACTAAATAGACAGGCGTACAAGTCTGAGACCTTTTTGCTCCTTATATGTAAAGATATATATATATAAAGATCCCTTACCTCATGGATCTGCCTGTGCACCTGCTGAAGCTTTTTAAGGTACACCAGTCCCCAGTGACAATTTCTACTAGTTCTGGTATAACAATATATTTAGGCAGTAAGCTGTGTTCTTCTATTGTAACTTTCTACTACCTTTTTTTTCTTTCTTTTTTTTTTTTCTTCCTCCCAAAAACTGCCTTTATTAACTATATTCCAGAAATATTTATGCTGAACCTGAATTATGGCATGCAGACTAACACCACTTGGCCACAAACCATGTTTGAAAGCATTGAGTAACACTGAAACTGATTTAATCTGTGGGAGTGACAGATATGTATAAAATGAAATTAAACATTGATATTTTCATCAAGAACACTTCTTTCCTCTGGGTTTTGGTGGGCTTATGGAAGTTTCGGCCAGCTGCAAATGGAAACGGGAGTGTGGCACCACTGAATTATCAGTGCTAATTGCAGGAAATACCAGAGCAATAATAATAACAATTAGAAATTATTTGTGCATATACTAACATGTTCTTAAGTATTTCATGGAAAAAAGCAACTGTGCATACAGGGGCAAAGTGTCCCCAAACCTCCTGAATGAGGGGAAAAAGGAAGTCAACCTCTCATCAGACAGTGGAGTTTAGACATATATACGAAGAAATTTAGTTTATGCTCCCAGTCACCCACTTGAACATGAGGCTTCAAAAGGTTTTGTTTCACAGGCAGCTTCCTCAGAAAGTTTCACAGGAAAGGTTTCTGGCACCCATGTGTGAGTCAACCAGCTGAGTCACAAGAAAATACCACTGGCTTGTGGCCACATCCACCACAGCTATGCCAATGCCTATGAACCATAATGCTGTGGGCAGGATTGAATTTCCATGACAGCCAAAGTCATCTGCTGGTGTTGCAGGGTTGAGGGGTCTCGATGCAGAGAAGATTGTACTGAGACTCACCTGATAGCTTGCTGGGCTAGGACAGATGGATGAAACGTTCAGCTTTGGCAAGGGCTCGTCTCAGGACTGGGAGGCTGCAGTCTCAGCACCAACAGGACATACAGGCAATTTGTTCCCTGAACACAGAGTGAGCCTGGAGCGAAACATTCCACAGTGCTTGGAAGATGCTGCAGGCTGAAGTCCGACCGCTGAAGCTGAAGAACAGGGAGCCAAACGCTCTCCTCTGATCCCAGTGCCAGTGACCCTGCCAGGAGAGATGGAAATATTCTGTGAGCACGGCTGGACATCCCCTGGGTGATGCTGAGATGAGCCACAGGGGAAGTGGGATCATCAGTGCAGTTTCTGGGCCAGCCAGGCAATCACAGCGTCCCCACTTCTCCATGGGGCAGCTCCAGGGAAGGGAAGGGGTTTGTTGTCCTCATCTCTCTGCGTCTGACTGTGTCTGAGTTGGGTGTGCGGGCTCAGCCTGCAGCAGCCCCGTACGGGCCTTCCCCGTGACCCTGCTGCAGCCAGATGCAGACACGGAGCGGGGAACCCGGGTCCCGGTTGTGCTTGGGTGGGTAACGGGCACCCCACTAAAGGCAGAGGAGGCACCCTGGCCTGGATTGTGTTTGAAGGTTATCAGGGTGTCCTGCCTCAAACTTCCCCTCAGCTGAGGTTTCAGTTCTGCCTTCTGCACCAAAGTGGGCACCCCCCAGGGAAGGGGAAAAGAAACTGTGGGTGAGGGGATGTGCCAGGGGACAGCCAGAGAGGAGCAGTGGCTAGGGGACCTGGTGATGAGGCCTCCCTGGGGCTAGGCCACCCTGCTGAGCCACAGCTGGATGCTGATTACAATGGCAGCCAGGAGGGTAAACTGCACTTTAGGATGCATTAAGCACAGCATAACCAGCCAGGCAAAAGAGGTGATTCTCTTTTGAAGAGAGAAGGGGAGCGCCAGGTTGCAGCGCAACCCCAAGCTGTCTCCTGGGAGGTGCCAGAGCCCCACAGCACTGTGGGGGGGTGGGGATGCAGAGAGGTGGCCCTGAGCCGTCCCGAGTGGAAGAAGCTCTCTGGAAACGGGGTGCAGCCGCCCTGCAATAGGCCTTGTGCAGCACGTGGCAGGGATGGAGGAGTTGTGGACTAGGGAGACCACAGCCAGCGGTGCCCTCCCCCTGTCCCAGCTCTGACATCATGCCTGGCCGTGTGCTGCCACTCTAAGGCTCCAATGGCAGGTAGTGGGGAATGGTCTTTTAAGTAAAAGTTTGACTCTAGGTTACGGTTGTATTGCATGCTGATTAACAAGATTTTAACCCTATCTGCAGAGGGCTCAGGTCAGAGAAAGGTCTATATAACTCAGAGTTCTAGGAATTCTGTGCAAATGTAAGCTGCTCTAAATGCGATAGTTAGTAGACAATAAACTACAGCTATAATTATTGTTTATATGCAATAATAAATCTCTAATTGTATCCACAACTCCGTGGCCAGTCCTCATTCTCAAGGGTCCCTAAAAGAACCTGCCTGTCCTCTGTAGTGCCAGATGACAGGCCCTTTCCCCTCCCCACCCCTCCCAGGGTTCTTTCTTCTCATGCTCTTGCTGCTGCGGCCTTGCTATGGGCACCATGCAGCTCTCTTGGTCCCTCTTTCTCCTTCTCCTTCTGTTCTTCCTCTTCCTCTTGCTCTTCCTCCCCCTCTCTGGGACATGAGCAGACTTGGAGGCAAGTTGGAGGCCCAGCTCATCCCCATCTATCCCCATTCCTCCACTGTGGGACCCCATAAGAGTAGCAGGGGGTTGGACACAGCCAGGCCACTACCCCCTGCATGGAGGGGTCGGTTCCCAGCACCAGGGGGGCACTCTCCACTTCACAGCATGCCAAGGTGCCCCGTTCTTGCCCCCTCCACTCCTGCTTCTAGTTCTGGGCTCACTGCTTCACACTAACCTGTGGGGCCAGGGTCTCTCAGACAAACCTGGGATGCTGTTGTATCTCCAAAGGTGTGTGACTCCTGCAGGCAGCCTGTGAGCACCAGGAGGTCTCAGACCCTGGTGGCACAACAGACCTGCACCGGACTCCAGCCCTTTGAGGAGTTCCTGGGTACCACCCTGATCCTGCGGGATCATTTCTCTTGTGATTGAAGGGTCCATGCATCCTTTGCACGCCCACCCTGTGAATTGATGCTCAGACCTTCCTTCTGTAGCTACACGAGTCTTTGGTAGTGTCCCCAGCCCACAATTCGCATGCTGGGGGCAGGTGCTCACCATACTCTGGCCAGGGGGACAGTTATTGACCCCAAATGGGCTCCACTCTGTGCTGCCATCTCCTGGGGTCTCATCCGGAGACACAAGAAATACACTGCCAGTGTCACACGCTCTTCTGCCTCCTGTCTTCTGTCAGGAGTCAGTCTCCGCCAGGCACTGCCCAGTAGCCCCTTCATCCCAAAACCCAGGTAAAATGTCTTTTCCCCCTCTCCCCTTCCTCTTTATCCCCTGTGTTGTGTGCAGGTCTCTGGTGGATCTGGGTCCTGGAAAAGATGCTCCTCTCTGGAGCAACCATCAGAGCCGAGGTCCCCCACTGTCTCCTCCACATGGCCAAGTGACAGCTCCCAGAATGAAATTATCTTACTGTACAAGATAATAAGTGGCTGCAGAACTGGTGCTGGTGAGGGCATTTTGAGTTCTTTGACCACAACATTCTGTTCAAGGATCAGAATCTGCTTGGGAGAGATGGGTTCCACCTCATTAAGTGGGACAAAGGCATTTTTGCCAATAGGATGGCTGACCTCATAAGGAGGACTTTAAAAACTTTAAACTAGGAATGAAGCAGGAGGGAGAGAGTAACCAGTGGCACTGCGAGGGAGTGACAGACAGGGTTGCTGAACAAAGGGTATGGGATAATGTGATAGAGAGGAATCATAAAACCAACAAAATGGGGATTAAGTATGGTTACCTCCAGCATTTGCAGATTAGTAAGAAAATACCTACAAGACAGCATTATAGAGAAATCCCCCGTACCATTTCTAGGAAACTAACATGCTGAGATGTCCCTCTTAAATGCTTGTATACTAATGCATACAGTATAGGGAATAAACAAGCTGAGTTAGAGATGTGCATACAGTTGCAGAGCTACAATCTTATTGGGATCACACAGATGTGATGAGATGGCTCCCACGACTGGACTGTTACGATGGAAGTATACAGACTCTTTAGGAAGTACAGGCTGGGAGCGTGTTGTCCTCTACACAAGAGACCAGCTTGTAGCCTTGAGGTGGGGAAAACAAGAAAACTTTGAAGAAAATAGGGAGGCTGGTAGCCTTGTGTAGTCTTAAACTAAGAAAAGAATGAAACCTTAAAGAAAACCGGGGGACTGGAAGCCTTGAGCTAGCGGAAGCAAGGGAGATAAGGGACGAAAGTTAAAAAAACAAGTCTTTCCTCAAGAATGCCAGTGTAATTGTTTTCCTGATTAGCAGTTCATTGGTTAATCATCCTTTAGACATCTCCAAGTCCTGGGTCATCTTGCCCTTTCCTCAAAGTACATAATTTGTCTCTTTCATATAAAACAGAATTAACTATCTACTGGTATAATTTCCCCTCTTTAAGATTTATCTAGCCTCCTAAAGTTAGATGAGTCTCATCTTTTCACTTCAATATTCACTGATTTTGAACAACATTTAAATGTACACTGTATCAATGCATAGATACAAACAAAGAAAATTACTGCTGTAATTAGTACGAAAAAAAATATGTATTTACCCACAACTTTAGATCCAGAAACCAAGAAATCAGCCAGTGACAGACTTCAGAAAAACCTATCTGAAGCTATCAGATCAAAAGGAGTGTTCTGGCTCCAGGGATTCAAAAACACTTCTATTTCCTTCACTCCCTGGTTTCCTGACTACACTCAGTCAACAAAAGACTGTTAATGCTTTTAACCCCCTCATTTTCTAACTTAAAGAAACTTATACCTTTACACAAAAAGTATATCTATATATATAAGTAAGATAGACACAATAATAGAAATTAATTTCTTTCTCTGTATTTTCTGGTGTTGTTGCATTAAAGGTTAAAGCAATTGGGTGATACCCAATTTGTCATTATAAGTCCGGTTGTGTTCAGTGTAATGAACTACCATGATTACGGATTCACAAATAACATAATACACCCTCAGTCTAGTCACGTTCAATGAACTACCACAGCCACACTTCAAGAGTTCGGTCGTGTTCAGTGAGAACTACCATGGCTAGATTAATGTAATGAATACGCCCTTAAATTGTTGTGATCAATGATTTGAGTTGTATGTTATAGGAAGTACTATAGCAGGAACAATATAAGCACTATAGCAGGAACCATCCTCCAACCAATGGAGGATGAACCTCAAAAAAAGCAGTGGAAATGCAGCTGTGATCTGACCTAAGCTGGCTTTTGTGACCAATAACATCATACAAAACTGTGCCTTTCCTGTCCTGAGCAACTACCATAACCCAAGTCATGGACTAAATGAACTCAATAGATATTTATGGGCATTTCACAGTGGTAACGCATAGGCTAGGGGAATGACATCTGTGTGTATATCAAAAGACGGGAAGGTCATGATGAAGGTGGTGATTAATTATGACATATTGGACAGTGTGGCACCTGACCATGGTATAAGTGATATGGAATAAGGGGTGGAGATTGTACTGGTTTTATCTGAGTTAGAATTAATTTTGTCCATAATAGCTATTATGATGCTATATTTTGAATTTCTGATGGTGTTTTACCTGGAACAGTGCTTACACAGTGTTAAGACCCCCAGCAGCGAGTAGGCTGGGGGTGCACAAGAAGATGGGAGGGGACACAGCCAGGACAGTGGACCTTTAGTGGACTGAAAGGATATTCTGTAGCCATGTGATGTCATGCTCAGCAATATATGTTGCTGGAAAGAAAGAGGGGATGTTCAGAGTTTTAGCTTTTCCCAAGTAACCGTTGTGTGTGACGGAGAACTGCTTTCCTGGAAATGGTTAAACATCTGCTTGGCAATGCAAAGTGAATGAATTCCTTATTTTGCTTTGCTTGCTTTACCTATTAAACTGTCTTTATCTTGACCCGTGACTTTCCTCACTCTTTACCTTTCAAAATTTCTTCCTCATCCTTCTAGAGAAAGAGAGTGAGCTTCTGTGTGGTGCTTACCTGCCTACACAACAGCAACCAAAAAAAAAAAAAAAGATCTTTGAAAGAAAACTTAGAGCTTTCATACCTTAGTGAAAAGTCTTAACTTTTCATGGGGAGTTTGATGGAATATTATGTTTGAAGGAGAGCACATAGAAATGTCAGAAGAAGTTATAATTTCTTTACAGAAGAAAGTTCAAACATCCTTTGACAGTAAGTACAGCATCATCTGAACTAAACACAATGATTAGATTTAGGCTAGTTTCCTTTTTAATTACATGATTTTAAAACTACATAGCTTGAAATGTTTTTATTATAGTCCTTCATCAGTGTATGTACATTTGTAACATGTAAATACATAGAACTATGAGAGCTTGTAAATGTTTGAAGGATTGTATTTTATGTTTTTATAGATTAAGAATTAGATTCTTAGCTGCTGGAAATAAACTTAATTGGATCAGGCTGGTATCAGTTTTTTTGAAACAAAGTTTATTTCTCTTTTCATCCATTTCAATCCAGCCTGACCCAAAATTCCTCTTTCAGAATTCTGCCAATAGATGTCAGTGTCAGGCTAATTTTATTGAACCTGAGCTAAAAATTGTTCTAGTTAATTCTTGCTGCATAGCAGGTAACTCGACTTTCACTCAGTGCAGAGCTCACGTTTGCCGCCATTTACACACACCTGTGACTTAGTTTAAATCCCTTACTTGCTCTTCCCTTTCTGGGTCAAAACAAAGATAGCTGGATCCCACTAACAGATTGTAGTGATGACAATCCCTTCCTCACTTCTCCCTTTTATCATTTAGCAGCAAGAAATTGTATTTCACTGTCTTAGGGAGGCAGTTGTATAAAATAGAAATAGTGTCACAAGGAGTAAGGGGTAGAACAAGCAACTTCTGAAACAGCTTGAGAAGGGGATTAAGAGTAACATGAAAATTTATAACAGCAGAAAAGTGATCTTGGAGTGGAAACACCAACAGCAAAAATGTGGTTTGAAACTGACAAAAGTCGTCCTACTAGCTTTGCTGTTTCTACTGGACATGGTAAGCAGGCAGCAGCCAGCTGTTGGTGTGACAGCATGTAGGGCAGCACACGCTGGGACCCCACCTGTGTGCAGGTGTGACTGCTGGGAGCCTTGGTCAGCAGTGTGTGGGGAGTGGCAGGGGTACACATGGAGCTGGGGCACTGAATTCTCCCACAGAGGATGTGCAAGGAGAACACACCATGCCAGTGGAGGGGATGTGTGATGGTTAACAGGCAAGTATTTAACACACTCTGTGTGTACTTGCCTATAATTAGAGGTTTTAGCACTATCTATAGTGCTTGGAAATTTGCAGGTGCTTATGAACATTTTGCAAGTGTTTAATACTGTAGCTTACCTCTTGCTTATATTGGTCTGGAAAGTATAATTCACTGATTGCATGTCATGAAGAAATCAGTAGACCAATTTGACCCTGGCTTACTTTAAAATAAATGAACTGAGCAGGTTTCTTCTGCTACAGTCCGCACCCCAAGGTCCCTGTGTCCGTTGTTGATTCATTCCACCTTGCAGCTGATTCAACATTTGGCACAACAGAAGAGATAGGTACTTAGATCTTAGATAGGTACACAGTGATAGAGTTGTGAGAAAAAGTCCTTCTGAAATTGGCAAGACACCAGCATTTATCCTGTGTTGGATTTACTTTGAGGCCTGATTTGCTTTGCATTTACCGTTAATGATTGGTCTGGTTTCTAGGTACCAAGAAAAACTGTGTGCTGTGTTGTATTTTAGGAGTAGAAGGCTCTCTGTAGTAGGAAAGTTCTCCTACCATTTTCCTGCCCTTCAGCATAAAAGGCATAATAGAATGTTACCAGCTAAAATTTCCAGATTTCTCCAGTGGTTTTGTGACAATCTTGTGTTTATCCAAGCTTTATAGTAAAAGGTTAAAATTACGGAATGTAGCATATTCTTTGTGAGGCCAGAGTGTTCTTCCAGCCTTTTATCTTTCTATTCCCTAAGATGACAAAGTGTAGCCTTCCCAGTTAAAGATGCTGGAATAAGAAACTTTCCAGGACCTTGCTTAGGGTAAATTGATAATGTTCAGATATGTCTCCAGGCACCAGGTGGGGCTCCAGTGGCCGGAGGAGATGGCCACACTCTTAACATCCCTTAACAAAAAACACTTTGTTATTTTATTTTACTCTTCCAGAACATACATTTAAATGAATTAAGTAAGATTTACAAGGAGATTATTTCATTCAACTCCTTCTCACTGTAAGCCCTGATTTTGATTCCTGTGTGTCTCCTCACTTTTATGTTACTGTTCTGGGACACCCAGAACAGCAGCATAGTGGAATAGTTCTTACTAATATCAGAATCCCAAATGGAAGTATAACTGTTTGATGAAGAGGTGATTTTGATCACTATTTCAGAACAGGAAGGTTCTGGAAAACTAGTTACACATTCAAAGATGAAGCAAAGATGAAGAACAACTCCATGAGGTCTAATTTTATAACTGAATCTAACAGGAGAAGTATGGAAACTAATGCTAACTGCATTTTTTTTAAATGAATTAATTTTAAAAAGCTAATGAATATTCAGAAATCTAACAATCAACACCATATATCAAACTATTGTTACAAGAATCTCCCAGTCCTAGATGAGAAACAAAAATAATAATAATGGGGGCAAAGAGAAAAATCCTTGCCTGTATGGTCTCAAGACATGATTAAAAAAATTATGGGTGAATATGTGAAGGCAACTTGTCTTTTAAATGAAATCTGTTAAAAAAACAGAAACCTCTCATTTTATTTAATTTATTAGTTTAGGTACCTTGTGTTTTAATTTGCATTATTCTGAGCCTGCTGAGATGATAGAGATAATACAGGGCCCTTTGGACTCCTACCATGATTTCTTTAGGTTTCTAATTAACATTTAGGGGATTAACCAGAATAAGTTGATGTGAAGAGAAGTTGATGTGAAGAACACTTTTTTTTTTTTTTTTAAATGGTCTTTTATATGTAGCTTTGACAAGTCAAAAAT
Organism: Anser cygnoides; assembly: GCF_040182565.1. NCBI lineage: Eukaryota > Metazoa > Chordata > Aves > Anseriformes > Anatidae > Anser > Anser cygnoides. The sequence goes on from NC_089880.1 coordinate 14,131,995, forward strand.
AAGACAGGAAATACAATTTAGTATTTGAACTGACCAACTCTCTTCAATGTAATTTTCTATAAATTGCTTTAAATGTCCACAAAGATTTATTATGTCAACTTGAATATGTTTTTTATTTTTTCTTTCCCCATGAATGTTAATCAATAAGCACTGTGTAGCCAAGCAAGCAGCATATTACACACACAAACAAAAAACCTATAAACCAATGTCTTATGATCTGATCATGAAGAAATGCCAGGATACAAAAGGGTCTATTTTAATTACACTGTAGATCTTTTGTATAGTGTCACTTTTCCTGTTGTAGAAGTGTTTTTTCATGCTTGCTTTAAATGTGGTGTAAAAGTGTAAATGCGGTGCAGTGTAAGGCTGCAAGTTTTGCTGATGTCATCATGCCTTTAGAGGAATGGCTTAATGCAAGAAGGTAGAACATTATATAGACTTGTTTGCTACATTCATTGTGGTGGCAAGACAGTGTTGATGAGAGTACTGGTGGAATGAAAGAGGAATACAGCTCTTTGGCTCAGTGTAGACAGGTTACAACTGCTACGTTAAATCGTGACATTTGCCAGCAACTAACAAGTTAAATATATCTTGTGGAAAAATCCTTATCCAGTACAGGTTAGGAACAGGACTTTCTAAATTATTTATTTACTGTATATTGCCGGGCCTGTTTGTAACAGGAAAATTGATACAGCTAAAGTAGTTATTAACTAATCAATTAACTTCAGTGTCCCAGTTTTACTGTGCATATGAGTTCCATGACTTGTTTTATGTGACAATCTTTATTTGTAAAAAAGGAGGAAGAGAAATTGCTTAGACTACAAGTGAATCTTTTCCTCTATTACAGTTGTAACAATGTTAAAAACTAGCTATAAAGTGTGAAATGAATACTAGAATTTTTTCACGTTCTTCAGTCTACAGTTATGCATATGCAGTTTAGCTGTAACACCAAATGCACATACCCAGTGGGTTCAAGATTTTTTTATTAGACAAAGAAAACAGCATTGGAATATCTACCTTACGAAGTGTTCAACTAACAAAATGTATGCTTTGCAGTATATATTTTCTGTCCTTATGATTATGTCTTCCCATTGACAATGGATGCAGACTATCTGGGAGAGTGCTGCTAGCAGCAATGCCACTCTGGGACACTTTGGTATTCTTCTCACTATCTTTTTGCTAGCTGAGACACACTGTTTATTTCATAAACTTCTGTCCTTTCAGCCACTGCTATTAATGTGAGGTGGTGGCAGCCAGTGCATCTTAAGCACATTTACCTCTTTTGTTTCTCCTTCCTGTAACTGGTTTTTGTGTTGTAGGCAACACTTCAAGAAATTTTGTGGTGAAGAACTGATAGAGGGAGCTAATAAAGGTAGAGGAATCTTTCACATTTACCTGCCTGACTGCTGAATTTAGATATTAATGCGGATTATCAAAACTAGAAGGCTATTAAGTAGGCTTGGTGTGAACAGGCAGCCAGTGTATGCTAATACTATAACACCAACACAATGTATGTATTTGCTGTGGTTTTAAAAATGAAACCAAAGACAGTATGAGCTATGGAAAAATAATTCAATCTACTTCATGGTGAGTCATGTTCATTGACCTTGAAGATAAATACAAAACTTTGCTGCTTAAGTCTTTAAAGGCTTCCATGAGCACTGAAACATCTTGTTATTGCCTGCTAAGAGCTCTTCTGTAAAAAACATTCCCACAGGCTTTCAGAATAAATTGGATAGTATCTCACACTGTATAAATGAAACTGCTGAATGTCATATAGCTCTCTAACATGAAAGGCCACCATACCTGTCAGCTGGTCTAAATTGTCAAAGGTCCATTAAGTAAGTTTGATTAAGTTATAAGAAATGTCAAAGAAGCAATGAGGCATGCACAAACAGTAAGTAGTAGAGGTAACTTTTCAGTATTGAAAGTAAATTTTTTTTTTTTCCTAGAGCAATAGGAGACTGGGCTTGATGCTCAAACAGGGCAATGGTAAAGCACTCAGACTGCATGTCCAGGTAGTTTTACTGAACCACTTATTGTACCATTGTTGACAAGGACTGCACAATCCAATGAATTCAGGAGATTTCAAAGACTAAAGTTACAGCTGGCTCTATGAACCAGTCAGCATGTGTCGTGGGCTGTATGTTTCTCACACTGAGCAAAGACAGCATTGCTGCTGTTAAAATGACCTTGAGCTGTATATCTGAAACAAAGCAGACTAGCCTGGCTTTTGGTATTCAAGAAAAAGAGTAAATATGTGCTTAAAAGAGAGTGTTTCCATGGTTGAATGAGACAATATGTTTAGAAGAGTTCAGTTTTGGCAGAATATATATCTAGTCATTGAAGTGAAAGAAAACATTTAGAAATAAATTTATTGCTCACTCTCTGTTATGGTCACTGAACAATTACAAGTAACTTCTACTTATGAAAGATTATTTTTCATTCAGAATAATCTATTTATCCATAGTCTTTCATGTCTGAGTCTTCCTGAGAAGACTTTGGTTACTGATTTCTTTAAGCATTCTCTTTGGGCATTGAAGCACTCACCCTGTCTGAAAATAACATGCCCTGTAATATGAGGAATAGATTTGCATCTGTTATTGAAAATTCACATGCCTTATGACAATAATAGAATAAATGGTTAAAAGTAAATGCACAAGGTCTGTCATCAAGATTATCTGATGTGTTAACAGCCAGGGGAATTGAACGTTAGAAGTAACTCTTCATTCTGCTTGTGGACAATATTTTATTTTGTTGGATAAATTGCACATAACAGAACCCAAGTTATGCAGAAATGTGGTTTGTGGCAGTGCATCCACACTGCATGACAAAGAAATATGTACTTAGCTAGAACTAATAGGGAGGGTATGGGCTGTAATTCCTCTAACATAGTATAATCCTGTCTGGGTAGCCTTAGGATCTCTCTCCCACATGGGTTAACAAAGAGGTGTTATTGATGCACTACAAATGTACTACATTTTTTGACTGAGTTTTAGGTTTTAGCATTGCAAAATGATGGAGTAGTTGGGCAAGTAACCTGCAAAGTAAGTTTGGGTTTCTCCTCCCAAGACAAAGAAGATAAAAACATTTGGGACAGTGGTGATCGTAAGTGCCGCATTCTGCTGGGACAGGCATTGACTTCTTTCAGGAGGAACTGTTGAATTTATTTTTCAAAAATAAAAGCAGGGTAAAGAACTTTAGCAGAATATGTACTCTTTTTATTTCTATGATCCTTTTTAGTTGAGATAGGAATATGGTAAAAAGATACATTTTTGTTCTGTGAATAAAATCTTCTTTTGCATCATCCCTCAAAAAATGATGAAGCAATTATGGAAGTTTTTTACAGCCAAGAACTTATTCAGTCTTTATTTTCTTTCACTGGGATACTGAAAGGATGGCATTAGTAATTAGGTATCTGCTATGAGGGTTTTCTTGTGAATGCGCACTTACCCTTCTCAATAGGTATGTGTAACACTGGTAAAAAGTTTCTGGGTACTATTCCATTGAATCATATCTGCTCCCCTTTGATGGGCTCTGGGTAGCACAGAGTATCAGCTTTAATAGTGCTTAACTGAGGAGGGTAGAAACTTATCTGGGAATGACTTAAAGATAAGTGACACTGATCACCAGAGGAATGAACATGCTTATTCATTGGATCAGGATTGTATTCTCGTTCTCTCTGCAAAGATTCTCATGCTGTAGCAGAGAAGCTGTGAGTTTGCAGTCAGAGTCCAACATGCTGTAAATTTTTTTATAATCCTTGAAAAGTCGGAAAACAAAATTATTAAATATTATTTTCTAAAGGGACATCCTGAAGCCTGTCATCTACTGCCCACCAGATACATTCTGGTTTGCTGTTAAGAAGAGGAAAACTGCAGATGTTCCTTCTTACCAGTTTTGGCTTAACTGGGATCTGTGCTGTGGTTTAACCCCAGCAGACAGCTAAGCCACACAGCTGCTCACTCACTCACCCTCCCCAGTTGGGATGGGGCAAAGAATCAGAAGGGGAAAAGTGAGAAAACTTGTTTTGAGACAAATGCGGTTTGGTAGTATATGGGGTTTATGTGGCAAGGATTTTGTTGTAGGGGGGGGCTGCAGGTGTGGCCTCTGTGAGAAGAACCCAGATGCTGTCCCCATGTTGGGTAAGAGCCAGTTCCAGATGGCTCCAAAGGGACCAGCCACTGGCCAAAGCTGAGCCGATGAGCAATGCTGGTTGTGCCTCTGGTAGAGCACATTGAAGAAAGGGAAAACCTGCTGCACAGCAGCAGCTGGGAGAGGGGATTGAGAAAATGTAGAGAGAAACAACCTTGCGTACACCAAGGTCAGTGAAGCAGGAGGGGGAGGAGGTGCTCTAGGTGTCAGCACAGAGGTTCCTCCACAGCCCCTGGAGAGGACCATGGTGGAGTCGGCTCTCCCCCTGCAGACCTTGGTGTACTGCGTGGTGGCAGATACCCACCATACAGCCTGCAGAAGACTCCATGCCGAAGCAGGTGGATATGGTCAGAAGGAAGATGCATCCTGCTGAGGGCCCATGCAGGAGCTCTTGTCTGTTATTAATTGACAAAAAATCATATTTATCTTCCCTATGCTGAGTCTATTTTGCCTATGACTCTAATCAATGAATAATCATTATCTCGATCCATGAGCTTTTTATTTGTATTTTCTCCCCTTGTTCTGTTGAGGGGGAATGAGAGAGAGCAGCTGTGTGGTTCTTAGCTGACTGCGGGTGTGAAACCACAACATCTCCACTTACGGTGATGTTTTCTGCTCCGCCAGTCTCAGATATACCTGTATAGCTTCACATCCTGTCCCTTTAAAGCACAGGATACATTGAAGCATGTCCCTGCACTTTTCTAGTCATACTGAGGTATAAACGGGGAAAAAAAATGTCAGAAAGAGGAATCTTCAATGAATCTGGAGAGGGGAAAAAAATATACTGAAAAAGCCCTACCTTAGAGCATATCCATATTACCCCAATTGTGTAACCTGCAGCTCTAATTAAGCCTCCTAAGCCCATAAGACCATAGTTATTTTATGGATGTTTACTGATTACCCTGATTAAGTGAGAGGAAACTGGGCCCAAATCATAAAAAGTCTTAGTGTGAACAAAATTGTCATATTCAAATTAGAACCAGGTATTGAGAAAGGCCAAAGAGACAGTTAGCTGATATAATATGAACTTATATGTAAATATAATGTATTCTACTTCAGCTACACATGTGAGTACATTTGGATCCGGCTTGATGACAATACGTGTGGCATTTTTGAATTAAATCTGTACACAACCTCTCTGAAAATCACACAAAAGAAATTTTGTGAGGTGAATTCTATGTCTTTCATCCTATGCTTTAAAAAGGTGCCCTTACGGAAGGAAAATTTATCAGTTATGCCAACAACCTTGGAAGTGTCAAAGGCAGGAAAGCAATGAAAGCATTTGCAACAGTTGGCAGAATTTTTATGAATCGGCATGTTACAAAACAAAACAAGGTCTCTTTTAGTCTATAGAAATGAAGTCTGAGGATGAATGTCAAAGCAATACATTAATATTCTTCATTAATGAGAGTCATTAACTGTGAGTCATTTGGGTGATTTACTAATTCCAAAGAAGTATATGCATCACACATATCACAACAGAGAAACTTAATTATGAATATGCATTAGGCATGCATTTCCTTCTTCTATTGCTCTAGGATTTTTAACTTCATCAATAGGCTTATTAGATTGTAAATGAGTTTCCCAATCTCTCTTTCATGTCTTATCTGCTAAATGGGTCTGCCTTGTTTTGTCCTGTGAACTTAAGTCTTGTCAATACATGAGATTTTATGTAATACATTTGAATGGCTTCTTAAATTGTATAAAACTTTACAATGGAGCTGGCAATCTGCAAACTGCCAACCTTTAGATTTCCAATTAATAGTTTTTGTACTACAAAAAGAATGCCACTTTACAGAATGTTTGCATTCTTTAGGATCTTATGAATTCATATGATTTCATTTAATATTTTAAAAACAATTATCAAAGGCCTTTTCAAATATTTTCATGGACAATCACTTTCTAGATTATATATATTTTTTTCAATTTCTTGAATATTGTCATAGTTCAATGCTTGAATGCTATACATCAGTGAGCTACCACTGCATTTAATGGAGAAAGGTCACCTTGTGTTGAAGAACTCATCTATATTTCTTTGCTCCATCCTGTCTTGTATTTAATATGGAGAATCAACACATTTCCAGTTTTGATAACCTTAATCTGTCCTAGATATTTTTCCTAAGTGTAACAGTACCAGTGTGTGCTAAGAGTCTCCATCAGTTAAGCACTATTCAAATTTATGGCAGAGCAAGTGATTTGAGAAGCAGGCCAGTCATACCAAAGATCAGAGTTTTTCAGGCTTTACTGAGTGTCTGAGGAATATTGGGGAATGATCATCGCTAGTAGGTCAAGGGAGGTGATTGTCCCGCTCTACTCTGCGCTGGTGCGGCCTCACCTCGAGTACTGTGTGCAGTTCTGGGCACCACAGTATAAAAAGGACATGAAACTGTTGGAGAGTGTCCAGAGGAGGGCTACAAAGATGGTGAAAGGCCTGGAGGGGAAGACGTACGAGGAACGGCTGAGGTCACTGGGCCTGTTCAGCCTGGAGAAGAGGAGGCTGAGGGGAGACCTCATCACAGTCTACAACTTCCTCGTAAGGGGGTGTCGAGAGGCAGGAGACTTTTCTCCATTAACACCAGTGACAGGACCCGCGGGAACGGGGTTAAGCTGAGGCAGGGGAAATTTAGGCTCGACATCAGGAGGGGGTTCTTCACAGAGATGGTGGTTGCACACTGGAACAGGCTCCCCAGGGAAGTGGTCACTGCACCGAGCCTGTCTGAATTTAAGAAGAGATTGGACTGTGCACTTAGTCACATGGTCTGAACTTTTGGGTAGACCTGTGCGGTATCAAGAGTTGGACTTGATGATCCTTAAGGGTCCCTTCCAACTCAGGATATTCTATGATTCTATGATTCTATGATTAAGTTTTAATGAATCAATATTCCATTTTCATTCACAAGAACTTGCTCCTAAGCAAGCTTCAAGACATTTATGGCTTGATCTTTAGTTATGGTCAAAAAAATTCAGAATAACTGTGCGCAAATTTAGTCCTGAGACAACTGTGTATTCTTCCAGTCCTGGTATCTCAGCAGAAGCTACAGTGGACTTTATGCTGGCTGAATGGCAGCTCCTAATTCACTGTTTTCCCTTACTCATCTGTTACCCAAGTGTGGTGCTGGCTGATGAGGAACTCAGAACTAGGAACACTCTCAAAAAGTTAATCTCTGGCAGCTGAGCCTGAGCTATGCAGGAGCCCCATTGGGGACCTGGCAAAAAAGGACAAAGAGAAGACTCATTGTCCACACAGAAAAGTGCTCAGTGTCTCCACCTATATCTTCAGTGGTAAAAGCAGCCTTCAGGAATTCAGTCACCTGGCATCAGGGGGAAAGTCTGGATCAAGGAAGAGTTAGACTTGCTAGAAGAGGTTCAGTTTGGAAACATTTAAACAAACCAGACATACACAAGTCTAAGGATCTTGATGTGTTGGACCCACCAGTGCCAAGGGAGCTATTCAGTGGCATTGCAAAGACTCTCTTGAATTATCTTTTAAAGATCAAGGTGATCAGGTAAGTTCCTGAGTCCCAGTAGAAAGCTGTGATGGTTTTACATTGCTGGGCAGCTGAACTCCACCACAACCTTTCTCTCACTTCCCCTCAGAAGAAGAAGAGGGGGAGAAGTAAGTATGCTGGAAAGGAAAAAAAATGGCTCACAGATTGAGATAACGATAATTTAATTAATGGGAAAAGAAGGGGATGGGGGTAGGGGGGGTGGAACAGGACACACACGACAAAAGCAAAGGCCATGCAGAAGCACAGAGGGAAGGAAAAAAAAAATTCTTTACTTCCCATCAACGAGCAATGTTCAGCCACATCCTGGGAAGCAGGGTCACAGTACACATAGAAGATGTTTGGAAGGACAGACATCTTCAAAACGAGAGGTGTCGTGTCCCATCCCATCCCATCCCATCCCATCCCATCCCATCCCATCCCATCCCATCCCATCCCATCCCATCCCATCCCATCCCATCCCATCCCATCCCTCTCCTCTCCTCTCCTCTCCTCTCCTCTCCTCTCCTCTCCTCTCCTCTCCTCTCCTCTCCTCTCCTCTCCTCTCCTCTCCTCTCCTCTCCTCTCCTCTCCTCTCCTCTCCTCTCCTCTCCTCTCCTCTCCTCTCCTCTCCTCTCCTCTCCTCTCCTCTCCTCTCCTCTCCTCTCCTCTCCTCTCCTCTCCTCTCCTCTCCTCTCCTCTCCTCTCCTCTCCTCTCCTCTCCTCTCCTCTCCTCTCCTCTCCTCTCCTCTCCTCTCCTCTCCTCTCCTCTCCTTTTTTTCCTTTTCCTTTTCCTTTTCCTTTTCTCCTTAGAAGAATGAGTTTAACAGAGTGAGACAAGATGGTGAATGTTGAGACAGAAATGCCGAAGAAGCTGAGAGGAGGGAATTCAACTGTTTCTCCCTTAACTAAGACTGATTTATAGTAAATTTTCCTGGAGTTTCGCAACATGCATCGAAGAATGTACTTTAATTCATGTTACTAAATGTCACCTTTTCACATGAACATTAGGTCATATCTTCCATAGACTGTTCCAATACAGTAAACAGGAATAATTTCGATGTGTATACAAAATTGTCAGAACTTTACTTCTGTGTAGAAATTTTTCAAAACATCTTTAAGATTCTGAGCTTTAGCTTTTTCTGTTCATTGTCTGAGATCCTCCATTTTTTCCATTACATGTTAAAAAGCACTGACATATTAACAGACAAGCCTTTTTTTCCATTAGTCTGTCAACTTGTCTATCATTATTATTAGAAAGAGTAGTAATTTAAAGCGTGCTTAAGAAAGAGATTGGTACTTCTTTATAACTGTTAGAGTGGTGACTACTGCCTCTATAAGTGGGGAATTTGTTTAAGCGCTGCCAGATATCTCATCAATTGAGCAAGTAATAGTTAAATATGCTATTGTAGCAGTTAGTAATAATGCTAATGATCTTGGTAACTGATTTATTTTTTTCATTAAACATTGTAGATTTTGAGCAGCTAGGGCTTCAGGGAATTATTCTGTGAAGCTGTCATTGAAATATAAAGACAGTTTGCAAAATAACATTGTATAGCACTTCAGAACATTTCAAGACTTAACAAAGGTTTGATGCATAACATTAGTAACATTGTTATTTTTATTAAAGTTTTAAAATGATTTGGCTTTAGTAAATGTTCTAAAAAAAAAAAAAATAAAAAAAATAGAAGAGCTCCAGAAGACATAACTGTAATTCGTGCTAGAATACTGAACATAAAGCACTTCAGCTACTACTTTGGAAATGGGACCAAATCATGTATTATTTACTTGAAAAAGAAATTGTTATATTTCAGTAGTATGTATGATCTGGTAGGCCGCTGGCATAACATGACACCATTATGGGACATCTACTCACTGAGAAAAAAATCTTACAAATCTGACTGTAGAGTTACCTTTCAAAAATTAGTTTCAGTTGCTACAAATATGGATTCTCAAAATGACCATTAGACGATTTCTCTGTTCCATGGAAACATTGCCATTTTTAGAACTGCACTTTTGATCTGATTAAAAACAAAACAAAACAAAACAAATAAACTAAAAATAATAGCAGGAAAGACAGCAAGGACTGAGAAATTCCCAAAAATTATGTTTTCAGAGTTTACACTTATGGGAAGTGTTTTAGGACTTAAAATATAAAAACTAAACTAAACTAAACAACAAGCTCAGCAGCATATTTGCTTAAATGTGAGCTCATTAAATTATTTACTTAAATACAGTAAATGAGAAATATATACTGCTCTTGGGATGAACATTTGTTGACAAGTTCACATTCCAAAGAAGTTTTGTGTTCTTTTCTGGCTCTCGGTCATTTTCAATCCCCTGTAACTATTCTCTCTCACCTTCCCATTTTTTGTTTGTTTGTTTGTTTGTTTCTGTTTTTATTTTCTTATTTCTTTCTTTTTTCCAAGCTTCTGTCCCTGTGGACTTCTCCCCATACACTTTTGTACATTCAGATCTGTTCCTTATGGTAATATTTTTTTTTTAGTTGTTATTTAGTAGCAGCAAACTGGACAACAATAAATATCTCAAAATAAATTCTATTTTTTTCATTAATATTAATGACCAAAAGAAGGTAACCCATTTTGAAATACCATAAATAAAACAGTGTTTAGGAGCAGGCACATTTATATTTTATAGCTACTCTTTTTTATTATTTCCTTTTTTATGTTCTTGTCATATTTGTCTTTCATATTTTTTTCAGTCTTCTTTTTTATTGATTTTTCTACTTTTTTGTTTGTTTATGTCACCTTCAGGTTCTTTAACTTTCTATTTTGCATTTCTTCTGCTACTTTTCTCCCCCTCTTATTTCTTTCATGTGAATTTTTCATTTTCCCTGTTTCTTTTAAATATGCATTTTTTTTAACAGTTCTCTCCATCAATTTGTACTGCCTCCTTTTCATATTCATTTGTAGTACTTTGCTCCTGAAATACAACGAAATTTGTAGTTTTGCTTATAGTTCATTGCATTTCCTTGGGTGTCATCATGTCCAAGGTTACAATGAGATATGTTTCAGGTGCTGTAATTAAAGGAACAACATTATTATACCTCTTACTAGCACTATAATTTAGTATTTAGTACTGCATGTCTTCTTTAGTATTCTGTAGCTTCTGCAACATTTGATGATTTGTCATATAATGATGGTCACTTTCTCAAAGGCAAGATAGGGGTTATTAGACCAATTCTTCTCTTGGACTGAATATTAACTGAGCTCTTGCTCATCTTTCTAACACTGCCGTCCCATGTAGTGTCCAAAGTTCTTCTTTCTTTCTGGTTTTGGTCAAAGTTTGCTTAAAAATACAAGAGAGAGCAGATTTTTAAGAGAGAGGCAACAAGAAATATGCAACCAGGCTGCATAAGGGTTTAATACTGGGAAAATTAGGCATCCATTCTTTAAAAAAGGAGGGAAAGAAAAAGAAAAAAGAAGGAAAAGGAAAAAAAGAAAATGCTGTCATCCTCAAATGGAACAAAAGAAGATCAGTAAATGGTGAATTACTTCATCAAACAGTACATCTGGAAAATAAGTCCACCTTAGTTGTTCAATGGTGGAAAGATATATCATGTATACACAATGGAATACAAGCTATTAGAACTTCAAATCTATTAAAAATCTGTAGAAATAACAGTAGAGTAAAAAGTAATAAATATTATTAGTTAATTAAATAAAATTACTGACTATGCATGTATTACTTCCTGACATTTGTATGACACACAGAACGGACACAGAGAAAGCAATAGCTATGAAAATTAGTAATTTAAATGTAAGCATTATTGGTGTCCTTGAAACTGTTAGCTTTCACAGCCTGAGAATCTAGCCCTTAATCTACCATTTTCATGTTTTGCTGTCATTAAATAAATACACTTCATGTCAAAGATTTGTAGATTTTTAAAATTACTTCTTTGGGATTATTTTGAAATTAGATTGCATACAAAAGTTCTAATTTTTTCCCTTTTCACCATACATATCTCAATATACAAGTCGAGAAAAGTTTTAGGACTTCCATAAATTTATGTTAATTTAAAACCCACAAGTGGGAAAAGAAATACCACCCAATTACAAGACACCAGTCCATGTTTTAGCATGCTGACCCAGACTCAAAATAGCTGCATCTCAACTTTCCACCAGAGTATATTCTGTCAAACTCTGTAGACTCAAGTGAACTACTGGAAATTAGAAATAGCAACTCATGTCTGTTCCTGAGGATCCCATTCTTTCTGTTTCCTTAAGAAGCTGTCACCAGCTACAGATTATTCACAGTGTCTATGCTGTTTTATCAATAATAGGACTGTGTAGGTTAGGAATCAGAAATTAGGAACAATGTATAGGAATTCCCTAAGTATGTAGCAGCTAGTGAACACATTGAGGTCTCATTTCTTTAATTTTCCAGGAATACTGTGATTTCCTTCATTCTCTAAAACAGATAATTACACTGTGCAACAGGGAAAATATGTTTTAGGAAAGACATGAAATTCTTGACAGTTTCGTTTGAGAGTATACATGCAAAAAGCTGTTGTTAATCTATTTTACACTCAATTAAAGAATTTCTGTATTATATTATTTTGTACCAGTGAACAATGATGACCAAAAAAAAGCATTAGTCAGACACTGTCAACACCATATGAGAAGATGACTAAAATCTGAAACTATATTAATTTTTTTTAACTCAAATGCTTGATTTCAGTAGATAAGATTACCCAGCTGGAACAGTAGATAGCAATGCTTTAACATATTCTTTCTTTAAAGGATATATGGGTTTAGAAAAGGACTGTTTTTTAAACTTAATAGTAAAGTATGAATCATTAAGTTTGCTGATGACACCAAGCTGTTGGTTCAGACGACACACTGGAGGGAAGGGATGCCTGGAAGGGACCTGGACAGGCCTGAGAGGTGGGCCTGTGTGAATTTCAGGAGGTTCAACAAGGCCAAGTGCAAGGTACTGCGTTTGGGTGAGGGCAATCCTAAGCACAAGTACAGGCTGGGTGGAGTATTCATTGAGAGCAGCTCTGAGGAGAAGAACTTGGGAGTTTTCTTGATGCAAGCTCAGCATGAGCTTGCAATGTGCACTTGCAGCCCAGAAAGCCAACCAATTTTACTGGGTCTGGCTGATGGTATGGTGGTTTTATTCAGCCGGGCAGCTGAATTCCACCACAACTGCTCTCTCACTTCACCTCCTCAAAGAGAAAGGAGGAGAAAATATGAGGAAAAAAAGGGCTCAAGTGTTGAGATAACGACAGGGAAATTACTCAACAATAATTGTCATGGGCAAAAGAGACTCAGGATAGGGAGAATAATATAATTTATTACCTATTACTGACAAGCTAGAGTAGTGAGAAATCGAAAACAAACTAAAAAACACCTTCTCCCCCCATACACCCTCTTCTTTTATTCCAACATCTAGTTAAACTTTCATTTGATATTTTTGCAAACTTTAAAATATCAAATGAAATATTGAAGTAATGTATTAACAAAGTAATCAGACCCTCCAAATCACAGAAATAATTACTTTTTTAGAGAGTGCTTTGTCTTTTATAGCATAAAGCTAATTACATAACTGTGTGCAAAAAGAATTAACTTCAGAACTCTTACTGCAAAAAATGCAGACGGAACATAGTTAAAAGGAAATAGAGTTCAGTCTAGCATATATAACCACAGGAAAATATACATGATTGCCTGTTAGCAAGTTAGCAGTTATCTGCTTTTAAATGATACAGGTAGCAGAACTGGAAGAGGAGAAATGAACTGGTCCTCATTTGATCTGATTTTGATACTCCTCATATTTTGACATTTCCTTGTTTTCATAGGGATTTTTACAGAAACGTAAAGTAATTAGTTGTGTGTTTACACACTCCATCTAACATTGTAAGCAAAATAACAGAAAGAGCTGTTCAGAAACTCAATTTTCACAAAATCTGCCTTGCACTTCTAGGCAAGGGGGGAGGAAGATGACAGAGGGCAAGGAGGAGAGGAAGAAGTTGAGGGGGAGACGGGCAGAGCAAAAGAGGAAGGGGTGGAGTCAGGGAGAAGAAAGATCAGGTTATCTTTGTTTCTTGTGGAGAGGGAGCACCCAAAAAACCTCGATGCCTTAAGCAGAAGATTAGTCTGCCTCATAACCTGAGTTTGGTTGATACTAATTTTTGCCATTCTGAGATTCAGTTCTAAACATATTGCGGGGAACAGCACTGTGTAGCCCATCTTAACTTTTGTGGAGGTGATGAGTATGATTGTTGCCTCCAGGAGTGTTTTCTGATGTTCCTTTATATTTGTTTTAATCTGACTTTGATTAAATAATAAAAGTGAAAAAGATATTTAAAGAAAAATTATATTCTCTCACCTCTACTAAATTTATTTGCTCTGGGACATAACTTTCATGGTAAAAAATATTTCAGAGTTCAGCACTCAATGATACTTTCAATTATTTTGTTTAGTAAATTGGTATTTAGTAAAATGGTGAATTAGTGACAGTATAATCATGTCCTTATATATAAATATCTAAGAATGTATATGAAAAAGACAGTATATATTGAAATTTTATTTGTCCACACAGCATTCTAATGAGAGAAAGCAATACAGAAGAATCAGGCATAAGAAGAAAATATAAAGTCAGTAATAGAATCTTATTTTCTTTCCTTTCTAATTATAAAGCACATAGTATCTAATCTCAATAGGGTTTTCTGCAGACCACATTATTTTTAGGAACTTTCTATTCATGTCACCAGGGACCTTTTTATCCCCTGCATTAGGAACACTGTTTTCCTACCATAAACCATCATGATTTCTGATTGTTAGTTATCAGGTTTTGGTTAATAAAAAAGCATAAGCACAAATGATGATGAAGAGCTGCCCTTTCTACTTCTATTTCTTTCAGAAGAATACTTTTAGAGAAAAATAAATAGATCCCCTGAAACACTGTCCTTATGGTCAAAGGAGCTGAGCAGACCTGGCAACTCTTTAAAGATGTTTTCCTTAGAGCACAAGAACGTTCCATCCCCCTGCATAAAGCAGTGGGCAGGGAGGGCAGACAACCGGGATGGCTCAGCAAGGACCTGCTGGTCAAACTGAGGCAAGAGGGAAATTCACAGGCAGTAGAAGCAGGGACATGTGGCCTGGGAAAAGTACAGGGATGCAGTCTGGATGTGCAGGGATGCAATAAGGAAAGCCAAGGCATGGATGGAACCGAGTTTGGCAAGGGATGCAAAGAATAACAGGAAGGGATTCTACAGGTACATTGCTCAGACAAGAACGGCCAGGGAGAGTGTGCCCCCTCTGATGGATGAGAAGGTTGAACTGGTAACGACAGACATGGAGAAGACTGGGGTACTCAACAACTTCTTTGTCTCAGTCTTCACTGACAGTCAGGCTTCCCAAGTCTTCTATTTCCCTGAACCCATATGTCCTGGTTTTGGCTAAGATAGAGTTAATTTTCATCCTAGTAGCTGGTAGGGTGCTGTGTTTGGGATTTAGGTTAAAAATAATGTTGATACCACGCTGATGTTTTAATTGTTGCAGAGCAGTGCCTACACTAAGCCAAGGACTTTCCAGCTTCTCGCTCTGTCCTGCCAGCGAGCAGGCTGGGGGTGCAGCAGGAGCTGGGAGGGGACAGACCCAGGACAGCTGACCCAAACTGGCCAAAGGGATATTCTGTACCATATGGTGTCATGCTGAACAATTATATAGGGAGGCTGGCCGGGGTGGGGGAATGGCTGCTTGGGGATAGGCTGGGCATTGGTCAGCGGGTGGTGAGCAATTGCATTGTGCATCACTTGTTTTGTACACGTTATTAGTAGTAGTACTGTTATCATTATCATTATTATTATTATTGTCCTTTCTTTTCTGTCCTAATAAACTGTCTTTATCTCAACCCACAGGCGCTTTTTTTTTTTTGATTCTCTCCCCCATCCCACATGGGATTGGGGGGGGTGTGAGCGAACGGCTGTGTGGTGCTTAGCTGCTGGGCAGTTAAACCACAACAGCATAGATGGAGGCTGTGGGAGCAAAGTTCCACCCACTGTAAGTGAAGAGCAGGTTCGAGACCACCTGACAAAATTAAATAAGTACAAGCCTATGGGGCCTGATGACGTACATCTGAGTGTCCTGAAGGAATTGGCTGATGTAGTTGCCAAGCCTCTTTCCATCCTATTTGAAAAGTCCTGTCAGTCACGCGAAGTCCCTGGTGACTGAAAAAAGGGAAACATCACTGCCATTTTTAACAAGAGTAGGAAGGAGGACCTGGGGAGCTAGAGACCAGTGAGCCTCACCTCTGTGCTTGGCAAGATCATAGAAAAGATCCTCCTGGAAGCAATGTTAAGGCACATGCAGGACAAGGAGCTGATCCAAGATAGCCAGCATGGCTTCACCAAGGGTAAATTGTGCCTGACCAATCTGGTGGCCTTCTATGATAGAGTGACTGCATCACTTGATATGGGAAGACTGACCAATGTCATCTACCTGGACTTCTGCAAGGCCTTTGACATGGTCCCGTTTGACATCCTGGTCTCCAAATAGGAGAAAGATGGATCGTACCTTCTGCTAGACCAGGTTGCACCAAGCCTCATCCAACATGCCTTTGAACACTTCCAGGGATGGGGCATCCACAGCTTCTCTGGGCTACCTGTTCTGATACCTCACTACTTGCACCATGAAGAATTTCTCATGAATATCTAATCTAAATCTACCATCTTTTAGTTTAAAGAGATTACCCCTGTCACTACACTCCCTGATAAAGGGTCCCTCCCCATCTTTCCTGTAGGCCCACTTTAAGTATTGAAAGAACATTATAAGATCTCCCCAGAGCCTTCTCTTCTCCAGGCTAAAAAACAAACCAAAACCAAAACCAAAAAAACTTCTCCTCAGCCTATTTTATAGGAGCCTATCTTTGTGGCCCTCCTCTGTGTCTGCTCTAAGAGGTCCATGTCTTTCTTGTGTTGGGGTCCAACGACCTGGATGCAATCCTCCACGTGTGGTCTCGTGGCAGCAGAGTAGATGGGGAGATTCACCTCCCTCAACCTGCTGGTCATGCTTGTTTTGATGCATCTCAGGATATGACTGGGTTTCTGGGCTGCAAGCACACATTGCCAGCTTGTGTGCAATTATTCATCCACCTCTACCTCCAAAGTCCTTCTCTCTAGGGCTGCACTCTATTCACTCATTTCCCAGCCTGTATTCCTGCTTGGGATTGCCTTGACTCAGTTGCAGTAAAGGCCTTGCACATGGCCTTGTTGAACTTCACAAGGTTCATAAGCACCCAACTCCCAGGGCTGTCAAGGTCCATCTGAATGGCATCCTGTCCCTCCATTTTGTTGAGTTTGGAGAGATTCTTCCTAGACTGAGATGAGAGATTAAGAATAAGAGATTGTTTCTAGAGGAGAAAGAAGTAAAAATGTTCTAACACAAAGACATTTCATGACACAACTATGTCTGCTTGGGACAATTAATGTATTGTTATCTTCTGAAAGCAACCTATAACGATATGGGTAAAAACATTATTTTTTTTTCTCATTAATTCTTGCTCAATTTTATCCCATCCTTGCAAAGTAGTGTGATGCAAAATGCATAAACATGACATCCTACATTCACAAATTCACATGCAGCTTTTGTTAAAAGATGAAGTATAGAGAGGATGATGAACTGTAGCAAATTCTAATGAATTTCAGATGTTCTTAGTTATGAAATGCAGCTCCACTGAATTTTGCTGACATAGCATAATGTATTCTGTTCTTGAGAATGGACTACAGGATAAATTAATGAAACCAATATAGCAAATCAAGCAAATTACAGCTTCACAAGGGAACTGAGTAAACTGCAGGTCTTCTTGCCTCTGATGACTACTCTGTCACTTTAGTACTAAATTCTTTTTACTTTTCTCTCTCTCTCTCTTTTTTTCTTTTTTTTTTTTCTTTTTTCTTTTTTTTTCCTGGAAGCATATTAAAAAAAAAAGCAGGGGAAAGTACAGAAAAAGATATCCTTAAGGTGCAGTATCTCTACACATTGTTTAATATTTCATAAAATTTTCTATTAGCTGAGCTCAGCCAATGAATTTGCTGCCTACAAAAATAAAGTCAAAGGGTGCTCCCTTCCTTCCTTTAGTGTTCCTTTCTCTTTAGCTGTGCAGTAGAATTATACTCATAGATGAAAATGCCAGATTTTTATTAGCAAACTGCTTAGAAATTGTTTTAGATTTCTTAAGTAATCTCATATTAACTCACTAGGACTGTGTCCAACAGCATGTTATTTTGGCAGAGCTTTGAAGTTTGTTGTCCTGACTGAACCTAAAATCCCGCTATGCTCATAATAATGCTTTTTGATGAGCTTTGTCTGTAGTAAAACTCATCTCCTCCTTCCCCAACAATCAAGCAAAATGCAGGGTCATAGATCATAGAATCATAGAATCATAGAATATCCCAAATTGGAAGGGACCCATAAAGATCATCGAGTCCAACTCCTGGCTCCACACAGGGCGATCCAAAACTCAAACTACGTCTGAGAGCCTTGTCCAAACTTTTCTTGAACTCAGACATGCTTGGTGCTTTGACCACTTCCCTGGGAGGAACCTGTTCCAGTGCTTGACCACCCTTTCTGTGAAGGACTTTTTCCTAATATCCAGCGTAACTCTACCCTGACACAGCCATTCCCACGGGTCCTATTGCTGGTCACCAGAGAGGAGATCAATGCCTGCCTCTCCACTACCCCTTGTGAGGAGGCTGCAGACCACATTGAGGTTGCATCTCAGTCTTTTCTTCTCTAAGATGAACAAACCAAGTGATTTCAGCCATTCCTCCTAAGTCTTGCCCCCAAGACCCTTCACCATCTTTGTAGTTCTCCTTTGAATGATCTCTAATAGTTTTATGTCCTTCTTATACTGTGGTGCCCAAATCTGTAGATATTACTCAAGCTGAGGCTGCACCAGTGCAGAGTAGAGAGGGAAAATCATTTCCCTCAACCAGCTGGCAATGCTGGGCTTAATGTACCCCAGGATACAATTGTCCATTTGGCTGCCATGGCACACTCTTCACTCATATTCAACTTGCCATCAACTTGCTCTCCACCTTCTTGTCCCCTAGTCAGAACATTTATCCATGGTTGCAATGTCCCAGGTGCAATATCCAGCACTTGCTCTTGTAAAACTTCACGTTTGGTGATTTCCCAGACCTCAGATTGGTCAAGATCTCTTTCAAAGCCTCCATACCCTCAAGGGAGTCAACAGCTGGTCCTTATTTAGTATCTTCCACAAATTAAGAATGTTGAAGAGAAGTGCCCCTAAAATGGAGCCCTGGGGCCCATTAGTGTTGATGGGTAGACAGAAGTCCAGGTATAGATGTTCAGCTGCAGCTGAGAACTTCTACCACACTGGCTGTGTTTGCTCTGTATATCATTTGATATGATTTTAGTGGAACACCATATTTCTAAAGTAACACAATCAGATTTTTTTCCAACCACACTTAAAACTGGATTTTATTATCAAATTATATCTTCTTATAGGAAGAATATAGGACTTTTGCAGTCATTTAGGGTTACAGTTCAATAAAGAACTTAAGTCCATGCAAAAAACAGTCTCTATTTGACAAAGCATGTGAGCATATATGTAAAGATTGACATTAATCCTTAATGTATACACTTAGATATTTTTATGCACATGGATGATTCCCAGAGCACTTTTTGCACGACTGAGGCCTTAACTTTGAATGTTGTTATAACACAAAATTTGAGCAACTGTTATGAAAGTTCACTAGAGTACAGAATTTTGTCAAAAACATGACAGGTCATTGGCTCAATGTAGCAAACATGCAGCTTATTGGTCTTGGTGTGCACAAGATCAGTCGAGTCCTCCTCTTGTCACAGAGCCTAGCTGCGGTGTCTCCTACACTCTGTGCTGTTCCTTAGAGTCAGCACACCAGGTTCCCCAAGTGTGCTTAACATCTAAGGATGCCTAGGGAACTTCTATGTAGTGCAGCTACACTCCACCCAGAAAGCTTCTTCAATGCTGTACATTTTCTTTAAAATGTGAATATCAGTTTAATTTCCAAGTCACCTCAGCTAATTATTCCACACAACGTCCACCTGGACATAGAGCCATTGACCACCACTCACTGGTTGCGACCTTCAAGCCAATTCTTTATCCACTGAATGATCCACCCTTCAAATCCAGCCCTCTCCAATTTTGAGATCAGGATGTCATATAGGACCATGTCAAAGGCCTTACTGAGGTAGAAAAGTCCTTGCTTTCATTTATGTTGGACTGATTTTTTTTTTAATTATTTTTACACAGCATGTGATTCACTGCTACAGATGCACTGGAAATGACTCTTCAGAAAATAGAAATGAATTAGTTATTTAGTCTTCCATTTATAGTCTCTCTACATCTGTCATGGCTACAAAGGTAAGAAATGAAGGTGGCATACTATAGAGCATGTACGTAAATTATCACTATAAGGAAAAAATCTCTGGCCTTTTTCAGACTATGCTGTTGAATTTTTATTTTTCATTTCAGTCACTTTTTAGTCACTTTTTTTTTTTTTTTTGGCTAGATTATTTTTATGAGATGATTAAGTTCCTGGATCACCAATCATGCAAGGAGAACTGTGTATGTGTGTGTTTTTCTCCCACTCTCCTCCACTTCCTAGGTAATTCAGCATGTAAGAGTGAAATGAAAATATGTCAGTGCATCTGGGGAGAGAATGATGAGGTAGTACAAAGCTATAATAAGTCAATTTAAAATGAACATACATTGATATATACTTCCTTGCTTCCATTTCAATTTCAAAATATTAAATGTTTCTTATTAGCAATAAGCAGAAAAAAATGATGAATTTACAATATTGTCAATAGTTTCAATATACTATTGACAAAAGAGCTTAGCCCCACAGGATCATTCTTTATTGCCCCCCTGTATACTTTGATATTAAAAAAGATGTCTTAATAACCTCCAGGTTCTGTTTTGACTTTGCTTTTTAAAACAGTAAAAGAAAAATACCGACTGCAGGAATTGGTATATTGTTTCTAAATTCTTCAAGAGCTGTTATGGATCTAAAGAAAAATTGACTTTAAGCTAGTCTTTTCCTGTCTAGAAACTTCAGTTCATTTTAATAATATCATAGCAGGCATTCAATATGTTGTCCCCATGTTAGAGAATATAAATCTTGTTCCACCTCAAAAATAACTGAGTAAGGTTTTATTTTTCTAGATTATTTGGAGAAATTGAGATAAAAGTATTGATGTCTCCAACACTGTAGATTTCAACCTACAATTAATGGCTTGTTTCCATCCTTTTAAATGGAGGCATTCAAATTCTAACCTAATTAGGTATGGAAAAACCATACTTTATGTCTCAAGTTTAGGGAAACATTTGACTTTGAAGTAAAAGGGATTCAGAAGCTTCAGAAGAAAATATATTAATGAAACCATGCCACATGCAAAGGCTTTTTTATTACTATTTTTCAATTTTTTTTTTCAAGCCAGCATATTTTAGATGCCATGATTTAGCTGCAGTAAGAACTGCTCTTCTGTAACTGCAGTATAGGCCTGAATCAGTTACAGTGAATTGTTTTTTATGTCCCTGTTCACAACATAGAACTGAAAAAGTAGTGCATTATCTGCCTTTATTAAAATGTAATGTTTCATTGCACTGACATCATAAAGGATGTTTTCCTCAATTTGCTGCAACAGAATGAACTAATTTCTCACTTTCTAGGAAGAGTTTAGCAAACAGTCAGTATATTCTTTTTTTGTTATTATTTATTTATTGATCAGTGCTGTGCTGCTCTATAGAAGGGTATTCTGTGTTTAAATTAAATGATTTAAAAGATACTGAGTAAGTACTGAAGCAAAAATAAAAAAGTGCTGAAGTCCTGATATTATTTATAATTGGCAGATTTTTTATGATTCTGTACAATAGTCTTAAAAGATGGAATGATCCATTGATATTTACCTTTTATTTCTTTTTTTAACATAATGCCCATGGAATTTACATGCTCCCATTTTCCCACAGATAACTGTAGATGACATAAAAAGAAACTCTAAACAAGGGAGATCAGGGGGAAAAGGTGGATAAACTGAGTTACCAAAAAATGAAATGTTTTTCCAAATATTATGCTAATGTTTCACTGTAAGTCAAATCTCAGAATGTTGATGCCATTTTCATCACTTTGCTATCAGTTATTCTTGACAAAATAAAGCTTCTTGTTCTCATTAGGGTTCATGGAAAAAAATGCAAAATTTTACACTA
This sequence comes from Anser cygnoides, assembly GCF_040182565.1. Taxonomy (NCBI): domain Eukaryota; kingdom Metazoa; phylum Chordata; class Aves; order Anseriformes; family Anatidae; genus Anser; species Anser cygnoides. The sequence goes on from NC_089880.1 coordinate 14,153,873, forward strand.
GCTACCCATTTCTTGGTAGAGAGGGCTAAGAGTTTTTCTTTCCTAACTACAACCCTAATAGAATGAAAGATGTAGTAAACTGTGTCTTGGGCTGCATTTTGAGGGCCCTTTGTGGCCCTCCTCTGTGTCTGCTCTAAGAGGTCTATGTCTTTCTTGTGTTGGGGTCCAACGACCTGGATGCAATCCTCCAGGTGTGGTCTCGTGGCAGCAGAGTAGATGGGGAGATTCACCTCCCTCAACCTGCTGGTCATGCTTGTTTTGATGCATCTCAGGATATGACCGGGTTTCTGGGCTGCAAGCACACATTGCCAGCTTGTGTGCAATTATTCATCCACCTCTACCTCCAAAGTCCTTCTCTCTAGGGCTGCACTCTATCCACTCATTTCCCAGCCTGTATTCCTGCTTGGGATTGCCTTGACTCAGTTGCAGGACCTCACAATTGACTTTGTGAGGTTTGCAACTTCATGAGTTTTGCACAGGCCCACTTCTAAAGCCTGTCAAGGTCCATCTGGATGGCATCACTTCCTCCAGCTTGTCAACTGCACCGCTCAGTTTTGTGTCTTCCACAAACTTACTATGGTTGCATTCGATCCCGCTGTAATATGTAATATTGATCCCAGTACAGGATCCAGAGGAAAACTAAGTCTCTGGTCTCCATCTGGACTTCAAGCCATTGACCACAGCTTTTGGAGTGTGACCTTGCAGCCAATTCCTAGTCCACTGAGAAGTCCATCCATCAAATCCATCTCTCCAATCTAGAGACAAGGATGTTTTATCAAATGCTTAGCAAAAGTCCAGGTTGATGATGACAGTTGCTCTTCCCTTATCCAGCAATTCTGCAACACCATTGTAAAAGGCCACCAGATTTGTCAGGGATGATCTACCCTTAGTGAAGCCATGCTGGCTGTTGCCAATCACCTCCTTATTTTCCATGTGCCTTAGCAGAGTTTCCAGGAGGAAACTGCTTCATGATCTTGCCAGGCATAGAGGTGAGACTAAGTGGCCTGTATTTCCTTGGTTCTTATTTTTCTTTCCTTCTTAAAAATGGGATTTATTTTTTCCCCTCTTCCAGTCACTGGGAACTTCAGTGGACTGCTACAACTTCTCAGATATGATGGACAGTGGCCTAGCAACTTCATCTGCCAGTCCCCCTGGGACCTGAATATACAACTCATCAGGTCTCATGGACTTGTGTACCTTCAGGTTCCTTAGATGAGAACCTCCGCAAGAAGATAAAGGAAGCTTCTGTATTGAGTTTACATGGCAAGGCTTTGGCAGCAGGGAGGGAGTAGGGGTAGCTTCTGTGAGAAGAGACCAGAAGCTGCCACATGTTAGATAAGGGCCAGCTTCAGCTGGCTCCAAAAGGGATCTGCTGCTGGCCAGAGCTGAGCCAATAAGTGATGTTGTTTGCAGCTCTGTGAGAGCAGATTTAAGAAAGGGAAAAAAAACCTGCTGCGCAACAACAGCTGGGAGAGTGAGGAGTGAGAACCAGCCCTGCAGACACCAAGATCAGTGCAGGAGGATGGCGGGAGGTGCTCCAGGCAGGTAGCAGAAGTTCCCCGGCAGCCTGTGGAGAGGCCCCTGGTGGAGCAGGCTGTCCCCCTGAAGCCCATGGGTCCCATGGCAGAGCAGATCTCCATGCTGCAGCCCGTGGAGGAGCCCCCGGTGGAGCAGGTGGATGTGGCCTGGAGGAGGCTGCGGCCCATGGAGAGCCCCCGCAGGAGCAGGCCCCGGGCCGGAGCTGCAGCCTGTGGAGAGGAGCCCACGCAGGAGCAGGGGGTCTGGGGGGAGCTGCCGCCCGTGGGGGACCCGTGCTGGAGCAGTTTGCTCCTGGGGGGATGGACCCTGTTGTACAGAGCCATATTTGGAGCAGTTCCTGAAGAGCTGCTGCCTGTGGGAAGCCCCAACAACATCGGTTTGGGAAGGACGGCATCCCATGGGAGGGACCCCACACGGAGCAGGGGCAGAGAGTGACCATGAAGGAGCGGCAGAGTCAAAGAGTCATGAATTAACTGCAGCCCTCTGTCCCCATTCCCCTGCACCACTCCGGGGGATGGTGTAGAAGAGGGTGGGTTGGAAAGGTGTTTGTTAGCTTGCTTTTCTTTCTCACTGCTCTAGTCTGTTACTAATAGGCTATAAATTATTTTATTTTCCCTATGCTGATTCTGTTTTGCCCATGACGGTAATTGTTGAGTAATTTCCCTGCCTTTATCTCAACCTGGGAGGTTTTTTTTTTTTTTTCCCTTTCTATTTTCATCATACTTTCTCCCCATTTTCCTTTGAGGAGAGGGAATGAGAGAGCAGCTGTGGTGGAGTTTGGCTGCCTGGGAGGGTAAAACTTCCACAGCTTCATATTCACACACTCCAGTCCTCATGGGGGACTTCTACCACCCCAATATCTGTTAGAGGGACAGCACAGCAGGGCATAAGCAATTCAGGAGGTTCCTGGAATACACTGATGACAACTTCCTTCTCCAAGTGATAGAGGAGACAATGAGGAGAGGTGCTGTGCTGGCCCTCATTCTCACCAACGAGGCGGGGGGGGGTGGGAAATGTGAACATGAAGGACAGCCTGGGCTGCAGTGATCATGAAATGGTGGAGTTCAAGATCCTTGGGGAACGATCATGCTCATGACCCTGTACTTCAGGAAAGCAGACTTTGGCCTCTTCAAGGATCTGCTCTGGCCAGCGGCAGGTCCTTTTTGGAGCTGGCTGAAGCTGACCCTTATCTAACATGAGGCAACTTCTGGTCTCTTCTTACAGAGTAGTCCGAAGTACCTCCACTCTCGACCACTCTGATAAGTTCTTCCATATTGCTAAGCAACAAGTCCAGCAAAACCTCTCCTCTGGTTGTTTTTCTTATCGCCTGCACTAGGAAGTTTTCCCAAATGCATTCTAGCACTTTCCTGGACTACTTGCTGTTGGCTGTGCTATTTTTCAGCAGATGTCAGGGTGGTTGCTGTCATCTAGCAGGATCAGGACCTGCAATTGAAGAAAGAACTCTTCATTAACATGCTCTTCTTGATCAAGTGGCCTCTAGTGGACACCAGCCACAAAGTTTCATTTATTGTCTTGGTCTCTAATTTTCACCCATAAGCTCTCAATCTCTGTGCATTTCTGTTCTTCAAAGACAGCTCTATGCAATCAATCCTGTTTTTTTTTTTTTTTTTTTTTTTTTTTTTTTTTTTTTTTGCATAGAGGGCAGCCCCCCAACATTCCTTCCTTGCCTTTCCCATCTGACCATTTTATAACCATCAATTGCAGTAATCCAGTGGTATGATTCATCCTACCAAGTTTCCATGACAGCGCTTAAAAATCTTAGTTTTCCATCTGGATGGTGGTTATCAGCTCCTCCTGTTAACCCATGCTGTGTGTGCATGCTTGTGGAGGCAGTTCATTTAGTTCTTTGACTGACTAACCTTTTTCACAGAACCTTTTTGATGGTTGTGGGACATTACTCACTTACTGTGATAGGTGCTCAAGATCACCCTGTTGCTTGTGAGTGGATGAGTTTTACGGTTTAGCTCCACCCCAATCCAGTTCATTCTGCTATAGTAATTTAGTAATTTAAGATGATGTAAACAGAATTGTGCAGTGTTCTGAACATGCATCAGCCAAAGATTCATGCAACAGAATGCTGATGTGCTCTTGTTTTATTTGTGTATCATTTTATTCCTTTCACAATAGTTCTGTTTCTAACAATTGCTAACATTTTATTTGCTTCTGGGCTAATGCCAAATGCAGAGCTGATTGCTTTAGCTGCAGTGTCTTACTCCTGAGTAGCAATGAGCAGCCTAGGGCCTATCATTTTGAATGCAATTTGTTTTCTTCTCTGGACATCACTTTACATTTAGTCAAAGTGAATTTCATTTATCAGTCTATTAGTTATAAATTCTCATAGAAACGTTTTTCAGTTCTTCATAAGATCCTTTCATCACTATCCGTTTTTAAATTTCTTATCATCTGCAAAGCATAACAAGCTCACCAGGATTTGTGATTTTATGAATGATGATAACAGTGGATCTGAGTAAGAGACTATGAGATTGTAAGTATATTGACCATTCATGTAAGGAGATATGAAGATGTAGAAAAACAGGTTTCAGCATAGAATCCTGCCAAAATCCTAGTTTTGAGAAATTACTATTTGTTTTCATCCTCTACTTTTTCTATTTTAACTAATTATTTTTATTATTTTATCCAGGCATGGAGCTCCTTCTTAGTTTCCCTAGAAGATTTTCATAACGGATTTTGCCAAAACTTTCGGAAATCCAAACAGTATAGGTTAACTGCATCCTTATCCATATGTTCTTCATCCCTACAAAGCAAAGAAGATAGGTAGAGATTCTGCTAAGACTGTAATGAAGCCTGCAATACAAATTTGTTATTTTTTCAGGACTTTTTTTTTCTTTTCTTTTTTTTTTTCTTTTTTCAGAAAAGTAGATATTTGTTTGTTTCAGAAAAGTAAATGTTCATCCAAACCATGGATGAATTTCAGTTTGAACTAACAGTTTAACCATGAGATTCTAAGCATTTGGAATCTCATTTTCCATAGTTCTAAAATAGCCTATAGTGAGGTGGAGATCAGGTTCTCCTCCCAAGGACCAAGTGATAAGATGAGGGGAACCAGCCTCAAGTTGTGCCAGGGGAGGTTTAAGTTGGATATTAGGAGAAATTTCTTTACTGAAAGGGTTGTATGGCTTTGGAATAAGCTTCCCAGGGAATTGGTTGAATCACCATCCCTGGAGGTCTTCAAGAAGTGTGTAGATTTAGAATTTAGTAGCATGGTTTAGTGGTGGTCTTTAGTACTAAGTTAAAGGTTGCACTGGATGATCTTAGAGGTCTTTTCCAACCTGAATGATTCTATGCTTCTGTGATTCTACATATTTTTACTGAATAGTGCTTTGAGTTCATCTAGAATGATGAATTGTATCCTCAGATCTGGGATTGAGGTAAAAAAAAATTATAAATCTTCAAAATTTTATTTTTTGTTTTCCTCTCCATAATTCAGAAAATCACTGAATGGCTTTTACTCAGCTTTTTCAAAAATCCAAGGGATATTTTGGACATCAGGACATTCAGTTTTTATTTCAGGTGCAAGCATAAGAAACCATACACAGCAAAAAATAAAATAGAGGTGGGAAAAAGATGTGGAGCATACATGGAGATGAAAATGAGGGGTGAGCAGAAATATTACTGTTAATGGAAAATGTTACTGAAGAGAACAGATAAGGAAATAGGTGAAAGGAAAACATAAAGTTTTAAGGAAAACAGACTCATAAACAAATTCTTAGATTTATAGACTACTGAATGTTAGTCCTTTTTTGCCTTGTAGTTTTGGAACTGGAGGGTTGTTAAAGTATTTGGGTCCAATTTTGTAAATGTCAATAAAAAAGTAGAAAAATAAAATGCTGTCTGAACTTTTGAAAGCTTCTTTGAATGAATCCTCAAGCTGATGGAGATGTTAAGCAAATAGAATAACATGCAAATAGGATTACAATGTTTGTAAAATTATATTCTCTGTCAGTTGCAATGATTAGCTTTTCTACCATGAATTCATACATTACTTAAAATTCCTTTTGCACTGATGTACCATAGCATATTACTGGTTTGTAGATGAGTATTATTTGTCAGGGGAAAATATGGTGTGACGGCAATGATTTTCATATTTAGTGTACTCACTCAGACAGTAATGGGACACACAACCATTGCCCTATAATTATTGTTGATTGCAGAAGTTGATACTCCGTGATGATACCCAAGTTAATTAATTTCAGTTGGCCAGCTACTGTCTAGAAAAGGCCTTGGGCTGAGGTTGTTGTTTAATCAAAATCATGTTTTTAATAAAAGAGGAAGAGATGAGGATGGATGCTAGATTTCTATGGAATTAGAATTTAACTCTTTGTGAACTAACTGAAAGATTGACAAAATATGTGAGTTTTGGTTTTCTTTCTAAAACTGAAATATTTCCCAGTCCTTTGTACTTCTCATAACTTGTGCTAACTGGTATGAAATAGTTTTGAATTAGGAGGCTTTTTCTAAGTTGTGGGCTGGTTTCATTGTTTCCTATTGTAAGTTATAAGCTACAAGCTACTCTTTGGTTATACACTTTGATTGCTTCTGTATGAGACTCACTATCTACTCATTTTTTAATTAATCTTAAAACTTGATCTTAAGCATCACTGCTCATTTCTACAATAACATTCATCAACCTAACAAAATACTAAATTCATGGGAGAATTTTATTGATTTAATAATACATGCTAACTCTGCAGGAAATTTGCCTATGAAGAAAAAAAATATTGAATGTATTTGGGTTTGCCTTCTGTCACAGAGAAAAGAAGTCAAGAATGTTCTTTTCTGTCAGTCCCCCTTTCTTCTTTCTGTGTGTGTCCATTCTGATGATCTCAGTCACATCTAGGAAGATGCCTATGAAGCTATTGCTGCTACTGTGTGGTGAACAGTTTTTGACAGTAAAAATTTAACTTCTCAAGGACTTTAATATTAATGTAGAAAATGAATCTTCAAGTAAGGATTTCTGGAAGTGAATATGTGGTATTTTAGATCTTGTGTAACTCTTTTGTTGTTTTGTAAATACTTCTAGTAGCCTCCATGTTGTATTCAGTATTTCTGGTTAGAGTTTCTTCAGGATTCATTATACCCTCTTCAATATTGTTAATAAAGCTATTTTTAAGAGTTACAGAAATCCTCAACAAGATTAGTTAGTGGTACCAGAGAATCTTATTAGGCGGCACGATATTATTGTAGAGATGTAACAGTAGAAATGTAAGATTAAAACAAAGTGGTAGAAGTAAAGAGAAATCCTCTTTTGTAAGCCACAGATAGTGCAAACTAAAATGTTTTGTTATTATCCTGAACCAATAACTCACAAAAATGTAAACCATCCTATGGTAGGGATTTTTCTTTTTGTTGAAACATTTTAAATGTGATGATTTTTTTTTCCTCATTTTTACTACGAGTAATATTCATTCTCACAGAATATTTGGCACACTAAATTATCAAGTGAAACAGAAGTTTTAGAATTTTGCTTTTGTTTTCCTCTCAGTTCCAAATTATTTTGAGATCCTAATTAATTATCTTTGTTTCTCTTACATTGCTACTAATTGTATTTAAACTGTAAATCTTTGGAACTGTCTAGGCAGTGTTTAGCAATGCATGAATGTCATAATATACTGCCTCTCTTAAAGTCTATGTCAAATTTCCCAGTATCGTTGGCAGAGATCTTGATCTAGGCTTATATTATCAATGTAGAAAAGTGGTGGGTATGTTGAACTTTTAGTCTTTTTTTTTGTCAGATCTGTATAAGTTTCTCTAAAGTGGCACTACGAATCTTTATTCCTTCTGTTCAAAAATCTGCATGACTGACAGTGGAAACATAAAAAGTGATAAATTTCTTTTGCTGATAAGGGTGAAATTTAGAAAGCTCTTTCTGTCTCAGCTTTGTATGACACAAAAATTCAAAATGTTAGATATCAAAGGAAACAGTCGCACACTTTGATATCTGATCTCAGTCTGTAGTTAATTCAGTAGTTAATTTAGAGCAAGTTCAATATGAACTAAATCAGTTGCTGCTGCTGTAGTGAATGAGCCCTCCCACTCTGATTATTAAAGGCAAGATTGTTGGGAGAGTCTTCAACCCTCCTTCCCTGCACAGTGACAGAGTGGTGATGCTTTTACTTTTAGTCTTTTTATTATCTTGGAGTGGAAGGGAACATGAAGTGAGGCCATGAAAATGTAATGTGACCCATCACATGTGCCTACAAGATTATGTCATTCTTCAGAGGCAGAATCTTTAAGGATCCCTAGGAAGGTCTCTGGAATTTATAGATTTTTCTCTGTGATACTCAAGAGTCATGTTACCAGGCTCAAAAGCCTAAAGCTCCCTCTAAACTGAGGCTATGTTTTTGTATTCAAGTACTTTTCCTCTCATAAGTGATTTTTCTGAAATTTAAAGATTCACACAGATTGTCGCAGACAAGGTGCTGCCTTGACCACCGCCACATATAACACTGCCAGTACTCACACAAAACACAGCATTACAGAATCACAGAATGGCCAAGGTTGGAAAGGACCTCTGAAGATCATCTAGTCCAACAACCCTGCCAAGCAGGATCACCTACAGCACATTCCGCAGGATTGCACCCAGGTGGGTTTTGAATATCTCCAGAGAAGGAGATTCCACAGCCTCTCTGGGCAACCTCTTCCAGTGCTCTGTCACCCTCACAGTAAAGAAATTCCCTCTCATATTTAGCTGGAACTGCCTGTGCTTCAGTTTGTGCCTATTGCCTCTCGTCCTGTCGCTGGGCACAACTGAAAAGAGACCAGCTTCATCCTCTTGACACCCTCCCCTCAGAGATTTATATACATTGATGAGGTCTTCCCTCAGTCTTCTCTTTTCTAGGCTAAACAGGCCCAGTTTAGTCAGCCTGTCCTCGTACAACAGGTGCCCCACTCCTCTAATCATCTTCGTAGCCCTCCTCTGAACTTGCTCCAGTAATTCCATGTCCCTTTTGTACTGGGGAGCCCAGAACTGGACACAATACTCCAGGTGGGGCCTCACCAGGGCTGAGTAGAGAGGATCACCTTCCGTGGCCTGCTGTCAACAGGCTCTTCCGAGTGCACCCCAGGATACCATTGGCTTTCTTGGCCACAAGGACATGTTACCGACTCATGGTCAGCCTGCTGTCCACCAGGACTCCCAGGTCCCTCTCTGCAGAGCTGCACTCCAGCAGGTCAGTCCCCAGCCTGTGTGGTGCTTGGGGTTATTCCTCTCTTAGGTGCAGGACCCTGCACTTGCCTTTGTTGAATGTCATGAGGTTCCTCTTGGCCCAACCCTCCAGCCTGTTGAGGTTCCTCTGAATGGCAGCACAACCCCCTGGAATATCAGACACTCCTCCCAGCTTTGTGTTGTCAGCTTCACCAAGGGCAAGGGATGAGTGGATGTCATCTACCTGGACTTCTGTAAGGCCTTTGACATGGTCTCACTGGACATCCTGGTCTCCAAACAGGAGAGCAATGGATTTGATGGGTGGACCATGCAATGGATAAGGAAGGCCACACCCACAGTGGTGGTCAAGGGCTGTATGTGCAGGTGGAAGCTGGTGATGAGTCCTGTCCCTCAGAGACCCGGTCTTGGGACCAGTGGTGTTTAATATCTTTATCAATTACATAGACAATGGGAACGAGTGCACCCTCAGCAATTTTGCAGATGACACCAAGCTGAGTGGTGCAGTAGATAGAACAGAAGGAAGGGATGACATCCAAAGGACCTGGACAAACTAAGAAAGTGGGCCCATGTTAACCTAATGAGGCTCAACAAGTCTAAGTGCAAGAGGATGGACTGAGTGAAGAACTCACTGAGAGCAGCCCTGCAAAGAAGGACTTGGGTGTTCTGGTGGATGAAAAGCTCAGCATGACCCAGGAGTGTGCACTTGAAGCCCAGAAAGCCAACTGTATCCTTGGCTGCACCAACAGAGGCATGGCCAGCAGGTTGAGGGGGGTGATATCAACCTAGAGGGGTCCCCCTTTTCTCTGCCTTTGGCAGAAGGGTTGGAACTAATCTTTAAGATTCCTTTTAACTTTGTATCTTCAAAGCACTGTCAAAGCATTAACTAATTAATCTTCATAACATCCCCAAGGAAATTAATGGCCTATACAATTCCTAATTGAGTGTGTTCTTCAAAATCCCTAATGCTCATCATCTAGCACTTAAATTAATAACGTTACCCAAAAGTCCTTAATTCTATAAATTTAACAGTCTAAATTCTCAGTACTTGCATCAGTTTTACAGAATATATAGAACTTGAAGGACAATGGCATGGGATTTTGGGAACCGAATCTTTGCTTTGAGCCATTTGGGAAATTACAAACTAGAATAAAACCTAATGATAATAAGCATTTGGCACACTATGACTGCTTCATAAGACAAATAATTTGGTAACTCTGGAAAAGGTATGTGTACACACACATAGACTCACAAATAAATGCACATACTAAATTTTAACTCAAACATTTTCAGGTAATGAAAGCTGTTCAGGATCTATTGTTAGAGTCCTTTTGCAAATAGTAAAGTCTGAAAAGAATGTCCAACACTCATCTCTTCTTACTTTGATTAGTAAATTAAAGATAGAAATATTTATTGGAGTTAGTAAAAACACCAAAGTATCAATTTACTTATCATGGCCTAGATTAAATATCTTATTACACTACAATAATTCATTTTGTTAATCTTCAGCTACCAAATAGGAACAAACTACAGTTTATTCAAGTCTGTCTTGTAATCTCCAAGTTCAAAGTGTTACAAATAGGTACCTGTGGCTAGATTAATTACCATACTTAATAATTCAATTCTTGACTAGCAGTGACCCTCCTGAATCAGACTTAAAGTTCCACTGGAGAAAGAGCTCATCAACCAGCCATTTGATCATCTCTGTTACTTATCAGTTCTTTGCAGAAGACACCCCTAGATAACAATCAAAATGGTTCAAAAAATAATTTTTGTAAAGACAGGAGAAATATATGTAGCATAAATTTGAAATATATCCTATTATGTTGTAGTTTTATTTTTTATGCACTTTATATATGCATGAAATATATTTTGGATACTTACAGGAGATTATTTAAAAAATAAATATGAAGGCAAACATATCTGCTGGGTATGTTTTCCAGATTTTATGTTGAATATATTCTCATATAACTGCATATTCAAATATTGCTTTCCTTAGAAAGTATGAAGTATATTTTAAGCATACTATCACACAGATTTTATATATATACGTGTGTGTATATAAATAAATGCATGTATTGATATAGTAGTATGAGCTGTTAAAAAATCTCTCTTAGTCATTGAGTTAATTTTCTTCACTTTTGAAGAAAATGGCTGAGAATTGTAAGGAAAAGTGATAAATGAATTTTGGAGAGAAGAGCTCTCAAAATGGCTAAAAACTTCAGCATAGTTATTCCCAGCTCTATAGGATCCTTCTGTTGGCTACAGGGAGGGGCTGACCTCATCAAGATGATTCATACTGAATTTAGCCTTTTAAGCTGTATTTAGGAAGATCTCTCTCCTTTATTTTCTTCTTCCTAGCTATATAGAGTTAGGATGGGAAGAATCATTAAATTAATCTCCGTGAATTACCCATCTGCATCAGGTTTTGGTTTACAAACTTCTCTCATATTTCACATCTTTGGGAATTACTGTGCTTTAAAATATAGTTACATTTATTTTACAAAGGCATGATTAATATTATCCCCAAATAGTGGGATTAACAAATAAGATGTAAAGAATCCAGTGCTAAATTTGTTGTAATTGGAAGCAGTTCCAATTTTTCCCAGGTTACAAATTCCTGGAGAGGACACAAGAACAAAAAAACATTGCTCAGAAACTTTAATTGACTCTACTTATGTGAACTGGATTATAAATGTTACACATATAAAACTTTCCAGTCCCTAAAGAATCTGATTTCTTTCATTTAATCTATCTTTCAGGTTTTAATTAGCATGATGGAAAACTCAATTACTCCTGAAATTACATCATTGTAATTTGTAACCCAAAAGAATGGAATGTAACGCTTCTTCATTTCCACTTTCATTGAAAACATGGCTTTAACATTCAAATCTGAAAGCTCTGGGGACAGACAGGAGCTGTTGTACTGGATTTGGCTGGGATGGAGTTAACTTTCCCCAAAGCAGCTTATAGTGTTGTGCTGTGCTCTTGTAGCTAGAGCAGCACTGATATCACACCAAGGTTTTGTCTATTGCTAAGCAGTGCTGGCACAGCATAAAGACTCTTTCCAACCTCTCCCACCCTGGAAAAAAGTGAGCAGGCTGGGCTTGGTGTCGGCAAGAGATGGGAAGGAGGCATCATTGGGGCAGCTGGCCTAAACCTACCAAAGGGATATTCCATAGCATATGATGTCACATTCAGCAATAAAAGCTGGGAAAGAGGAAGGGGGGGTGGGATGTGTGTGTGTGTTGGGGGGGGGCGGGGAGTTCTCTTTATGAAAATAACTGTCCTGAGCAGCTGATGCATGTTGACGCTCTGCTTCTTAAGATGTGGCTGAACATCTGTTACTTATGGGAATTTATGGGAATATGGGAAATAGAGAACAATTGTTTTCTCCCTTTGCTTCCATGCCGCCTTTCCTTGATTTTCTCTTTTCCTTTAATTAAACTGTCCTTACCTCAAACTGTGAGCCTTTTTTCCATCATATTTTCTTTCTCTGTTCTTTTGAGGAGTGGGAGTGACAGAGTGGTGTTATGGAGTTTAGCTAGCCATCATTGTGAAACCACCACAGCTGGTTTGCATCAATCCACGTTTGTAGTCAGAACTTTGATGCCCATATCAAAATTCTCAGTGTTTTTCTTGAATGGCTTCCACAGATCATTTAGGTTGATATTTAATATTATTTCTGCTTACTTGCTGTTTAGTTTCTTGGTGGCCTGGTGTTAGTGATAGTTTTCTAGTTAGTGATAGTTTTCTGTGATAGTTTTCTTCACAGTAGTTGATATGGTGCTGTGTTTTGGATTTAGGATGAGAGCAAAGTTGATAACACACCAGTGTTTTAGTTGTTGCTGAGCACTGCTTACACTAAGCTAATGACTTTTAAGCTTCTTATACTGCCCTGCCAGCAAGGAGGTTTGGGGCAGAGAAGAAGCAGGGAGGGGACACAGCCAGGACAGCCAATCCAAACTGGCCAAGGGGATATTCTATACCATATAATGTCATGCTGAACAAAGCTGGAGGGGACTGGGGGAGTGGGCCTGCTGTTGCTCAGGGACTGGGTGGGAATCAGTCACCTGGTGCTGAGCAATCGTGTTGTGCGTCACTTGTTATTTTCTTATTTTTAATCCTTTTTTTTTTTGTGAGTTCTCACAGTTTTATCTTTTTCAGTACTCTCTTCCATCCCTGTGTTAAATCACAATACTTGGTTTAACTTAAAGAAGATTTTGAAATAGATTGGTTTTTTTTGGAAGCGCCTTGCCCCGAAAGGACGAAGGCTTTTTTTTTTTTTTTTTTCTTTTTTGTCTTGAAGCATCAGAATTTATGCACAATCTTCTAATGTCTACTTATCAGTCACTCAACCTCACTCTGATATTGCTAATGATGACATTCAGCAGAGATGGAAAATTGGTTATCCCAAAAGTCACCTCACCTTTCAGGGAGATAATTAATGTATTTTTTACATATATGATTCTAATATATCTCTGAAAAAATACAATTTTGTTCACTGTTTTACCTTCTATCACCATGCCAGGAAACTGATCTAGAGACTGGCTACTTATAGGCAGTCTGAAACTTCTTACTGGTTCTATCAACAACACTGTAATATTTCAGAAAATGAATTCCTTGTTTGAAACCCAAATATTCAAAAGATTTAATCACTAGTCATTTATCTTATTTCAGTACACACCACATCTTCCTTGAAAAATATAAGTTCACAGATGGGAAAATATGAGATGTTGCTACAAAGGTATTACTAGACAGTCCAATAGGAAGAGCAAAAAGGCTCACATCTTGTCATCTCCAAAGTAAATAGTCTCTTTGATCAAAACACCTGAAATATGGTTATACATCAATAAAGAATACAATGCTGTATAGAGAGTATATGTTACAAACAGAATTGACTGGCAAAAGGAAGGTAGCTGGTGTACCAAGTGAATACATGTAGGCAATTTTGAAGAAGAAACAAAGATACAAGTTGGAGATGTTTATAAAAAGGATTAGATTGGAGTATTTGAGTAGCTGACTGGAAGAAAAGAATTAAATCTAGCATTTATGAACTTACTTTAAAACTTAAATAAGAGGAAAAATACTAAATTGAAAAAGTAGATTGTTCAAAAAGCAGGTAGGAAATAAATTATTCAACAAACTATTTCTAAAAAATTACTAAGGCAATCAATCACTAGGGATGTCTGGCTATGTAGTTGGTGTTGTTAACAAGGCTTTCGCTTTTATGATCATGGAAGTTACTTTAATGAATACAGGTTACTGGGGAGAGAGGTGTCCTGCTATTTAGAAAAGCAATGAGGGAGAATCTTAGCTGGCAGGTTGGCTGCCTTAGTGAATTGAGCTTTAAACTAATGAACCCGCGGGAGCTGGGTAACCAGGATGCTCACATGCTTGCGAGCAACAGGGTGGAAGGGTGTACCTATCAGAAGAGTGAGGAACACCCCTAAATGTCCTAAAACTCTACACCTAAAAGCGTAGACGTTCAGCCCAAATGAATTGACTCCATACAAATGCATGCAGCATGGGTAACAAACAGGAGGAGATGGTAGCCACTGCCCAGGTGTAATCAGTAGATATATACTATTCAGGAGGGGCAGGCAAGGAAGGAAAGGTGGCGGAGATGTATTCTATGCAAAAAAAACCAAAAACGAGCATAACCCCTTCTCCTTCCCCCTTCTCACCTTCTATTCCTGAGTGTGACATCGTATGATATGGAATATCCCTTTGGTTGGTTTAGGTCAGCTGCCCTGGTGATGCCCCCTTCCCACCTCTTGCCCATCCCCAGCCTACTGGCTTTGGGATGTTCAGAGAGACTGGATGTTGTGCTAGAACACAGAGGAAACATTGGTGCAATATCAGTGCTGTTCTAGCTACAAGTGCAGAGCACTTATATGGGATGCTATGGGGAAAGTTAACTCCATCCCAGCCAGACCTAGTATAACCTCCACCCCTTACTCCATACCATTTGTGTCACACTTAGGTTCCACCTACTTTAGTATATTTGTATATTCAGATTATTGTTGCCTCTAACACACACAGGTGTATACATTCTCATCACCACTATTCATTGTCCCTTAACAGATATATAGATATTATTTTTTTCTTATTCAGTGGGTCTCTCCCAAAATGTTCACAAGAACCACAGATGATTTAGGCCTCATGTGCCAAGGCAGTTACACTGGACAGGAGAAGCAGCACGCTCAATTTCTGGATGCCAACACCAGCTTAGCTTGGGTCATTGCTACACTTGCCCTGTTCTTTGTGGAGTTGGCCTGTTGCTGGTTCTACAACATATAGCTCAGGTTACAGATTAGTTTCTCCAAGGGTTAAATCCTGAAGCACACACCTGATGTACCCATCCTTTCCCATCACCCACCACCAGATGGTGTTTCAGGCAGTGGCTCACTAGGCATGTATCCAGCCACTCAGTGGTAGCTTCTACAATTGAGAGTATGTTGAGCTTGCCTTGGCAGGTTTGTGGGAGTGGTCCAATATTATCAATTTGCCAGGCTTCATCCTATTGACATTTTACATTAGTGTTTTCCACTTGGGCAGCCATGTCTTGCCACAGTGCAGCAGCTCAGATGGGTTAACCTTTGCACTGCCAGTTGCTCTGCTTCCTTTGCTGTAGCCATACCCAGAGGGCATCTTCCACCATCCATGAGTCAGTATAGAGGTAGAGTATTGACCACTTTTCTCTTTTGGGAAGTTTTAGGGCTAATTGGATGGCTTTCACCTCTGTAAACTGACTCATGGCTTCCATGACTCATAGTTGTTTGACTCCACACAGCAGCTTTTTACTTTTGATAGTTTCCTACAGTATGACAGGATTCATCAGTGAACAAAACATAATGCTTTTCATCTTCCGATAATTCATTATATGGTGGTGCCTCTTTGGTATAAGTTACCTCCACAGAAGATACTCCAAAATCTCTGCCTTCTGGCCAGTCCATGATCTCTTCCAGTATTCCTGGGTGATTGGGTTTCCCTGTTCAAGCCAATTGCATAAATGAATTCTACCCACTTACCACACGTAGCATCAGTTACTTGATGTGTAGCGGGGATTCTACCTTTAAACATCCAAAGTAGCACAGGTAGTTGTGGTGCCAAGAGAAGTTACGCTTCTATACCAACAACTTCTGAAGCAGCTCAAATGCCCTCATATGCTCCTACTATTGCTTTTTGGGTACGGGAAGCTCCCTAGCTAGTTGCAGTTTATGTCAGGAAACCCATACAATATGTATAAGGAGACAGAAACATTGTCCTGTGATCTGATCTGTGATGGAAAACTAGGAGAGGAAAAAGGGGATATGACATGGGACAGTCATACCAGAATATGATGCATATTCCATATTTTTTTTCCTAGTAAAAACCTATTATAAACAACCTCTTAAAATATTTGTGAAGAGTGGTTTGGGTTTAGATGATACATACGGCGGCAGAGAGATAGATTAGAAGATTTCCTAAGGTCCTTTCCAAAAGACTATTAATTCCTGGATCAAAAGACTTTTACTTATCATCAGCTGATAGTTGTGTAATCAGGTCTCCTAGCAACCAGCACTCACTGTAACATTTTCTTCTGCTTTATATGATTGCCAACGCATATTTTGTTCCTTTTGACTAGTAAGCCATTTCCTTTGTGAAAAGAAAAAGGATTTATCTCTGAGTGAGAGAAATCAGGGCATAGCAGATGCATGGTTATTAATCATTACATTGGTTACTAATCATTAATGAACATTGAGCCAGATTAGCTGGTGAGGAGGCTAAGAGGTCTGGAAGCCAAATATTGTATTGGCTATAAGTCTGGGCTGTATACTGGAGAGACTTGACAGCCTAAGAGTTGGTTGCTGGAAGCCATAAGTTTGGACTAGCCACTTGGAGATACCCATCTGCATGTGTTTCTGAGCATAAGGCAGCTGGGAGATCCTTCCAAGAGTCATCGACTTGAGTAAACACATTTACTATATCCTTTCAAATTATTCTGTAGGAGGGTTATACTTCTCTATTGAATTCTACAACGTGCCTCAAGAATCTGCCATGAGACTAAGGTCTATTATATCTTGTAGGGCTTTTCCAATGAATATTTTGTGTAGAGTTGAAAGCTAGGAATGATAGTAATGAGTTGAAGTATATAATCCTAAGACATTAAGGAAAAAATATCCTGACAACCACTTCAACTTTTTGCTGGGGAGTTTTCTGCTTCATTCACAGAAAAATGAAAACTAAGCAAAGGAAGTTCTGCTTTCTTAGATGCTTTATGATCCATCCCTTACTATTTCAAAACCTAATTTTGAAAGAAAGCATTATCTCCAATGATCAATTAAAGTTTTCCTAAGTGCTGCCATTCAAAAATATTTCAGAGATGTCAGAACTCAAGATGGAAATTCAATAAATGATGATGCTGTACAGTATAAATAGCAAGAACAGATTAAATATTTCAGCTTAAAAAAGCAGCTGGTGTACTAATGGGAACTCACTTCATAACATGTTCACTTGTAATTAATTTTTTCATCCTGTGATAAAAAAGTAATTTACATCATCAGTAGGAATACATCCTAATAAATCATGGCTAAAATCTTCACATCCACATATGCAAATTCATTGCTACTCTGAATTCCACTTCTGAAACTCACTTTTCACCTACTTCACTGGGTAGTTGTCACAAAACAGCTATGAGGGCATGAACGCTATGATGCAAGGATTTGCCATTTCTGCCTTTTTAAGGTCACAGTTTGCCCTAGGTTCCATGTCATTTCTTTTCCTTTACATCTTTCAAGAGTGATTGATCTTTTTTGATCTCTGATGACATTCCTCCGCTGTGTATTTTTCTTAACGTGACCAGGCTAAATTTTAACATTGTTTTTCAATAACAAATGAAACTATGAATAAAATACATTGCTCAACATTTTGGAAATTATTCTTTCTAAACCTTTTTAAAAAGTTCATTTCATAGTCTGCAAATGTTCATCTTAAAATTACATTTGTCATATTTCAGTTATCCAGTATATTAATGTGGATGATGGATTGAAAACACAGTTAACACATCTGTAGATTAAGCTGTATGACTAGATTTTGTATAACTACCTTTGGAAAACTTTGTTGGCAAATTGTGTGAGCAGAAAGATTTAACCAGCAGCAACTGAAATTGCTGGGCATGATAGGAGATTATTACTTGTGAAATCCTTTGGGAGGGGATATAGTGCTGTGTCAGGATATGGTTGGACATTGTTAATGCCATTCATAGTAATGAATGTTAATCATATCATTACTGCTATAATAAAGATTTCAGCCAAGTCTCTAAGCACATCCTCCTGGGCATGGAGCAAATAAATAGCAACAGATAGTTTCATAGAATCATAAAATCATAGATTGGTTTGAGTTGGAAGGGACCTTAAAGATCATTCCATTCCAATTTCCCTGCTATGGGCAGGGACTTCTTCTACTAGATGAGATCACAGAAAACTCCATCCAGCCTGGCCTTGAACACTTCAGGGATGGTGCATCCACAACTTTTCTGGGCAACCTATTCCAGTGCCTCACCACCTTCATATTAAAGGTGGTAAGCACCTGGGTTGGGGAAATATCAGAAATGAGTACAAACTAGGAGAGGAACACATTGAGAGCAGCACTGTGGAGCTCAACATGTTCATGTTGAGTGCGTGGTTACAGCCCAGAGGGCCAACTTTACCTGGGCTGCATCAAGAGAGGCATGGCCAGCAGGTTGAGGGAGGTGACTGTCCCCTTCTTTGTGAGGCTTCACTTGGAGTGCTGCATCCAGGTCTGAGATTCCCAGAACAAGAAAGACTTGCACCTTTTAGAGCAGGTCCAGAGGATGGCCATGTAGTTTCTGGGAGTTCACATAGCCAACTAAATACAGAGCAGAATGAAGATCCCCTGATTCCCAGTATTGCAATCAGTGAAAAGAAATGCAAAGCATTCAGAAAAGAGATTTTTAAGTTTCTCAGAACTTTTCAGAGAAGTCTTGCCTTTCACACCCCACTGTTTTCTTTTACTTCCAGTCCTTCTCTTCTGTATACCCTGCCATTAAGCTCAGTACTGACATTACTGGCAATGCTTTGCTTTGACTGCATTAAGTCTCATAATGGAATCGTGTTCTCCTTGCCTGCTCTTTCCTTATTTGCTACCTAAAGAAACAGTATAGGAAGCTTATGCACAGGAATTGCCATACCTCATAAGTATGGCTTTGGTCTCAGAGGATGCAGGGTGCCCCGTATGGCAGGAAGTCGTAAATCTAGGTGTTTCAGGGTTGATTCTCACCTTTTTTGTTTCTCACTTGTCAGTACCTGTGAAGCATTTTTCACTTTCCTAAATATATTTTAACAGAGGTACTACCTGCTTTTCTGTCAGGCTCAGCTTTGGCCAGCTGTAGGTCCATTGTGAAACTGCCTGGAACCCTGCATCTGGCACTGGGCAGCCCCTGCTCTCCTCTCACGGGGGCACCCATGCACAGCCAAAACCTGGACACGTAAACCCAATATGACAGAACTCATGAGAATCAAAAGGCCTATTCAGGCCTACTATTCGAGATTTAGTAAGTGATGCTTGCTGGAGAAAGGACACTCATAGTAAAAGAACCTTTCTCAAAGACTGTCCTCATTCTCGTTATTAGCATTAACAGGACTGCTTTAAACCTGTCAGAAAGACTCAAACAGTGTATGAGTGCAGAAAAAATATGGTTAAGATCATGACAGCAACATAAATTACTCAAAATGAATTGTTTCAGAAATTGTTGAGAGAAATTGAGCCCTGCTTCTGTTTCTAGATCCACAAACCCAGAGCAGTTTCTAATTATTGTGACAAATTCTCAATTCAAATGAAACATTGCTATATGACTGTACCCAGAACTAGATCAGATAAGAATCCAATCCATATCATACCCATAAAATTCTTTGTATATGATGTTAGCTCAATTCTTGATTTTCATTAAAGGTTATTAAAATGTAGTGAACATTGATTTAAGAATTAAAAAAAATTGCAGTTATACTCATTGTATGACATTATTAATGTAACTGTGACCCTTTGTTGAAGTCGCATTATACTGAACACTCACAAATGTAAGCCCGTCACAAAATGAATAATGATAGTATGACTAATAATGATACTTTGGCGATTAATAAAGCAGGTGAACTCAAAACTTAGGAAGACTGATAGGAAAATACCTAAGTGATTTCTGTTGTACATTACAGAATTATAAATGGTCATGAATAAAACCTGCCATTAACAGCAAGGTAACAAACTGATGGACACAGCATCTGTAAAATCATTTGGACAAGTATGTTATCAAAACAAAATTCATTTTCAAAAGCAAAACATTTTACCAAGTATGAAAGAGCTTAATTTGTTTTCAGACATGCTTTCAAATTTTGCTTATCTCCCACATTTAAGTCTGCTTTTCAGTTTTATTTTCATATAAAAATACTGAACATGCAATTAACAATTATTTATTATTTACTGCTACACTTAGAACGTCTTCTACCACTGTGGAGTAAAGATGTGAGCGAAAGGGCACTAAGAAAAGCTGCGGTACTTGCTACCTCTGAGCAGCTGCTATTGCTGTGATTATGGAATAGAGCTGACCTTCCTGATGTAGCTTCAGATTGACTTCCAGTATTGACAGCAATTTTAGTGGAATAACTGCTGAAAGATCTACTCTCTCAATACTTTAATAGTCTTTCCAACAAATCATTGCACTCTCCTGTTCTATTTTTATATACTTTGCAGTGTGATTTCTGTATTCCTCAAATTTATTTCAATCTCTTTCTTTTCTTTTGATGGAATCATCTGGGAATCATGTATTCAAGTGGCAATTGTTAACCAAATCTTAAAATGGTATTTAAATGAGATTTTTTCCCCCAAATAGACCTTCAGCGAAGGTTTATTCATTTTTTTTAATTCATTTTGTTTTTACAACCATTTTGCTTGATAAACTTTTAGCTAGTATATTCAGCATCAATCAAGTTGACAAGGGTAAAAAAAATAGTCAGAGGACCTATCACTGTAATAAGCAACTTCTGGGCCACTTACTTTGGCATGCAGATAGTTTTATGAGTAATTCAACAGCATTATTTTTATTAATAGCTACTCAGTGGTTGGAATAAAAGGCTAATACTCAATCTTGAAACTAATAAACCAGAACAGATTTTGTAATTGTAGGGATTTCAGCTGCAGCACCCATGATCTTTTTATTACTAGATGGCAGGTCAGAGATACAATGCCCAGCTACTTGAAAGCAGAAACATGGTTTTATATTCAGAAGTGGATATAAATCTCATGGCTTGTCTGGAGATATTCTCATATTGCTTCACTGTATAAGCCTTGCACCAGTAGAACTGAGATCAGAATCCTCCTTCACTAAATCATAATCACAGACAAGAATAGGAAATTGCTAAATCTCAAATAATTTTACTTAGAATCATTGTATGTATATAAGCTTTCAGCAACTCTTTGAAGGAGTTAAATGCACTTGAACAGAGTAAACAAAATATGTCTGCAAGACTTCTTATGAAAAAAGTTACATCTCAGACAGTTAAGATGATGCATTGTCCAGCTGATCATTTTGTAAGGTATTAGGTACTAGCACATCATTAGGAATCAAGCTTTAGTTAAATGGTACTCTCATTTGTTCATAGTCTGTGAAACAATGAGGCTGAGAGTGAACAGGTGATGATTAAAACACAGCACTTCAGGAAAATTAAAACAGTTACTACAATAATTATAAAAAATACTTAGGCATTTTTGTTAATTGTTTAAAAAAAAAAACAAACACAAAGCATCTGGTTGAAGCTTTCTGTGTGTAAATATAAGAACCTGTTATTTGTGGTGGTTTTGCACTGGTAGGTAGCTCAGCTCCACCAAACCTCTCTCTCACTTCCCCTGCTCAAAAGAACAAAAAGACAAGGGGAGAAAATACAAAGAAAAATAGCTCATAAGTTGAGATAAGGACAGGGAAATTACACAACAATTACTCTCATGGGAAAAACAGACTCAGCATAAGGGAGATTAATATAATTTATTGCCTGCTGATATCAGACTAGAGCAGTGAGAACTAAAAGAAAACTAAAAACATCTTCCCCTCCCATCCACCCTCTTCTATCTCATCCTTCCCCAAGTGGCGCAGGGCAATGGGAAATAGGGGCTGTGGTCAGTCCATAGTACTTCGTCTCCACTGCTCCTTCTTGGTCACTCTCTGCCCTTGCTCCACGTGGGGTCCCTCCCACGGGATGCCGTCCTTCCCAAACTGATCCTGCAGGGGCTGCCCACAGGCAACAGCTCTTCAAGAACTGCTCCCACACGGGCTCCGTACCACAGGGTCCATCTGTCAGGAGCAAGCTGCTCCAGCACGGGTCCCCCACAGGCGGCAGCTCCCCCCAGACCCCCTGATCCTGCGTGGGCTCCTCTCCACGGGCTGCAGCTCTGGCCTGGAGTCTGTTTCTGTGGGGAACCTTGCGATCTTTTGTCTATTGTAAGCTCAAGCGATTGCTGCTAATGCTGACAGTGCCTCTGCTGTGCTGCTGTCACCTCTGGATTCTTCCTCTCTCCCCTGTTTCTGCACAGCCTCCCCACTTACCCTGCTCTGCTGGCTCTGATAAAGGAGGTCATCCTCCCTGTGACACTTTGGGTGCTGTGGCGACAGTATCTGGGGTGCAGGTGCTTACCAGATGTAATAGTGTGGCAACAGCAAGTGTTGCAGTTATAGGAGGACTCTAAATAGGTATTACAGATGATTAGATGCATATTTAGAGTGTATCTGACACGGACGTATGTTTTTTGATTGTTAGACACTTTGTTTACTCTGTATTAAATAATCTTAATTTTGCAAAGGAATGGAGACTGGGTTGCAGCCTTGTGATTAGAGCTGCATGGCCAGAACAAGAACCAAATTGGAATTATCAGAACATATATCCATCATCAGACCATTATCCATGTCCAGGTGGAGACCAGTGATGAGTGGTGTTCCTCAGGGGTCAGCGTTGGAACCAGCACTGTTTAACACCTTTGTTGGTGTTGTGGACAGTGAAATTGAGTGCATCCTCAGCAGGTTTGCTGAAAACAACAAGCTGTCATTCAGTCAATATGCTGGAGGGAAGGGATGCCATCCTGAGGGACCTGGACAGGCCTAAGAGTTGGGATTGTGTGAGCCTCACACGGTGCAACAAGGTCAAGTGCAAGGTCCTGCACCTGGGTCGAGGCAATTCCAAGCACAAATACAGATTGGGTGGGGAACAGATTAAAAGCAGCGCTGATGAGAAGAACCTGCCTGGGAGTGCTGGTTGACGAGAAGCTCAACATGAGTTGGCAATGTGTGCTTGCAGCCCAGAAAGCCAACTGTATCCTGGGCCACATCAAAAGCAGTGTGGCCAGCAGGTCGAGAGAGGTGATTCTCCCCCTCTACTCTGCTCTTGTGAGACCCCACCTGGAGCACTGTGCTCAGCTCTGTGGCTCCCAGGAGAAAACGTGTGGACCTATTAGAACAAGTCCAGAGGAGGGCCACAAAGATTATCAAGGGGCTGGAGCACCTCTCCTATGAAGACAGGCTGAGGGAGTTTGGGTTGTTCAGGCTGGAGAAGAGAAGGCTCCAGGGAGACCTTATAGCTGCCTGCCAGTACCTAAAGGGGGTGTACAAGAAAGCTGGGGAGGGACTCTTTGTCAGGGAGTGTAGTGATAGGAGAACTAATGGCTTTAAACTAAAACAGGGCAGATTAGGTATTAGGAAGATGTTCTTTACTATGAGGGTGGTGAGGCACTGCAACAGGTTGCCCAGAGAAGCTGTGGATGTCCCTTCCCTGGCAGTGTACAAGTCCAGGCTGGATGGGGCTTTGAGCAACCTGGTCTAATGGAAGGTATCCCTGCCCATGGCAGGAATTAGATGATTTTTAAGGTCCCTTCCAATCCAAACCATTCTATGATTTTATGAAAGCAGAAGATTGCAAGGAGAAAAGGATCAGAATGGAAGACTGTTGAGGAGGATTGTAAATACACTCAAGTGACCCTGCAGCTGGGAATGCATAAAGTCTGCAGAGTAGTAATGTAGAAAAGCACAGAGATTGTACCTACTGCTGTTTGTGTTCTGTGTGTTGGGCAAGTAACACATCTGTGTATAGATAACATAGGTGTCTGGTAAACTGGCACATGCCCTATGGATGCGCATGTGCTCCCATCCTTGGTACAGATAAGATCAAAGAAGTACAGTGAGGATCACAGCATGGTGGTATAAACAGTGCCTGTGCAAACCCTTGTTAAACAGGTGTGAACAACAGGCCGGTAACCTTCTCATGTGGACCGAGCTAAGCAGTGCCTGTATCTCAACTTGTGTGTCTCTGCCTGGGTATTGCTTCAGGGATTCCCCGTTTGCTGAGGTAATAAAAACAAATCTAGTCTTTGCTTTTTAGCTGTGGGTCTGTGTTTGCTCCTGGTGCCTGCCTGTGCTGTCTCACACACAAAGAAAACCAAGCTAGACTTTCATCACATTCTTAAAATTATCAGTAAATCTTGCCTAATAGAACTTTTTAAAAGATGCTTTAACTGAGGTGTCATAAAACTTCTAAAAATATAAGCTTAAATACCATGTGATACTTTCCAGCTGTGCTGGATCTGCAGTATTTTGTTTGCAAAGCCTTTGTGAATGCTACCAATTTACTTTCTTTATCATCACAATCTGGTAGCTGCCAAACTTTGCATGAGATAGTACTAAGTACTAATACAAAATACATCTTAAAGAGAACTCCCCTCTTTTGAGAGCAGATATTTATTGCATGATTGGATTTCACTCAATCTAAAGTATTTGAATGGGCTATTTTTCTCCTCCTATGTGCAGCTTCTTCTGAACAAGAATAGCCAAATTGCTAATGGCTTAGTAAGTCAGTTGTAAAACACTTAGCTTTATTGGGGGCAAGGGGTGGAGGAGTAAGAGAAGGAGCATATACTAACTGGCTCTATAGCTACCATGAAAGTAAATTAAGTTGCTTAATCAGTATAAATTTCCTAACTCCCTCATCGCCATTTGCTCCTTCTGGTGCTCTCTTTGCAATACCATCCTACTAATTAGTAGAGGATGGACTGCATTAATCAGGAATCCTGACAGCGAATTTGTGCAATATAATCATACAGAAATTTGGCTATACCTGTTTCAGATTCCTCAGAAGTCAATTCAGTTTGGGTAGCCTTCAGTACCACTGAAGTCTATGTAATTGCTTTGGTTATAATCTAA
This sequence comes from Anser cygnoides, assembly GCF_040182565.1. NCBI lineage: Eukaryota > Metazoa > Chordata > Aves > Anseriformes > Anatidae > Anser > Anser cygnoides. The sequence continues at coordinate 14,178,850 of NC_089880.1, forward strand.
ATTGTATGTTATTAATACCTTATCAAATATTATCAATGTTTGCTTTTAACATGCTTTTAAACCATGTCTGGATTAAAAAGCATAAAATTGCAGGCATTTCTATTTTTTTTTTTTATGAACTGTTAACTGTTTTTCATTATAAGCCTCAAGGAAAACCCATCAATTTCAGAAAAAATAACAGGAGCTTGTTCTTAGTGCAGTATGTGTTTGATCTTAGTGCAGCATGTGAACATGGAAAACTGGAAAAAAAAAATCATGAGACTTATCTATTGAGAGTTACAAAAAACATAAAAATCTTCTGTTTTGCTATTTGCTGAATTTGAGAAAGTATCAGAGGAAATTATTACATCCTTCCTCTTGTTCTTATTTTTTTTTCTACTCTTGAACATTGCACAAAATGGATTTTTGTCTAGTCTGTCTTCTTCTGTCTCTTTGTCAAGTCGATTATTTCTTTCTGTCTACGTCTTCAAAAGAAGGATGTGAGTAAGCAAATCTTCAGCCGGACACTCTCATGTGAAGACTAGAACCCAGGGGATAGAAAATTAAGACACACAATATCATGAGATGTAATTTAATTTTAAGTTCTGACAACTATAAACATGTGCTTCAGTGAATACTTGTGACCTAATTATCAATTACTGAAGAGGATCTTTAAACAAATTGAAAATAGTCAGATACAGGAGAAAAAGTCCTCTAACTAGCCAAACAAGCAGAAAAAGAGAAAATGAACCAAAAAGTTTTAAAAACAAATGTTTGGGGTGTGTGTGTTATTTTGTACTCAGCCTAGTTTTCTTCTAGTCTAAAGTAAAAAGACTGGTATAAGAAGGGATACAATTATGCTTTGTTCTGCAAATGCCAAAAGAATGCTAGCACAGAAGCAGGATATGCTCATGGAAAGTAGTGTAGAAAGTAGTGTGGTTATTGTCAGCCACTGTGATGTACTAAAATCAATCCACTTTTAAAAACTAAACTGATAGGGCAAATAAATGTATTTTAACTGGTTACTGAGATCTTTCAAGCAGAGAATAGCATACCAGTTCATTAACAACAGTATTCTATGTAAGATTATTTCTGGAATAATAAAATATTAAGCTTAGGAGCTAAAAGGTTGAAATATGTTTTCTCTGTGAATTGCAGCACCTTCAATAACAAGAAAAAAAAAAAGACGTTTGAATTCTCTGAATCACTTCAAAGGGGAAAGTTCATGCACAGATAAAAACTCATTTGGCAAGTGAAAGGACATCCCTGAAATAAACTTATAATACTTAGGAGATGCTTAAATAGCAGAGATATAGTGGAAATAATTTCACTAACTCCTGTATGTGTTATATATGGTTCAGAGAAAGGAACAGAATAGAAGTAGAACACTGTCTTAAAAATAGCCAATCACACTGCTAAATTTCATTCTGCTCCACTAAGTTCGCCAAGTGACCACAATTCTTTCTCAACACAATAGTTCTCCATGATGTATTTTTGGGTTGAATAGTTAACAAATCAACACATTGACTAGGGAAGGGAATGGAAAATGTGCAGGATATGGCACATGGTAGCAGATGATCTTTTCCAAGGAGAACAGGTTAATGCTGAGTAATATTTCTGAGGTCCCACGCAAGAAAAATTGCTCTGAGTTATTCTTCAATATAAATTGACTATATTCTTCTCCTCTGGAGAATAATCATTAATAGGTATATACATATATATTTTCACTAAAAGAAAGAAATACAAAGCACTTTCACATTATGGGTTCTCTTTCAACATTTTTCTTTCAGAAAGTGTAGATATGGATTTAAAAATATTTAAAGCCACAGTTTCCATTAATCAGTCACATTTATGCAGGAGAATAATCATGTGCCCTTAGGTAATTGTATAAGGAAGCCAAAAGAGACATTATTCATTACCATTACAAGAAAGACTTGATGTAGATGTGGATGCCATACTGAACTTCCAGAGGGGAAGCCCAAGTGTAAAGAAATGAGATAATTACTTTGAATGACAAATGAAATGCCATTGTGAAGCTACAGGGAGAAAAAAAAAAGTCCAGTAGTTTCCTGAGTTTTAAATGCAATATTCTCAGTTAAGGGGGAATAAAAATACCCTGTGGTTGAATTAATACACTCAGAAAAAGGAGTGTACTAACCACAAAAGTACAAGCAGATGGACCCATACCCAGATCACTGACCTCAGCTGAACTTTAGCTGCAACAGAAATTAAAACCAAAGCCCACTGTAGTACAATAACCTTGAAAGTACCTACAAGGAAATTAATCCTTAACCAAATCAATAATCCACAAACTGACAACAGAGCATTGAGCCAAGTAATTTTTCATTTGCACCACCTTTGCCCTCCTCAGTCTGCAGAGCACAGTTTAGTGAAGCTTCCAAGGCTCCATGTAAAGCTTCATTTCATTTCTCAAAATACCATCTTGTACTCCCTGCTTGGCAATTTCACTATTCACACAAGCAGAGTCCCTCAGCCTTCTTTGAAGGATGTCTCCATGGACATCTGTGGTGTGTAAGACTCCTCACAGATTCGAGTCACTACTCAGCATGAACAAACAATCAAAAACCCCTCCACACTCCCAATCACATTTCCACAGTACAAAAAGGCCGGTCAGATTTAGAGATTGCTGTCCCAAGCAGAACAAGGAAGACTTTTTTTTTTTTTTTTTTTTTATAATAATAGAAGCTTCATTCAGATGAAAAGATTTTTAAATAAAATATTTTTCATTTCACAGCCTTTTTCTTTGCAGACCTTGAGGACAGTCTGAGCACTTATAGCTGAATGGGATTTATTTGTCCAATGATTCAGACCCTATGGATCTTCCATTTTTGTTATCGTTTTCTCCCTTTTAAGAAAGTGAACTATGAAATGCTTCCTGTGTCAAGACATATTTATGCAGTTCCAACTGCTTTATTCTACTTTTCAGTTTCTAATTATTTTCTACAGCCTACACGTGGGTGCTATATTAAGGGTTTCAAAAGCCTAACAGGAAACAACTTTGACTAAGATCTCTTTTGTAGGAGTGATGGAATTGAGAGGCTGACTCAAAATCAAAGAAAGCAAACAAAAAGATGTCTCTAAACAAGATGTCTCAAAAAGAGAATTTTGAAGAATCCTGAATCAATATTCAGGATTAGTTATCACATTATTAATATATTAGAATACATTTATATAATATTTTAGTTTATATATTCAAATATATTACTATTAAAAAGGAATTCCTACAGAGGGTTTCAAATCATCAGTGGTATAAAGAGAACTGCTGAAGAGGCTATAAGAATAATTCCTCCCAGTGAGAAAAAAAGAAGAATGGCTTCATGAAGACAGTACAAAAACAAACAAAAACAACAAAAAAAACCACAACAAAAACAACAACAACAACCACAATTGTCATTTGGGTAGATCCCTAAGTCTTAGGACAACAGAGCATGAGGTTTTGGCAATGCCAATAACCAAAGCTTTCATTATTTAAAACAGGAGAGCCAAAACTTAATGAAGATGACAATGATTGGGAGTTTGACAAAAAATTCCAAACCAGCACGAGGCATTCATATGCTAAAAAGGTGAGGAAAATATCTTGAAGCTTCCATCTCCCATAAAAACTTTACATAATTTGGTTTAAAGCTAACACACATACCTTGCAAAGACAGAGATGTACAAGAACATCAGATTTAGAAAAAGAAGTCTTCTATAAATTAAACATCTCCAATTCATCTGCTACAGGAGAAAAGACAGAGACTTAGTTTAGGTTTTACGGATTTTAGGAAAATCGTATAATATCATATTTGAAGATGGTATAAAGTTTCAAAGAGATATATGAAATTATGAAATTATAGGTACAACTAGGATTTTGCATTACAAAAAATAAACACAGAAAATGTTGGAAGGTGTCTCTTGGAAGGATAAATGTTGGAAGGTGTCTCTTGGAAGCATAAGAGTGTTTGATAGTGTAGCTGACAAAACTAGTGATATAAAAATATCGTTGAGTAGGACAAAAAACCTCTACAAACAAAGTGGTGAATGAAAAATATTGCTTTGAGCAAAATAATTAAAAATAATTTCAGAGAAAGGTTCTCTATTTATCTTGAGTTAATAAAGGTTGGACAAAAATGCACAGCTTTCTTGTACTGGTAATTTTTTTTCCACCAGTTATCTCTATATTTTTTTCCATTTCTGTTAATACCTTTCTATTTCTTTTACTCAGATTTCCTCTTTGTATTAGAGCTTGTTTGTCTCAAACTCCAGAAAACACTGGCAAATTAAATCTGCATAGTCTGGGATTATGAAGAACATGTGGTCGTGAAGTTAATTGCCACATTACTTTCATTAGTCCCTGTGTATTTGCTACAACAAATATCACAGCATTTGAGGTATGCACTGTGCATATTTGTCTAAGACCGGTATGGAACCTGACCTGTTTTTTTTTTTTGCCTCAAACAACTCAAGCAGGAGAGTGACGGACTGAGCCCTATGGAGGCAGGATGTCAGGATGCCTTTCTCCTCTCCCCCTTTGCAGTTGGAGAACATCCGTTTTGGGCAGATTTCTGGGGGCAGGAGAGGTGTGGAATCACTGAAAGCCCTCCCAAAGCTTCCAGAACACCAAACCACGCATGTATGAGACAGTTGTCACCCTGAGGGTGGTCCTGGAATGAGGAGACTTTATAAGGGCAGGAATGCCTGTGTGACAGTGTTGACCCTCCACCAAAGGATCAAGACTTTGTCTTGAGTAGACATTACTGGATCCAAGGTAGTGAAACCTCTCTTTCTCCTATCTCATTCTCTTAATATTTTCCTACAAGTTAAATGCCTGTGCTAAGCCCTATTATATATACCCTAAATATGACTCAGTGTGCTGTCTTCCTGCTATTTGCAATGTTTGTTGATTGTTGTTGGGCACTGCCAGTTTTGCTGTAAAGCAATTGGTGAGGGATTAACACCTGTGCCAAACACCTTTATCCACACATTTAATTGATTGCTGTTAGAAATAACCAATAAATTGTTTATAGTGTTCCTCTGAGTCATTGTAGTGGTTCTGTTGCCTCTGTGGCCCTGCATTTTTTTTTTTTTTTTTTTTTTTTGCGGGGTGATTAAGAACCACCTCCCTTGCAACCCACCAAGTAGGACAAGACAATATCATAATGAATGCCAGACTAATAACCCCAAATCCTGTTATCTGTTCAAGTAAGTTACTCTGTTGGTATGAATGCAGGGTATTTTACAAGCCAGAACACTAACAGCTTCCCAACAGCACATGTTCGTCTACTCTGTCCTGGTCAGGCCTCACCATGGAGTCCTGTGTCCAGTTCTGGGCTCCCTGGTACAAAAAAGACAGGGATCTCCTGGGAAGAGCCCAGCAGAGGGCCACAAAGATGATACGTGGCCTGGAGCAACTCCCCTATGAGGAAAGGCTGAGAGACCTGGGTCTGTTCAGCCTTGAGAAAAGAAGACTGAGAGGGGATCTTATTAATGTTTATAAATACCTTAAGTATGGGAGACAGAGGGATTTGGCCAACCTCTTTTCAGTGGTTTGTGGGGACAGGACAAGGGGCAACGGCCACAAAATGGATCACTGGAAGTTTTGCACCAACATGTGAAAAAACTTCTTCACGATGAGCGTGATGGAGCACTGGAACAGGCTGCCCAGGGTGGTTGTTGAGTCTCCTTCTCTGGAGATATTCAAGACCCATCTGGACGCCTACCTGGGCAACCTGCTCTAGGGAACCTGCTTTGGCAGTGGGATTGGACTAGATGATCTCTTGAGGTCCCTTCCAACCCCTACAATTCTGTAATTCTGTGATTCATATTTAGTAGGAGAACCTCATTGTGTGTCCTCAGTTCTAGGGGTAAACAGGAAATACTTCTTCCCCACATACCATCACACTTTTGATTTTACACTTCATTTGTCAGTACACTCCTAAGGAGAAGGGGATTAATTACACTTAACAGTTTCTGCATTCCTCCTCGTTCTGACAAAAACAATCTATGTCATGTCATTAGTCAGCATAATGTTTTAACTGTCTTTGTGAGTTGAGACCTTAAAACTCATGACAACAATTTAAAAAAGCAAATACAAGGTAGAGTTAAACTGTATTAGCAAAAAAAAAAAAAAGTAAAAAATGCCAAGAGTCTAATAACTTTGTCTCCTGTATTGATGTCTCTTTGAAAAATCGTTAGGCAAATTTGTTTGTCTCTGTAGTTTACATTTTACCTTAACAGCACATTTGTAATCATTTTCAATTATGTTTTTCAAAATAATCAACCACTGAAACATATATGTGAATGGGCATATTTAGAGACCTCCAGGAATGATACACCCTCAAAATGTCTCAGAAAGCAACAAGAGTGCTACAACCTGGAAACCCTGAAATCAGGTGTATATCAAATTTTTATTGAACTGAACTTCTTACAGAGAAGAAGAAAATGAAAATCATAGAATCACAGAATCATAGAATATCCTGATTTGGAAGGGACCCACAAGGACCATCAAGTCCAACTCCTGGCACCACACAGGTCTACCCAAAAATTCAGACCATGTGACTAAGAGCACAGTCCAAACGCTTCTTAAACTCTGACAGGCTTGGTGCTGTGACCATGTCCCTGGGGAGCCTGTTCCAGTGTGCGAGAACCCTCTCAGTGAAGAACCTCTTCCTGATGTCCAGCCTGAACCTCCCCTGTCACAGCTTGACACCATTCCCTCGGGTCCTATCACTGGTCACTACAGAGAAGAGATCGGCGCCTGTCCCTCCACTCCCCCTCGTGAGGAAGCTGTAGGCCGTGATGAGGTCTCCCCTCAGCATCCTCTTTTCCAGGTTGAACAGGTCAAGTGACCTCAGCTGCTCCTCATACGTCTTCCCCTCTAGGCCCTTCACCATTTTTGTAGCCTTTCTCTGGACACTCTCCAATAGTTTCACGTTCTTTTTGCGCTGTGGTGCCCAGAACTGCACACAGTCCTTGAGGTAAGGCCGCACCAGTGCAGAGCAGAGTGGGACAATCACCTCCCTCAGCCAACTAGCGATGCCGTGCTTGATGCACCCCAGGATACGGTTGGCCCTCCTGGCTGCCAGGGCACACTGCTGGCTCATATCCAGCTTGCTATCAACCAAAACCCCCAGATCCCTCTCTGCGGGGCTGCTCTCCAGTATCTTTTTGCCCAGTCTGTATGTATAGCCAGGGTGGTCACTTCCCAGGTGCAGGACTTGGCAATAATAAAATCTTCTTAGTCATTCAAATATTTTAAGAAAATATATTACAGGCTCTAAACATGACAACAAATAGATTAATATACTATCTAGACTGTATTTAGATCATTTATTATTTGAAAATAAAAATGCAATGCCTGAGTATTTATTTTTACAAACTTAAACTACCTAATAAAAATTGTCACAGTGATGATGTAATAGTTAAGAATAGCCCCAGATAGATAAGGAATAGCAAAGCAAGACATTCCTTGTATTTTGTACTTCTGTTATTTATCTGCTTTCTTTTCCAAAATTAGAAAATAAATACTCATTTTATGTATGCACAGTAAGTCTAGAAGTACTGTGCTTATCCCTCTCAACTATGCAGTCTATCACTTCTGCAGCTGATTCATGAATTTCAAGAACAGCATAACTGAACTTGTGGTCCTATATTCAGTCTTCCAATGAAAAAGTCTACCAGTCTACTACACATATAGTCTGATATCTTCTTTTGGACATGGACTACCCTGAATCAGAAACTCAGAAACTTTGTCATTCCATCTAATGAAGAGGTTGTCATGAAAACATTCAAGAATTTTTCCATATACTATAAGAGCTTCTACAGTCGACCTTCCACGATGTGCTCTCTTAGCTTAGATTTAAATTAGATACTTAACACCAATATTAAAAAGGCCAGGGCCCCTACTAAGGGGTTTACAGGACATAAAGCCAGTGTTTCAGAGCAAGTGGAGCAGAATTGCAGAGGCCATATTATATTTCAAGGGAAAGCAATTCTTAAATGCAGGTGATAAGTCAAGGTTCTAAAGCACGGGCTGAATGTTATATACATATAATGTATTAACGTACAAATTCTTTCCATATGAGGTTGGAGATCAAAAGATATCTTGTAGTCAAATACTTCACAAATCTTTTTTCTTTTTGAAAGCTCTTCAGAAGTCCTGTATTCTTTGAAACTTCTAATTCTTTTCCTTATTTGTTCTGAAAGAATATTTATATTAAAAATATAGGTCTTGGGAGAAGATATATATATTTTTTTCTTCCTGGGCTTCCATGCTTTAGATGTTACTTCATAGCAAAATACAAAAACACAATTAGTTGGATTCACCAACAGCAGAAGCTAATGTTCTCTATTCTTGTGTGATAAAGCTGAATGCAGTTTGGGTGACTCATTCTCTCCAAAAAAAAAAAATAAATTAGAGATCATTATTCGGTCTCTTAATACTTGCAATTAATGTGCGTACACGTAAAACCACTGGATTGCATCTGAAGTTGAAAAGGTTTGAGAAAACAAAGAAGACCGAAAGGCCTGGCTTATCATTGCTGCACAACTTTTATGTTGGTTTAGCTGCACTGTTTTTTCCATGACTGATATAAAACTAGTATGAAGCAACTACTGAGTATTCCACAGAGCTTAATTTGAGCTGATGAGGTAGATCATTCTGTGATCACTATCAACTCTTACAACAACATATTCTGAGAAGGTACACAACAATCACTATTCAAGGTTTATCACAGCTTTATAAGTTTTTTGTTTGTTTGTTTGTTTTTTTCAGCTTTTATTATGGAGCAATTAACATGGCCTTTTGAAGCCAACATACTGGAAAAGTAATCACAGACTTTGTGATGTAAGAACAAAAGCTGTTAAATGAGCCCAAAAATCAGAATTTGAGGAAAATTTTAATTCTCGGTCAGGAGCAAAAAGTTGCAAAGGAGAAATTTTAGGGACATTTCTAAAACACAGATAACATAATCTTCTTCTAAAGTAGCAATATCAATTGTGATAATACAGTAGATTTGATAATCAGTCCTTTGATATGTCAAATACACCTGTCTGAATGTAGAAGGTGGATCATTTTTTCTAAACAGTAAAAATGTTTACACTTTGATATAGAACAAGTTTGCCAAATTAAGTTTACTACTATTTTAAAGTGCAAATGGCAACTGAAATTGAATCAGAAGAAAATATGGTTCTAAATTCTATGTCTAAAAGAATCTCAAATATTCTTTAATCTAAAAGAGAACCTCAATTCATATTCTGAACTGTTAAATTTTGCAAAGACTTGTTTCTTTTCCATCAGAGTAAAATAAAAGACCTACCTGTAGTTTACATGCACTCTTCGGTGTATGGATTTGTCAAGTTTTTAATGTTCTCATCTAAATACTTCTCCATTTTCTGTACAACTGAAGGGCTAAATAATTGTTCTATTCAACCTTCGCCTAAACAAAGTGACTGAGTGTAAAGGGGGAAAGAGGAGGAAGAAACTAATGAATTATACAGATTAGCATGAGAACAAGTAACGGAAGATAAGAAAGTGGGTGGCCATATTTCATCTCTCAATGAGTGTTACCTAGGAGACAAAGGACTGAATGATTGCATAAATGACCCTATGCCTGTGGATTTAGATTGATGAAATTATATAGGACTGCAGTTTATGCAGAACAAGGAAGTAGATTGTCAGGGGCACTGTTTATTAAGTGAAATAGAAAAGCCTGAAGCCTATTTTCATTCTGATGACTTTTTAAAGCACTTATTATCTAAGTCTTCTGTCCTTATCTAAGTTTCTGACCTAACAAAACTGTGGGATAAAAACTAACCAGCTACCCCTTCCAGCTGACTAATCACCCTTTTTAAAGACTCTTGTAGAGGACACTAATCATTGACTGAACTTCAGCTCTCATCAGCAGGACTCAAGTTGGTTCCCACAGACATACAGATGGTATTGTTAGGGCAGCATTTTGATGAATAACAAGGAGTTCATTATCTGTATCTGCTGGACTTCTAACAAAAGCAACCCTGTAGAATAAACCATAGTGTGCTCTCAAATATGACGATGAACAGATATCACTCATTAATTTTACAGTAGAGCAAGCTAGTAACACATAATCTGATATTGATATAGTAACCTTCATAGAAATTTGAAGTGGTCATCAAAACAACGATAGTGTTTGCTACCTCTTCACAAAATAAGCCTGAGAAACTCAGAGAAACACTTGCAAGAATTCAAAAGGCATGTTGCCTCAGTACAGCAAAAATGTCTTTTTTAGATGTGTTCTTAATCCCCAAATTTGCAAAGCTTTAGGAGGCAGCTTTGACTATTTCCAATGATTTTCTAACAGTTTTTTTTTTTTTAATTTTCTGTACAAGTAAAAACTTACATATGCTTGAAATAAGGAGGAAATAAACAGATAAGTATTTGAAAAGGCATAGGAAATAATATTTGTGATGAAACTCAGAGTGGTCAAAATGAGTCATATTGAACAATCCCTCAAATGTTGGCCAAAATATAATGTTTGGGAAAGAATATAAAAATGTAGCAGTTATATAGTTAATGGAATCTGGATCAAAATCTTTACTTGCAGTTTCTTCATTTTTAAAAGTACCATAAATTGAGCAGCTGCAGTATTGAAATCAACAGCAGACTCATTTTGAGAAAGAGGTTTTAATAGTATTTGGATTAACATATATATATATATATTTTTTTTTTTCAGAGCAACACAAACTGGGCAAATACACTTCTGGTGTTAAAAGTTTTAGTAGACTGCTACTGAACCACTACAGTTTCAATATAATCTGTTCCCATGTGATACTTGGAAGAAATGCTATGTTGCCACCCTCATAGAGAGATTTTTGTAGATCGTATTTCATCACTATGGAACATTCAAAATGATATATAGATGATACCATAATCTTCACTTTAGCTTGGTCAAAACTAATCTAGAATATTCAGAGGTGAAAAAAACATTGTGACTGTCTTATGCATCTAGGTATTTATTCATCATGAACTTCAAAACAAAGAAAACTAATCTCACTACCTGTTTTTGGTTGATGTATCCAGGTTTTGGCAGCAGAGGGGCTGCAAGGAGTCCTCTGTGTGAGGAGATGGAAGGCTGCTGTGTTTGGGACAGAAGCCAATTCCAGCTGGTTCCAGAGAGCTCAGCAACAGTGTCCCTGAGGCCCCACCTGAGCCCACCAGCAACACTGATGATGCCACTGGGAAACCATGTTTAAAAACAGATAAAATGCTGCACATCTCCTGCGGAAGAGATTACACTGGAGAAGGTTTATCCTGGGGGACCCACACAGTTTGCGAATGGCTACAGCCTGTAGGAGGTACCCATGTTGGAGCAGGGGAAAAGTCTGAGGAGCAAGGCAGCAGCAGAGAGCAAGTTTTATTGGGGAGGCAGGAAACTTGTTTCAGTTTTTGTCTTTGTTTCTCACTATCCAACTCTATTTTAATTGATAACAAATTAAATTAATTTTCCCAAGTATAGTCTGTTTTGCCCATAACAATAATTGGCATGTGATCTCCCTGCCTTCATCTTGACCAATGAAATTTTTCATTTTGCTTTCTCCTCATGTCCTGTTGAGGAAGAATAGAAGAGCAGTTGGTTGGGGATCTTGGCAGCAAGCCAAGGTCAACCATTCTACAACCTTTATCAAACTCTACTTCTGCACTGTAGGCTTCTCTAATGTGAGATTCTTTAGGTCAGTACTTTCCAAATATTTTTGTTGTTGTTGTTGCAGCCACCACTTCAATGGTAAAAGACAAGAGCTAGCTGAGAAATAAGAACACATTCATGTGATGATCATGTATGATCATGAGTTTGCTGATGCCTGCACATGAATTTAATTGCACTTGCACAGAAGTTAAAAGCAAAACAGCTATTTTCACAAGTTCCTTATATGCATATTTATTCTGTATTGCAAAATTCATTTTGTAGTATTGGAGAATTCACTTTAGAAATGTGTTTCATCTGAAAGAATAATAATAAAAAAAAACAAAACTCCCCAAACTCCCTGGTTTTAACAGGTGTCAGCAACCTTTAAGGCTGTATCAGTTGCAAATCTGACTAACGCTAGCTAGCACTGATCCAGGGAAACGCTGTTCATCCCACTTTCCAACACCTGTCTGTAACCTTTCTGATGGGGGGGCAGGAAAGAGCTGTGAAACACCCTGATTCAGCAAGAGATTCTTTCTTGTAGCAAAGCTGTGTGGTAGGGATTCAGGATAGTTTGCAACCCGAAAGGCAATATGCAAAAAGTACCCCTTTACTAGTTTACAGATAAACTGCACAGGATGCCTGCCTCTCCTTACATGGCTGGATAAGACTCTTTATGTAACCTTGGTTAATCCCAGTTGCCAGTCTGTTAAAATAATACTAAAGAACAGCTTTCTCTGGCTTCCAGAAAAGTGTCTTAACCATCTTTGGCTTGTACATTTTCATTCCTTTTAGGCAACTGCTAAAAGATTGCAACTCACTTCAGAATAGGCCCAGACTGCCAAATCACTGCAGTTGCTGTTTCTGCAGTTACCAGCCAGTAATGACAAGAGCTGGCAGCCTGGGACTCTCCTGCCTTCCGTCCAGTCATGTCAATTCTTAGTATTTTGCAGCTAGAGGGGACAAAAAGGCAGCTTTTCTGTGAAATGTATGATAAAACTGAATGAAAGTCAAGGCCAAGAAAGCTATCCTATGTCAGTTTGGTAACAAGAAATAGCCCATCTTCATCTAGTTTCTTGGCCATAATAATTGAGTTGTTCACAGAATCACAGAGTGGCTGAGGCTGGAAGGGACCTCTGCAGATCATCTAGTCCAACACCCCTGCTCAAGCAGGGTCACCTAGAGCATGTTGCACAGGAAGGTTTCATCTTCTCTACGCCCTCCCAGTAGGCAGCTGTAGTCAGCAGATAGGCCCAGCCCTGAGCTTTCTCTCCTTACTTCTCACCAAAGGAGTGTCCCCAGCCTGCCCTTATATGCCGTGTGCTCCAGTCCCTCAGTCCCTCAAATGTCCTGGGAGGGCCCATACTACATACATCAGTAACTTTCTTACACTGGAGAGACCAGAAGAGGATGCCGCAGTTCAGATGCAGTAGCAAAAATGACACCAAGTAAGAGAGGAAAGTCATTTTACTGTTGGTTTATTACTATTATTATTAATATTGCAATTTGTTGCCCAGTCTTGGGAAGAACCACTAATGAAGCATCTTGAATGGACTTAACGCTTCACTCCCGTGCTTTTTCCTGGCAGACCAGAAGCCTTCTGGTTCTCCAGAGGAACGCTTGTCTCCATCACTGCTTTGACTGATCTGTTGCTGTTCCCTGTGCACTGCCATGGAGGGCACGACTTTGCCTTCAAGCCCTCGTTGGGCAGCCTTCTCTTTCCCACATGGAGATACCCAAGGCCCAGCATGGCCCTCTGCGGGAGGCCTCCTGTTGCCCTGTGCAGTAGCCCAAAGGAAGCCAAGTCCAGACTTGCCCGCTCCTTGGGACATTGTACAGAGGAGATGCCTCCTCTTCATGAGAGGCGGGGATGGGGAATAGGGGGTAGGAAAGGAGGCCATCCTGCAGGCAAGCCTGTGAGATGCTAATGGATGGCCCTTCTTAATTCATCGTGGGGATGGAGGCTGTGCTGTGGACAAGGAGCTCTGTGGGCGCTCCTGCGATGACGATGTTGTGGCCTCGCAGATGGGAGCCCTGGCACGATGCTGTTCTGCCACATCAGCTGGGTTGGAGGTGGATCTACCCCAATGGTTCTTCCTTCTCCTCCTGAGGTGGATCCACCTCCATAGGCTTCTCATCATCTGCCATGGTGATGGGCATTGCTCCTCTTCCAGTGGCACTCCTCTGTCCCCACTTCTTCTCTGGTTCCAAGATCCAATTCTCTGTTGTCCTACAGAGCCAATGACAGACACTGCTCCAGGACCTCTTCATTCCAACCATTGCTGGGTATCCCAACCAGAGGGGCCTGGAAGCTCCGTGAATGGTGGGCCAGGCACAGAGGGTTTTATAGGGCCCTGAACAAAATTTGCTGCAGATGCCACCGTGACATCAGGAAGCCTCTGTGAGGGCCCCTGTGATGACCTGCCATGGCCATAGTCCAAAACGGCCATATTGGGAGTGGGTGTCTGCAGCCTGAAAGATGCCTTCATGCAGAAGGAGGAGGAGCACTGGGGGGCTGAGGGCCCCTTTCCTGGGGATTGCTCTCCTGGGCCATTTTGCTTGCCAGAGAGACGGCTGCCCCTTGGGCGCAGGGACCGCCCTCCGCCTCCACTCCTGTGCCCGGGCCTCCAGCTCGCTCCTCGTTCCCTGCCTGGGTCCCTGTGCCACAAGCTCACCGGCCAGCCGAAAGCGAAAGGGGGCCGCCTGGCGGCCGCCGGGAACCACTGCTCGCCGCCGGGGCGAGGCGGGCGGGCGGTAGCCGGGAGCGGGAAGCGCGGCGACATCTAAGGGTGGCGGCCGTGTGAGGGACCAGGTGTCGCGAAATGGCGGCGGCGCAAGGGAGGAGACGTCATGTAATGTCTGCCACATGAGGGAGGAATTGTCACGTGACGGTGGCTGCGTGAGGGAGGAGGCAGCGCATAATGGCGGCTGTGCCGTGCCATGTCCGTGCTGATGCAAGGTGCTCTCCTTTCCTGCTCCCCACCCTCGGCTGTAGCGGCCTCCCTGCGCCCTTCTCTGCCGCTTCCCTTCGCTCCCTTCCCTGTGCTCCTAAGGCGGGCTGGGAGGCGACACCTGCGCTGGAGGGCTGCTGTGAGGATGAAGCCCTCATCTCCAAAGTTGGGTGACGTTGGCAGTAGGGTGATGGTTGGACCAGATGATCTTGAAGGTCTCTTCCAACCTTAATGATTCTATGATTCTATGAAAACTCAAAAGATGACATGTTTACACAGCTAAATCAGGAGAGTTATTATTGACCATTTCCCTAAACATAATATAGGGAATGATATAATGCATTATAAGCCAACCCACCTTATTTATTTATTATTTTTAATTGTAATTTCTCAGTTTTTCAAACAGCTTAGATGTAGTTCGTAAATGTAGTTAGTTTTGACCTTGGACAACTTGCTAAATTTCCAATTTCCTTCAACTTTGTGAAATCTTATTGTCAAGAATTTAATTCTGGTTGTGATGAAAAAGGTTTTCGAGTGAAAAGTGATCAATTTCAGTTGTAGGATTGTTTAAAAAAAGATAAAAATGTGCTGCTGCATTGGAGACCTGAGGATAAAAACGAGCCAATGGGGGAAAAGCAAAACACAGCAGAAGCTGCTTAAACTACGTGTTAAAATGTGGAACTAGATTCTTCTAGAATCCAAAGGCCAGACTGCTAGTAGAATACAAACACTGGATATTGCTGTTCGCAGCCTAATAGAAAAGTTGTGTATTAAAATTTCATTTCATATATGTGAAATGGAGAAAAGAAAAAGTAGTTTAACAGATGAGTCACGAATGAACAATATTAGGAAATTCTATTAGTCAGACTCCCAAAGCTTCAGTCTGAAGGAACAGAATGAACAGAATTTAATGATGTGCAAATTATCAGATTGCAAACAAAATAAAATATTTATTAAATATTTTACAAAGATTTTTTATGATGAGCTAAGTCTATTAAAGTTATTAAAATTATGGTAAATCTCACTGATACTCTTGAAATCAGTTACATTCTTTCTAAAGTGGTATGGTGGATATCTCAATTAATTTCATTTGAGTTGCAAGTTACAAGAATTTATAAGGAGGTTAAAATTTAATATGGTTTAAAAAGCCTACTATGTATATGGACACTTACGTCAATACTTTATGTCAATATAAATTCTTTCAAGCTGGAGATCCTCTACCTCACTGAAGCATGTGAATTGCGGTTATAATCGTAGAATAATTTAGTTTGGAGGGGATTTCTGGAGGTGTCTAATCCAATCTCCCGTTCAAAGCAGGGCCAGCTTCCAAGAAAGCTCGTATTTCTCAGGACCTTGTCCAGTCAAGGTTCAAAAATTTGCCAGGATGGATACTCTATAACCTCTCTGGGCAACATTTCAGGTCTTTATTCCTCTTGTTGTGAACAGTTGCTGTAAAAAAGCTGAATTTAAGATACGTATATATATATACATTTTGAAAATGTATACTACTACTGTAAACCTGACAGAATATTTACAATTCTCTTTTGATTATTATTTTTCCTTAATCTATGCTACCAATCAACTATTTCAGTCATCAGTTCAGTTCAACATTTGAGGCATTTATTTGTTTATAACTGATATAAAAAATTCTCTGCTTTTTATTGCATGCCTTGCCTCCTTACTTGGAGCTGCTAGTCTTCATTACTATGGGATTTGCTGTAAAGACAACACAGGTAGAAGTGTTCATCTGGATTTCATCTTGTCAAAGTTTATGATTTCAAACTATGCTTTCAGTTTTTAAACTCACCATTTAATTCTTATACATGTATCTGTCTCCACATTAACCTGAATTTACAGATTTAAAATCCTTAGTAGGTGAACTTATGCCTAACCATATATCATGCAAGCAATTGTGTATTAAACTGTTGAAAGTGTTGCTGTGGTTAGAACAGACACATTTTTCACATACATTTTCCTTGATTTGTATTGTCTCTTAACATTGTTCTTTTGCAGATAAGTGCTTTATCAGCAGACAGTTGTCATTTTATTCCAATAATGATCTTTCCTTGATGGTGATGACAGTGTCCACCTCATCATTTTTTTGCCTGTTTGGGCACCCTATGGAACTGGATCAGAATTCAAAGTTGCATAGTAATTAGGCAGGTGTTTAACTGTAACACTGAACAGCAAACAAGGTCTAGAGTTACTGGTTTGGAACAAAACAAAAACAAACAAACAAAAAAGGTGACCTAGAGCTTCCTATGAGTACTGCCTGAAAGAACAAGAGAAAGCTTTTGGAAGAGAGAAAACGTACGTATCCAAAAGTTGAGACCACCACATTGGTTCTGATCTGTTTCTCAATACCCTGCAGATCATTTTGCAAAGTGACAGAAGCACAATAAAATCTGTTTATATAACAGGATAGGAAGTATACTAGGGGTAGAAGAGGAAAGTTGGCTGGTGATATGATTTGGCATGATGAAAGAAATAGCAGAAGGAAGACTGCCAGTAAAGAGAGCTTAGGGTAGGCCTGTGAATAGCATGCAAGCTGGCCTTCATCCATGACTTTGCCAGCTTTCCTTGCACTATCAGCCTTGGCAGTTCCAGTTTGGTAGTCTTTGACTCTGCAAGCATTGCAGCTGGTCTTAATGACAGGCAAATCTGCTTGAAAAAAAAGAGACATATTTCACCTTGCCATTTTAAGAGAGAAATATAAGCTGCTCTTAGAAAAATCTGAAAGTGCTCTAAAGAGTTAAGAACTGGCATAGACTAACAAAGAAGAGAAAACTTTTGCTTGCAGTCATTCACCCATTTCTTCTAAGCTTCAGTAGAATGAAAGAAATAAAAGAATTACACAAATTTGCTGTTGCTTTCTTTAACTTCAGCAAGACCTGCTTGAGTATGTCCATTTTGTCAACTCTGCAGAAGGCAAAAATGTACAGATTTTTGAAGATTACTTGCAAAAAGTGAAAATGAAAGATGATAGTGCTGTCAAAGCACGTACAGACAAAACAGATGAACTCTTTTACTTTCAGCATCTGACTGTACTGCAACCAGACAAATAGAAAATTTGATACTACTGTGACAAATCAGGTACGTCTACTTTAAGAGGCTAAACTTTTTTTTTTTTTTACTTGCTACCTAAGTGCTTCCCTTTACATCTGATCTAGTGAGATTATTTCTGCCATGCACACCAGGTCTGTGCCACACCAGTTCTGCCCTTCTCACTGTATCGCTATTAAGCAAGCACACGGTGAAACATGCTGTAAAAATAATGACAGCAGGATCCTGACCTATGCTCAAATTGTTCTTTCCTCATGTATTCAGTCAGTGAACTGGAACAATCTGTAAAGTGGAAGTCTTGATTCTGCTGACAAGCTTTTCAAGCTTGATGTTCAAAAACCACAGCATTTACCCTGTCTACCATTTTATGGATGACTGCTCTGCTGAATACACCCCCCCACAAAACAAAACAAAACAAAACAAAACAAAAACCCTTTCAAATAAAAGCACAAAACCATTTTTAAAAGCAGTATTACAATTGGTGCAAAAAAGACCAATAAGAAAAACAACCAAACATATTAAATTGTGAACAGCCATTGTAGCCTGTGATCAGTCTAATGAAGAGCCAACCTATTCCATGATTAGGTCATGCTTCTGTTAAAAATCAAGTAATCTCAAATTGTTTTTAGACTTACGTTCATGAAACTGATTTTTAACATGCAAGAATACATCATTTCCTTCTCTTTATAATGCATTTCCAGATCTTCCACAAGAGTTTTGCATGCAAAAATACTCAAGCAAATGCCTAATGAATGGCCTGGCAGATCACTCTCTGAATCATACAGTGTTGACAAGTTCTTTTCTAAATGATTCCACTGCATGGTGGGAAATCTTGTGCCAGAGATTGTTGTATTTCATCAGAGGCATGGTCCAGTAAGCATTATGGTGAACTGCATAGTGATCTACTGTTTTCCTTTTGAGTATTCATTAAAACATCATTGTTATATTAAGTTCCAGAATGAATATATATATATATATATACACAGTATTAGAAGACACTTTACAGCTTTATAGCAATTTACCTTGTTCAGGGGACGAAACATAATTAAATAGAAGAGTTAATGTGAACCTGATCTCTTTTTCTGAGTCATCAGCAGATTATGAAACTGAGTCTTCAGCTTCAAAAGCAATTTCGACCTTTACCTCTGCAATTTTACCTCTTGCTAGAACATAGCAAATTGCACTTATTTTAACACACAGTCAATTACCTGAACTCAAAAAACTTCCAATTAACCGATTAGCTTTCTCTAGAAAAAGACAAATATCCTTTAATATCCTTAAGATCTAAAATAAATACTAGCTGAAGCTTAACTTCAATTGACTTAAGCCCAAAATAACATCAGTGGGGTAATGCAATGTGGAAAATCCAGAGTTTTATCAGATTCAGGACTACATTTATTAAGATGAATCGGGAAGATTATCCTTACATTTGCATGTTGTAGAAAAACATTCTTTTTGAACAGTAAATGGCAAGCAGGCTAATGGCAAGATTTTGCCTAAAAGAAGTTATTTCAAGCTGAGTGAATTCTTCTGCATTTGTTCCCTTTACTGGAAAGACACATTTAAATTGTTCCTCTTGAAGGAGACTTCTAAAGGCAAAATTGTCAGCCAGGCACTAACTGCCAAACATGGCCAACATTTTCTGACTGAAGTGCGTAGGAAATCCACAAAACGCTACCTATATTTTTGAGGTTCTGATAATCTCTAATGTGTCGGTTCCAAGGCAGTCATGTTCTGCAGCTGAGTGAGGGATCGTGGTGGGCAGGTGCTTTTCTGCTTCGAGGCCACTCAAGGCAGCCGAGGGAGCCGATAGGCCCGGCCAGGCCCTGCCAGACCCCAGCAGCGAACAGGGCAGGTGACAGGGCATGGCGTGTCAGTCAGGCCGTGGCACAGCAGTTTGTGCCTGCAGGGGTAGCAGGGAGGGCTGAGGATCCCTCCTCACTCAGGAGACCGGCTCACCTACCGGCTGCCTCCCAGACACCAAACCCAGCCATGGTCACCGCCAGGCGGCAAATGCTCACCAAAGAGCTCACCAAAAAGACGGTGGCAACCCAGACCCAGTGCCTGCTCAAAGATGTGGCTGTGCAGGTCTCTGCCTGCAGGGAGTGCCTGAGCCTGTTGCTGCCAGTGGAGGGTGGCAGAGATACTGCCTGCGTGAGGTGCGAGCAGGTGGAGGATCTGGTCAGCCTGGTGGCAGAGCTCAAGGAGGAGGTGGAGAGATTAAGGACTGTCAGGGAGTGTGAGCAGGAGTTAGACTGGTGGAGTCACTCCCTGCCATGCCTGAGAGAAAGGCACTGGGGCGACGCACCCCTAATAGTGGGGGACCCCCTGGCCTGTCACTGTCAGGCAGAGGGAGGGGACCTGAGAGATGGAGAGGAATGGGAACAGGTCCCTGCTAGGCATTGCAGATGAGCCCCCTCCCTACCTGCCTCACCTCCCCAGGTGCCCTTACACAATAGGTTTGAGGCCCTGGAGCTCGAAGGACAGAGTGGTGGGGATGTGGGGGAAAGTCACAAGAAGCTGTCTAGGGCAAGGAATTTGACTCCACACCTCAAGACTTCCTCCACCAAGAAGGAAAGAAGGGTAATGGTCGTAGCTGACTCCCTTCTGAAGGGAACAGAAGGCCCCATATGTCGGCAGGCCCCTACCCATAGGGAAGTCTGCTGCCTCCCTGGGGCCCGGGTCCGGGACATCACCAGGAAACTTCCTGACCTGGTTCGCCCCTCCCATTATTACTCCTTAGTGATAATTCAGGCTGGCAGCGATGCCAGCAGGAGCAGGGAGATGAACAGCCCCCTGTACTCAGCTCTGGTGAGGCCGCACCTCAAGTACGATGTTCAGTTTTGGGCCCCTCAGTATAAGAAAGACATTGAGACCTTGGAGCATGTCCAGAGAAGGGCTACAAAGCTGGTGAAGGATGTGGAACACAAGTCCTATGAGGAGCGGCTGAGGGAACTGGGATTGTTTAGTCTGGAGAAGAGGAGGCTCAGGGGAGACCTTATTGCTCTCTACAATTACCTGAAAGGAAGGTGTGGGGAGCTGGGGGTCGGCCTCTTCTCACAGGTAACTAGCAATAGGACTAGAGGGAATGGACTCAAGTTGCGCAAGGGGAGGTTTAGGTTAGAAACGAGGAGACATTTCTTCTCAGAAAGAGCAGTCGGGCATTGGAACAGGTTGCCCAGGGAGGTGGTGGAGTCACTGTCTCTGGGGATGTTTAAGGGAAGGTTGGACATGGTGGTTAGGGATGTGGTTTAGTGGTTGACATTGGTAGTAGGGTGATGGTTGGACCAGATGATCTTGAAGGTCTTTTCCTACCTTAATGATTCTATGATTTTGTGATTACTTATTGCTTTGTCATCCCATGAATAAACCTAGAAATTATAATCTAGGCTGGTATGCTTTAATAGTGACTTAAATTGAACTTTCTGTGAATGGCAGGGGAGTAATGTTATCACTAGTGGAATTCTAGGGACAGAATTAATTTCCTACTGCTGGGCTAATAAATCAAAAGCAACTGAATTTTAGACTACCCAAATCATGTACTTGGACCTTTTCCTTAGGCAATTAGCAGTGTTTTCAGAGGGGCTAATTCAAATTAGTATAGATTGATACAGTTGGTGGGATATTTGTCTTTAAACTGCTCCCTAGATTTCATGATGAATAAATTCTGTACAACTTCCAAAATAATTTTGATTTTTGAAGAATAAATCTAGGAGGCAAACCTCAGCAAAATACAAAAATGTGTCTACTACGGCATTCGCAAACATCCGTCTGTGGACACAATTCATTCTACTTTTAATTATTATGTGAAAGAAAAAAAAAAGATTTATTTTAACTATACCATGATTAAATATTTAGAATTTGTGGAGTCTGTACTTTTAAATCAGAGGTCCTTGGTACTGTAGAACTTACATTGTGTCACTGGTTATATAAGCCTTGATGTACTCACATTCAAGTGCAATATAGAACCAGTCATAAACTTCCATGTACCTAGGCACCTAAGGAAGCACATCGTATTACATCACACTGGGCAGAATTTCAGAAGCAACCCTAACATTTCGGTAGTACTTCAAGAGAGAGACTTTTTATGGTAGCCTGCTATTGAAAATTATGCGTGGCATTCTTGTGGTATATATATTCTGGTAAAAAACAGTTTCCTTTTCACTGAGAATGAGTACTTTGGAGCTCTACATGCTGAGTTCAATCACATATATTTCAAGTGCTTGCACCCTTACCCTACGCTTAGCAGGCAACAGGGGTCATGCATTCCAGTGCAGAGCAAAAGAAAAAATGTGCTCAGCCGCAAAACTGTTTTTCATTTTTTAAGATCTAACATGCATTCCTTGCAGAATGATAATGTTGAAGTTCATCTCACAAGGCTTTAATCCTTCTCAAGTAAAAATTGTAATTTATTGCCTTGAGGAAGAGACACCAAAAAAAAAAAAGATTGAATAGAATAGAAAAACTTCAAATTCCCTTAATGTGGTCTTTCTGCATATTCTGCTAGGTACTTCTCATCACTGTAAGATAAAAAATATAAGACAGACTTTATAAGGGCAATGAGTTACACTAGAAGAAAGCAATAACAGTGAAACAAAATGGTGCATAACATTCCAGATTTTTTTTTTTTAAAGTCTTTTCAAATCTTCAGAAAAGAGAAGCAAGAGGAAAAATGGAAGCAGTGAGATTTTCTTTTCTCTCTTACAATATAATGTATGCATTCAGTTTATAAAGTGGGGGATTAATCCTGCTGCTTTGTATACACTTCACAATTTGCCATTAATCCATCTGGAAATGTCAGCTGAAAAGAACTTGCTGACACAGAGACCCACAGCTGGGTAGAGAGCCAAAAACACTGGAGTTAAAACAGAGAAAGAAGACTGACAAAACAAGGTGTTCCTACTCCTTAAATTCCTTCCACCGCAGAAGCACAAGACCGCTTGTCATACAGATGTGATCAGCCTTCAACCATCAGTCACTTCTTTTTGTCTACAAAACATGATTTTTTGTTCTCATTTATTCTGTACACAAAGCATTATTGTTGAGGTAAACAGCTTGAAAAATGAGGCAAGTTTGGTCCTCTGATTATTATCCCTTACTGATAATTCAGGTTAGCAGAGATGTGAAAATCGCTAAGAGAAGCATGAAGATTATCAAAAGGGACTTCAGGGGATTGTGGCAGTTAGTGGATGGAGCGGGAGCAGAGCTGGTGTTTTTCTTTATCCCTTCAGCGGCGGGGAGGGGTACTGAAAGGACCTGGAAAGCCCAGCTGATCAATACCTGGCTGAGAGGCTGGTGCAATCACAGGATTTTTAATTTTTAATTTTTTTGACCGTGGGGTGGTTTACTCGGTGCCTGGCCTGATTGATGGCTGGTCCCACCTGTCTCAAAGGAGGAAATGGATCCTAGCCCAGGAGCTGGCAGGGCTCATTGAGAGGGCTTTAAACTAGGTTTTTAAAAGCTGGATGCTCATGGGTAGAGGGAATGGCCTTAAATTGTGCTGGGGGGGGGGGCATAGGTTGGAAATTAGGAGACATTTCTTCTCACAAAGAGTAGTCAGGCATTGGAACTGGTTGTCCAGGGAAGTGGTGGTGTCACTGTTCCTGGGAGATTTTAACGAGACGTTGGACTTGGTGCTTAGGGACATGGTTTAGTGGGTGATATTGGTAGTAGGGGAATGGTTGGACCAGATGATTTTGAAGGTCTTTTCCAACCTTAATGATTATATAAACTTTTCATGTTTGAAAATGTTAGTTTAAAGAAGAAACAGTATGTTCTCCTCATGTAAAAAACAAACAAAAAAACTACTGAATTAAATTAGATTTAATTAAATCTGATTTAATTTCGATTTTTTTTTTTCCTTTGATGAGATGAAGTTTATTTTCTTCTTTCAGGAAGCCAATTATTTCCCATTATATTCATTACATTAGGAGACTAGTGATAGAAATTTAGTAAGGAATTGAATTTTTCTCTCATTTAATGTCAATGCGCAGATTCACACTGGCAGATTCTCATTCACCGTGTATTCTTCCCACTAAGTTTGACAAATGACTGCAAGATGAAGTCCTAATTGCAGGACCAAGGATCAAATGAACAGTTTAAATGTCTGCCACCCCACAATGTAACTTTTTTTATTTTTCCCTCTCATTCAGAAAGAAATGTTTTCTGTGAGAAGTGAATAACATCAGTAAGATGAGTATACAGATTCATCTATTTATGCTTGGATAATGTACATATCCTCTTAGATTCTTGAGAATTTGTCGAATAAAGCCAGCAGTCTTATGTAAATTATGTGGATAATGAATAATACTCTAAAATTCCTAAGGGAATAGTAAAGGAAATAATATTAACTATAGTGCCTTAAGGAAAAAGCTAATTAACTCAAGTGTTTCAAGCCAGGTGATGATCAAAGAAATTTAGTTTACTTACAACATGTAATTAACTGGCGATCAGTGAACTTCAGGATCAATACCAGCAATGCAATACATAAACTAGAATTCTAGACACAAAATGTTAATGAACACCTACAGACTTCTGAACAACCTTCTACAAATCTTACACAAAATTTCCCTCCCTGCCCCTATACACATAGTTCTGTGGATTTTCATATTTATACACACTGTGTGGGTGCTCCAGTTTCATGTCTACACCTGTTGCTTCCCACACCCTGGTGACCCACATGCTGGTAACAAAGCCCTCCAGTAGTCACAATTGCACACTTCAGGTGAGATCTACTTGCTCCTCTGTGCTGATACCCCACAAGCTGGGTGCTGGCAGCTCACACTGTCTGGCAGGCAGGATGCTCTGCCTGTCCTGGGTGGGGGGAGTGAAGCTGGTAGAGACATCTAACAGTACCAAAACAGGTTCAAGTGCTGCTATGATCCCACTCGGCTTACTCCAAGGTCCTTCCCCACTATCACAGGTATTCTGTCTTTCTTATGTTAATCTTTTCAAAATGACTCCTTTTCTCACAAGTCTCTTGGTAGTCCTCTGGTGACTATTTAATCTGTCTGGTGGATATTTTAAGTGTAGTTTTATCAAGAGGAAGCCATGCAGATCTTTTATTGGCCCAAGAATCATATAGCTAATCTGAGTTTTTATAAAATTCTAGAAGGTATTTCTGTAGGGCTAGTCTAGAGTTATGTCTGTCAGTGAGATTTGGGGATTACTACAATACATTTTAAAAAAATATGAAAGGCTGTAAGGAAATTACAAAGGTACTGGATCAAAACTTTTACTAAAATTCTAAAATTTATAATGTCAGCATTTGAAAGCTAGTAAATAATGGAATACAAGTGCAGGGTCATCTGCCACTATCAATAACATGCTCAGCTACTTGTTATGTTTATCTTCATGCTGATCTATGGATTTAGCTCCTCCTTCTACTTTCATCTCCCAGGTACTATTTAACATTTACCAAGAAAAAAACTCAAAATTATCATCAGTAAAGCAAAACACCCTGCAATATAAAGCTAATAAGTGATAGAAATACTTTTCCATCACAATCCAGTGAGTGAAAACTGAAAATAATAACGAGAATAACCAGCAATAGGTATTTTCTCTATTTAAATGGATACAACAAAATTTCTTTACTTACTCAAAGTAAGTTAATAACGTAATGTTTTGCAAAGAGAATCAAAACTGGGAAAGTCATAGTCATGAATCTCTGTGATTTCTGAATGATTAAATGGTTTCTCCAAACTTGTGTTTACCTATGCTGGATTTCTGTGGAGACAATAATTATGTATTCATTTATATAATTCTTCATATGTATAAGTGTATAATTTATAGCTTATAATATGTATAGCCTATTTGCCTGGAAATTAAGTAGTGCAGTCATTATTTCACGTGTTTGAGTTACTCTCATAGGAAATGTCAGAAGGTAATATGGACTTTTGTCCAAGTTTTGTAAATATTAAGAGGCCATGTTTGAACTTTAGCAAAATTCTCTTTTTGGAAGTCTAACATCAAGCTTTTGCATTATACTAAAGTTCTATCTTAAGCCAAGCTGTAATGGAATATGGTTTCACAAAGAGTAGTCCAAGTCATGTTGAAACATTATGCACCATTGTTCTGCTTGAAACATCTATTATTTTTCTGAGACCCCTATGTGTACTTTACAAGAAACAAAATGTGAATCTATTTGAATTTTCCTGTGATGAAGTTTTTACACATTGAATATAAGTAGTCCCATTAACAATATCAAGATTTCTGAAAAAAGACAAGATTCACCTCAAAAGCTGATCCTTCTGAACAACAACAAAAGATAAATGTTGGTTGATACTAGATTAAAGTTGCTTTAATTTGTATTTCAATTGGACTTTTCCCTCTACATCAATGTTTATGAAGTTTCAGTGTTTTTTAAAGGGTGAAGACCCTATTCAGTAGCTGTATATCTGAATTGAACACAACAGGTTATCTTTCCTAGTAAACATAGTTGGTTAGTCCATGTTACTCTTACCAGGTTAGGGATTGACTATGAATTATGCTAAACCATATTCATCCTCTGGTGTGGAGTACAACTCTGGGATGAATTTTGCCTCACTCACCTAACTTACTCCTTCAACAATGGTTCCTGTTAGGAAAAGATTAATCAGTTCTAATATTTTGAGAGTTCCAAGCCTCAGCTGATGAGTATTACTTGCATGAAACAAGTATAAGAGTAATTTCATTCTGTTCATCATTATTTGGGTAGAGGTTAGACAGCAATTTACCTGTTCACAGAAGAAAGGAGATAAACAGAAAAATGGTAAACTTTGGGAAAATTAAAATTTTAGGTCTGAGGGCTAGTCAACTTCAGCCTACAAAGGAGAAAACTGTCTGGAGATGGTCCTGGTTGAGGCTAGGATAGAGTTAATTTTCTTCCTAGGAGCTGGTAAAGTGCTGTGTTTTGGATTTAGGATGAGAATACTGTTGATATCACACTGATGTTTTAACTGTTGCAGAGCACTGCCTGCACTAAGCCAAGGACTTTCCAGCTTCTCACAATGTCCTGCCAGTGAGCAGTCTTAAGGTGCATCAGGAGCCGGGAGGGGACAGAACCAGGACAGCTGACCCCAACTGGCCAAAGGGGTATTCCACACCTTATGGGGTCATGCTGAACAATTATTATGGGGTGCTGGCCGGGGTGGGGGGACCGGCTGCTCGGGGATAGGCTGGGCATCGGTCAGTGGGTAGTGAGCAGTTTAATTGTGCATCACTTGTTTTGTACACATTATTATTAGTAGTACTATTATCATTATTATTATTGTTTTCCTTTCTATTCTGTCCTTATAAACTGTCTTTATCTCAACCCACAAGCTTTCTTTTTTCTTTTTTTCTTTTTTTTTTTCTTTTTTCTTTTTTTTTTTTCTTCCGGATTTTCTCCCACATCCCACTGAGGGAGGGGGAGGGGGAGCAAACGGCTGTGTGGTGCTTAGCTGCTGTCTGGGCTGAACCACAACAGAGGTGTAACTAAACATGTTTTCAGGGCATGTTAGAAGGATGGTAAGAAAAAATCATTCTCATTAATCAAAGATAATCCAAACAAAAGAGTTGGTTATATATCACAAAGAGAAAATACTTTCATAGATCTGAAAAGTATTGTATCTCTCACCTTTGTAGAGTTTTTCTAGAAATATACACACTGCCATGCTTGACTCTCCACCTTCTGCCGTACCAAGTAGCCCTGTTAAAATGCTTTATGTTATATAATTACTCATTTCACTTCATCTATTTCTTGCTATGAAGATTTCAGCAGATCCAAAGAATCTTGCACGCTTTCTTAGAGAACTCCTTTCTAGATTAATATTTGGTGTGACCTGTTAAATGCTACAAAGGCACATCAGTCATCCAGCTCACTTTTTAGGAATCTTTTGAATTTTTGTGGCTTGAAAAATGTAAGACTTGCAGCAGAACTTCCTTCCCTTCCCTTCCCTTCCCTTCCCTTCCCTTCCCTTCCCTTCCCTTCCCTTCCCTTCCCCCTTCCCTTCCCTTCCCTTCCCTTCCCTTCCCTTCCCTTCCCTTCCCTTCCCTTCCCTTCCCTTCCCTTCCCTTCCCTTCCCTTCCCTTCCCTTCCCTTCCCTTCCCTTCCCTTCCCTTCCCTTCCCTTCCCTTCCCTTCCCTTCCCTTCCCTTCCCTTCCCTTCCCTTCCCTTCCCTTCCCTTCCCTTCCCTTCCCTTCCCCCTTCCCTTCCCTTCCCTTCCCTTCCCCCTTCCCTTCCCTTCCCCCTTCCCTTCCCTTCCCTTCCCTTCCCTTCCCTTCCCTTCCCTTCCCTTCCCTTCCCTTCCCTTCCCTTCCCTTCCCTTCCCTTCCCTTCCCTTCCCTTCCCTTCCCTTCCCTTCCCTTCCCTTCCCTTCCCTTCCCTTCCCTTCCCTTCCCTTCCCTTCCCTTCCCTTCCCTTCCCTTCCCTTCCCTTCCCTTCCCTTCCCTTCCCTTCCCTTCCCTTCCCTTCCCTTCCCTTCCCTTCCCTTCCTTCAATTTTATATCTTGTAGCAGGATAACAGTTTCCTTTTCATCATCTACTCCTTGCCAGAAAAATTGCATTAACAGTGACTTCTCATGTATGCTATGCTTCTGCATAGACACAAAGGCAGACATGTTGTTTGAACAATTAGTCATTCTTCTTCATTCATACCTAGTCAATTTAAGTATGTTTTGCACATTTTTTTTTTCATTTACTAAATTGGTCCTGAAAAAAAAAAGGCTCATTAGACTAAGCATTGTAAAACAAATTATTTTTTTTGTCAATACAGTTTCTTCCCACTTCTACATAAATTTATAACACCCCTGCAATGGGACAACAAGCAGTTAAACGTGCAAAATGATGTTCACTAGAGATGTGAAATATATTTATCATAAACATATAAATTGTAACCCAATATAGGGAACAGGCCTTGGGTATCACTTACACCTCCCTCTTTAATAAATGGGTAAAAAAACATGGAGCCTCACAACCTTCAAGGAATATTCTTGCAACCCTTTTTCATCTTTATCCACTATTAGCAATACTGCGCATTATGCAAAGTACCTTTCTCTGACAGTAAATTCTTATTTTTAGCTCAGTTTAGATGTACCTTGTACGTCTAGGCATGCAGCTTTGTGTAAAATAATTTAAATTAAGTGACTAATTTTGGTAAAGAAATAAAATGCATATAGAAATGAGGAGTACATTGTGAAATCTTTTTCTGAAGAAAAATGAATTACTATGCCTTAAAAATTCATTTTTGGTTTCCTTCACAGGTAAAGAAGCAATTTTGTATAAGAGGAAGAAGTCATTTAAAAAAAGAGAGGCAAAAGGATTTTGAAACTGAAGTGACCATCCAAACATAAAGAAAGAATAAATGTAGTTATGAAGAAAAGAAAAGAAATAAAGCCTAGTTATTTAAACATCTGCAGAGAAAAAATCAGCAACAGACCATATCAAACTACATAGCAATGAAATGAAAATTCTTTTCTTAATTGGTTCTTGTTTCCAATCATTATGTTTTCTGCTCTGCCCTTAAGATATTGCAACTTTCTAATCATTTTCTTAAATTCACACTAGAAGCTACTGATGTACTTTCCCTTCTGTATTCTATGCCATGAACAATATACATCTCATTCAATACTGCTCAAGCTTGCATAGTGAAATCTATTCCAGTGGAATTCATTTTATGATGCATACCAAAATATTTTAGTGTGCAACATAATCCACCACACACAGACCACTGGGCCTTGTGTTGTTATTTATTTCCATGCAAATGAGTTGAATGATATATTTTTATAGCTTCTTTCTAATGAAGTAGATGATAAAAAATCAATGAATAATCACATCTGTTATTCTACAGTTCTAAAAAATATATATTCTGACACAGAAATATTTAATAAGGTACAGGTAGCTTAGAGCTAATTGAAATGCATTCTGAATCAAGAATCCATCTGATTTAAACATTTCTAGATGTACGCATTTTAGTAACAAGGAGTCAATAAACCTTCTACTAATTTAAATGTAAAAGAATATCCTTCTCAATGTTCGGACATGTTCAGCTACATGGCTCACTGTTCTGAAAAAAAAACCAACCCTACAGGAGTCTCCTTAAGTGACACAGTGGCCAGCCCCAGCAATGTCCTAAATTGGTTAGATGTGTATACCACATTGCAGGTTTTCTGCAAGTCAGTTTGTTGGGCATACAAACTCCAGTAAACATAGAGTAAATATACTAAGTATATATTGTGGTAGAGGGACCATGTATGTAAGAGCAAAAAATAAGTTCAATTGCCCTTTTCTGGGTAATTGGTTTGATTGTTTTTATGTCAGCTACTAGTATAGAATAGGAAGTCACTTCAAGGTGGATTTTCTTTAACATATAAAAGGGATATTTCTGAGCTTATTGTTTTCCACAGATAATTACTATGCTGATTATAGATCCACCTCCAATTTTTGTGCTACATATCATTTCATAGAAGGAACACTTCCCACCATTTTTCATAACACCTGCATGTTTCTGCATGCACCAGGTACTCAGGTTGTGAAAACCTTTTCAAAACTTAGTAACAACTCCTTTGAATCACTGCCCAACATCTCACCAGGGTCTATATTCTCCCTCATTTCTCAACACCCTTTTTTCTGTCTCAGGTGGGTTTTTCATATCCCTCATTTACTCTGTACCACCTCTTCTTTGTTTTCTTTCCACACTCATTCCTCTCTTTTGCTCCTCAAGCGACTTGACTGTAATCAGGATTATGTGCTTAGTAGAAAGAGGGACCCTGAATGAGGAAATCATTATGAAGGTGAATTTGTAAGTTTTCCTGTTATTGATGATTCCATTGACATTGATTTTTTTTTTTGTGTTGTCATCAGAATTTCCAGATGAATACAAACACATCAGAAGCAAAAAAAGACTCCTTTTCTGTTTTCTTGTTCCAAACAAAAATTTGTTTCTTGTAGCTCTTTCCCTTTTTCATAAACCATCCCTCTCACAAAGGATCTGGTGTTCCCAAGCAAATCACATATCTGAAGACTAGACCACCACCTCCTTGGAGAGGAGTAGGGGAACTGTGACATTCTGAGTAAAGAAACAAATATGTGAAAAAAAAAAAAAGTACAAGCACTACTACTACTACTACAACTACTAAAATAAAATAAATATTTCAGTTGAGTCACTGTGATTCTTTAACCCATGTTAAAAGTTGTATTGTCACAACTACAATGCACACCATTTTTTGGGGACACATAAAAACATTAAAAATCTACTGCTGACTATTGGCAGGGAAAAGGATGATGTCATAAAGGCTGGAGATTAATTTTTTTAGAGATATAATTATTATTTTTGGAAGAACTAAACCAGAAGTATTAGCCAAGCCAGTAACAGAAAACATGTAAGAGAGTCTAAGATGCTGTCAAGATGATGAACTGAAAGATGTGCTCACAATTTTCAATTTTATTAATTTTATCTTATATGGACTACAGAATCTGTGGTCACTGAGTAATTAACTTCCAGATACTGGATGGCTTGGAATGGGTAAGGAAAAATACTTAGAGCCTCCTAAAGCACTGTTGCAAATACCAGAAGAGTTAACTCTCAAATGTAACTTTGTCACTGTTTATATTTGGATAGCAAATATATTTTAATGTATAGAAAATTCTGAATCTTAGGTTAGAATGCCTGAGGAACCTGTTTCCAGCCTTGGAAGAGTTAAGAATTCAGAAATAAAATTTTGGCTTATGTAGAGAACTTTCAGAAGTATTTACAAGGAGGTATAAACTGGTTCTGTATAAGAAGTCACTTCCAATTTTATTTCCATTGTGAATTCATTGGTTAAAACTCCCTTTTAAAGACACAATAAGAGAGCTGATGATGCCAGAACAGTATCTAAACATTTGAAAATAGATTTTTAGCTAGTAAAATCAGTGAAGCCAGAGGAAATTCTTATCAGCAGAGACTTACTACTCAAATTAGTTCTTTCCTTTCTTCCAGCATAAGTAACATTTTATTTACCTTCAATTTAGATTATAAATGGTATTATAGGTCTATTTATCCATTGAAAAATCCATATAATACAAAAACATATATGGGATGTGTTCTAGAAGAATAATTAATTTTAGTGGGAAAAAGATGGCAGTAGAAATTCATAGGAAATGAGACTTCCTAAACAGAGAAACCAATTTGTCTTTCGGACCTTACCCTTGAAAGTGTCTTCCTTCTACTTGGAAGTTTAAAGTGCTTAACTATAATTTTAAACATTAAAGCTGTGACAAAGTGTTAATCTCTAAAATAAATCACTGCAGATGATGATACATTGCATTCAATATATTGATGAATGTAAAGGCAGGCATTAAAAATGGTTAGCTGAAGTAATACGTAAAACAACAGAATTCTACATTTAAAATTAGGATTTTTTTTTCTTTTCCGTGAAAGTAAAAACATGTTTTGGTTGAGGAATCAATAAAATTATAATTTCATGTATAAATATATATAAACATAAGCAATCATTCATTCACATGTAACATAGGCTATGACAGATTTCTAAGATTTTTAACTGGCATTGTTTACATACAAATATTTAATACCATATATTTACAGATATTCAATTTATTTTAACCTTGGAGTGAAAGATAAGCAGAACATGCCTGGGGTATAACTAGGGTTTATTAAAGGAGATTGTGTTTTTGAGATTGTTTCCATCTGTTAGAGAATAAAGGAAAGCTATGCAGTATACACGTCCCTAGAACTTATAACTGCAATGTAATTAAAATGAAACACCACTGCTTCTGAAGCCTTAAAATTTTCATTTTAAAACTCCAAAAATTTCAATACATTCTCATATTTCCTGATTTATTATAAGTTATCTGTTGATCTTTATAAACTCCTCAGCATATAGTTTTATATATTGACACTACCACCTCAACAAACTCTACTGAATTTGCTTGTGTGGATTGTGTTTTAAGAAGGACATACATTCAACAATAAACTTTACAGTAAAAATATTCACCACCATACAAAGAATCACAGAGAATCAAAGAAACGCATTAGGTTGGAAGGGATATCTGGAGGTTTTTTGGTCCAAGTCTCCTGGTCTAGGAGGGCCACCTAAGCAGGTTGCCCAGAAACATATCCAGGCAGCTTTTGAAGATCATGAAGGAGGAAGAATCCACAACCTCTCTGGGTAACACTGTGCGAGTGCTCCATTAGACGCACAGTAAAAAATTATTTCCTGATTTTCAGAAGGAACCATCTATGTTCCAGTTTGTGCCCCTTTCTTCTTGTCTTGTCACTGGGCATCACTGAAAAGAACCTGACTTCATCCTTTTTGCACCCTAATGTCATCTACTGGTAGGTGTACCCCCCCCATCCTTCTCTTCTGTAGGCAAAAAGTCAGAACTCTCCCAGCCTTTCTGCATAGGAGAGATGCTCCAGATCCTTAATCATCTTTGTGGCCTAAAATGGAGCCCTGGGGGATCCCACTGGTGACTGGATGCCAGCCTGATGAGGTCCCATCACAACAGCCATGTGATATTCCCAGTTAACATCTGGCAAATTGAAATACCCCATAAAGACAAGGGCAGTTGATCTTGAGGTATCTCTTAGTTTCTCAAAGAATAATTCATTGGTGTCATCATCCTGGCTGTGTGGCCAAAGTCTCCCCTCTGGAAGTCCAAGGTGACAGTTCTGCTAACACCACTCCTTAGTTTTCCAAGAATTGATGATGGGCAAGCAAGTGATGATGGATAAGCAATCAAAATTATAATTATAATAATTATTATTATTATTAGTGGATCAAGGGCTGTAATTATTACATGATTTTGAGAAGAGGGTGCAGTCATGTTTCTTCTCTATTTCTATTTCTGTTTTCATTAGTTCATTCTTGATGTTTTATTTATCATGGTAGAGGGCAGGAGAGGCTTAAATGATACCGCCATGGCTACTCATAGACAAAGCATTAGTTATAGCAGGAGTTCATTGCATCTCAACTGAAGATGTCACTTTTAGTCTCATTTATAAAGACATTATAAAATGTCTCAATGATCAATATTTTTACATTAGAATCAGAGCTGGAGATTTTTGTATTCAGAAAAATTAGATCTGAAGCTCAAGTACCTTATGTATGTAGGATTTTGAAGAGAACACCTTTGTATTGCACACATAATGGTGTCATGTGGAATTAATTACCATATACCACATTAAAAAACATATTAAGTATATAAATTATATATTATTAAAAACACAGTCGAGATCAGGTTGACAATAGTGGACATGAGAACAGAGGAAGGCCTTCTTCCTTTCTGTAGAACAAATGAGTATGGTTTTGAGAATATTTTGACACGTAGAGTTTAAAACTGAAAAGGGCAAAGTTACAGCATCAGTACAGGCTGAACTGCCTGAGGTAGAGAAAAGATCCAAAACTAACCCAGACTTAAAGCCTTTTTTTTGTAAATCTAGAGGGATCGTTATGATATTTGTTTACCCCAGAAGCCATTGAAAGTTGCCTGAGTGGAAAGGAGCGTAGAAAAAGACCTCTCAGAAAGACTGAATGATGGGAGATTACTTCCAACTATTTGCTTTCACTCTTTTAACTGACAGTTCTTAGGACTATTTTTTTTTTTTTCTATTGCTAGAGGTACCTTGTACCCATTTTGTATTTTTCTTGCTTTTATAAAGCAAAGCTTTATAGTCTGGGACCTAATGTGTCTTTGGTGTGCTCATTTTGAAAGAAAAAAAAAAACAAACCAAAACAAACCAAAACAAAAAACCCACAATCCTTAAGTAATTAAATATGCAGTAAACACATAAACATTGAATGAAAGATAAAAATCCCTAAAAACAATTTTCGAAAGTTATTAATGGGTTCTTAGAACTCATAGAAGTGATGAAAGCTGGTCATTCCAGAAGCATATGGATCCAAGTTACCAAATACACCTTATAAATCTGAACAAAGGAAGAGAGAAATTTATTTTGTATTGCTGGTGTATATGTCACTCAGTTTCTTGTCTTGCTAAGCAACTGCTCCTTGCATGGTAGTAGATAGCTGTTTGCAACAGTGTCACACAGGCCCTGTGAGAAATCAGATTTGCATTATACAAATATTGAACATCATACATGGCTCAGAAACACTGTTGCTAACAAAGGATGCCATTGGAAACTCCCAGTCAACATGGATACAAACTGCAATACTTTCACCTGTATAGTATCTGCAAAGTGATTAATTATGTTGCAGTATTGCACTGCAGTTGATGGAGAGTTACAGCCATGCTTGCTGCTGCACATCCTTTTGGGATGGGGAGAAAGGGGTGATACAATCTGCAGTTGCCGAAAACCAGCAGCCAATTTGACATCTGTCCTTCAGTCACATGGTTTCACCTACTCCAGGTGCATTCAAAATGTGAACTGTAGTGCATGTGGCATACAGCAGATAATGCTTTTGGCATTAGTTGCACTCTGAGAGCTCAGCTAACAGACAGCTGCTAGATGCAGCAGTTTGTGCAGCAGACTCTGTTCTGTCTTGGGAACTTGTGGATTTTCTGGGGACAAGACCATTGGGATACTCCTGGAAACAGTCTGTGAAACTTGGGGGTATCTGCTGCTACCAGGTAAGGATAAAGTAAGGGGAGACACAAGGATGTAGGCCTGAAGTAGCTCTAGCAGCTTCTGATAAGCATGGTCAACTGCCCTTGACCTAGGGTGCCTGGAGCCTTTGTTTCAGCTGCCCTCTAGTTAGAGAGCTAATGCTGGTGCTCAGGAGATGTCTATATAAGAGCCAGGCCCAGAACACAGACAAAAGATGCAGCAGTTTGTGCAGCAGGGTGCAATCAAGGAGGCCTCAGATTATTTCTAACATCTCAGGTGTGTTGCTAACACCCCACAGGGCAGTTCCCCTCAGCAGGTGTTGAAGCATCTGTCCCTGCCAGGGCAGAGGCTTTGATCCAGATAGAGACTTAGCTGGTAAATGCAGCCCTCCACAACCCAGGAGAGATGGACTGCTGAAGAGATGGTCTGTTTTCCTGCAGGTAGTGTGCTGTCTCAGAGGAGCTGCTTCACCAAGTGGAGGAGTCACAGGAGGAAGTCACCAGGCCACACAACATAAGAGGAAATGAAGGAGAAACAGAGAGGATATCCTCTGAGAAGCAATAGCTTGAAGAACCCTGGATCCCAGCTGCAGTGGAGATGCAGGCAGTGTCTGGTATTATTATAATGGTGGGTGCGATTTTTAGAGAAGGTGAAGAATGGGAGCTGGTGACTTCTAGTACCAACAGGAAAGGGTATGAGGATGGAGTGGTATGAGGAAGGGTATGAGGATGAGTGCAGCATCCTGCACTTGCCTTTGTTGAACTTCATGAGGTTCCTCTTGGCCCAACCTTCCAGCTTGTCGAGGTCCATCTGAATGGCAGAACAGCCCCCTGGGGTATCAGCCACTCCTCCCAGCTTTGTGTCATCAGCAAACTTGCTGAGGGTGCTCTCTGCTCCATCGTCCAGGTCATTGACAAATAAGTTGAACAACACTGGACCCAGTACTTACCCCTGGGGGACACCACTAGCTATTGGCCTGCAACTAGACTCTGCAGCACTAGGGAAGGGGAACCCCAGTCCATCCCGCTCCTCTCAGCTTGATGCCAGTATCAGTGATCATTATCTGTTAGAGGGACAGCACAGCAGGGTATAGGCAATTCAGGAGGTTCCTGGAATACATTGATGACAACTTCCTTCTCCAAGTGATAGAGGAGCCAACAAGGACGGGTGCTGTGCTGGACCTCATTCTCACCAACAAGAAGGGGCTAGTGGGGAATGTGAAACTTAAGGGCAGCCTTGGCTGCAGTGACCATGAAATGGTAAAGGTTTGGATCCAGAGGGCAGCGAGGAGGGAGCACAGCAAGCTCGCTACCCTGGACTTTGGAGAGAAGACTTTGCCTTCTTCATGGATCTGCTTGGTAGAGTACCATGGGACAAAGCCCTGGAGGGAAGAGGGGCCCAAGTAAGCTGATTAATAGGCAAGGATCACCTCCTCCAAGCTCAGGAGGCATCCCAACAACGAGGAAGTACCATGGGACAAAGCCCATGGGACAAAGCATCCGGAGGCCTGCATGGATGAACAAGGAGCTCCTGGCCAAACTCAAGCAGAAAAAGGAGGCCTACAGAAGGCAGAAACAAGGACAGATAGCGTGACACTAATACATAGAAATTGTCCTAGCAGCCAGGGATCAGGTTAGGAAAGCTAAAGGCCTATTAGAATTAAATCTGGCCAGGGATATCAAGGGTGACAAGCAAAGCTTCTATAGGTACATAAAAGGAAGACTAGGGAAATTGTGGGCCCTCTTCAGAAGGAAAAAGAACTGGTTACCAGGGATAGAGAGAAGGCTGAGATACCCAATGAGTTTTTTGCCTCAGTCCTCACAAGCAGGTGCTCTAGGCACACTACCAAGTCCCAGAATGCAAAGTCAGGGATTAGAAGAATGATGAACCGCCCACTGTTAGGAAAAGATCAGGTTTGAGACCAGCTAAGGAACCTAACAGTGCACAAGTCCACGGGACCTGATAGGATGCGTCTGTTGAAGTTCACACTGACTGGAAAAGGGGAAACCTAGCCCCCATTTTTAAAAAGGGATAAAAGGAAGACACAGGGAACTGCAAGGCCAGTCAGTCTCACCTCTGTGCCCATCAAGATCATGGAGGAGATCCTCCTGGAAAAACTGCTAAGGCCCATGGAAAATAAGGAGGTGATTGGTGACAGCCAATGTGGCTCCAGTAAGGGCAGATTTTGCTTGACAAATCAGGTGGCCTTCTGCAATGGGGTTACAGCACTGGAAGGGGATAGGGGAAGAGCAACTGACATCATCTACCTAGAACTGTGCAAAGCATTTGACACTGTTCCCCCATGATATCCTTGTCTCTAAATTGGAGAGACATGAATTTGATGGAAGGACCACTTGGTGGGTAAGGAATTGGCTGGATGGTCACACTTAAAGAGTTCCAGTCCAGGCTTAATGTCCAGTTGGAGGTCAGTGATGAGTGGTGTCCTCAGGGGCCAGCACTGGAACCAGCATGGTCTATCATCTTTGTTAGTGACATGGACAGTGAGATTGAGTGCATCCTCAACAAGTCTGCCAATGACACCAAGCTGTGTGGTGCGGCTGATGCACTGGCTGAGAGGTGGGTCTGTGTGAACCTCATGAAGTTCAACAAGGCCAATTGCAAGGTCCTGCATCTGGGTCAAGGCAATCCCAAACACAAATACAGGCTGGGTGGAGTATGGATTGAAAGCAACCCTGATGAGAAGGACCTGGGGGTGTTGGTTGACAAGAAGCTCAACATGAGTTGGCAATGTGTGCTTGCAGCCCAGAAAGCCAACCATATCCTGGGCTGCATCAAAAACAGCATGGCCAGCAGGTCAAGGGAGGTTGTCTTTCCCCTCTGCTCTCATGAGACCCCACCTGGAGCACTGCATTCAGCTCTGGGGTCTCCAGCACAAGCAAGATATGGACCTATTAGAGTGATTCTAGAGGAGGACCATAAAGATTATCAAAGGTCTGGAACACCTTTCCATGTGCTGGGTCTGGCTGGGATGGAGCTAACTTTCCCTGCTGTGCTCTGCACTTGTGACTAGAACAGCATTGGTGTAACACCAATGTTTTGTCTATTGCTGAGCAGTGCTGGCACAGCATGAAGACTCCTTTCAAACCTGAAGGAAGGGTGAAAAAATGATGGATCCAGACTCTTCTTGGTGGTGCCCAGTGATAGGAGAAGAAGCAATGGATATAGAATTAAACACTGGGGTTTGGACCAGATGACCTCCAAAGGTCCTTAGCCTCAGCTAGTTTGATTCTGTATCCTTTCTGTATGTGATAATTTGTAATTTTATTTGTGACTTTCCTGGATTCATCTTAATGCTTCCAGACTTAAACTGTCCTCTAAATAAAAAGTCTAAATTAAAAGTTCTTTTGATTTTTCTACCTGTTCCCAGGATCTCCTAGTTTCTACATAGTATTACTAATCCATCTGTCAAACTCAAGCTTAATAGCAAGAGTTATGTTTTGTCTTCAGCTCCTCTATGGAATAGACATTTAAGTCATAGTATTGATATTTAATGAACTTGTGCTAACATCGGTCTTATCCTATCTCATAAAATTGTGAGTTTCATTTATTGGTGAGTTTAAGATAAAGATGGACAACTTGATGAGCAAGCTCCTTTCTTGGGATGTAAATAATTGAATGAATTACATAGAAAACTAAATCATTTTGATTACATCTGGATGATTAGGTTTCCAATAGATACTCTAATTTATGGCAATATATTGAAAATGTATATTAAAACATTTTGAAAAATGCTCTGCTGATGCCACACCTTGAGTACTGTGTTCAGTTTTGGGCCCCTCACTACAAGAAGGACATCGAAGCCCTGGAATGTGTCTAGAGAAAAGCTACAAAGCTGGTGAAGGGCCTGGAACACAGGTCCAGTGAGGACAGCTGAGGGAACTGGTGTTGTTTAGTCTGGTGAAGAAGAGGCTCAGGGGAGACTTTATTGATCTCTACAACTACCTGAAAGGAAGTTGTAGGTAGCTAGGGGTCGGCCTCTTCTCACAGGCAACTAGCAATAGGACTAGAGGGAATGGACTCAAGTTGTGCCAGGGGAGGTTTAGGTTAGAAATGAGGAGACATTTCTTCTCAGAAAGAGTAGTCAAGCATTAGAATGGGTTGCCCAGGGAGGTAGTGGAGTCACCATACCTGGAGGTGTTCAAGGAGAGGTTGGACATGGTGCTTAGGGATATGGTTTAGTGGTTGACATTGGTAGTAGGGTGATGGTTGGACCAGATGATCTTGAAGGTCTTTTCCAACCTTAACGATTTTATGATCATCTAGTTCCAACCCCCCTGCCACAGGAAGGGATGCCAGCCACTAGATCAGGTTGCTCAGGGACTCATCTAACCTGGTCTTGAACACCTCCAGGGATGGGGCATTCACAGCTTCTCTGGGCAACCTGTTCCAGTGCCTCACCACCCTCTGAGTCAATTTCCTCCTAACCTGTTATCTAAATTTACCCTCTTTTAGTTTAAAACCACTTCCCCTCGTCCTGTCATTATATGATTGAGCAAAGAGCTGCTCTCCATCTTTTTTATAAGACCCCTTCAAGTACTGAAAGGTTGCAATGTAGTCACCCTAGAGCCTTCTCTTCTTTAGGCTGAACAGCTCAAGCTCTCTCAGCCTTTCTTCATAGGAGAGGTGATCCAGCCCCTCGATCATCTTTATGGCCCTTCTCTGGACCCACTCTAACAAATCAACATCCTTCTTATGCTGGGGGCTCCAGACCTGTATGCAATACTCCAAGTGGGGCCTCACAGGGGCTGAGTAGAAGGGGACAATCACCTCTCTTGGCCTGCTGCCCACTTCTCTTTTGATGCAGCCCAGGATGCAGTTGGCCTTCTGGGCTGCAAGCATGCACTGCTTTCTCATGTCAAGCTTTTCATCCACTAGAACCAACAAGTCCTTTTCTGCAGGGCTGCTCTCTGTGAGTTCTTCACCCAGTCTGTACTCATGTCTGGAATTGCCCTGGCCCAGGTGCATCACCTTGCACTTGGACTTGTTGAACCTCTTTAGGTTCACGTGGTTCCACTTCTCGAGCTTGTTCAGGTCCCTTAGGATGGCACCCCTTCCTTCTGTTGTATCAACTGCACTACTCAGCTTGGTGTCGTCTGCAAATCTTCTTGAGGGTGAGGGCTCTGCAGGAGGATCAGAATAGGCTGGACTGATGGACAGAGGCCAACTGCATGAGGTTCAATAAGGCCAAGTGCTAGGTCCTGCACTTGGGGCACAACAACACCATGCAATGCTACAGGCTGATGGAAGAGTGGATGGAAAGCTTTCTGTTGGAAAGGGACCTGGGGTTAT
Organism: Anser cygnoides; assembly: GCF_040182565.1. Taxonomy (NCBI): domain Eukaryota; kingdom Metazoa; phylum Chordata; class Aves; order Anseriformes; family Anatidae; genus Anser; species Anser cygnoides. The sequence continues at coordinate 14,219,338 of NC_089880.1, forward strand.
CGGTCAATAGCTGCCTGAATAAGAACCAGCGGTGTGCTCAGGTGTCCAAGAAGGTCAACAGCATCCTGGCATGTATCAGAAATGGTGTGGCCAGCAGAACTAGGGAAGTGATTGTCCCTCTGTACTCAGCTCTGGTGAGACTGCACCTTGAGTACTGTGTTCAGTTTTGGGCCCCTCAGCAGAAGAAGGACGTCGAGGTTCTGGAGTGTGTTCAAAGAAATGCAACGAAGCAGCTGAATGGCCTAGAAGACATGTCTTATGAGGGGTGGTTGAGGGAACTGGCGCTATTTAACCTAGAGTAAAGGAGGCTGAGGGGAGACCTTATTGCTCTCTATAACTACCTCAAAGGAGGTTGTAGCATGGGGGCCTGTTTCCTCTCCCAAGGAACAAGTGATAGGACAAGAGGAAATGGCCTCAGGTTGCACCAGGGGAGGTTTAGGTTGCATATTAGGAAAACTTTCTTCACTGAAAGGGTTGTGAGACATTGGAATAGGCTGCCCATGGAAGTGGTTGAGTCACCAAGCCTAGAGGAATTCAAAAGACGTATGGCTGTGGTGCTTGGGGATATGGTTTAGTGGTGCAATTGACTGTCCTAGATTAATGATTGGACTTGATCTTAAATGTCTTTTCCAACTTAAACAATTCTATGATTCTAGGATCTTCTTGTTCGTGGGACCTAACGGAGAGCATACAATTCTCAGTATTGTACTGGAATTGTAGCACATAGAAAGTTTAAAATTAACTAGGACAAACTGAATTGTTTCCCAGTATGAGAGACTTATATAAATAATTTAGATCCTCTGCCTGGTATAGAATAAGGAGTCATATTGTCCTGGTTTAGGTTGGGATAGAGTTAATTTTCCTCCTAGTAGCTGGTATGCTGCTGTGTTTTGGATTTAGGATGAGAATAATGTTGATAACGTGCTAGTGTTTTAATTGTTGCAGAGCAGTGCTTATCCAGAGTCAAGGGCTTTTCAGCTTCTCATACTGCCCTGCCAGCGTGGAGTCTGGGAGTGCACAAGGAAATGGGAGGGGACAGAACCAGGACAGCTGACCCAAACTGACAATGGGGATACGCCATACCATATGACATCATACTGAGCAATAAACATGGGGAAGTGGCCAAGGGGCGGCATGCGGAGGGGATGTACCTGCTGCTGGAGGTCTGGCTGAGCGTCAGTCACCAGGTGGTGAGCAATTGCATTGTGCATCACTTGCTTTATATATTTTTTTAATAATATTATTAATATTATTATTTTCCCTTCTTTTTCTATCCTATTGTAATGCCTATATATCAACCCATGAGTTGTTTCCCTTTTTTTTTTTTTTTTTTTTTTTTTTATTCCAAAGTTGGGTGATGGAGGTGAATGAGTGAATGGCTGTGTGGTGCTTGCCTGCCTACTGTGTTAAACCACAGAAGGGAAAAAAAATGTAGACCCACAGAAGAGAGCTTGATCTAGTGCTAACAGACATGTTTGACTCAACTCTCAAATTACTCCTTCCTCATGGGAAACACCATTGATTCTCTAGACTCCTATTGTCTCCACTGTATTAACTGTTTGCAAGTAATAGGGAAGAAAAAGCAGACATGGATGTGATTTTCTTTCAAATATAATTCCAGACATATTTATTCCCATGTGTACATTAGTTTATAGCTCTGCTGCATACAAAACTGCTGCATAATGGAAAACAGAATAATGTGTATAAAAATAAAATTACTGGGAATATTATAAGTTATTAAAATGATGCAGATGTGACCAAAACAAACAAGGAAGACATTGATTTATGGGTTTAAGTGATATCTATTCTAGAATGTGATTAATAGTCAAATGCACTTTTGACAAAGAAGTTTATAAAATGATAACTTTAAAAAAATACATAGCTTTAAGTCTATTTCTTTAATCACTATTCAGAAAGTTTCAATTACAAGGAATAAGGATAGATCCATATTTATACATCCAATAATTATGATCAAAGAGAAGAAGAGAATTGTCAAATTTGGTGATATCCTACATAAGCATTCTTCTATGTATGTATTTATTTATTTATAAAGAAAATACTAAATGGATTACTTGCTCTGCAGAAAAACAAACTTATTTTTCAAACGCTTTTTGAACTGCATCAAGATTGGTGCCGTGACCACTGCCCTGGGGAGCCTGTTCCAGCACCTGGCCACCCTCTCAGTGAAGAACCTTTTCCCCTTATCCAACGTGAACCTCCCTTGACACACCTTCGTGCTGTTCCCTCTGGTCCTGTTGCCGGTCACCAGACAGGAGAGATCAGCGCCTCTCCTTCTGCTCCCCCTTGTGACTAAGCTGTAGAGTGCAACGAGGTCTTCCCTCTGTCTCCTGTTCTCTAAGTTGAACAAACCAAGTGAACTCAGGCACTCATGTCTTGCCCTCTAGACCCTTCACTATCTTTGTTGCCTTTCTTTGGACATTCTCTAATAGCTTTATCTCCTTCTTTATTTATTTATTCTCTTGTGGCACCTAGAACTGCACACAGTGCTTGAGGTGAGGCTTCATGAGTGCAGACTAGAGCAGAACAATCACTTCCCCCGACTGTCTAGCAATGCTGTACTTGATGCACCGCAGGATACAGTTGGCCCTTTTGGTTTACAGGGCACACTGTTGACTCATACTGAACTTGCTGTTGAACCGAACTCCCAGATATGTTTCCATGGAGCTGTTCTCTAGGCTCTTGTTCCCTAGTCTGTACATATCTCCAGGATTAACCATCTCACGTGCAGAATCTTGCACTTGCTCTCTTTGAAATTCAAGCAGTTGGTGATTGCCCAGCCCTCTGATTTGTCAAGATTTCTCTGCAATCTCTCCCTCTAAGGTGTCAACAGCTCTTCTTAATTTAATATCATCTGCAAATTTGCTTAGTATGCATTGGAGTACTGCACCCAGCTCTTTCATAAAAACATTAAACAGAACTGGCCCTAAGAAAGAGGAAAAATCTCTCTCTCTCTCTTTCTTTTTTTTTTTTTTCCCCCTTTATATTGGGAATAGGCTCCATAGATTGTTTTGAAGTGCTACAGATCAAAAACATTGTGCTCTGGATGAAACCTTAATTTGTACACGTGCTATAAAGAAAAACAACCTTTCTGTTTTCTTTTCATTTTTATTGAGAGAGGTAGATGATCTTCCCATTAAAGAAATGGTCAGGAGAAAGTTAATGTATTTATCTGGGCTAAGAATTCTTGGCTTCAAAAAAGCAGTTTGAGCATGTAAATTTATTCCTTGATATTGATAGACTAAAATATCCAATTGTGATTCATGCCAAGTATCTCCATAATGTTTCCAGTGTTAGTTCAGACTATCCGTATGGAGTTCCCAAAATATCTCTCTCTACCACACTCACCAGCTTTCTGTCTTTGCTTAACAGCTGTTGCAAATGACAAAATTTCCACGGAGAAAAAGTTGCTATCGTGTTTCAGGATTTGTAAGTAGAAAAAGCATATTTCTGCTTTTTTTTTTTTTCCTTTCTTTCCTGAATATCATAACCCTTGCCTGTACAAAACACTTTTGCATTTTATTAATAATATGACCCCTAGTCATTGTTTTTAACTTGTTCGTTGTACAACTTTATAAGCCGTATCATAGTGTATAATTTGCAATGGAAATCTTTGCTGTTTCTTAGGTGTGTATTTCTGGTGATACATTCCTGTTGTGTTGTTTTACAAATATCTAAATATTAATGCTTATAATTTATTTTTCAATGTCAATAAATACATTCCTCCCATACTAATCAAAAGAATAACTGACTTATTTTTTTGACACCAAATAAATGAAGCACTAAACTTTACTAGTATTTATTCTTCATGAAAATCTACAGTTCTATTTTCATAAATGACATTATAGCCAACAGGTTTTAAATATAGGTCTATCACAGTTATGCAAAAGACACAAAATTGCTTGCCTGTAGACATCCTTGGTGCTGGAAGAATGAAGAATATAATTCTGAATTTTGAATTCTAATTGAATTGGATGAGATTCTTCTGTGCTTATAGAATTAATTTGGGTACCACTTGCCAAAACTCCTTGAAACCACTTCCATTGTACAATGTAATATACAAAGTATTTTCCCAAGTAGTGGTTGCATGTATGAGCAGGACTTCATTGTGTTTCCTTCCTTTTTGTACCCGCCACATCACATTTGAGGTAGTCACATCATTTGAAAAAAGGAGTTTTTGCCTTAGTCTTCCTATACTGTACAACTTTGGCATAATTCTTTTCATGAATTAATACAAGTGTCTAAAAATAGTTGAACTCATGAAGCAGGGTTGAACTGGAGCATAACTTCAGGAACACAATACTGAAAGTATATCAAGCTAAGTTTTGTAGTTAAAGACAAGGGGAAGATAGAGGGTCTCTATTTCCCAATTAGAGGGGAATGAAAGAGTTAAGTGTGGGATCTTGACCATCCTTCCCAGACACAGTACTCACATATGACATGGAGGGCCTCATGTGAACACTTCTGAGTGCACAGTGGAATCACCATATGCTCACACCATTATTACACTGCTCATATCTATCCAATTACTTTAAGAGTCACTTCGGAAAATTAGATGCTCTGGCAAGAAAAGTCTATAAAAGCTATTCTGCTTTATTCTAATTAGTTTTGTGGACATTTAAATCCATTCTTATTCTGGCACATATTCCAGATTCTGTAAGGGCCAGGATGTCCCTTAAGTCATTTAGAGGCATTTTAAGTCATAATGCATCACACTCACTGGCAAATTCAAGTTCTGACTTGCAATTGACAATTAAAACTATTGAAGAATCTATGTTCTAGTTATTGTAAAAACACTTATGCTGAATAGTATCAAATATATATCTAAAGAGTCTCTTGTTTACAAGAGTAGCTAACAGCAAATGCCTAACTACATGAGAAGTAAGATAGACATATAACTTCTTCTTCATTAAGTTTATCTCACACGATTCCTGAAAGTCAGGGGCTAAAAGATATGTAGGTCAAAACTTGCATCTGGACTATCTACCAGTGAACCTTACTAATTCATTTTCTTATCCATTTACATTTTTTTCTAATCCATTTATAATTTGACCCTAGTACCACTCCCTGAGAAGGCACTGAATTTGTGTTGCCATAAAAGTTTGTTCTACTGCTGCCACCTGGCAATTTCACTGAGTGCCCTCTTGTTCAGCATAATGAGAAACAGAGAATTATTTTTTTCACACTTGTTTTCTACACATCAATAATGATTTTACGGATATTTATTGTAATTTATTCACTAAACACCCACCTTATCTTTATTCAAGAACAGAAACAAAATGTCTAGTCCATTTATTCTCTCCCTGAATTTAAGTTGCTCAAGTAGTTTCATCAAGTAGGATCATCTTCCAGAATCATTTATGAAGGTCCTCCACAGCTGTTATATATGGCAGACCTGACCTGCATTTCTGATATTCAAAATATCAACACTCCATTTAAGCTAAAAGACAGAGCATTTTCTGTTTTGTTCCCAATTCCTTTTCTATTTTTTTTTCCATTCTAAATGTACTTTTAATTCTTATCCAAGCACTATTATGATGTTTCCAGAGACCTAACTGCAACAGCTTTTTTTTTTTTTTTTTTTCTTTTTCCAGAGCAATCACAAATAACATAAAAACTGGAAATGAAGTTATTACAAACCAGAAAGGGAATGCAGTGTTCTGGGTTTTAAAAACAAGTGAGCCAGTGAGGCAATTTCCAAGATGCTTGATGTCTCTCATCTTTTTCATGATATGAGTGCTCTGAAGAGACTGTTGTAATTGATGTAGATGTTTAATTGTGATAATATTTAATTAACTAGCTTAGGTAAACTTAACACACAGACAGAGCCAAGCAACCCAGTGAAGAAGACAATGAAGAGTGGTGCTAGAGCAGTATTTGAAGAAACCTCTAGGTTTTTAGGAAATCCTCCAGAGAAAACAAAGATAAGTAAAATAATTGTTACTTCCTTAAAAATAGGTTATGCTATCATAAGAAAATTAAATATTTAGTCTCAAAAAATGTTTTTGTTTATTTAGACTTTTTAACTTGTTGTTTCTTCATCCTCATGAAATGCCCATCTCCCTGTATCTTCCCTTACTTGACTCAATTTCCATCTAGCCCTTCCTTATGATTTTACAAATCAATAGGACCAGAATGTAGATCTTCTGTGTGTTTTGCCATCAAAAGAAAGAAGAGTCCAGATAGTGTTCTGAAAAGTGGGGATGACAGGAGATTTAGCCTGCAGCTCATCTTTATCTTTAAATCCTTAAAAGCCCTTGATACATAATTTTTTTTTTTTTACAGATTTCTTTATTTATGTTCTATAAATGGACAGTTACAGTCTTTTTCTAAGACAGTAATGAATTCTTCCTCATGAGCATGTCAGCAAACAGAATAAGCCGAAAACCTCCAGTGACTGCTGTCCAAATGAAGAGGAAGGAAAGGCTGACATTTAATCATTTCATAGTGAGTATTGATGCCTAATTGCCAGTTTCACTGTATCTCTAGCTCACTTGTCAGTGCCTGAGTGCCATTTCCCAGTATTCACATGTAGCTTGTGAAATCCTTGTTCCTTCTAATTTGTTTGTAATTCCATTCATATCTAGGAATGGAAATATGCAGGAGTGCTGTCTTTTATGTTCTTCTGTCAAAATACAAAGATATTTGGAAAACTGTTCACCTTTCTATTGAATTTCATTCTTCTTTTAGATGCAAAATATATTTTTTCATCCTTAAAGACTACATATTTAATGAGGAATGAAGTATAGCAATGCTGTACTTGATGTACTCCAGGATACAATTGAACCTTTTGGCTATCAATGTCATATCATAGAAAATAACATGAAGATGTAAGTAAGAATGATACGATGTTCCTTGCATCTCTAGTTTTGATATTTGTCTTCACTCAAACTTTCACTAAAATTAGAGAGTAGATGAGTTAGAGATCATAGAATCATAGAATGGCTCAGGTTGGAAGGGATCTTAGAGATCATCTAACTCCAACCCCCCTGCCTTGGGCAGGGATGCCACCCACTAGATCAGGTTGGCCAAGGCCCCATACAGCCTGGCCTGGAACACCCCCAGGGATGGGGCAGCCACAGCTTCTCTGGGCAACTTGTTCCAATGCTTCACTACCCTTACAGTGAAGAATTTCCTCCTAATGTCTTGTCTAAATCTATCCTCTTTCAGTTTAAGATCATTCCCCCTTGTCCTATCATTTTCTTCTCAAGTAAAGAGTTTTTTTTTTTTTTTTGTAAGACCCCCTTTAAGCATTGAAAGGCCACAATGAGGTCTCCGTGTAGCCTTCTCTTCTCCAGGCTGAACATCTCCAGCTCTCTCACCCTTTCTTCATAGAAGAGATGGTCTTCATAGGCCCGCTGGTCATCCTCGTAGCCCTCCTCTGGACACACTCTAACAGGTCCACATCTTGTGCCCCAGACCTGGATGCAGTACTCCAGGTGGGGCCTCGCAAGGGCAGAGTAGATGCAATCCTATGCTGCTTTTCACCTTGCTGTGTTGCCTTCTTTTTCTGAGGGTACTCAAAAAGACTGGTGATGAATTTGTAATTTGTTATTTGTAATTTATTTATTTATTTATTTTAGAACAGCCCCCTTTTAGGAAAATTGATGCAAATTCAAAGTCTTCCACATAGTGTGCCTGAATGTGAATGTCAGATTAACTGCAGACCAAGTTGCGAAATACACGATTCAGATTAACTGCAGACCAAGTTATGAAATATATGATTTTTCAGTATAATTTTCCTTCTTTTACTAGAAGTGCCCTAAAAGAATATATTACATATATTCTTACACTGGCATTCCTACAGAATTTTTACTTTATCGTTTCAGCTCTTGTTTCTCTCCTCACACACACATCCCATTACCAATAAGAACTCAAAATGATTGACAAAAATGGAAGTTTTCATAATGCAAAATTATCATTCTGCCACAATGAGCTTCAGTTTGCTTTTGCTATATGCAGATAAGTCCTCTGTTGAATTTAATCAGAAGAGCTATGTACTCTGTTGAATAGGAGATATTGACAGTTCCTAAACTTTACATTTTGCTATTCTTTTTTCCTTCGATATTATTTAAGTGACAACAAGAAAAAATAAAATGGCTACAGCATGTATGTATTTATCCCTGCAGCATTCTGCATCCTGAACCTTTGAGTGCTGTTTTTGTAGTCCAGCTATCTTCACAACAAATATAAACACTTTGTTTCTCTAAGCATGAAATACTTAGAAGTGAGCCAAGAATAAAATTTATTTGATTAAATTGTCTTAATATAACATGTATTCCATCTTCAATTTCTCTTTCACATCTACTCATTTTATGTCATTTAGACTTCCCCTCACTTTCAGATTTGCATATATCTAGTGTTGACACTTATAGGGAGTTTCAAAATGGTATGTTCATACATGTCCTGTTCTAAGCATGTGTCAGATAACTTCTGTTTTTCAGAGCCAAAACCCTTATTGAGTGTGAACACCATATATAGTTAAAAAAAATCAATAATAAGGAAAATGTTTGACTTTTATATTACAGCAGGGAAAGAATCAATTTCCTTTATTTAGCCAGAAATTAAACTAGATGTACAGAACAGTCCCTGAAGCAATATTTACTGACTAATGGTTATATACTTCATGAAATATACACATCTTCATCCAGCTTTTCGAATTTAAAATGTGCTGTTTGTTAAAGGCAGTAGGCATTAGCTGTTGTGAAAGTCCTTTTCTAAGTGGTTCATTTATGCAGCTAGGAACAAGATTTCTGCACTGCTTAAAACTGTAGTGGTGAGCTTAGAGAAGTGTGATTGTTCTAAGCTCCCTCTGCAGGAAGTAGGAGGGAAAAATCTGTTATAAATTTTCTTTGTACTCTTACAATTCCCTGCTACAGGGATTTTTTTTTTTTAAGGTTGTGTATTTCACGTGCAGTTCTATTGGGTAAATTGTATGTCTTCAAACCAGAATTTGCATGTGCAACAGCATTCAGGGTTATTCTGTTATTTAATAATGAACAGATTTTTTTTTCTTTTCCATCAGCGATACAGAACAAATGCCACTTAGCTATAGTTAGAAGAATTTTTCTATTGTTTGCTAATGATTATTAATTTAGTAATTTCAAATACTGTGTGCAGTTTTGTGTGTCACAATATAGTACATAAAACTATTAGAGAATGTCCAAAGAAAGGCAACAAAGATAGTGAAGGGTCTAGAGGGCAAGACATGAGTGCCTGAGTTCACTTGGTTTGTTCAACTTAAGAGAACAGGAGACAGAGGGAAGACCTCGTTGCACTCTACAGCTTAGTCACAAGGGGGAGCAGAAGGAGAGGCGCTTATCTCTCCTGTCTGGTGACCGGCAACAGGACCAGAGGGAACAGCACGAAGGTGTGTCAAGGGAGGTTCACGTTGGATAAGGGGAAAAGGTTCTTCACTGAGAGGGTGGCCAGGTGCTGGAACAGGCTCCCCAGGGCAGTGGTCCTGATGCAGTTCAAGAAGTGTTTGGGCAATGCTCTCAGACATAGGTTTTGATGTTTAGGCAGTCCTGTGTGGAGTCAGGAGTTGGACTCAATTATCCTTGTGAGTCCCTTTCTACTCAGGATATTCTTTTATTCTATGATTCTGCTTTCTTGGAGTCTAATATGTTATTTTAAAAATAACATATAATATTTATTTCATTAATAACTCTTTATTTTCAGCAAAATCATATAATACTGCTTTCATAAGTATCAAATACAGTAGGAACAAGAGTTAATGCAAAACTACTAGGCTTCAAGTTGTATTTGCATGCATATCAGATTGGCCATGGCATTGTAGTCTACAACTAATGTGGCCAAATTCAATCTCAGGGGATGAGCATAGTTCTTTTAACATATATATCTGAAATGATTTCACAGAATCACATAATGGTTGAGGTTCTAATTTATTGAGTAATGGGCTTTAGGGTGCAGGATTGTTATCAACATGCACCCCATGCACCCTACTGGGAAACAGCAATGCTTGGCAGAAGTAATGTCTTGGACTTCAGAACATCTTGTGGTCCCAGTGCATTAGTTTAACATGAAAGTAAAAGAATACTCCTGAAGAAACAACATGGAAGTTCATATCACAAGAGCTTCTTCTTCCCCAACTGTCTGGATTGAAAATGTTATTTTGCTTATTGCTTTTTATTTGCAGATGTTATTGAAGTAGTAGCAAAAAGGAAAACATCCCCCAAAATTATTTTTTGCTGTCACCAACAATTTTAAAACTACTAAAATGTATACATTTACCTTCTTTTATGAATATAAAATGAGAAAGAACGCAAAAGAGAAAAAAAAATCCAGAGATCCAGAAAACCGTAAAGAAACTACATAAATTGAAAAATAAAAAAAAGGTATAAAATGTTTGTCAAAAGAACAATGAATATTTAAAAAAGCAAGGATATAGAACAGGGACCCATATGTTATATTACTCACTGTCCTAAACTGATCTATGCAAAAGCTTATTAAATAGCTATATACTAGTCCCTGAACTTCAACATCATTATGTAAGCCTACTTTCTTCCATACTTGTAACATTCATATTATAGAGGATGTGAATTTCCAACTTGCAATATCTTTGAATAGATTTTCTGAAGCTAATGTTATACTGGAGATGAGAAATATGCAAAAATGACATGCTAGAATGTTTTCACTAAAAACAAAGGGTGAAATTCTGCCATACCAAAGGCAACAGCACCTAGTTCATAGAATCATAGAATATCCTGAGTTGGAAGAGACCCGGAAGGATCATTGAGTCCAACTCCTGGCACCACACAGGTCTAACCAAAAATTCACAGAATCCCAGAATCCCAGAATTATTTAGGTTGAAAGAGACCTCCAAAATCACCTAGTCCAACCTCTGACCTAACACTAACAAGTCCTCCATTAAACCGTATCACTAAGTTCTACATCTAAATGTCTGTTAAAGACCTCCAGGGATGGTGACTAAACGAAGTCCCTGGGCAGCCCATTCCAATGCCTAACAACCCCTTCAGTAAAGAAGTTTTTCCTAATATCCAACCTAAACCTCTCCTGGTACACCTTTGGGAAAGAAAGTTTCCCCCAAGCTTGGGGTTGTTGTGCCCCAAGTGCAGGACCTGGCACTTGGCCTTGTTGAACTTCATACAGTTGGCCTCAGCCCATCGGTCCAGCCTACCCAGATCCTCCTGCAGAGCCTTTCCACCCTCGAGCAGAATAACACATACACTTAACTTGGTGTCACCTGCAAACCTACTAAGGGTGCACTCAATCCCCTCATCCAGATCACTGATAAAGATATTGAAGAGAACTGGCTCTAATACTGAGCCTTGGGGGACTCCACTAGTGACTGGCCTCCAACTGGATTTAACTCCATTCACCATGACTCTCTGGGCCTGGCTACCCAGCCAGTTTTTAACCCAACGAAGCATGACTTCAGACCATATGACTAAGAACACAGTCCAAATGCTTCTTAAACTCCAACAGGCTTGGTGCCGTGACTACATCCCTGGGGAGCCTGTTCCAGTGCTTGACAACCCTCTCGGTGAAGAACCTTTTCCTCATATCCAGCCTTGACCTCCTCTGTTGCAGCTTGACACCATTCCCTTGGTGTCAAGGAGCCCTACCCATCATCTAATTGTTCACCCATCGTATTATGTTTTTGTCTAGCTGTATGCTGGACATTTTGTCCAGTAGGATCCTATGAGAAACTGTATCGAAAGCTTTACTGAAATCCAAAAAGATTACATCAACTGGCTTCCCTTGATCGACTAGTTGGTGATCTTATCATAAAAGGAAATCAAGTTAGTCAAACAGGATGTACCCTTTGTGAACCCATGTTGGCTGTGACCTATGACTGCTTTGTCCCCCAGGTGCGCTTCAGGATAATCTTCTCCATAATTTTACCAGGCACTGATGTGAGACTGACAGGCCTGTAGTTACCACGGTCTTCTTTCTTGCCCTTCTTGAAAATTGGCACAACATTTGCCAGCTTCCAGTCAACTGGGACCTCTCCAGAGTCCCAAGACCGCTGAAAAATAATTGAGAGAGGTCCCACGATGATGTCAACCAACTCTCTGAGCACCCTGGGAAGAATCCCATCTGGACCCATGGACTTGTATGGATCCAGGAGGAGCAGCAAATCCCACACATGTTCAGGGTTGTTTGGGAGTTTATCATTCCCACTGTCACGGTCCTCCAGCTCAGGGCACCCGGGGTCTCGAAGCCCATCATTGTCGCTGAAGACAGAGGCAAAGAAGGCATTAAATGTCTCTGCTTTGCCTATGTCCTTGTCTGTGAGGTGACCTTCCCCATCAAGTATCAGACCTATGTTTTCTCTGGACCTCCTTTTTTCTATTCACCTATTTAAAAAAGCCCTTTTTATTTTCTCCCACAGACCTGGCCAGCTTCACTCTAATTGGGCTTTGGCCACAAAAATTTTCTCCCTACAAAGGCGAACAGTATCCTTGTAGTCCTTCCACGTTGCCTGACCCTGCTTCCAGCAGCCATACACTTTCTTTTTGTCCCTAAGCTACAGCAGAATATCCCTGGTCAGCCAAGCCAGCCTTCTGCCTTGCCTGCTTGACTTCCGGTATTTTGGCATTGCCTGATCCTGTGCTTTTAGGAGGCAGTGCTTAAAGACTGACCAGCACTGATGGATGCCAACGGCTTCAAGACCAGTTTCTCAGGGGACCTTGCTAACTAGTTCCCTGAGCAGCCTGAAGTCTGTTTTCCCCATATCCAGGGCTGAAGTTTTGGTGGCAGTTTTCCTCCTGTCACCAAAAATTTTAAACTCAACCGCTTCGTGGTCACTATGACAAGGACGGTTGCCAATTGCCATGTCACCCACAAGATCCTCTCTGTTCTCAAGCAACAGAGGTAGGAGGGCACCTTTCCCAGTTGGCTCCCTTAGTACCTGCACCAAGACGTTAGCATTGAGGTGCTTTTAGAACATCCTGGACCTGCTCGCATCGGCCGTTTGATATTCCCAGTTTATGTCTGGCAAGTTGAAATCCCCCGTAAGGACATGGGCAGTTGATCTTGAGGTATTTCTTAGTTTCTCAAAGAATAATTCATTGTTGTTGTCATCCTGGGCAGGAGGGGTGTGTGTGTGTGTGTCTGTGTCTGTAATAGACTCCCACAATGACATCCCCTTTATTTGTTTGTCCCTTAATCCTTACACAGAGGCTCTCAACTTTGCCATCGCCAACTGCAAGCTCCACTGTCCTTTCCAAACTGATGCTACGTGGACTTCCCACAGAGTACAGGTCTTCAAGAACTGCTCCAATATTGGCCTGTACCACAGAATGCAGATCTTTGGGAATGGACTGCTCCAGTACGAGTCCCCCCACCTGCTCTGCCGTTCCCCTCCATGGGCTGCAGTTCCAGCCAGGAGTCTGCTGCTGCTGGGGATCTCCGCGGGCTGCAGCCTCCTTCACCAGCCTCCTTCATTCACCTACTCCATTGTGGGGGTCCTCCATGACCTGCAGTATGGATATCTGCTCTGACAAGGTACACCATTGGTTGCAAGGGGACAACCTGTGTCACCGTGGTCCTCTCCACAAGCTGCATGGGAATTTCTGCTACATCACCTGGAGCACCTCCTCCCCCTCTTTCTTCACTGACCTTGGTGTCTACAGGATTTTTTTCTCTCACACATTTTCTCACTCTTAAACATCACTGAGGGGCAAACAACATCACTCATTACATCTGTTACTGGTTTAGCTTTGGCCAGTGGCAGGTCCCTTTTTGGACTCTTCTCACAAAGACTACCCCTGCAGTCTCCCTGATAGCAAACCTACAATACAAGTGCAAATTACTGTCATTTCTGAGTGATTCTACAAAAGCACATCGGCTCTTTTTGAAGTGTTGCATACAGTTTTTCTTCAGGAAAGAAAAAACCTAAAAAATATATATGAATTTATGTATTCCAGTAGAGGATCTTACATATATTTTAATACGGATACCAATATTAATGCCTTTAATACCTCTGTAAGCCATAGAAACTCTTACAAAATTATGCTGATTCAAAGTTTCATTAAGAAGCATCATGCTGGAAAAAAAGCCAAATTCATCCTCAGTTGCTTTTATATGTAAATCTATTTGTGATTTCTTCATGTCAGCAACATTTCATCCATTCAAAGCTTCTTTTATTTCCTGGAACTTCAAATTGACCACTTGCATTGGAGCACAGCATACTGAGAATCTGATCATAAGGAAAGGACTCACTTGTCAAGGCAGTTGGCTCCCGTGCAGACACGTTCTGCAGTGGAGTGGGGGATCATGGCCTGCAGGGTGTTCCCTACATCAAGGCTGAGGGAGCCACCAGGAGCTGGCAGCCCTCATGAGAGCAGATGATGAGGCTGGGACAGAGCCAGGAGTACCCCTCATCTGTCATACAAAAGCAGCCCCTGGGGAGCGTGGGTGACCAGGAGTGCGGGCAACCAGAGCTCACAAACAGTCAGTCAAGGTGTGGTGCAGCAGTTGGCACAGCAGGGTGCACAGGAGGGTACAGGGAGGATGCTGAAGGTTGACCGACTTGATCAGGGAGTGATAGTATCCACCTGGCAGAAGCCTCTCAGAGCTCAGCACCCACCACAACCGATGCAGCTTCCCAGACAGAGCTCCAGGGGAACATGCCGCCAGCCAGGTGTCAGGCTTCAGGGTGAACCCTACTCTTACACGAGCACAGGAGTGAGCACAGCAGTGCTCAGGAGTGAGCACAACCATGGGAGGTGCACCCAGGTGGAGGCACTCTGCCTAGTGAGAGAGCTCAGGGAGGAGGTGAGTGGGCTGAGGAGTATCAAGGAGTCAGAGGTGGAGACAGACCGCTGGAGTTGCTCCCTACCTTCCATGGGACAGGCCCAGCAGGGAGAAGGGACACGTGCTGTCCACATGCTGGAACACATCCAAAGAAGGACAATGAAGCTGCTGAAGGGTCTACAGGAGAAATCCTATGAAAGGCAGCTAAGGGTGCTGAGGTTGTTTAGCTAGAGAAAAGGAGGCTTGCGGGAGGCCTTATCATACTCTACAACTACTTCAAAGAAGGCTGTAGTTCAGTGATGGTTCGTCTCTTCTCCCAAGTAACAAGCAATAGGACAAGAGGAAATGGCTTCAAGTTGTGCCAAGTGAAGTTTAGTTTGGAAAGTTTAGGAAAATTTTTTCACTGAAAGAGTATGAATACATTGGAACAGGCTGACCATGGAAGTAGTTGAGTCCATCATGAGTAGCTGACCATCCCTGGAGGTTGTCCAAAAATGTGTAGGTGTAGTGCTTAGTTAAATGGTTTAAGGGTGGTCTTGGCAGTCTTAGGTTAAAGATTGGACTAGATGATCTTAGAGGTCTTTCACAACATAAATGATTCTATGACTGAATGAATACTGAATGTCAGAGTGACAAAGGCATATGAAAAAACTGAAGATGTTATTTCATTCCTTTGCAGGCACAAAACCTTCTCTAATTCTCCTTAAAAAAAGTTGGAATGAAAAGAGAAAAATGAATTTGAAGTAATTAGCTTAGTAGGTTAGAGCTTGCTGTTAGTAGGGAAGAGAAAATAGATAACTAAAGGCGCTATATCAGCAGGTTGAAAGTGCTTTAGAAGAGTATAAAAGAAAAAAAAAAGTTCAGATTGAAAGAGAACCTGTGCACACCCACTACTTCTAGGCAGACAGCACACAGGTAGAAAGGGCAGTGTAATGCTTTCTGGTACTTTGTTTCTTCCATGAAGGCCACAGCACATATAATTGCCTGGCATATGCTTATCAATATTCCTTAGAGACTTTCTCAACAACCTTCATAAACTTGAATCATCATGAAAGCTTCCATGACAGGATTTTGTTTACTGAAGGAAAATTTGCAATGTCTTTTGCAGAGCTAGATAAGTTTCATGATAATTTTGAAGTAACATTAAATACTTATAGAAAAGTGAAAGGTAATTCTAATTTTTATCTTGGAGTAGGGAGAAATAGAGAAGACAGAAGCAGGATCACAAGGAAAAAAGAAAGAGAAAAACATTATCTTAGACTTCCTGCCAAGTATCAAAAACTCATTGTTTTAAATTACAACGGGACCGTCATATGCTCAGGTTATATACTATGTATTGGTCTCCTTACTCAAATATCGTCTTCCAAATGCATTTTCCCATCAAGGGTAGTTCTATCAATTAGTTATACTGTCAACTGCTAATCTTGTAGATTATTTTGGAAATAACTAACAACTGTCTTATAAAAACTGAATGCATGCAAGTTTTATATATCCTTATTCTACATATATATCCTTTTATATATATGAATGGGCATTAAATGGAAGGAAAATTCTTTCTTACCTAAGGATGGTGCCAATCTTTTGCAATACCTTACATCATGGTGTAAACTTAATAAAAGTGTGTCAGGGTCAACAATTTTTCTATAAATCCCTCTGCATAACTAAGTACTGTCATTCAAAAGAATTTTTAAACTGAATTAGATTGCTCATGTATAATCTTTTGATTCACATAAATTTCCACAAATGCACTTAAATTGGAATGCATCACATTAAGGTCATGACACTCCTGCAATTTGTTTTTTACAGAAGTAACTTTCATTAACAACAGGGTGATGACCTTATCTTTAAGTTATCTGATGTATTTGCTTTGTGCTACTATTTTAATGGGATTGGCTTCCACTTATAAGGCTTTTCAGCATTCAATTCTTTAAAAAGTGTTCTTAATAGCTGCAACAGCTTCCGTGCAATAAATTTATAGTTCTTAACTCTTTCTTACTTAAGAAGTAAAATATACCCTCTGGCATCCTTTCTGAGATGTAATCATAAATGTTTCTGTACCAGTAATGCCATTTAGTTTGATTAATATGCAGTAACTACTGCAGACAGCTTTTTTACCACTGTATAAAGTGACAGCTATTTATTCCAGCTATTTAAAGACCTAGTGGACAAGATCCCCTGGAACACTGCCTTTAAGGGGCAAAGGAGCTTAACAGAGCTGAAAACTCTTTATGGATATTTTTTGTTAGAGCAAAATGTCTCTCCGTCCACCTGAGTAAGAAAGCAAACAGGGAGGGCAGAAAACCCAGATGGCTGTGCAAGGATCTGCTGGTTAGACTGATACACAAGAGAGAAATGCACAGGCAATGGAAACAGGGACATGTGGACTGGGAAGAGTACAGGGATGCTGTCTGGATGTACGGGGTTGGGATTAGGAAAGCCAAGGTGCAGATGGAACTGAGCTTGTCAAGGGATGCTAAAAATAACAAGAAGGGATTCTATAGGTACATTGGCTGCAAAAGAAAGGCCAAGGAGAGTGTTGCCCCTCTAATAAATGAGACAAGAGAACTGTTAATAACAGACATGAAAAAGGCTGAAGTACTCATCAACTTCTTTGCCTCACTCTTCACTGACAGTCAGGCCTCCCATGTCTCTTGTTTCCCTGATCCTGTAGATAAGGAATGGGGAAACAAAGTCCCTCCCACTGTAAGTGAAGAGCAGGTTCGAGACCACTTAATGAAACTGAACAGCTACCAGTCTATATGGGCCCTGATGACATGCATTCCAGGGTCTGGAAGGAATTGGCTGATGTAGCTGCCAAGCCTCTCTCCATCCCATTTGAAAAGTCCTGGCAGTCAGGCGAAGTCCCTGGTGACTGGAAAAATGGAAACATCACTCTCATTTTTAACAAGGATAGAAATGAGGACCCTGGGAACTACAGACCGGTGACCTACACCTCTGTGCCTGGCAAGCTCATGGAACAGATCCTCCTGGAAGCAACGTCAAGGCACATGCAGGACAAGGGGGTGATTTGAGACAGCCAGCATGGCTTCATCAAGAATAAATTATGCCTGACCAGTCTGGTGGTCTTCTATGGTGGAGTGACTGCATCAGCTGATATGGGAAGACTGACCAATGTCATCTACCTGGAAATCTGCAAGGCCTTTGACACAATTCCACATGACATCCTGGTCTCCAAATTGGAGAGATTTAGATTTGATGGGTGGACCATTCAGTGCATAAGGAATTGGCTTGAAGGTCACAAGCAGAGAGTGGTGGTTGATGGCTCTATGTCCAACTGGAGGCCAGTGACAAGTGGTGTCCCTCAGGGGTCTGTCTTGGGACCAGTACAGTTTAATATCTTTATCAAAGACATAGACAATAGGATCAAGGACACCCTCAGCATGTTTGCAAATGACACCAAGCTGAACGTTACAGTCGATACGATAGAAGGAAGGGGTGCCATCCTAGGGACCTGGACAAGCTTGAGAAGTGGAACACGTGAACCTAAAGAGGTTCAACAAGTCCAAGTGCAAGGTGATGCACCTGGGCCAGGGCAATTCCAGACATGAGTACAGACTGGGTGAAGAACTCACAGAGAGCAGCCCTGCAAAAAAGGACTTGTGGGTTCTGGTGGATGAAAAGCTCAACATAAGCCGGCAGTGCGCACTTGCAGCCTAGAAGGCCAGCTGCATCCTGGGCTACATCAAAAGAGAAGTGGGCAGCAGGTCAAGGAAGGTAATTGTCCCCTTCTACTTGGCCCCTGAGAGGTCCCACTTGGAGTATTGCATACGGGTCTGGAGACCCCAGCACAAGAAGGGCATTGATCTGTTAGAGTGGGTCCAGAGGAGGGCCACAAAGATGATCAAGGGGCTGGATCACCTCTCCTGTGAAGAGAGGCTGAGAGAGCTTGGGCTGTTCAGCCTAAAGAAGAGAAGGTTCTGGGGTGACTACATTGCAACCTTTCAGTACTTGAAGGAGATTTATAAAAAAGATGGAGAGTGACTTTTTGCTCAATCATATAATGACAGGGAATGGTTTTAAACTAAAAGTGGGGAGATTTAGATTAGAGATTAGGACGAAATTCTTCATTCAGAGGGTGGTGAGGCACAGGCACAGGTTGCCCAGGGAGCCTGTGGATACCCCATCCCTGAAGATGTTCAAGACCAGGTTAGATGAGTCTCTGAGCAACCTGATCTAGTGAGTGGAGTCCCTGCCTATGGCAGGGGTGTTGGAACTAGGTGATGTTTAAGGTCCTTTCCAAGCTGAGCCTTTCTATGATTCTATGATAATTTTGATATGAGAGGAAGAATTATTCAAATCTTCAAATATATTTGTGAAAATAGCTCATATTCAAAGCCAAACATCAAACAAAACAGTTTTTGTTTTTAACAGTAATAATAGATCCTCAAGGATAACTTGATTCAGTAGCAAGATACTCTTTCAAGAAAATTGTTCCCATTAAGGCATCCCTATGTACATAAGACATCCCCATGAACATAAACATTACACAGTGAGGAGGATAGAATTGGATAGATGCCCCCAGACTATATTTTTCAGTGATAAGCACCTGAAGGTTTGCTTTCAAGTATAACTCTAAAATACTTCTGTTTTTTTTTCTGCTTTTTGTTGGTTATGAATCTTGATCTTCAGAAGAGCTGAGGTCTACATGATGTCAGAGATATCTGCATAGGCAAAGTAACTATTGAAGTCCAACCACAAAATTACAAATCAGAAAGGTCCCCAAACCATTTTTTGAAGATTTTAGCCTGAATATACTAGACTTCTTTCTATACTAGAATTCGTTCAGTAATAGGTATATATAACGCAATTGGTGACATCTCTACAAATGTAAATGTAAAAACTCTACAAACATCAATACAAATCCTCAAAAGATATTATTAGTGGTAAGGCCTAAAAATGATATCTAGAAATTTATTCATGTCTTCTCCAAAAATCATGAGGTGGGGATCATATTTGATCATTGGATAAATGCTGAGAATGTGGTAGTACGTCTGGTTACCAAGAAAAGAATAAATTGGTCAAATTGACTTTATTTAAGAAATGAGCCCACATAATGAAATTTAAGATCAATAGGAAAGACTGAAAATTAAAATTAAGTTCATTAGTGAATTGAATGACATTGAACAGCTCAAAGATTAAAATAATAAAATGAAAAGGAATCTGTTACAATCTAATAATCGCAAATTACAGAGGTCCACAGACTGAACTACCTTCATAAACTCTTGTTACCTTGAAGCTTGACTCTCACATTATATACTAATTTATTGCCTGACAGAAGTTTATTTCTCACTTTAAAAATATAACCACAGACAAGTTGTTTTGTTCCCAGTAACTCATGACGAGTATCTTTGTACATTGTTGGTTATTTGATCTCAAAATGCTCTCAGGATTTTAATATCTCAGGATGTTTTCTCAGGATGTCATAATCAAAAGATTAAAGGCTGCTCTGTTGTGACTAGTACCCTTTGCTCCTGACTCTTGGCAGTATGGAAAATATCTGTAATATGTAAGTGGACTGTTAATGTGCACAACTTCTTTCTGCCCCTTCTCTGGCCGCAGTGTGTGTGGCCACCATTGTCATGGTGATAAAGGGCATTAGTGTTATCAACACTCGAGTGCTGATTCACCAAGAGCATAGTAGGAGCGCCAGTTGGTAGGGTAGTTAAACCCATCAGGGTTATCAATACCCAGGTGCTGGGTTGCCAGAAGACGGTGACACCAGTCCTGGAAAAGGAAAGCATAACAACACAGGGTAGTATAACAGCACAGGCAACACTCTCTATAAAATCAAGCAGCTACAAGTCACAAGGGATTTATACTGAAACTGCTGCTGGGTGGCAAAACCTGTGATCCCTGGTGGCCAGGTATGCCTTCACAGTCATCTTCTTCCTCCAAAGACTGAGTGAGTTACTTATGGTCTTTTAAGTAAAGTCTGAGTCTGGATTATTGTGCACTGATAGATCAAAATTTGACCAGATCTGCAGAGGGTCCATCCAGGTGACTGAAAAGCCTGAGTAACTCAGATTTCTAAAATTTCTGCACAACTATAATCTATGATCAGTGCTAGAAATTGTAAATAAGCTATACTGATTGAATAATAATTGCATTGTGCATCACTTGTTTCTTACACATTATTATTATTAATACTATTATCATTATGACTATTATTATTATTATTGTTATTATTATATTCCTGTCTTAATAAACTGTCTTTATCTCAACTCACCGGCTTCACTTTCCCGTTTCTCTCCCCCATCCCAGAGAGGGAGGGGGGAGGGTGAGCGAACGGCTGTGTGGTGTTTAGCTGCCGGCTGGGTTAAACCACAACAATATCCAAATATAAACACAACCCTGTGGCCATTCCTCATTCTGCCAAGGATCTCTGAAGAACATGCCTTCCCTCCATAGTGTTGGGTGACATCTGGGATCACGCATCCTTCCTTTTTGGCTAGGAAGCTATGGAAATTTACAAAAAAAAATCAAGGTTCACTGAGTCAGAGAAAGATATACCTGATGTTCAGCATTGATTAGGACTCTACTTGCAAGGAGGAGACAAGGGTCATATTCTTTTCTCTAAATATGGTTTACAAGCAAAAGGACAAATGTATAACCTGGAAGCAGGATGAGAAAAGGACTTTATTCCATAAATGTGTTATCTCAAATGAGGCAATCACCAAATAATGGAATTTTGTCTCTACTTATTTCTATCCTGAAATCTGCAAATATCTTTAACAAAAAGAGATGTCTCTTTTGTTTGCCATCTTAGCAAAGCAAAACTTTGTTAAGAGTAAAAATGAATTTATAGCATTCTAGCTGGCAGTGAAAAGGAGATGGAAAAGACATGTCCTTCATTTTCTTAACTGCAGTTTAAACTTATTTTTCCCTATAGCTTGGGATTTAATGAGAAACTAAGATTTAGTGACAAACATGCTATGAAAGCACAAAAAAAAATGGTATGGAGAGAGACAGAGATTGTCATTACTGTGAAAATGTAGATGTTTTCTGTTTACCTTATAGTGTAAGCTGCCATCAGACACTCCTAATTATAGATTTTACACTGGCATTCGTGCAATGCTAGCCATTAACCTTCAACAGAATCACCAGTTTTTGCATAAGTTATGTTGTTAGTGCAGTGCTCTATGTTTATTTGAAAGCATCAGTACATAGAGCAAGAAAGGTCTTTTGGAGTATGGTTTACAGTAATCAAATTTTAAAAATAAAATAACAATAAAAAAGAGAAAAAAAGGCATAAAAAAAGGGAAAAAAGAAAAAAAGAGAAAAAAAAGCCTTAAACTGAACATTTTATTTAGCCTTTTACAAATAGAAACAAAATTAATGAAAAAAAATGCAGGTCTTGTAATTGCAGCACTAATAGTAATGAGCTTTTGAAGAATACATTTGCTCAAAATGGAAAAAAATACGAAGAAAATTGCTGGAAAAACTTAGCTATTTCAAAAGATATGCAACTAAAGTATATAGTTAAATTTAAGGCTAATCTTAACAAAAGGAATGGAAAGTTCTTCCAGGAATACATCATTTAGCAAGTAAGTACCACTAGTCTGACTAATTGTTGAACTCTTAATTAAGACTCAATTTTTCTCCTCCTTGACTGAAAAGCAGAGTGGTATTAGGAAAGTGAAATTACTAATTTAGATATGCATTTTTGAAAAATGCTTTATTCTTATTTATTCTTATCTTCTTTATCTTAAGAAATGTATTTCAGCAAATGCTTTAAAACATTAAAATTAAAGGAACTTCTCAAAATTAAAATAACAATAATAATCTCTTTTCAAACTTTTCTGTTCATTAAAAGCAAAAAGTGCTGAAATAGTCAAAAATATACATACTTATTTTTTTTCAAGAATATCTTTAGAAGTCTAAGAAGACTTTAAATATTGACATAAAAGAACTGTTTATAAATAAATATTCTTACAACATTCTTATTCATTAAAGCTATGGAACTACTATAAGTTTTTCAACAGAATTTACTGGATGTCCTCGCGCCTTTGCATAACAATGGTGAGATTTTCAAAGCAGCATAGGATTGGGAACTGAAGCCTATTTTTCATCTGAAATTAACGGATAGTATCTACACTTCCTAGGCTACTCTCAACACGTCAACATGTATATCTTTTGAGATAGCAAAAGTCTGTGTCATTTTATTCTTTAAGGTTTGAGGGCCTTAAGTTTTAATGTCTGCAATTTTTCTTTCATATTTATTTCCTTTTCCATCTTCACCTCTCTGCAGATGGAAGAGGAAAGACCTGTGGCGGGGGTGTGGAGCTGAGTAAGACGGGGGCAGGGTCTGCTCCCTGCATAACAACCAGTCCCACTAAGAAAAGGCAATGGGTGGTTGTAGGAGGAGACTCCCTTCTGAGAGGTACAGAGGCGCCCATCTGCCGACCTGATCTGCTCTTAAGGGAAGTGTGCTGATTACAGGGGCTTGTATCAGGGATGTCACCAATAGGCTGCCAAGCCTCCTACAGCCTAAGGACTATTATCTGCTGCTGCTGTTTCACATGGGCACCAATGATGTAGCCAGGAGTGTCAGGAGGGATTACAGAGTGCTGGGAGCAGCAGTAAGGGACTCAGGAGTGCAGGTAGTCTTTTCTTCCATCCTGCCAGTCAAAGGCAAAGGGATTGAAAGGGCCAGTCGAATCTGGCAGATGAACAGATGGCTGCAGGACTGGTGCCACAGGCAGGGTTTTCAGCTACTTAGACCATGGGACTCACTTTGAGAAACCTGGTCTGCTGGGAGCTGATGGGGTCAGAGAAGGGGAAGAACATCTGTGGTCATAGGCCTGCCAAACTGGTGAAGAGGGCTTTAAACAAGCTAGTGAGGCACTGGAACATGTTGCCCAGAGAGATTGTGGATGCCCCATCCCTGGAGGTGTTCAAGCAAATGAAAAACTGAGGTCCTCATGCTTCTGCTGCCATCTTCCCCTTCTTACTCAGACTCCTTACAGCCAACGGACCAGTGCTTACAATGTCAGCTACATCGGTCCTGTATCCTGACAGCAGTCATCTCAGCTGCAGCAGCTAAACCACACAGTCACCTCTCACCTCTTACTCAGTGAAAAGTAAAACTTTCCTCCCATAAAGCTCACCTGCAAATGAGATTGTTCCTATTCTCTCCTTCGAATAGTTGGTCCACCATATGCTTTACAAAAATGCTTATTAGAGTAATTCTCCCAAGGTCTCCAGACTGCTGCTAGATCAATGAAACTGATGAACGATGGAATGATATTAATTTAAGGGTTTCAGAATTATTTCATTGTACTTCAATGCAGAGGGAACACTATAGCTCAGTGTAAAGAAACCAGGATGATTGCAATGAATAGTGTATCCTATGTTTGCAGTGAACATTTTTTCTTTAATGACCACGCAGAACACATCTCATTTAGCCAATTGTGTGTCTTGCTTTCTACAAATAGCAAGTACTAGTCTCTTATTTCATTATGAATGAAGAAAAAATGTACAGCACACTGCTGAATTATTCAAAAACCTATTTCTTAAGGTCACCTTCTGTACAAGTTGTGAAATATATCCCATCTTTTTGTTAGTTTTGGAAAAGCAACCCGGTAGACATATGTTTTAAAGAGGTACCATGCTCTAGGTACACGTTTTATCTTGTTCAGTTTATTGTCAGTCAGCTCCACTTTTTAGCAGTTGCTGAATTCAGTAGCCTGGTAGAAGCAAGGTTGTAACAATTCCATGTCTCCAGAGTCAAACCAGTAGCAAAGCTGACCATGGATTTCCAATAGGCAGTCACACACAAACATACTTATACACTACACATGTACACTGAGCCACAGACCATTAAAAATAGAAATACTTAGCACTCATACAAAGATAAGCAACACTAATGGCCTCATCTTGTTCCCCTCTCTCCAGCTGATCAGGATAAAGATCCATTACAGGATCAGGTAACTGGGCTTAGACATGTGATTCATTCAGTAATGGGCTCAAGATCCTCAGTTTCCCCAGCTACTGGCACCTTGATACGTGAGCCACAGAGGTCCACAGCTCCAATTCAATTGCTGGTACAGACTCCTTTACTCATGGACACACACACATCACCACCTTCCAGATTTACAGGAGAGACTCTCAGTTGATTCCCAGACCCAGCACTCTGCCTAGCATTTGGTCTGGACCTCCTGGATCCTCTAACAGCCAGCACCTCCAGTTCTATGTCCTCAGGCACAACCTGATGAGAACACACCTGGTTCTGAGCCAGTTACTCTACTCAACATCTCGTCTGACCATGATCACACACTGAAATGCATAGCCGTGCTCACTACCATTGCTGACACCACAGATAGAGAGGTCCCATGTGTGACATGCAGTTCCCACTTCAGTTGCTGGCAAATATCTAAACTCACTCTGGTCTATGCTAGCACCATGGACCACGTGGGTTCCTTGTCTAGTTGCTGGCAGTTAGCTCTCTATAACAGGAAAATATAAATGGAATTTAATGAGAAGGTAGGATGGACTGCAGCAAACAGGCACAGAAGAAGGCCTGTCAAGTGTACTGACCAGGAGCTTGTTTACATGTAACTGGACTTTTTTTATCCCCTTTTCCCTCCCAAACTGCTTTGATTCCTCCTTTTCCCCACCTTTGGTTCCTATTGAAGCCTTGGCACTACTTCAATTATTATTATTTAATGGAAATAGATAAAAAGCTAACTATGACTTCCATAATTTTTTTAGTGGTTTACATAACTATGACTTTCAAATTTTCTATCATTTTCCTTGCAACATTTTAAAAACATACAGTAGCATAATTTTACCACTAAAATAATCTCCATTTAGTGTTGGAAATATGTCACTCATGGCAACCATGATGCAGAAAGCCCTCTGGATTCCCAACATGACAAAAAATTTTTGTACAGATTGTGCCTCAAAATTGCTTTCACCTCAAGTAAGAAAACTTTATCTTGTGCGGAGTAGGTTCAGCAGAGCTAAAGTCTTTGGATGGCCTTCCACTTTCTTGCCTATCAGACTTCTTTCCATTTGCCCTTATTCCACTTTTTTTCAGGCGTATCTCAAATGATCTTTGCACATGCACACTCACAGGTCCTATGAGTACTAGCACGGTCCCTCTGTCCCCACAGATTCCCCACCCCTGACCCTCCTCATGGGTCCCCTACTCACCAGGTGCATCTCACTTGCCTCACTTACAGTATTTTTCCCTGGTATCTGATTTTGAGGACATATTATTCCTCCTCCAGCGTCTGGAGGTTAAAGACCCACACAGGCTCCATGAGCTGACACCACTGGCCAGGGGCACCCACACTCCTAACCAGACTCCAGGAGCTGGTACCCACCACACTCATGCTAGTCCCCATGATACCTGGTACTTAGTCCTTGCAGCACACATACACATGGGAGAGACAGTGAGATTAAGCATAGACAGTTAACAAAGGATTTAATAATCACCAAGGAGATCAGCTCTGGGGCAGACATGTTCTGCAGCGGACTGGGGGACTGCAGCATGCAGGGGCGTTTCTTGCACTGAGGAAATTCAGGGGAACTCCTGGAAGTCCTCACGACAGAGGCTGACAAGGCTTGGGCAGAGCTGGGAGTACCTGGGGAGCGGGAGTGACCAGCAGCGCTGCAAACAGAGAGGGCAAACAGGGCATTAGGCATCAGTCTGGGCATGGTGTGTAGCTTGCGCAGCATTGCATATGGGAGGGTGAGCAGGAAGGGCACTGAAACGTGACCAGCTGGATCAGGGAGCAATGGTATCGACCCAGCAGAAGGCCGTGGCTTCTCGGAGCTCAGCACCCACCAAAACCAATGCAGCTTCCTGGCCAGAGCTCCGGGGAAACACGCCGCCAGCCAGGTGTCAGGCTGCAGGGTGAACCCTACTCTTACACCAGCACAGCAGTGAGCACAGCAGTGCTCAGGAGCGAGCACAACCATGGGAGGTGCACCCAGGTGGAGGCACTCCTCTGCCTAGTGACAGCTCAGGGAGGAGGTGAGTGGGCTGAGGAGTCAGCTGGGTTGAAGCAGTCAATTAAAAAAGAGTGTGTTTTAAAACAACTTCTTTAATTCTTACATTATGAAGGAGCAAGGTATACTTTTCCAAATTGTTTTTAAAGTGGTTCTAGAGGCATAAACAAACAAAATAGAAAGTGCTACTACTAACATTTTTTGATCCTTAGACTCTGCAAAACTATACAGTTTTGTCACATACATACAGTTTCTAAGCACAGAAGTAGTGAAACATACTCATGTTATAGCTGAGCAAGGAAACTACAGATGTTGCTGAGGTCTAATAAAATTTCCCTACTCTTTTGGATTGTGATGCAAACACTTGAATTAGAAACAAACAAATAATATTAGTTTAAAAGATATTTTGGAATTATTTCCAATAAATAAACATACAGTCAGAAATGTTATATGGAAGACTTCTAACGTTAATCAAAATAATTTTAACAGAGAGGAAGCTAGATTCCTAGTAATTCTGTTGCATTGGTTTCTGCTGGGCAGTTAGCCGAATAAGAATTGGCAATACTGAGTTTGGAAAATTGAGGCCCCTGGTGGAAGACTTGCCTTGAACTCTTCTGTTTCTGAAACTTTTTAAAAGGATAGAAATCCTTCTGCTGTGCATGCTAAATATAATAAAACCATTCGTGTCACATCATCATTCATAACTGACTGCCAATTTCTTGCTTTTATTTGAAGAGACAGTTTTGTAACATTTGAAGAAAAATGTTATCAAATTATTAATCATTTATCTGTATCTTTTAAAATTCTATTTTCCAGCATGAGCTATTAACAAGCACTGTTATCTAATCAAACAAAATTATTTAGAATTAAGATGACAACAAAATATGCATTTCTGTTAAGTCAGCTGGAATTGCTTTTTTCTCACTGGCTTTTAAATAATAATAAAAATGATTCAAACTATTTACATTTACATTTCTCGGAGGCTTTATAGCTAATAACTCCAAAAAAACCAAAAAGAAATCAAGTGCTAAACCCCAAATTACTAAAAAATTATCTAAATTTCCCAGCATATTCAATATCTTACTAAATCAGGAGATCAGTGAAATGTATATCAATGCTGTGTGTATTTTTTATTGAGCTGCAGTGTTGTATACAGCTGTTTTTAGCAAGATCAGCGAAAGAACAAGGAGGACAAAGAATCATGTGAATCATATGTGTGGTATACATTTTTAAATAGTACTGAACACTGTTTAAAACAGTTTTTGACAGTATATCTTCAGTATGTTTACGAATACATTTCCAGCTTTCTACTAAATAGAAAATCATTGACAAAAAACAGATTACATAGAAGATTTTTTTTCCACTTTTGCTTATGACACAACACTAAGAGGAGTTGCCAATACACCAGAAGGTCATGCTGCCATCCAGAGGGACCAGGACAGAGTGGAGAAATGGGCTGGCAAGGACCTCATGAAGTTCAGCAAGGAAACGTGTAAAAACCTGCACATCGGAAGGAACAACCTGATGGAGCAGAACGTGATGGGGGGCACCCAGCTGGGAAGCGGTCTGTCAGAAAAGGACTTGGCAGCCCTGTTGGACACAAAGTTTACATGAGTCAGTAATGTGTCTTTGCTGCAAAGAAAGCTGATGGTATCCTTTGCTTCTTTAGGTCAAGCATTACCAGAAGACTGACAGAGGCGATCCTTCCCCTTTATTCAGGTACTGGCAAGGCTGGAGTACTGTGTCCAGTTCTGATGTCACCTGTATGAGAGCCCAATGAAGGGCCACAAAGGGGGTGAAGGGACTGGAGCACCCCTCCTGTGGAGAGAGGCTGATAGAGTTGGCACTGTTCAGCCTAGAGAAGAGACGGCTTAGGGGGGACCTTGTCAATGTCTCCAAATACCTGCAGGGAAGGTGCAAAGAGGATGGAGCCAGGCTCTTTTCAGTGGTGCCTGGTGCCAGGACAAGAGTCAGTGGGCACAATGTGGAGCACAGGAGGTTCTGTCTGAATATGAAGAAACACGCTTTAAGTGTGTGGGTTACTGAGCACTGGCACAGGTTGCCAAGAGAGGTTGTGTAGTCTTCCTACTTGGAGATCTTCAAAAGACTTTGTGATGGTTTCACACCGATGCGTAGCTAAACTCCACCACACCGCCCTCTTACCCCCCTCCTCAGAACATCAGGGGGAGAAAAATGCGATGAAAAAAGGCTCAAGGGTTGAGATAATGACAGGGACATCACTCACTAATCACTGTCACAGGCAAAATGGACTCAGAGTAAGGAGATTAATATAATTTATTGACTATTACTAACAGAGTAGAGCAGTGACAAACTAAAAGCAAACTAAATACACCTTCCCCCCATTCACCCTCATCTATCTCTTTCCCCCAAACAGCACAGGGAAATGGGGAATGGGGGCTGTGGTCAGTCCCTAACACTTCATCTCCACCACTCCTTCATGGTCACTCTGACCCTGCTCCAACGTGGGGTTCCTCCGAAAGGATGCTGTCCTTCCCAAACTGATCCTATGTGGGCATTCCACAAACTGCAGTTCTTGAAGAATATCTCCAATATGGAGCAGGGAGCAAGCCTTCAGGAATGGACTGCTATGGAATGGTTCCCCCAAGGGCAGCAGCTCCCCCTAGGTCACCTGCTCCTGCACGGGCTCCTCTCCACAGACTGCAGCTCCAGCAGTCTGCTCCTGCATGAGCTCAACATGGGCTGCAGCCTCCTTCAGGTCAGATCCACACATTCCAATGTAGACTCCTCTGTACAGGCTGTAGTGTGGAGATCTGTTCCACCATGGTACACCATGAGCTGTAGGGGGACAGCCTGCTCCATCATGGTCCTCTCCACAGGCTGCAGGGGAACTTCTACTCTGGAACTTGGAGCACCTCCTGCCCTCCTTCTTCACTGACCTTGGTGTCTACAGAGTTGTTTCAGTTTTATTTTCTCACTTATCTCTGCTGTTGAACAACATTTTTTTTTTTCCTCAATATGCTTTCGCAAAGGTGCAACCAACATTGCTCATTGGCTCAGCTTTGGCCAGGGTCTCTTTTGGAGCTGACTGGGACTGGCTCTTATCTTCCCCCAGAGTATACCCTGTATCACCTCCCCTCACCCTGCAGCCCTTCCCACTACCAAGAAGAAGCTTTATACAGATGTCTGGACATGGTCCTGGGCAACGTGTTCTAGCTGACCCTCTTTGAGCAGGAGGGCTGGATAAGACCCAGCCAGATGGAACCTCCAGAGATCCTTTCCAATCTCAACCATTCTGTGATTCTGTGATTCTTACCATCAAAACCCTGATTGTGTGCCAAAATTTGACCAACAGAACTAGAAATTTGTAGGGGACACACGGACCTTTCTACCAAATATTTATAGCTTACATACACATTGAAACTCTAATTTAGTTTGAAAAGTTGAGTCAAAGTTTGCAATGCTCGCAACCCTCTTATCTTCTGTCCCTTTCACAATTATCTATTATTCTATTTTCTGTATGCTATTCTTTGTCATATACAACCTCCTCCTTTTCTTAAGTTTTAAAACCAGGTTTTATCTTGCTCTTTAATGGAGCCACCACAACTGTGCAAACAATGGCTTTATTAATGATTGCATCCAGAATTCTAGAAAGGAGGAATGGGATCAGCTTTATTGCCTCTCCCCATAAATCTGAAATACACGCATGAGAGACAGATACATGGAGTTGTAGTTCTAATGTGAAGTCTTTGCCCTAGGGTGATACTAAAACCACCAAAAGAAGAATCATAGCACATTTGCTGTTCATAAATGATCAATTTAAATTTCAAGAATATGTAAGTAGTATCTCAGGGAATGGACAGACAATTGCAAGCAATTACATTACCATATGTTAGTAAGATAGTTTACTCAGTTCACCAGCAGAAAACTTAGCTGGAAGCAACCCTAACATAAAATACTTTGATATAAAGCACCTTAATTTTTGGCAATAATCGTAAACACCTTAAATTTTAATTACTTCTGACAAGCAGTTATTCAAAGTCATGTAACTTGATTACTTGTAATCCATTTACACCTTCAAATGCACTGTAAGAAGCTCTCAGAGAATTTGGAACAAAGATTTTTTTTTTTTTGGCTGGTTTTGGTTTGCTAGTGTTTTGTTTGTTTGTTTTCTCAAGTGCAGAATGAAACAAATAAAATTGTTTCAGATTAAGACCTTCAGTTAGTGCAAATTGCTAAAGTGCTGCAGTAATCAAAAGAGATGCAACCAGATATATCTATTTTATATCATTTTAGTTTCTTTTCATATTAACTTCATCAGGGAAATTCTAGGGAAATTACAATGAAGAAAAATGCAGGTCTCTGGAGGAATGGTTCATTCTGTTCTTTTATTCCCTGTTATAATAGGGAGTTCAAGTTTACCTTATTCTTTCAATTCTTTTTTTTCATGTAATGTAAAATAAATAAATAAATAAAAATCAAACTGCATGCAAAATCAGGTCTTCTACAAACATGGCATTTTGTTCCATTTACAAATTTCACGAGTTTCAAACAGATTGTCTTTAGCTGGAAATATAGTCAGAAACATTGAGAAATATAGGCTCTTCGTTATATAATTTATCGATATGATTTCACTAGATTGCTGTTTATTAGAATGAGTCTCCATGACTTTTTTTACAACTAAGTTTCTCTCTTATATCTGAAATGCTAGTAGGTAACTAGTGAAGGAGAAATGTCACTTTTCTGTTTGCATAAATCTCATGAATAATTTAAAGTTACTGAATTATACTTTCAACCCAAAGCACTTTGAAAGTTAAAGAAAAATAAATCACTGAAAATTGTTATACTATACTATACTATACTACACTATTAATATATTATTTCTAAAACATGTATAGATTGCTAATATACCAACAGCTATATAAATGCTGTTGTTAGTGTTATAACGTTACAAGATGCTTATACACTGCCAGTGGTTATTTATTCTGGTGCAAGCACATTGGGAGTGCCTGAGATTAATGTAAGTGTGTGTTGTATCTTGCACAGTGCACTTTTAGTTCTGTGGGTCCAACAGTCTTCTGCTATGTCATCACAACAGAAATTGATACTGTTATTAAAGCAAAGCTCAAAATGACCCAAAATCGGGAATATATAAATTGAAAAATTATCTTAAACCCTTTATTATGATTTTTTTAAAAAACATATTTCATCAAAAAGGAATTTATGAAAAGGAAAATGGAAAATCTTGTATGTATTTGAATCATACAAGTTCTCAATAATCTAGCCAACAAATAAAACCTGTATTTATTTATTTATTTATTTAAATCTTTAACTGTAGTTAGTTGAGATACTAGAAAATTGGAAGGATAAAGATTGGTGCTTTATGATTTATGTGAAGAATGAAATACAAATATATTTATAAATTGGAGAATCATCTGCTAATATTACAAATCAAGAAATAAAAATGAATACAACAGATCAAGTCTCATAGTTCAGGTAAGAAATACTTTTGTTCTCATCTGAGTTCTTTGACGCAATACAGAATTTTAAAGTTCACAGGTATTTTAAAAAGCGTCATGGCTATAAGGTAGAAAGGTTCACTTACCAGAAAAGGTGGAAGTTATCTAGTATAATAAAAACTCACCAGCATTTGAAAAAAAAGAAAGATGAAAAAGAGAATAGAATATTGTGTTTGTAACAAAAGATGCTGAAAGCTAGAAAAAGACCAAACTATTTTCTTAACAAATATATAAAATATATAATCAAAAAGGAATTTTTTTCCAAGCTTCAGAAAGAAAAACATCTCTGACAGGCAAGTTAGGGCATGTCAACAGTGAAATCCAGCTTGATCCTGAGTTTGATTATCACTTGCTGCCATCATAGAAATAACGTGATATATTTATCTGCAAGGTACTGTGACCAGTTTAATCCTTTCATCAGAGTCATGTAAGCGCAAACCACAGAAATTAGGTGAGAAACAATAGTATACACTAAATTACTTCATAATTCCAACACACCATATGATAAAATAAGAACACTAATAATATGTGAACAATGCAGTTTGTCATCAACAGGCAATTTTTGATAAGTTATGTGTGTTACTTACTAGCAGAGGTATTTTACCTAGAACTTTGTTTTCTCCCAGTTTAGACTGTTTCTATTTTTTTTTCCTGCCTTCTAAATTTTATGCCCATTATGGTTCATTCTGGACCTACTGGATGAGAAATTTTAATTAGGTGGTACCTTAAAGGGAAAACATTCTAAATGTTAATCTTGTGTTCCAAACTTCATACATCTATGTATCCCCATGAAAAATGAGATAATTAACCTTCATCCCGCTGTTAGATGGAGAATGTTTTTTAGCGTTATGAAGGTTATTTCAGACAATGTTTTCCCTTTAGTTATCCTGAAAATAGTGTTTGTTACATGCATTAGCAACGTACTTTGCTCTATAAATGTTTCAGAGGCATGTCTTTGGTCTGATCAGCATCAACATCAGAGTCTGAGTGAGGTGATCTTGAATATAAAGCTTGAATAGAGAAAGATACTCTCAGTGGGTTGGCTACAGATCAAAGCCCCTGATCTTTGGCTGTCCAAAAAAAATCTTTGCCTCCTACAGTACTTTGCTTCAGATCGCTACATTGAATGCACACTCTTGTTACTTTCTTGTAGAGACTGTAATTCTAATGCATTTATTTTTGTTAAAGATTGTTAAGGTTCAAGAAAACCAATGTGACACCATGTATTCAGGATCTGAATCTTCATATTTCCGTTCTATCAATGTATTGCAATTTCCATTGACATTTGTCTTTTGGTGATTTCCATCATGTAGCTTATGGTGGAAAATATTAGAAAGAATTTAGTAAAGCAAAATGCTTCCAGTATATAATAATGAAGTTGGCAGTTTCAGGTCAAGCAATTAGTAATATATAACCCTGGATACATACAAAAACATGCATTAAAGTATTAGAAAAAAAAAAAAAAAGCAGCAAGTTAAATGCAACTGATATTAAAATTGTTCATTTAGTGAACAGTATACTGAAATATTGAAATGGTTGTAAACTGTGTGAGAACATTAAAAATTCAATCGATAGCACCCACTATTGGCAGTCTGCAAGATTACAAACCTACCATGGTGTCCACTAGGCAGATAGCTCACTCCAAAAAGACTGTGGCAACCCAGATGGAGGACCTGCCCAGAGATGTTCAGGCCTCTGGCTGCAGGTTGTGCCTGAGCCTACTGCTGCTTGGGGAGGGCAGAGGGGAGACCGCCTGTTCTCAGGTGGAAGGGCTTCTCACCATGGTGGCTTAGCTCAAGGAGGAGGTGGAGAGACAAAGGAGCATCAGCACATGTGAGCAGGAGATTGACTGGTGGAGTAACTCCCTGGTGTGCCAGAGAGAAGGGTGCTGGGGGGGGTGCCCCTCAGAAGGTGGTGGAGCCCCTGCCCTGTCACTATTGGCCAAAGGGAGGGAACCAAAAAGATGAGGAGGTTTGGAAGCGAGTCCCAGTTTGGCATCATGAGCAACCTCCTTCCCTCCCTACTTCGCTTCCCCAGGTGCTGCTCCATAACAGGTTTGAGGCCCTGGATCTTGAAGGAGAGGTAGGTGTGGATGAGGTGGAAGGCCCGCCTATGAGGTCACGTAGGAAGAGGCAGTCGACACCACACCTCAAGACTGCCTCCCATAACAAAGAAAGAAGGGTAATTGTAGTAGGTAATTCCCTTCTGCGAGGAACAGAGGGCCCAATATGCAGCTGACCCTCAACTTAGGGAAGTCTGCAGTCTACCTGGAGCTCAGATCAGGGATATCACCAGGACACTCCCCAACCTGGTGCACTTGACAGACTACTACCTGCTACCAAGTGATCTTCCAGACAGGTGGGGAGGAAGCTACATCCTGTAATCTGAGGTGAATGAAGAAAGACTTCAAGGCCTTGGTTGGTGAAAGAGTCAGGGATGCAAGTTATTTTCTCTTCCTTCCTTCCATTTTTGGGTGATGATGGGTTGTAGCTGGGCTTGCACTGGTGGGGCAGCGCTCTAGCACTGATGAAAACTTGAAGGCCTCCCACCTCCCTGGGGTGAAATCGACGTGCTCAGCTCGCTCCCTGAAGTGCCTGTAAAGGTGTGGGGAGCTGGGGGTCGGCCTCTTCTCACAGGTAACTAGTGATAGGACAAGAGGGAATGGCCTCAAGTTGCACCAGGGGAGGTTTAGTTTGGAAATTAGGAGACATTTCTTCTCGGAAACAGTAGTCAGGCATTGGAATGGGTTGCCCAGGGAAGAGATGGAGTCACCATCCCTGGAGGTGTTTAAGGTGAGGTTGGACATGGTGCTTAGGGACATGGTTTAGTGGTTGACATTGGTAGTAGGGTGATGGTTGGACCTGATGATCTTGGAGGTCTTTTCCAACCTTAATGGTTCCTTGATTCTATTATTCTATGACAAGAAAAGTTTAATTTTTGAAAAAGGGTTGTGGTCATATTAGTTCTGGCATAAAATAGCATACAAATATTTGCGCATTCAGACATGCATGAATCCAAATGCAAACTACCTTGGGAATGATGAGCTAAAATGTTATTTAATGTACTATTCACTAGATCCATTGGCAAGAGGAAGACAGATTTAAGAGGAAAATATATCTAAATAATTAAGGCTTCAAAGACACGGTAGGAAAGAAAATTGTTCAAGTATTTTATCTGCTCTCTTTTTTGTTTCTTTGAAGAGTACATTTTAAAAAAAATATGTTAAAATACGTTTTCTGTGGTCAAAAATGAAATCCGTTTTATATAAATTTTATGTAAGAGTGATAATGATATACATAGGGGCAGAAAACTTTATTTGGTGCTCTTAGATATTAGCTAAAGCGTTATTATAGAATCATTTAGTTTGGAAAAGACCTCTTTGATCATCATGTCTAACCATCACTTTACCAAGTCCACCACCAAAGCATATTCCTAAATGTTACATCCACACATCCATTAAATATATCCAGGATCAGTGACTCTACCACCTCCCTGGGTAGCCTCTTCCAATGCTTGACCACCCTCTCCATGATGAATTTCTTCCTAATATCCATTCTAAACCTCCCAGTACAACTCAAGACCATTTCTTTGTGTCCTGCCTCTTGTCAACTGAGAAAAGAGACTAAACCCACCCCCCCCCCCCCCCCCCCCCCCTTGCTGCAACCTTTTTCAGGTAGTTGTAGAGAATGATCAGGTCTCCCCTCAGCCTCCTTTCCTCCAGACTAAACAACCCCAATTTCCTCAGCCACTCCTCATATGTCTTGTTTTCTAGTCCCTTCAGCAGCTTCAATGCTATTTGAATGCATTTCAGCAACTCACTACCTTTCTTATAATGTGGGGCCCAAAACTGGACACAGTACTCAAGGTACGGTCTCAACAGCACCGTGCAGAGGCAGGCAATCACTTCCCCAGTCCTACTGGCCACATTATTTCTGATGCAGACCTGGATGCCATTCACCTTCTTGGCCACATGGGCACGCTGCTGGCTCATGTTTTTGCTACTACTTTTTCTGTTGGGCAACTTTCCACCCACTCTTCTCTGAGCCTATACTGCTGCATGGTGTTTTTATGACCCAAGTGGTGCACCCAACATTTAACCATGTTGAATGCCATATAACTGGACATGGCCCATTAATCTAACCTATCCAGATCCCTCTGCAGAGACTTCCTACCAACATACAGATGAACACTCCCACCCAACTAGGTATTGTCTGCAAACTTACTGAGGGTTCACTTGATCCCCTCATCAAGATCATTGATAAAAGTATTTTTAAAAGCTTGCCCTAACATTAAACTCTGGGCAACACCATTTGTGAGTTTTTCTCTCCACATTTTCACAGACAGGCTAATACTAGCCAATAATAACATGAAACCAGTGAACTTCATCAAACCAAATTATTTTTTGTTTGTTTTTTGTCCCCCCTTGGGGCATTTGTATATCATTTATATTATTATTCAAACAGCACCGCACAAAAGCTTGTCAGTGCTGTTCTGGTATATTTACCAGTGATTTGGAACAATTGCTACTGAAATTCCAAGTGAAGTGCTTCTCTCCAAAACTGATTTGGTGAAAGGTCTATAAAACTTGCTGGAATTCATAATATCTGACTGAATGTTATTACCGTGAACTGTGAAGAAGAATCTTAATCAATAAGTCGTATAAATTGCTTTGTGCATACGTTGGTAGAAGACAGACTAATTAAAAATATAGACACAATTCAAGTCACTATTGGAAAGAAATTTTAATGAAATATTGGTTTTACTTATTATTTGTTCATTTATATAAATCCCATAATGCACTATCACATATTCTTTGACAAGACATTTCAGGAAGAATGCAGATTTATTTTCTGCTATAAAACCCCAATTTTAAGACAGAAAGATAGTGACTTGGGGAAAGATGAATCAAAATATGGCTTAAAATACTAACAATTTTGGCTATATTAAAAACAGCAAAATAACAATATTGCAATTATGAACATGTACTGATTTGCTTCCAGTCTTGTGTTGTTTCATAAGCTATTAGGTTCCTTCAGGACCCATGGAAATTTGATCTATTTGTTGTTTAGAAAACTACTCTTCTACATACATCCAAGTCAGTTTCAATGCAAATTTGATTCTTAGAACATACAAATTTCTTCTTGAAAAAAAGTGGATGGCAATATTTATTTCAAAACCACAAAAATATTTCTTCAGGTGAATCATAGAAACGTAGAGTCATAGAATGGCTAGGCTTGGAAGGGACCTTAAAGATCATCTAGTTCCAACCCCATGCAATAGGCAGGATCTCCACACATTAGATCAGGTTGGCCAAGGCCCCATACAGCCTGGCCTGGAACACCTCCAGTGGTGGATGGTGGGTGGACACCATTTTTGCCTCACTGAATATATTTATGTAATACATTGTCAAAACCTGCTAGTCAGCCTGATACTCTAATGTGTAAATAACAAGATGAACAAAACAGAGGAATATTTACATTCCAATGTGTACGTATCTTAACTGATTACTTGATTTTCTGTGAACATCCTGTCAAAATTAAAGTACAGCTGTTGTGTGATGAGAAGAATTACAAACAAAAAATATTTCATTCAGTGTAAGCTGAAAGCAGTCATTATTTAGCAAAAAGAATTGTGTCTTACTGATTTTTCCCCCTGAACCTAATGACACACAACCATCTTTAATCAATTCTGTGCATTAAATTTACAGATCAAACCCCAGTAAGTAAAAAATGAGATGGTTCTACTGAAATCAAAAATATTTAAGTTTATGCAAATAATCTGTGATTCATAAATTTAGTTTAAATATGCCTAAAATTAGTTTATATTTAGTTTAAATATACCTAAATCTTCATGCATAAATAAGAAGTGTAAGTCTTTTAAGTCATTTCTATGTCACTCAGAGATTGCTAAGGTACTCAAAGTCTGTTGATCCTTGAAGTCACTTCTAAATCAAATACCCCTTCACAATGACATGACAGACTGCATATTCTCAAATTGGTAATTGACAACTAGAGATTAAAAAAAGCTAAAGCACTACAAAAAATATTTTTCCCACAGATACTCTGCCTGTTGTACCTCTCACTATTATTTATACTATCCATACAGTTAGTGCACATACTTTGTTAACAGATACAGGGGAAAGCAGTTTTGCAGCTTTCCCTGAGGAAGAAAATAGAATATAAAAGATTGAGTAACCTGTAATTTTGGTATCATTTCTTCTACAGTCATACACCCCTGCTTCACATTACACTTAGTAGAAATAACCAGGCAAATTGAAGAATAATCATACACAAAATTTCTAGGAGGAAAAAACCAATGCAAACTGTGTGGCTCTAGACTTGAAGAAATTGCATAGCTTGTATCAAATTTCACATTGAACCAGTTAAGAAACCAAGAAACAAAGCAAATAAAATCACCACTGATAGAGATAATAATCTATTTGGCCTTTATTTCTTTGTAAGTTTTTATGCTTTAATAAAGAACCAAATATTTAGAATTTTGTATGGTCTCTGAGAGGAAAGCTGAACTTTAGGAACAGATCTCAGACTTTATACAGTTGTTATAAATTTCTCCAGCTCTCAGTGACCTTTGGGGAAAAAATAACAAAACAACAACACAGAGGGATAAACAAAATAATAGTCTCTTCAATCTCTATTCTTAGTTTCCATTGAGTTTTGGCATTGTTTTCCATGTGATCTCTTCTATTGAGTTCTGACTTTTGTCTAGACTTGCAACGAGGTGCAATTTTCTATATTATTCTATTATTTTAGATTATTTAATTACTCTATTATTCTAGACTAAACTTTTTTTTTTGTTTGTTTTAAATTAATTTTCATGGTGAGCACATTTGGTCAAAATCTGTAGAAACCATGGAAGCATTTATTGCCTTCTTTTCTTAATAACTTCAGTAGATTTTAATTTAGGATTCGGGGGACTAGGCATAACAATAAAAATGAAGAATTAGACTATGAGCTTGAGTTCTGTGGTATCAATGTGTCCTCTAAATGTTCCAGCGGAAAAGAGGACTAGGCTAAATATCAGTTGCAGAGTTGCATCTGTATTTGACCATTGCACTTCTAGTTTTGTAATTTTTGTTTAGTCAAAAAAGTGGCTGAGGAGCTATTGATTGGCAATCATTTTAATTTACATGAATAAGAACATTTTAACTTAAAATATACTAGAATAATTTCTGCATAAAAACACAAAATCCATGGATTGTAATATTTTATTAAGTATTTAGAAGATATAGTTTTTAGTTTCTGTAATGCAGCATCTATGTAATTATTGCTTCTATTTAGAATAATAGCTTTTTCACAAAATAGAGTGAACACATTCACCATGTGTTTCTCCTGCATGCTAGTCGAGTTAATGCTGATACAT
Organism: Anser cygnoides; assembly: GCF_040182565.1. Classification (NCBI taxonomy): domain Eukaryota; kingdom Metazoa; phylum Chordata; class Aves; order Anseriformes; family Anatidae; genus Anser; species Anser cygnoides. Next base: position 14,258,955 of record NC_089880.1, read on the forward strand.
TCATGAGATTTGCATTGAAATGAAGATATCCAATTCAATTCAGAAAACAAGGACTTAGTCCAGTGATGCAAGAGCCAAGTGAAATTTGAACCTTTGTCAAAGTATTTTCTCTCTCATTTTCTAACAGTGCTTGAATGCCTTTAACAACTAGAGAACCCACAGAAAAACCAGTAGAGATGGGTACTTTCTAATCCCACAAATCCAGATTTTATCATTCTGCAAATTTTTTTTTCAGCACTAATAGCTATTCTGATAACATGGGGAAGCCACATACTATTTAACAAGAGTTAAAGTAGCACATTTGATCTGTGTTTAATGGGGATTCCTGGGATGTCAGAGGAGAAGCTCTAAAAAGAATGTAAGGGTCACCCTGTATTCAACTGATGTTGCAGTGCTCCCTAGCAACTAAAAATGTTAGTAATGGGAGATGTAAGGAACATATTTAAGCCCAATGGCTAGGTGTATACTGTATGTAAAGGAGAAGTGGTAGAAGGCTGTGCTGCCATTCAGCAGGACCTGGACAGGCTGGAGAGCTGGACAGAGAGGAACCTGATGAGGTTCAACAAGAGCAAGTATAGAGTCTTGTATCTGGGAGGATTAACTGCACGCATCAGTACAGGTTAGGGGTTGACCTGCTGGAGAGAAAATCTGCAGAGAAAGACCTAGGGGTCCTGGTGGACAGCAGGTTGGCCAGAAGTGTGGCCTTGTGGCCAAGAAGACCAATGGCATACTGGCATGCGTTTAAAAGAGCGTGGCCAGCACACTGAGGGAGGTGATCATCCCCCTCTACTCTGCCTTGGTGAAGCCCCATCTGGAATACTGTGTCCAGTTTGGGCTCCCCATTTCCAAAAAGATAGGGATCTTCTAGGCATCACTTGTATGGTGAAAGGCTGAGAGACTTGGGTCTGTTCAGCATGGAGAAGAGAAGACTGAGAGGTGATCTGATCAATGTTTATAAATAGCTAATGGACAGGGCCAGACTCTTTTCAGTAGTGTGCAGCTATAGGACAAGTGTCTGGAACACAGGAAGTTATACACAAACATGCTTAAGAACTTCTTTACAGTGAGGGTCACAGAACACTGGAACAGGCTGTCCAGAAGTTATGGAGCCTCCTTTTCTGGAGATATTCAAAACCTGCCTGGACACTTTCCTGCTCAGCGTACTGTAGGAGACCTGCTTTTACAGGGGGGGTGAACTCAACCATCTCCAGAGATCCCTCCCAATACCTACAATGCTGTGATTCTGTGAAAACAATAAAAAAAGAGAGAAAAAAATCCTTAAAATTTCTACCTTCTGTTACCAATTTATAGTTGAAGCTAAACTTTTTTTTTTTTTAATTCTATAGCTTTAGTAAAGCACAGTGAATGTACCTTGAATTAATTAAAAGATATATAAAATTCAGAATTTAATATGATTTATTATAATTATATTTATTACAGTATAATATAATGTATAAAGAATTATAATGTATGGCTTAATAAATTTTGCTTTATTAAAGTAAGTAATGAATGGAATAATATTCTTCCTAGATATTGCTTTAGAGATGTGATTATATATTCTTTTTAATATGCTGTTCTGTACCTCTAAAATATTTAAAAGAATAGAAAACAGGTCACAGTTTAATCATGTAAATATCATACCGGCAATCAAGGTTGCATCACTACAGGCTTGGGGCAGAGTGGCTCGAAAGCTGTGAAGAAAAAAAAGGATCTGGGGGTGTTGATTGATTCTTGCATGAACATGAGCCAGCAGTGTGCCCAGGTGGCCAAGAAGGCCAACAGCATCCTGGCTTGGATCAGGAATAGTGCAGCCAGCGGGGCCAGGGAGGTGATCATCCCCCTGTACTCTGCTCTGGTGAGGCTGCACCTCGAGTGCTGTGTTCAGCTTTGGGCCCCTCACTACAAGAAGGACATTGAGGCCCTGGAGCATGTCCAGAGAAGGGCTATGAAGCTGGTGGAGGGTCTGGAACACAAGTCCTGTGAGGAGCAGCTGAGGGAACTGGGGTTGTTTAGTCTGGAGAAGAGGAGGCTCAGGGGTGACCTTATTGCTCTCTACAACTACCTGAAAGGAAGGTGTGGGGAGCTGGGGGTCGGCCTCTTCTCACAGGTAACTAGTGATAGGACAAGAGGGAATGGCCTCAAGTTGCACCAGGGGAGGTTTAGTTTGGAAATTAGGAGACATTTCTTCTCGGAAACAGTAGTCAGGCATTGGAACGGGTTTCCCAGGGAAGAGATGGAGTCACTGTCCCTGGAGGTGTTTAAGGTGAGGTTGGACATGGTGCTTAGGGACATGGTTTAGTGGTTGACATTGGTAGTAGGGTGATGGTTGGACCTGATGATCTTGGAGGTCTTTTCCTACCTTAATGATTCTATGATTCTAAGGTCAAAACATGGAATTATAAACATTAATCTTGTGTGTAAAGTTTGTGAGTTAAGACTATTCAAGTAAATAGTATTACTACATCTCCTGTTTTCTGTTTCAAAGTAAGGTCTTTGAACTAAAGATAGTGCCTTTTGATTTTTTATAAATCCTTGTCATATATACTGGTAGAAACATTTCACTGATTTGCATGCACTGTAGCCCTCCTGTCTCAAAACTCTTGGCTCCATATGTGTCACTTGGATTAACTGTTAATAAGAAATCTGCATTTGTGTTATCATTTTGTAGTAAAGTGAACATAATATGCAGTTAAGAAATGAAAACACTAAGTACTGTTGAATTATTACAGAGTAAATATTTAGTTTTACACCTGCATACAGGAGACAAATATTTCAGAAATAAATACTGAAGGCTATAATAATTTAAACTATGCTCTTTTGCTTTGTGAAATGTATATGATGAGACCATAATTTGTGTGGAGTTGTGGAATGAAGCTGAAATCTTCTGAACTTCTTTGGAAGGGTTGGTATACAGTTGTTGGAATTTTCAGGGAAAGTTATGTAAATGTGACTAAGTGCTCAACTTCAAAATTCAAATGTCTATGCATGATGCATGAAGGATTTTTTTAGTCTGAAAGTTATGTACCTCACACATATCAAAGACATACTATTCTATTAGTTAGTACTCTCCTGTTATTTAAAATTCAATGTCCAAAGAGGGTATTCAGCCCTGTATAGAAGACAATCTCTGTATTCTTTGCATGTTGCAAAATACTTTTAAAGATAATGATCTCTACATTGAATTCCTTCTTTCTAAACAAACGGTGTCAATATTGCTATCATAGCATCTCAAAATGAGATGCTAAATGCCAGCAAGACTGGGGATACAATTTCTCCAGAGATTATGTCAGTTTATGGGTATACTTTCCAAAATGCTCATCTGTAGTAGAGATTTCACAACTCCATTTTCACAGTTATGCTAGCTTTAGCAATACAGAGCAAATTTTGCCAACTCCAGTAAGAGATTTATGCTCTATGAGACATGCTTAGAATCACAGAATCATTCCGGTTGGAAAAGACCTCTAAGATCATCTAGTCCAACCTTTAACCTAGTACTAAAGTTCACCACTATACTGAGTTCCAAATCTATATGTTTCTTGAAAACCTTCCTTCCCTGGGCAGCCTATTCCTATTGCCACACAACCCTTTCAGTAAAGAAATTTCTACTAATATCCAACCTAAGCCTCCCCTGGCACAACTTGGGGACATTTCCCCTTATCTTATCACTTTGGAGAAGAGCCGGATCCCCTCCTCACTATAGCCACCTTTAAGGTAATTGTAGAGCGTGATTAGGTCTCCCCTGAGACTCCTTTTCTCTAGGCTACACAGCCCCAGTTCTCTCAGCTGCTCCTTGAAAGACCTGTTTTCTAGACCCTTTACCAGCTTTGTTGCCCTTCTCTGGACACAATCCAGCACCTCCATATCCTTCTTGTAGTGAGGGGCCCAAAACTGAACACAGTATTTGAGGTGCAGCCTCGCCAGCCCAGAGTACAGACTGGTACTTTAGACTTAGACTGGTTCTTTGTCCTTTCAACTAGGTGAACGCATCAAAGTCAAAAGTCAATGAATTATTTTATTTCTTTGGAATGCACATATTGTAGACACAAGATATGGAAAAAACAAAAGTTGTTTGAATATGAAGCCTAGTTTTATCAAACCTCAAAACCATAAACTTTTACATAAATTTACAGTTTTGATAGTATTTTTACAATTATTATATATAAATATGCAGTTTTTACAACATGCTACTGTTACTTGAATCTTCATAACATCAGAAGAATAACGGTTTAGTATGTCTTTTCCTTATTTTATATTAAATATCAAACAGGGCAAATATATTTCAAGGACATAGAAATTGAAACTGGCAAGTCAGCAAACTCACATAAATCTTCATCTCCTTTATTGCATTTTAAGTATTTCTGATATAAATGATTTTTTCTGATTATGTAACTTTTGATTGTGAGGTATGAGAATTACACTAAGCTCTTGTGTAACATTATAGAAAGTTAGAGTAAACTATGTAAAGCTGCCACTAAACAATGCAGTTGTAAGGTGTACACAATTTGGCATATAATATTGCTTTTATCTGAAGTAAAATCCAAATATTTTAGGAATGACTGCTTATAAATATGTCACATCTTACAAGAGTAAAATTGTTGCTGATATCATTAGATCTCGTTTCAGGTGGGAAAGAGTTAATTTTCTTCACAGTAGCTGCTAAGGTGCTGTGCTTTGGATTTAGGATCAGAGTAATGTTGATAACCTGCTGATGTTTTAATTGTTGCAGAGCAGTGCTTACACTAAGTCAAGGACTTTTCAGCTTCTCACACCACCATGCCAGTGAGGTGGCTGGGAGCGCACAAGGAGCTGGGAGTGGACAGAACCTGGAAAGCTGATCCCAACTGGCCAAAGAGATATTGCATACCTTGTGGTGTCATGCTGAACAATAAAACTGTGAGGGGGCAGGGAAGACCTCATTGCACTCTACAGCTTCCTGAAGGGAGGTTGTGATGAGGAGGGGGTCAGCCTCTTCTCTCAGATAACTAATGATAGGACTAGAGGAAATGGCCACAAGTTGCACCTGGGGAGATTTAGATTAGATATCAGGAAAAGCTTTTTCTCTCAAAGAGTGGTCAGGCACTGGAACAGCCTACCCAGGGAGGTGGTGGAGTCACCATCCCTTGCGGTGTTTAAGAAGTGCCTGGGCAAGGTGCTATGAGATATGATTTAATAGCTTAGTGGGTAGTATTGGTGATAGGAGGATGGTTGGACTAGATGATCTTGTAGGTCCTTTCCAACCTTGTGTTTACATGATTCTATGATTCTATGAATAGGCAGCTAAACTCCAACACAATCACTCTCTCACTCCCCCTCCTCAAACGAAGAGGGTGAGAAGAGTGTATGATGGAAAGAAAAAAAGGTTCATAGGTTCAGATAAGGATGATTTAAATAAAGGGAAATAAAAGACATAAAAACACACAGACAAACCAACAAAGAAAAAAAACAAAACAAAACAACAAACAACAAGCAAAGGCCAGACAGAAGCAAAGATGGAAGAAAAATTTTTCTCTACTTCCCATCAACAAACAACATTTGGGAAGCATGGCCTCAACACACACAGTTAATCAGAAGGACATATGACAGCCCCCATAACAAGAATCCTCAGCCAATCTCCTTCTTCTTTCCCAGATTTTATTGCTGAGTGTGTCATTATGTGATATGGAATATCCCTTTGGTTGGTTTAGGTCAGCTGCCCTAGTGGAGTCCCTTTTCCACCTCTTGCCCACACCTAGCCTACTGACTTTAGGGGGTTTGGAGAGAGCCTTGATGCTGTGCCAGCATTGCTCAGCAATAGACACAACATTGGTGTGATACCAGTGCTGTTCTAGCCAGAGGTGCAGAGCACAGCACTGTATGGTTTACTGTAGGGAAAGTTAACTCCGTCCCAGCCAGACCCCATACAGCACCCTCACAATGGACCGTCCTGTGAAGAACTCAAGTATATTTTATACCATTACTTAAGTCTCTTCTTGTAGGCAATATGTTTGTAACTGTTTTTTTTTTTTTTTTTTTCATATCACCTATTATCAGGTAGCATGTGTTAAATTTCTACTTTTTGCCTTTAGTTGTAAAAGTCTATCTTATTTTATCTTGTGTAAATGAGGGAAATCATACCTAATAATTTATTTTTTACTTGCAAAACTGACACCTGTTCTGTCTGCTTTCCAGGGCAATTAGGATAGAGATCCGCAAAAACAAGAAACTCTAAGAATCAATAAAAATCAGACATCTTTTTGGGCTGTCAATTCCACAAAAAATATTTTGAATAAAATTGAGCAATCTTAGGCTATAAAATCTTATTGACCATGACAAACATCAAAAGAGATCTCTATTTGTGGGGTCACATTGTATTTAATTATGCTGAGCCAGGTTGTTAGCTGAAGACCAATTAAATCCTCTTCCTACTCCAACACTTGGAAGAAAAGTATCCTCCTATTCTATTTAGCATTTTGGACACTTTTTTTTTTCTTTATATCTGTTCTTAGAAATTTCAGACTGTGTAGTCTTGATGTATAGGACTGTGAACTGGACAATTCTGTGTTAATTGCAGTTAAGACCCAAGTCTGATCACTTCTGTAAAGTTATGAAGTCACCTCTTCAAAGAGGTGCAGGCAGGATGAGACTCCATAAAATGGCACATCTAGCTTATTATATGCCTACAGAATAGTCTTTACACTACTTTAGTAGAAGAAGAAGTATCATTACGTTTTATTACAGTTATCACAAAAAATTTATATATGTTTATTTTCTTTGCTCAGATCTACTGGTATATTCAGTATGCCCTTTGTAGAATGTGGCCAGTATAAATATTTTGTTAGATCATGTTTATTTTGTGCCTAAACTGATAATCTTTCCAATCTTTCTAAAGTAATTGTTGTTTCTTCCTATAGAGTATCATTGATCTGGTTTACACTTCTCTGTTAAGTCTCCTGCAGTTTAATGGATTCAATTCTTTTTCTCATCTTCTACTTTTCATGAATTCAGAGTTATTTGTCTTTACTGTGCACTTTAGCTTGGCTTATAATATTTTCTCAGAGTTACAATATCTTCCATGACATTCTTATTGTGTTCTTCCTCTGCTTACCTGGTTCGACATAATTTTTTAGTCCTAGAATTTGTGCTAACTCCCATATAGGCGGGAACTTCATGTTTATCATCCATTCCTTTAGGCATAGGAGACCTATGTAAAGGAATGTTACCTCATCTTTTCTTACTTTAATGGTTTCACTTTGTTGTCAGAAACATTTGATCTTATTCATGTCAATTAAAGGTTAGGAGTTGATAGACTATTGGATTTTTCCACACAGCAAGTTCCATTTTCCCATGTGTGTAAAAGCAGATGCCACATGTTGAAGCATTTGGTTCAACAAGATGCTAACACTTGCCATTTAAAGAAGAAACAGATGAAAAAAACAAACAAAACCAAAGTAACTTATGGAAGGATTGCCCAGATTTTTTTTTTTGTATTTTTTTTTTTCTTTAAAACCAAATTAAAACAGATCCGCTGTTTGATCACCAGTGTATTATTTCCTGTGACTTATATTTGTAATCTTGGGTTAATGTAATTACAGTTGCATAGGGAGAAATAAAGGAAAATGTTGCACTTAAGATTTTCTACTATTTTGCTTATGCTTCCTCTGATTTAGTCTTGATGTACTCCATTTCCACCAGAATCAAGATCAACCCCCCTGTACTTTGCACAATAAATAATATTTCTTTACTTCCAAACTTCAAAATGTCCCAACCCAGAAGATAATATTATCCAGGAAATGCAAGCAATCAAGGTTGAGGCCATTCACTTTCTATTGACTGTTTTGGAAGTAGCTTTAGACTCTGTTTCATTACATTAAGGTTTGAATCACAAGCCTTGGATGGTATATCCATCAGGGTATACCACATCCCTATCAACTGTCCTGAAATTTCTGTTGAGGAAAAAAATGTTAGAATTTCAGAGAGAATTCCAGAAATAAACCAGAAACATCCCTCTCACATAATAAATAAGTAGATAGATAGATAAATAACATGGTTGAATCCTGTGGCTTTCAGCGATTTTTTTTTTTTTTTGTTTGTTTGTTTGTTTTAAGGAGTTCACCTTTTCTAATAAAAAAGGCATCAGAAAATTTTCAGAAATTTGTGCTCCAAAATCAAGCCAGTAATCTCTGGTGGTGAATCATGAATATGTTAGTATCCTACTGTAGTAAGGCCAGAGCGGGAGCACGTTGACACATGATGTTGACATGCAGGAGCATGTTGACATATGATGTGTTCTCCAAACATACAGTTTAAAAAATGAAAAGCAAACAACAACAACCATCACCAACAACAACAAAAAGCAACACCTACACACAGATGCTTTGGAAATGATTGGGATGCCTAAGAATAAATATCTAATGCTATTACATACATGCAAAAGAATTCTATTGGACAAAAACAAAAAGCTTTAAAAATTCTGAGTACAGTAAGTTTTAGATCATATAAGCGCTGCAGAGTTTTTTATTACCAACTCTCCATCTGAGTCAAAGAAGCAGTTAGTTTGCAAAAAATAGGGTTAGTGCTGTTTTCATTTCCAGCATATATATATATATTTGTACTGTATATGTGAGCTAAATATGAATCTGAGCTAAAGTTTACTGCTACCATTGACCTTAAAATCATAGATTAACACAAACACAAAGTTCTCTGGTAAATGGATACTACTGGCTTTTACTTTCCAACTCAGAGCTAAAAGCTTCTGGAATCAGGAGTTATGTGTTATATATTCATTAGAACAACTTTACTTTTCTAAATTACTGTGGTAGTTGCAGGTGTTATTTAAAATTCTTCCCCTCGCTACTTTTACTTATCATTTCTTTTAATTTAATTTAATTTTATATTATTTTATTTTAATTTATTTTATTATTCAGAAGAACTAGGTAAATATTTCATTTTCTATAATCCCTAGAGAGTTCCAAAGAATCTGGAACTTTTCCAGGTCTCTGTTTGGCTTCCACACTTTTGGTGAAAGAAATAAAAAGGGGAAAATTATGCTGAAACAGTGCCAAGAGTAACCCATCCAATCATGTCTTGCTGCATAGCTTATTAGTCATTCATATCCACATTCTATCTAAATAGTTAACTTGTAATGCAGAAATTCTAAATTATTGGAATGTCCTTGAATTGTCCATGGAGTTTGCTGCTCACATGGACCAAAACCAACCAATCGAGTAAACAAAAGCAAACACAACAAATTATTAAAAAAAAAAAGGGTACTGGATAAAAGTTATATGAATGTAAGATATCCTAAACAGCATATTATCTGAAGATGACAAAGCAAATAAACAAAAAATTCTGTAGCATTAATTTTGCTTGCATATAGGACTCAATAATTCTGTAGGCAAAGCAGTCATGAAAGCCACAAGGAACTTATGCTTTCCTATATAAAATTGAAAAATTGATGGGATCAATCAATAGAAAATATCTGGTAAATAGGAAATGTAAAGCACAATTCCCCATACTGCATGTGTTAGTGTACAGGAACTTAAGAACATGTTGTGTTCCTAGAAAGTATATGGGGGATTTCTTGTTAATTATGCTTTGTAGGTAGCTAATCTGTAATTGCTGGAGGTTTAGCAACTTTTGTCCAGCAACCTTAATATGTCAGTGAATAGGTAATGGACACTGAAGGTAATGAAACTGAAGACATGAAAACTTTGAGCACCAAGCCAGTCTGCTTAGAGGGGCTGCAGAGCTTTCATCCTTGGACAGTCGAAACTCTTCTGGATCTGGTTCTGTGTAACCTCTTTTACCTGACTCTGACTGAGCAGGGTGGTTGAACTAGAGAATCTCCAGAGGCCCCTTCAGTTGTTCTGTGATTTTGTCAATGAATTATTTTCAGTGGTGAGATTTTACATTTATTTATTTAGTTAGTTTTTCAATTATGTCCTTCTAAAACTGAAAACTGCTTCTAATCTTTCATTCATAGGAATGACTGCCATTTCCAGTCTACATCTTCTGTGTCCTTGTTTTTTCAATTACAAAAATGACTAAACCACAACTTCTGCATGTGCAGAATGGAGAATTATCCCAGCCATTTGAAAATAAAAGAAAGTTAATTAATACTAATCTTTCAATCATTTGTCCTTCAGACACCTGGGGAAGAGTCCGCATGGCCTTCTTTTGGTGCTATGACCTTGCAAAAGATCAATATCTATATAGCGAACTTTATATGTGTAATCTTTATGTCTGTAAGTAAACAGAACAAATTATCTTGGTGGAAGAAAGCAAACAGTGTTTTGATTGGAGATTAGTGATACAAAAGCTAGATAAATTGTAAACAAGTGTGGATTAGTATACAAAATAATTTTAGGGAGTAAACAATTACAGTAAATAAAAAAGATAGTGATTGAATTAAACTGTCAAAACTGATAAGTGATTGAGTGGCCCATGTCACAGGCGGACTAGGAGACTCATGATGTAAACCTAGTACGGTAAAGCAAACCTGGGGAAGATCCTCCCAAAATTCCAGAGGTACAGACACCCATAGTCCTGACTGCTACATCAAAGTATTGGAGCCTTGTCTGCATTACTGGAGCTACTATGGAATAAGCTAAGTGTTGTATCTTCTTTGGGACAGTAGTGAATATAATCTTTTTTTGTCAAAACTTGTGCCAAAACATGTGCCCCTCCCCAGCTGTAGCCTGTTGAGATAGGTGAGTGGGAGCATGTTTTCAGTTGTGTATCCATGGTGTGGGCTGTAGATCACAAATTATAGTAACAAGCCAGGTGTGAGTGAGATGTGTTTGTGCTACGCTATTATTTGTCACTGTTATTTAGTATTTAGTACTATTAAGCATTATTTCTTTACTAATTTGTTAATGAATCCTTATTTTTAATCAATAAACAATTATTTAAATTAAGCATGGGCTCACCTAGTTCCCTGGCATAACTGCATCCACACTAGTTCATCAACCACCACAGCACAGTTATGAAATCCTGTGTGCAGTGTGTGGGCAGAAGATGTTAAAGGTTTTGGGAGACATGAATCCATCTTTGTGTTCCAGATCCATGGCTGTATTGTGACAAACTGTCAAAAATCAAAAGTATCATGAGGCTGTCCCTGTGAAAACACCATACAGCCTTTAAAAAAAAACCACAAACAAACAACAAACAACAAACAAAACAACCCACAGCCCAGAAAGTATAAAGCACTTGATGCAAGCAGCTTTATTAACACTAGTTTTGGAGTGCACAGTCAAAAAAAGGCTTGGAAAAGGAAGGGACTTTTCTTTCACTTTATGAAAATGAAAAGTTTTTTTTATTTCATTTTATTTCAAAATAAGGTAAAGCAAAGGGAGAATGTTAACTATTTGAAGATCTGAAGAAAATATAATTTCCACTGATATTAAAGAATTAGGGGAAAATAATAAGGCTCAGCTGTGCTCCTAATATTTATTGTTGTTGTTGTTGCTGTTTGTTTTGTTTGCTCTAACTTTACTTACAATGGCAATCATCAGGTTGATTAGTGCTGCTATGGACCCATCTGATGGTTATGTAAGTTTGAAAATATATAACATAGCTAGAAAATCTAGAAACAGAACATAATTCTTTCTGTTTCCTAGGTATTCAAAGACTCATATAAAGCAGTCCTTTAAATGTAACAATTGATTCTTTGAAAAAAGTAAATATCCGAACCTCTTGTTAACACAACACCCCTTAATTAGAGATAGAGTTCACATGCAATTTCATGTGTTCCTGGCATTAGATATCAAATTTCCCCACAAGTTAATTCAAGGACTACCAGCCTTCCCAGGTTACATGAAAAGCTAGTAATTAATCAAATGAGCAACCCATGCCTGGTCTATAGTTGTATTAATCAGCAGCATGGCTGTGGTAGTGCAGGAGCGGTTGGGTAATTCAAAACGTATGACTGGGAAAAAGTGAGTCAACAGGGAATGCCCTTGGTACCAGCCACTAGAATAAGTAGAGAGGAAACATGGAAACAACTATTTTTTGTCCTTCAGATATTCTCAAAGATTCTTGTCTTCTTTGTATTGCAAAACATAGTTTACTCTGTCAATAATATAAATATTTATAAAATACAACTTATCAGGTCAGGAAGACTAGACATTCCTACATGTTGAGAGGTACAAATTGGTAGCGAAACATGATTTTCTGATCTATAGCAAGTGATTTGTGGCAAGCTGTTTTCATATGTTGATTGCATGTAGGATTTTGCAAATATTCCACGTTTTCAAAACTCAGAAACGCTCTCAGGTTATGATTCATGCCACATTGTATTGTCTTTGAGTAGCAGAAACATCTCTAGAAAGCAGTCTTCAACATCAAGAACTGGTTTCATTCTGATTCTTTGAATTACAGTGGCAACCTGTAAACTAGCCCCAAAGGTTACACAAACACTCAAAACACTGAGAGGTAGCCCTGGATCATAAATTTTTCAGCAAGTATATGTAGGTGAAAGAAGACTCGTGATTCCATAAGAAATTCACTATATATTACATCAGTGTTCAAACACAAAGCTTACTAACTGTTCCTTGGCCTGTTGCTACTATAATTTGAGTAGCTCCACCAACCAAATGCATTAGGAACTTGTGCATAATTAAGTGTTACTGAGCATATTAGTTGTGAAACTTCTCCAGCAGTTCTCCATTTTCTATCTCATGACTTAAGTACTCTTTGTGATACTAGATTGTATAATTAATCATCTTTTGATATACACTTAAACTCTACTTCAACTCTCAAGTTTTACAAGTAGAACAACTACTTAGGAATTGAAGAATATGTATTACCATATGCTGTCACCACAGAACGGTAAATGTCTAGTACAAATGCTCTAATAATACATGATAAAAGACTTCTAAATAATTGTTAAATAATAGCAGTTGTGAATGCCATGTTTAATTATAACAATTTCTCATTTGTTTTAGAGAACAAACTCTAATTTAATATGGTTAAGTATTTGTTAATATTGTAGAATAATCTCCAAAACTCTGAAAATAAAGATGTCATGGTTGAAATAGCTCTATATAGAGGAAAACAGATTTGTTTCTACAGAAAAAAAAGAGTTGCAGTTTATTTTGTTAGTATTTTTTAGAAACACCCACCAAAGAGAAAGGTGTTCAGATCCCTAACTTATTCAGATTGATATCCTGTGAAAATTTCAAAGTTATTTTTGCATTTTATGTTCTTGCATGTGTCAGTTTTAATGGGGTCACATGTGATATGTAAATTTATCTTTATTTCTGACATCCAAAGGTATTTGAAAATTTTCTCCATAAATGCCATAGCTTTCATAATTTAAAATGAAGACTACCTTTCATAATTTTAAATTATACAGATAAATATTATTACTGGGTATATACATACCTGGTGGCAAAATCACGTCCATTTCTTAAACATTTTCGCTAAAACTCGTTTCTTTCCAGCCAGAACTTCATAACAAAACCTCATTATGTTAGCAGTCTGGTATTTCCCTTCTCATGTATGAGCACAGTTTTTTTTGAACTTCTTGCTGTTGCAGAAGCTCCCAAAATGAACAGGTATCTCGTATGCTTTTCTTGTGCTATAGTGATGATATGATTTCCACTATAAAAATGTCTATTTTTATAGTCTAAATAGACATCAGGAAAATTATTTAGGCTACACATCAGGAAGAAGTTCTTCACTGAGAGGGTGGTTGCACACTGGTACAGGCTCCCCAGGGAAGTAGTCGCTGCACCAAGCCTGTCTGAATTTAAGAAGAATTTGGACTGTGCACTTAGTCACATGGTCTAAAATTTTGGGTAGACCTGTGTGGTGCCAGGAGTTGGACTCCATGATCCTTATGGGTCCCTTCCAACTTGGGATATTCTATGATTCTATGATTCTATGTAAATCGTGTAGTTAGTGTGGCTCCATAATCAGCTTAAGGAAATATTTAATTTCATAATTCCAAAAATTTTTAAGACCACAAAATTATCTTTATAACAGCTGCAGAGAAGTATCCAGGAGATGAGAAAAGAGTCAAGAAATGTTAAGAAACATCAATACTTAAAGCTGTGCTGGAATGATAATATAGGGGGAAGTTTGCATGGGAAGCTGAGATGCTCTTGCCCCCTAACATGCCCTGCCTTTTCCTCTGGCGCCCTGTTATTCTCTTTAACTTTTAGTGTGTAAGACATTCTTCCTCTCCTCTTCCATGTCCACAGGCAGTTTACAATTTCACAAGCCCATGTTATTGAGCTGCTAGTTAGAAAAAGAATGAAGGCTGCGACTAGAGAGGGCAGAAAGGTTTTGTCCAAAGCTGCTGCTGAAGAAAAGGCATAAGAAAATCTGCTGCTTACATGTCTAATTTCTGAACTAAGAGTTGTCTCCTGTAAATGTCTTGGCCCTTCACTCAGCTGCAACCCCACCAGAGACAGGTCTAACTAGCTCAGGCTGGAATTTTTCAACCTCCTCTTTATCTGCAAGATATGGATCCCTGTTATATTCTAGGTAGCTTATTTGATATTCGTCTATCCCTTGGAATTTCATGAAGTCTCCATGCAGTGAAACATTTCTTGTTATATAAACAAATTCAAGAGTTCCTAATAGTTCCTGTAAGCACACCATCAGCACTGGCATAGAGAATCAAATTTCAATCACATTCAGTTTTAGTATCCTAAACCAGCAACATAGAACAGAAAAAATCTTTCTCTCAAAGCCTATATATACAGCTTGTGTCCTTACAGATGCTAGCAGCATCCCCAAGATGGCACTATGCCATAGAAATGTTAAGAAAGCAGACACAAGTAAAAATTAAATTATCAAATATAACAACAAATACAGCATGTTGGGTATAGAATTAAATGTGTCTATTTGAACCAGGCCATAAAATGCTAAAGCATTGCTAATATGAACTAATTAGCATAAATTATAAAAAAGTATTTTAACTTAGACTTTTTTTTTTTTTAATCTGAAGATACTGTAGGAAAACTATTTTATTATCATAAATATTGAAACAACAAATCACTATATTGAGGAGCCCTGACAGTGCAACTCATATTTCTCTGGGTCATCATTGTAATAGACTAATCAGTGTTAACTACTAGTTTGATCCAAAGAACACGTTTCTGGACAATTTTCTCCATATAATATCATATATTACATATTATCATACAAGGAGTGCAGTGCACAGGACAAGCTACTAGGTCATGGCATGTCAGTCAGGCCATGGCACGGCAGTTTGCGCAGGCAGGGGGAGCAGGGAGGGCCAAGGATCCCTCCCCATTCAGGAGACCGGCTCACCTACCGGCTGCCTCCCAGACACCAAACCCAGCCATTGTCACCGCCAGGCAGCAAGCGCTCACCAAAGCACTCGCCAAAAAGACGGTGGCAACCCAGACCCAGTGCCTGCTCAAAGATGTGGCTGTGCAGGTCTCTGCCTGCAGGGAGTGCCTGAGCCTGTTGCTGCCAGTGGAGGGTGGCAGAGATACTGCCTGCGTGAGGTGCGAGCAGGTGGAGGATCTGGTCAGCCTGGTGGCAGAGCTCAAGGAGGAGGTGGAGAGATTAAGGACTGTCAGGGAGTGTGAGCAGGAGTTAGACTGGTGGAGTCACTCCGTGCCATGCCTGAGAGAAAGGCACCGGGGAGACGCACCCCTAATAGTGATGGAACCCCTGCCCTGTCGCTGTCAGGCAGAGGGATGTCAGACCTGCGAGATGGAGAGGAATGGAAACAGGTCTCTGCTCGGTGTCACAGGCGAGTCGCCTCCCTACCCGCCTCACCACCCCAGGTGCCCTTACACAATAGGTTTGAGGCCCTGGAGCTCGAGGGACAGGGTATTGAGGATGTGGGGAAAAGTCACAGGAGGGTGTCTAGGGCAACAAAGTCAAATCCATGCCTCAAGACTTCCTCCACCAAGAAGGAAAGATTAATTGTCATAGGTAATTCCTTTCTGAGGGGAACAGAGGGCCCCATGTTTTGGCCAGACCCTACTCGTAGGGAAGTCTGCTGCCTCCCTGAGGCCCAGGTCAGGGACATCACCAGGAACGGTAACAGGTAATACCATGACTGGTTTTGCACCTCTGATTATCATCTCTTATTCAGATCTGCAGTGATGAAGTCACTGAGAGAAGCTTGAAGGCTATAAAAATGGACTTCAGGGGATTGGGGCAGTTAGTGGATGGAGTATGAGTACAGGTGGTGTTTTCCTTTATACTTTAATAGCAGGGAGGGTTACTGAGAGGACCCGGAAAGCCCAGCCAATCAATACATGGCTGAGAGGCTGGTGCCACAGCAGGAATTCAGGATTTTTTATTTTTTTTTAACCACGGGGTGGTTTCCTTGGCACCTGGCCTGATGGCTGCAGATGGGTCCCACTTTTTTTTAAAGGGGAAAATGAATTCTAGCCCAGGAGCTGGCAGGGCTCATTGAGAGGGCTTTAGACTAGGTGTGACGGGGGATGGGGATGAAGTGAGGTTTGATAGAAATGAGCATGGGGGAGCAATGTCATCATTGGGGGTGATGGGAGTGGCGCAACTGAAGTGCAGCTACACCAATTCATGCAGCATGGGCAACAAACAGGAGGGGCTGAAAGCCATTGTGTGGCAGGCAAGTTACACCTTAGTTCCCATCACTGAAATGTGGTGGGATCATTCCCACTACTGGAGTGCTGCAATGGATGGCTACAAGCTCTTTGGAAGGGAAAGGCAACAAAGGAGGAGTGGTGGTGTGGCTCTCTATATTAGAGAGTGTTTTGATGTTGTTGAGCTCGTTGTTGGGAATGAAAAGGTAGAGTCCCTGTGGATAAGGATCAGGGGGTTAGCCAACAAGGCGGACATCTTGGTGGAGGTCTGTTACAGACAGCCAAACCAGAATGAAAAGATGGATGAGGCATTCCGCAAGCAACTGGCAGAAGTTGTGCAATTGTTAGCACTTGTTCTCATGGGGGACTTCAACATCCCAGACATATACTGGAAATACAATACAGCCCTGAGGAAGCAGTCTAGAAGTTCCTGGAGTGTGTGGAAGACAGCTTCCCGACTCAGCTGGTTAGGGAGCCTACCAGAGGGGGTGCCCCGCTAGACCTGCTGTTCCTGAACAGAGAAGTACTGGTGGAAGATGTGGTGGTAGGGAGTTGTCTTGGGCAGAGTGACCACGAAATGGTATTCTTGGTGAAGTCAGGAGGGGGAGATCAGTAAAACTGCTACCTTGGACTTCTGGAGGGCAGACTGAACTGTTCAGGACACTGGTAGGGAGGTTCCCTTGGGAGTCAGTACTGAAGGGCAGAGGGCTCTGGGAAGGCTGGATGCTCCTCAAGAAGGAAATATTGATGGCGCAGGAGCAGGCTGTCCTTGTGTGCCGTAAGATGAGCCGGTGGGGAAGAAGACCGGCATGGCTGAACATGAACATTTGCTGAGTGTCCAGGAAAAAAATGGAGCTTATGTCCAGTGTAAGAAGGGGCAGGCAACTCAGGGAGAGTACAAGAGAGGGCAAGTTGCCAGCATATGCAGAGAAAAAATCAGGAAGGCCAAAGGCCAGTATGAGCTCAACCTGGCCACTGTGGTTAAGGGTAACAAAAAATGTTTTTATGACTATATTAATGGCAAGAGGAGGGCCAAGGAGAATTTCCATTATTTGCTGGACATAGGGGGGGAACACGACTACTGAGGGTAAGGAAAAGGCTGAGGTTCAATGTAACAGTTCCTCAGAAAACAAAGTGCATTTTTAGAATTGAGGATGCTTGTCCTTGAAACAATATGGTTTTACATGGGCTAGTCTAGAATTTCTCAAAGCCTGCAATACGAATGACGATTGGGAACTTCAGCCTGGATCCAACCAATTGGAATAGTCTCTGCAGTTCTGGAATTACTTCTATAACTAACATAGAAAGATTGTTTTATTTACTACTTTATTTTTACCTCTGTATGTACACTGTACTGGATGGTTGTATGAGAGAAAAACTAAAGCAACAGAAATGTCAGAAAAGGAGACGACTTGTTAGGAATGTAAGGAATAAGCATTTCCCAGTTGGAAGTTTAATCCTATAGCTGTTCATTCATTTGTACAAAATGAAACAAAGGATATTCAAATAAATGAGTGGCCAGGATACAATCACATGTAAATAACTGTTAAAAAATCTAATTGTGAAATATCTGCTGTAAGATATTTTTCATAATAGGGTTAGAGCTGTTCAGATGATTAACTAGGTCAAGGAATGTTGTTGGGTTTCTTCTTTACATTGAATTCATGAGGAGCTAGTGGTCTCTTAGTCCTAGATGGGCAATTTCTTTAAAAATCTGTTTGGTATGTGTTTATGCCTCACAGTTAGATCTATTGATATCCATACAAACAGTGACTGTGTAGAGATCTCTTCAGGGGCAAGTTTTCATTATTTCAGTTCAGTTTTCATTATCAAATCTACATTAGATAAATTCTAAAATCTTTTCTCAGCCATATGGTTCTCCACAAATAAAATAAATGCACAAAACTAAAACAAAACAAGACAAAGGTTTGTGTAAATTTTCTTTAGAAAGTTGTGTAAGTGTTGACATGTGGGGAAGTAACAATGAATATTCATTGTAATTTAGTTTCAGCTTCTCTGTCTATAAAACCTATGTTACTCTGATAATTTATATATCCCATTTGATCATAATGAGGGAGAAAATATACAAAGGAAATGATGTATTTCTAAGAATATACTACCTACTCACTGTTTTGGATTTTCATAATTTATTTCACTAGAGATTTAGAAGGGGAGTCATTTAAAGTACAGTAATAATTAAAAATATATGATAAATAACTTGAAAATTCTAGAATGAAGTGTTCTAAAATTTCAGACTATTTGAAAATATTTACTACAGTTCTGGCAATGGTCAGGTTCATGATTCACAGATACAGCAAAAGAAATGAATAGATACTGAACATCTTTCATCACTAAAAGCCTTTTTTGACTTTCATACCTAGAATAAGCTGTGAAAAGCTCTTAAACTGCCTCTGCACATTTTTGAGCCAAATCTATACAATAAAAGGTTGCTTAAAGTCTTATACTTAATGAAAAATTTGATATTCTACAATCAGTGTAAAACTGAAGGAATAGATAATCTAGTTTTTTTTTTTTTTTTTTTTTTCTTTCAGTAGCAATCAAATTTAAAATGAAATTCAGATTGATAAGTTTTATGCAGATATTTGCCAGGAAAAATATATACATATACTTAAAACTTCAAATATAGTTTTGTGCTTTCTACAGCATACACACTGAGATTTCTTACCTGATTCTTTGAAGCATGCTTACTATTGGGAACAAAGTCCTGTGCTAGATGTATATGATGCTTGATCTAGCAAAGGTTATAGATTCTTTTGTCTTTCCTTCACTGTGTGAATTTTGGTGTCAAACTGAAATTTATCTAATCTTGTGAAGTAAAAGCACCGTTAACATAAATCCTTGCCTCATTTTTCAGTTTTACCTGGAATAGTATCAATACTTAAAGTGAGGTACTATGTTGCCATATTTCAGTGTTTTAAAATTATTTTCCATCATCTTACAAATAAGCAGATAAGCTGTGTTTGGCACAACTAACTGGATGATCACTGAACGTAGACTACCATTGATGGACACTCTATGACATGCTGATTTTTTTTCTGTTTTTCTGTTTTTATCTCAGACTTTCAATGAGTGACTAATTCACAATCCATGTTATGCCTTGTCATTTCCTGTAGTGAATAATTATCTGCTTTTTATTAGTTCCTCCTGAAGTCAAATCCAGGAATGAGAAGGAACTATCTCGACAGTACTGTGCCTACTTGATGTTCATTCAGTTCTACAGTAGCTACTTACTGAAATAATATCCTGAACTCACATAAAATGATATTGTATTTGATCTCATTTCACGAGCGGCTCTTACACTGAAGAGAGTGACTTCATAAATCTTGGTAAGATTGAGAGAGTGTTTTTTTTTTCCCTCGTGCTAAGAACCGACAGCACACATACCGTCACCAAGCTTGACATCATGACATGCTGGGAAGAGGAGAAAACACCAAAATATAAAGTACTCTGTGCATTCCTGCTGTTATCCCACCACCTAAAAAGCCTGATAGTCACTTCTGTTTCTCTGAAACTATCACCTTCATATCAACAACATTTTTTTTTTTTTTGTATAGGTAATTGCTCATTGTTAAAGTATGGTATTATAAGGTCTTTGATTATGTATTGTTTTCTTGGAAACTCCTAGATGCTTCTAGGCAAAGAAAGACAAAGTTTACAAAACATGGTTTAATGAAATTCCTCAGCATTTATTCCCTGCCAGTATCATATTTTAAGCAGACAGAAGTTTCTCAATGAAAGCAATGAAATTTCACACTTGGTTAAGTAGCTCATTGAACCAGGTTGCAATGAATAACTAGAGTGACATTGTTCAGCTTTTGTTTCATGGAAAATGCAGCACTCATTGCCTTGCTAATCTGCATTTTTGTATCAATTCTTATGACATACATTTGGAAATGCATCTACTGATTACAAAAAATCACGGAATGACAGAACCACTGAATAACAGAATGGTTAAGGTTGGAAGGGACTTCTGGATGTCTTCTGGTTCAATCCCCTGGCTCAAGCAGGGTCACCTTGAGCAGGTTGCAGGACCATGTCCAGGCAGCTTCTGAAGATCTCCAAGGAGGGAGATTCTCTCTCCACTACCTCCCTGGGTGACCTGTTTCAGTGATCTGTCATCTGCACAGCAAAGAAGTGCTTCCCGATGCTTAGATGGAACCTTCTGTGTTCCAGTTTGTGCCCATTGCCTCTTGTCCTGGCACTGGGCACCACTGTAAAGAGCCTGGCTCCATGTTCTTCACCCTCTCCCTTCAGCTATTTATAGACATTGATAACGTCCCCCCTGAGCCATCTCTTCTCCAGGCTGAACAGTGCTAACTCTATCAGCCTCTCCTCACAGGAGGGGTGCTCCAGGCCCTTCATCACCTTTGTGGCCCTCCCGTGGACTCTTTTCATTATGTCCATGTATGTCTTCTACTGGGGAGACCAAAAATGGACACAGTCCTCAGACACAGCCTCACCAACTCCGAGGAGAGGGGAAGGATCACATCTCTTGATCTGCTGGCAACACTTTATCTAAAGCAGCCATGAATGCAGTTAGCCTTCTTAGTGGCAAGGGCACATTACTAGCCCTTGGAGTCCTCTTAGACACCAAGGTCCTTTTCTGCCAGATTGCTTTCTGACTGAGTGGCCCTCAACATGTGCTGGTACCTGAGGTTGTTCCTCCCCAGGTGCAGGGAGCAGAAGATCCCCCTGCAGACTGTGGTAAGGACCATGGTGGAGCAGGCTGTCCCACTGCAGCCCATGGTGTAGCACATCGGAACAGATCTCCACGCTGAATCCCATGGAAGATCTCAAGCTAGAGCAGATGGATGTGATGTGTAAGAAGCTGCAGGCAATGGAGAGTCCCCACAGGAACAAATTCCAGGCCAGAACAGCAGCCCATGGAAAAGATGCCCATGCAGAAACAGATTGTCTGGCAGGAAATACACCCTACAATACAGAACCATGATGGAGCAGTTCTTGAAGAACAGCAGCCCATGGAAATCACACATTGGATCAGTTCATGAAGGACAGCATCCTGTGAAAGAGACCCTATGGCGGAGTAGCGGAAGAGGGTTAGGATTGAAGCCACATCAGAGTTGAAGTATTATGGAATGTCTTCAACCCTCATTTTCCAACCCCCTGAGCCACCCAGGGGGAGGAGATTTAAGAATGGGGGTGGAGGGAAGATATTTCTTATTTTCTTTTAATTCTTAATGCTCTAGTCTGTTAATAATTGGCAATAAATTATAATAATCTTCCCTGTGCTTGAGACTGTTTTGCCCATGTCCTTGTTTGCTTGAGACAGAGTTAATTTTCTTCTTAGTAGCTTGTGTGGTGCTATGTAAACCATTTTTTCCAGTCAAAAAGAAATCTGTTTTTATCAATTTTTTTTTCCAAGTATGTATGATTAGTTGTATCTGCATGCTTCTCATTTTGTGAAAAGTATGTTGGAAGTATTCTCTAAGGTTTTAAAACTGATTAAGTATTGAGGAAGAATTATGCCAATTCTGAATGGTTAGTCAAATACACAACAAGAATGACACTGGGGCTACTATGTTTTGTTTCACATATCCATGACCAGATGAAACATCTTAAAATGCTCCCTTTCAAATTTGGTACCAATGAGATAATTTTAGCAGCACTATCTCAAAGTATTAGAGCTGCCCACTTGTTCATTGATTTATACAGAATTGTGTACAATTAGTGCTTGGATAAGCAATTGAGTAATTAATTATATTTATTTAGTTATTTATGACAATATTTATTTATTTATTTATGGATCTGCAGACTAGTAGAGGAAAAAAGATCTATCTGAGGAGAACAGAGTTTTGTCAGAAATTCCAGATAATCTGGGTTCTTAGGAGGACTCATAGTTTTTCTTCTACGAACTCCTAATGGAAATGAAGATTGCAACTCCAATATTTGAAAGTAGTCTAAGATGCATAATGATCATCAAGATTTGGGGAAAGCTAATCTGTAAACATAAGAAATAAATGTTTCTGTTGAAGAACACTATTTATACTTCTAAATAAAATTTAACTATTCAGAGAACAGCTATAATTACTGAAACAGCCTACAAGGAGAAAGACTAATATGCTATCAACATTTTTCTTCAGGTAAGAGAAATCACAGTAGAGACAAAAAATATTAGAAATAATTATTAGAAGCAGTCATGAATAAGTATATTCCTGCAGGAAGAAGGTGCAGTTGGAGTTGCACATCACAATATATAAATATGTATAGAAAAATATTATGTAATATAGAACATTAACATGATTTTGGAAGTGAGTGTGTTGAGGCAGGCCATGGTAGCCTATAGCTCAAATTCAAAAGCTATTTTGAGAATGCTGTTCTAAAATAATGTAATTTTTCCTGAGAGAAGAGAAGAGAAATGAAAAAGAAAAGAATGAGAAGGGAAGGGAAGGGAAGGGAAGGGAAGGGAAGGGAAGGGAAGGGAAGGGAAGGGAAGGGAAGGGAAGGGAAGGGAAGGGAAGGGAAGGGGGAAGGGAAGGGAAGGGAAGGGAAGGGAAGGGAAGGGAAGGGAAGGGAAGGGAAGGGAAGGGAAGGGAAGGGAAGGGAAGGGAAGGGAAGGGAAGGGAAGGGAAGGGAAGGGAAGGGAAGGGAAGGGAAGGGAAGGGGAGAAGAGAAGAGAAGAGAAGAGAAGAGAAGAGAAGAGAAGAGAAGAGAAGAGAAGAGAAGAGAAGAGAAGAGAAGAGAAGAGAAGAGAAGAGAAGAGAAGAGAAGAGAAGAGAAGAGAAGAGAAGAGAAGAGAAGAGAAGAGAAGAGAAGAGAAGAGAAGAGAAGAGAAGAGAAGAGAAGAGAAGAGAAGAGAAGAGAAGAGAAGAGAAGAGAAGAGAAGAGAAGAGAAGAGAAGAGAAGAGAAGAGAAGAGAAGAGAAGAGAAGAGAAGAGAAGAGAAGAGAAGAGATTCCCAAGGGAAACTTCTAACTAGCTCCCTGAGAAGCTTAAAGTTTGCTCTCTTAGAGTCCAGGGTAGCAACTCTGCTAACTTTTTTCCTTATTACACCAAACATTTTGAATGCAACTATTCTGTGATTGCTGTGGCCTAACAGCCACTTACCGTCACCTCTCTCACAGGGTCTATTCTATTCTCAAAAAACAGATCTAGGTGGGCATCTTTCCTAGTTGGCTCACTAAGTACTTGTGACAGGAAGTTAACTTCAACCTGCTTTGGGACTTTCCCAGACTTGTGTGTCCTGACACTATGATATTCCCACTTTATATGTAAGAAATTGAAATCTCCGACAAGAACAAGGACAACCAATCCAGAGATTTCCCCTGATTGCCTATAGAATAGCTCATTCATGCCATTGTCCTGGGTGGGTGGTCAATACTAGACATCCTTGACAACACCATCTGTTTTGCTATCCATCCCTATAATCCTCACCCAGAGGCTTTCTACCGTATCATCCCTAAAGGCAAGGTCTGTACAGTCTAATCTTTCCCGTACATACAGTGCAGCACCTCCACCTTGACTGTCCTGCCTATGCCTCCAAACTGCCCATAGCCCTCCATCCCAGCACTCCAGACATGGGAATCATTCTACCAAGTCTCACTAATACCAATGACACCATAGCTGTGGGAAAGGGCTATTCAGGCACCCAAATGCCTTTCATCTTGTATTAGAGAATCATTAAGGTCCCTTCCAACACAAACCATTTTATGATCCTATGATTTTATGGGTCTATGATATCCCATATATGATCCAGCCTTACTCTGGGGCGAGGATCTGAGCCCACAGAATCAAAGAATGACGGAATGGTTTGAGTTGGAAGGTAACTTAGATATTATCTAGTTCCAACCTCCCTGCTATGGGCAGGAACACCTTCCTCTAGAACAGTTTGCTCTATGTCCATCCACCACAGCCCTGAACACTGCCAAGGACGGGGCATCCTCATCTCTGGGCAACCTGTTCCAGTGCCTCACCACCCAATGAGTAAAGCATTTCTTCTTAATATCTAATCTAAACCTACCCTTTTTTAGTTTAAAACCACTACCACTTGTTCTGTAACTACACTCCCAGAGAAAGAATTACTTCACAGTTTTCCTGTAGGCTCCCTTTAGGTAGTGGAGCACCACTATAAGGTCTCCCCATGTCTTTCTCTTCTCCAGGCTGAACAACCCCAACTTTCTTAGCCCTTTTTCACAGGGAAGGTGTTCTGTTCCTTCTCCTCAGTGCTGCTCTCAATCCACACATTGCCCAGCCTGTATTCCTACTTGGGATTTCCCCTTCCCAGGTGCAGGACCTTACTCTCTCTTTCTCTTACTTTCAGTTTTATGTCCCTCACGTCTGTGTGGTGGCCAGTACACAGCTGCTCCAAGTGGAGCAGCAAATCCCACGCAAGTTTGGGATTAACTGGGAGTTTGTCATTTCCACAGTCATGGTCCTCCAACGCAGGGCAGCTGGGGTCCTGAAGCTCATAACTGGTATTAAAGACAGAGGTGAAAAATGCATTAAATATCTCCCCTTTTTCTATGTCTCTCCTTTTTGATTAAAAAGGGGAAAAAAAATCTCTCTTAAATTGTCTAGACAGGCTTTACGTTTTCAGAAAGAGCCATACACAGAGAAAGAGTCTAACGTAGCATCCTGCAGAATCCTTGTGTATTTCCTATATTGGAAATACCTGACTCCTGGACATCTGGAAGAGGATTTTGGCTCTGTTATGCCATCTGCATGGACAAAGATCTACTGAGTTTCAAATTCCAAGAATTCTGGAACTAGTATGCATGTTTACTTAAGATGTAGTCAATAAATCTATCCCTGTATGTGAGTGAGGCAAAATCCTAATTCTACCAATAGAGAGATATTTATTGTTGAGATCTCAAAGCATCATGAAGTCATTCATAACATCTTTTCCCAAAGCATTAGAATGCTGTGCATGAGGACTGAAAGTTTCTTGCACTAGATTTTTTAAATAGAATGACTCTTCAACTTCTGCTTCCACAATACTACAAGGAATAAAAAACAGAGAAAACTAACCCCTGTTTTATGCAAAGAAGTAGAGAAGAGAAATTTGGAATCAGGTGTATATCAGTCAGAAATGGAAATATCTCTTTCCTTTTTTGTTGCCTTTAAAAAGACTAATTGAAGCTAGACTAGAATTTTGAGCATATTTTGAGAAGAATGAGACCCTGCTATAAAGGCTGAACTAGAAACCTGTTCAGGAAAGCTCAGACTATGTAGGATAAAACTGCAGTATCAAATGTTGTGTTGCATTGAAATGCTGAGCTGGATTTACTAGAGCTATTTCAGGTAATGGAAGCAACTTATGCATCGAGCATGGAGTTCAGATGACTAATATGCATGCTCTTCTCCACAGGTCTGTTAAACTTCCATAAGCATAATCTTTCATATGTATTAAAATAGAAAAGATAGCAAATTAGCTCACACTGAGATCCATGCTCTAAGAAAATGCTTCCAAATCCCAGGGGGTAGGCTGTAGTATGGATATGTCCTTATATATATAAAGCATGTTAAAATCTTCTTAGGAATGTAGTTTTCCTCATTCTGGACCCTGCTGGTTAACTATTAAACCTTATTGGATTCATCTTCGCATTTCATATAAGGACATAAATTATTTCAGATTATATTTATTTCCCCATATTGTAGTATTTTTAGCAGTGACAGAAGTAATCTGATTTATACTGGGCTATGAAAAAGTCTATTGGGATAAGCATAAAAATCACAAGGTTAGGATGCTCATCTGTTAACATATTGGAACTTACTGTAATTGCACGAATTGCAATTAATTCAAGAGACATTGACTGTTTTCTGTGCACTAGAGGCTTGAGTCTATTAAACCTACATAAGTACTGGTCATTTATTAGAAATGAATTTCATAATTGTACAAAACCATTTTTTACATAAATAGTGGAAAGCACCAGACCAGATTAATGACTGATCAATTGCCAGCCAAATTTCTTATTTAATTAAAATTTTGTCTTTTTCACTCTAAAAATGAGAACAAAACTATCAGAAACTACTCAAAAGTTATTTTCATGTTGTGCAGAAATAGCTGGGATTTACTTATTTGAAACAATAGTAACGTTTTTCTTTATGTGTGAACTATTTTTAAAAGTACATTATCATGTGCAATAGAATTTCAGACGTCAAAGAAAACATAACCATTTCCTGATAAATAGAAGGCCTATAAATTATGTTATGCTATGCTATGCTATGCTATGCTATGCTATGCTATGCTATGCTATGCTATGTTATGTTATGTTATGTTAAGTTATTATTTTACAGTCATTTGTTAATGTTCCACCCAGGCCAGGATTTCAGTATTCCAGAGGCTGTGCATAGACATCTGATATGCAGCATTTCACTAACAGTCTTACCACCTAAATACATACAGAATTCTAGAAGTAATACTAACAACATTACCCCCGTCATAAGGAGACCTACTGCACATGCAGGGTCTCAAAGGAGATTTTTTGATACATTTAAAATTGTATCTGCCTACAAGCCGTCAGTGTGTCAACACTGATCACAAGATCATCTGTGTATTATTAGCAGCACATAGAGGGAGAAAGAACAGCACATGGAATAACAAAAAACAAATTTTGATTATGGACAACACAGTTTTCAGACACATCACCCCCCCACTATGAATGTCTTCTGTTTTCTTAAGTCTTTTCCTAGGTAAACACAGTGGAATTACGAAAGTTTTAAAAGGAAGTTGAACCCTGAAAGTCTGTATTAAAGACAGGTATTTGAAGGGTGGGAAGTGGCAGGGGGGAGGAGAGGAAATCCTGTAGTTTTCTGATCACCTCTATTTAAGCCTGAAACTCTATGAAAGAGCTGAAGGCTGAATCTGCCTCCATTATGAGGTCTTCTTCAGTAGTGCAGTAATTAAATGTCTAGAAAAGACACCAGGATGTCATGTAGAGCAGCCCGTTCCCACAGGAACTCTGTAAAAAACCTCCTCAGATGTAGGCAGTTCTGGACTGAACAATACTCCCTTTGCTGCATAAGGAGGCATAAGGATGTGCAAGAGAACAGCAAGAGGTGATGTCCCTTAACAACAGCTTTCTGCTGTTTCAGAATCCTTTCTAGGTCTCTCCTTCTGTTCCTTCCATAGTGTCTTATTGAAATCCGCTGTGCTAAAGTTTAAAACTTTACTATGCCAGCACTACTTCCCAATGAACATTTGATACAGCTGTGGTGGTCCCAAGCAATCTGCACCCAAGAATATAGGTAATAGGGAATGTTCTTCATCCTTCAGAGTTCAACATTATCTGACAAGGAAAGTAAAGCATCGGTAAGATTTCTTCATGGAAGGAACTCCTTTTCAGTACAGCTACAAAATATTTCAAACATAAGACCATTTCACAAGTGCAGAGCAGAAAGATCAGTTATTCTCTCACTCAACCTGACTTCTTTTTCACCCCTCCCCCTCAAACCACTCTGTAAATGTTCAGCTGTACTACAGAAGTGCTCCTGTTAAAGACACCTTGATTTTTGTCTTGGTGGATCAGGTGAGTGATGTTTTGTAGTTCTAAGGGGAGCATCATTCATTCAAAGTCAATATATTGTAGCTTAAGCATTGGAGGATTCTGTTAATTTCTTGTTACATCTTTCTCCACCGCTACTTGTGTCTTACCTTAACTTGCTGAAGATTCTGCAAATATACCGTGTTTCTCAGTAAGACATAGTACTAGAAGAACTACAGCTTTAAAAGAGCGTTTCAGTAAAATTAATCCTGTTGGCATGCAGAACTCCTATTATTACTGGATAAAGGAATGTTCTAAGGAACATTCTTCTGCTCTAAGGAACCTTCTTTGGCAGCGGGGTTTGACCTGATGATCTTTCTAGGTCCCTTCCAACCCCTACAATTCTGTGATTCTGTGATAAAATTGTTTTTCTCAGTGAGCCACTCAGGTGACAGGTATCATCTTTCTCAAGAGCAGACTCAACTTACAAGTGCTCTGAGACTTTCTAGGGTACAACCTAGAAACAACCCACTTGTACTCGTAATTATGACAAAGCAACAGGCTCACAAAAGCTTGTGAGTAATCAAATTGTTTCTTCAGGTATAGGTATGACATACAGTTAGCAGTGTTTAAAGTGATTGACAAACACTTTCTACAAACTGGAGCATTTTTATTGTTTCTCCCCAAAAGTAAAAGGCAAGCTAAGGGGATGTATTAAAAAAAAATAAAAAAGGAGTCTGTGTTAGTCTCCTAAACCTTTATCTTTCCTTACAAAGTTTATTAAGCTGCTGTTAGCCCGATGACCTTGATCTCTGGGTCAGAAGAGACAGCTTGTACTGTTGAAGCATTTTCTTTGTATCATTGTCAGTGGCACTCTTGACATTTCAATCAGCTCTTCATCCTCTACCTCCACTCCCTGCCATCCCTTGACCAGCCCTTGACCCTTGATCTTTAAGGGTGTTTTTTGCCCTTTGCTCATCAAATCCTGAATTTGATTTTTCAGTTTGATTCATTAAAAATGTTTCCAGCCTAATAGGTCGTTAGTCAGAAGCATTTTTAATGATCTGCTTGTATTTCTTCCATCAGGAAGCTCATCTCTGCTACTCCTATTTACCTTCTTAAATCCCCTCTGACTTAATTTTAGGTATTCTGATAATTATTAAGAACATCATGCAAATAAACTGAGAGACATACTTCATTGTACAAAATATTCATAACTCCCCCCAGTCCAATGAGATGTATTTCATATTGTGATTATCCTGTTACAGAGACACACACTCTTCATAGCTCCATCCCTCTTGCCCCTTTTTCAGAAAACTAAGCAATCGCTAAAGTTGGAAGGGGCCTCTGAAGGTCTCTACACCAGTTGAAGTTTCTCAGGGCTTTATGCAGTCAGGACTTGAAAACCGCCAAGGATGGAGATAGCACAACCTCTGTGCAACTTGTTCCACTGCTTGTCTGTCCTATTTTCATGCACTACATCTCTGAAAAACAAAACAACACAAAACAAAACAAAACAACAGCTGCCATTTGCAGCATGCACAATAACGGTAACAAACCAGCAGTGGAAGAATTAGAAGGCAAAAGTAATCATCCCATGTTTTTGTGTATGAACATCCACTGGGGAGCTGTTGCGGATGAATATAAATGGAAACAGTGCCTTCCTTTTCTGCATTTCCCAAAGATTTATGTGCACAGATTTACAAAAGACAGCGTTCTAGGAACAAACAAGCTGTCCCTATTTTCAAGTAGAATGAAAAGTCACAGGCACTGGCTTGTGAAACCCACCCCAACTATTTTAAATACATTATCTGATACTTTTCCAAAACTCTGTGGCTAAGACAACCTCTAATTACTGCCTGCTGTTATATTCCCTCTTTGCATTTTGCCTGTTATTACATCTCTATGCAATATAATTTAAGAACATGCATTATTAATGATGAGTGTATAAATATTTTTTTTTTAATTGATAAAAGCTGAATATATTTGCAATGCCTTTTTGCTCATTCATACATAGAATAATGAACAGCACCAATTCAATATGTAGCTGCATGAATTACAGGCAAGATGCAGCAAGACATGCATGCTGTACCCTCACCTATGTGATGTGATAAGCTACTGATATTTAATTCAGAAGCTTTTCAGTATATGATAAACTCCATGTACTGCATTTGACATAAGCTTTACAGTAGTTAGTATCACAGATACAGCAACATTAACACATAACATTTCTGATTATCACTGTTTTTCAAGAAAGAAGTTCATAGCTAAAAATAAGTTGTTAATCAGTCTTAGAATAATTTCAGTATTAATTCCTATATCAATTTTAAAAGTCTCCTTAATGCTTCAAAAGTACAGAGGTCTTTAAACTGTGTACTGTTACAATGGGAAAAATGAACTAGAGGGAAGTAAACTTGAGACATCTTTATTTATATGTGTTATACATTATATTTTTCTCTCTATATTAAATATTATTACAATCAGTCTGGTTCTTTTCCAATGACAGACACTGGTTCTTTATTCTTTCCAAGTTGTATTTATTAGTATGATGATATGATTAGTACTGTTGCTGATAAGAATCCAGAAATGGGTTAAACTCCATAAATAAGGGAGTCACCATCACCCCTCCTTTAGGTTGCTGGCAGAGTTTTGGTGATGTAAGCTCTCTTCAGTAAAAAGTAAATGATTTATTGTATGCAGACTACAAGTAAATACCACATAATTTTCCAGGTTAAAATATATACTGTATTAGCACTGTGTGATTAACAGAAATAGCTTGTTTTTCTAAAACAATGTTGTAAATGAAAAAAACACGTTGTTGTAAATTATATATTAATGATATAATTTAATTTCTAATAATTATTTCATAGAATCATAAAATCATAGAATGGGTTGTGTTGGAAGGGACCTCAGAGATCATCTAATTCCAACTCCACTGCCATAGTCAAAGATGCCACCCACTAGATCAGGTTGCTCAGGGACTCATCTAACCTGGCCTTGAACGCCTCCAGGGTTTGGGGCATCCGCAACCTCTCTGAGCAACCTTTTCCAGTGCCTCACCACCTTCTGAGTGAAGAATTTCCTCCTAACCTCAAATCTAAATCTCCTTTCTTTTAGTTTAAAACCATTCCACTTGTTCTGTCATTATCTGATTGAGCAAAGAGTCACTCTCAATCTTTTTTATAAATCCTCTTCGAGTACTGAAAGGTCACAAGGAGGTTGCCCCGGAGCCTTCTCTTCTTTGGGCTGAACATCCCCAACTCAGCCTCTCTTGATAGGTGAGGTGCTCCAGCCCCTTGATCATCTTTGTGGCCCTCCTCTGGAGCCATTCTAACAGTTCCACGTCGTTCTTGTGCTGAGGGCTCCAGACCTGGATGCAGTACTGCAAGTGGGGCCTCACAAGGGCAGAGTAGAGGAGGACAATCACCTCCATCCTCCTACTTCCCACTCCTCTTTTGATGCAGCCCAGGATGCAGTTGGTCTTCTGGGCTGCCAGCAAGCATTGATTTCTCATGTCGAGCTTTTTGTCCACCAGAACACTGAAATCCTTCTCCTCAGGGCTGCTCTCAATGAGTTCTTCTCCAACTCTGCGCTCATGTCCGGGATTGCCCCAGCCCAGGTGCAGCACCATGCACTTGGACTTGTTGAACCTCATTAGGTTCATGTGGGCCCACTTCTCAAGCTTGTCCAGGTCCCTTTTGATGGCATCCCTTCCTTTTGTTGTATCAACTGCACCACTGAGCTTGATGTCATCTGCAAGTTTACTGAGGGTGCATTCAATCCCACTGCTATGTCTTTGATAAACGTATGAAACAGTATTGTTCCCAGGACAGACCCCTGAGAGACACAACTGGTCACCAGCCTCCACTTGGACATAGAGCCATTGACCACCACTCTCTAGGTGTGACCTTCAGGCCATCTCTTTATCCACTGAATGGTCCACCCATCAAATCCATCTCTCTCCAATTTGGAGACCAGGATGTCATGTAGGACCATGTCAAAGACCTTGCAGAAGTCCAGGTAGATGACATCAGTTGGTCTTCCCTTGTCAACTGATGCAGTTACTCCATCACAGAAGGCCAACAGATTGGTCAAGCACGATTTACCCTTGGTGAAGCCATTTCCATTAACCATTGCAGTCCTGAAACACACAAAACTGAAACTGAAATGTGATCGAAGAACTATTTTGACTCTTCTGTTAAGAATGTCAATAGATATGTTAAAGCATATCACACTTACAAATACAAATATGACAGTCAGAATTTGAAATGTGATCTGATTCAACATAATTAATTGATACAATTAATGTATACCTTGTGTAGAGCAGCTGTAAGCCATCTCAGTCTGTTCTATCCCTAACATTTTCAAAAGCAAAAATATTTATATACCTTCACTAAAAATATAAGCAAACATGCCTGTGCACATGTGTGAGTGTGGCTGTGTTTGCATGTATTTTCATGTGCAAGGCAAAGCAATTTTTGTTACCATACCAAAAAAAAAAAGTTTTCAAATGAATATAGGTTTCCTTTACTCAGCCCTTAATCTGTGTTCAGTCCCACTGTTCAAAGGTCACCTACATTCAGAAAAACATGTAAACTTCTGTCTAGATCCTGCCATTTAACCAAAACTTAAAAAAAAAGCCTGGAAGGTCTCGAAGGTCTCCTGAACTATAGTCTTCATGGATTTGCGCCTTCTTTTCTCTCCCTTTCTTTTGTTCTTGGATAACACTCTTACACAATGCATTAGGTTTATGTTGCAAGGTTTTGGTAGCAGGGTGGCTGCAAGACTGTCTTCTGTGAGAAGAGTTCAGAATGATTCCCCACGTTAGATATATGAGCCAGCTCCAGCTGGCTCGAAAAGAGACCTGCTGCTGGCCAAAACTGAGCCAAGAAGCAATGCTGGTTGCACCTCTGTGAGAACAGACTTAAGAAAGGGAAAAAACTACTGTGCAGCATCAGCTGGTAGAGAGGAGTAAGAAAAAGCCCTGCAGCCACCACAGTCAGTGCAGGAGGAGGACAGGAGGTGGTCCAGGCACGCAGCAGAAGTTCCCCTGTGGCCAGTGGAGAGGCCCCTGGTGGAGCAGGCTGTCCTCCTGCAGCCCATGGGTCCCACATGGAGCAGATCTCCATGCTGCAGCCCGTGGAGGAGCCCCTGGTGGAGCAGGTAGATGTGGCCTGGAGGAGGCTGCGGCCCATGGAGAGCCCCCGCAGGAGCAGGCCTTGGGCTGAAGCTGCAGCCCATGGGGGACCTGTGCTGGAGCAGTTTACTCCTGACGGGTGGACCCTGTGGTACGGAGCCATGTGGGAGCAGTTCTTGAAGAGCTGCTGCCTGTGGGAAGCCCACACAGGATCAGTTTGGGAAGGATGGCATCCTGTGGGAGGGACCCCACATGGAGCAAGAGAAGAGAGTGACTGAGATGAAGCGGTGGAAATGAAGCGTTGTGGACTGACCTCAGTCCCCATTTCCCATTCTCCTGCACTGCTCAGGGGGAGGACATAGAAGAGAGTGCATGGAGGAAAAAGTGTTTTTAGTTTGCTTTTAGTTTCTCACTGTTCTAGTCTGATAGTGATAGTCAGTAAACTACATGAATGTCCCTATATTAAGTCTGTTCTGCCCATGACGGTAATTGGTGAGTGAAAATTGAAGACAGTGAAACTGTACTTCTCTCAACCCTTGAGACTTTTTCATCCAATTTTCTCCCTCTGTTCCTTTGAGGACGGCAAGTGTGGTGGAGCTTAGCTAGCCATCGTTGTGAAACACCACACACATTCTCATCTTTTCATTGATAATTGCTAAGTATTTTATGCATTGAGATATAATAGGGCAAATGGGAGTGTTCTGAGCAGTTAAAAAAAAAACAAAACACAACAAAACATAGTGATGTAATCAGAGAAAATTCCATAATACAGATATTTAAACTGCCAAATCATTTCCCAAAGGAAATAACACAAGTCTGATACTAAAGTTACTGGAAACTAGCCATGGCAAAGTCCTGCCACACACAATTTAAGGAAGACTCATGCACCGGCTCCCAAGGGATCACCGGCTTTTAAATTAACTAACTATTCTCTGTGGACAGATAAGACACAATTTACTGTCAGTAACCAAGGAAAATGGACTTCACTTTTGGATGGAGATGAGAATTTTA
Organism: Anser cygnoides; assembly: GCF_040182565.1. Classification (NCBI taxonomy): domain Eukaryota; kingdom Metazoa; phylum Chordata; class Aves; order Anseriformes; family Anatidae; genus Anser; species Anser cygnoides. The sequence goes on from NC_089880.1 coordinate 14,293,102, forward strand.
CCCATGCTATGGCAAAAAAGATGAAACAAAAAGTTAATTATCATAATGTATCCCCTGCAGTTTTGCAGCTTCAAAGTTAAGATTACATTCACTGCTGATATTACTCTTCAGTCCTTCTGAAAACCCAGTGTACTCATGTAGTGCATATGCATTTGTTGTGTACTATGTACAAACATACATATATACACATATAAAAGATAAGCTTGCTACACAACCAATAGCTAATTTAAGCTGATGGGAACACACTCTTACACAATTTTATGTCCTGGAACGTTCCTTTTGGTTAAGCCAACTAATTTGTAAAAATCTCTCAGGGTTGATGTTTTTAACTCTACTGTTTATTGTGTATAACTATTATGTTTTCGTTTGTACCAAAAGGGGAAAAAGGACAAAATCCCGTTATGCCACCTATTAAAAATTGCTAAACCGAAAACTCTGTATGGCCTTAAGCTTGGGTTTATAGCAAAACTAGGAGGGAAAACTGGTTATATCGTTTTGATTACTGCATTGTTAAGAACTTTGTAAGAACTTAAGAACAAGGATCTTAGCCTTCTGTCTCTGAAAATATGCACTGGATAAATCTTGAGAAACCTTGTTTAAAATGAAAATTCAGATTTATTTATTTTTTTAAGACATGAAAGAGAAGGTGTGGTGGTCTAATTAATCCAAATGAAACACAGCCTGTGCTTATATTTGCACAATTAGATAACTGTTTTCAGTAAATAAGAAAATACGAGAAACAATATTCAACCCTAATGACATCCAGGATGCAGCAATATTTTATGGATTTTTCACCTAACAGAGAAAGATCTTTTTTCTTTTAATGGAAATCTGCAGAAAGATAAAAGACAATTGGGGAAAAGGAAAAAAAAAAAAAGAAAAAGGAAAAAAGAAAAAGAAATTGGGGAAACCAGGAAGTGGTTATCAGTGGTTATCAGCTAAGGTTACTTAACTTTATATAAAATACAGATAATTCTCCTTAAGAGGAATGAACACGCTTTCTGTTACACTGACAAATAAAATTAATCCTGGGAGACTATATTTTATCAAATCATTAATCACATAGTGCAATATCTTAATCTGTGTGGTAAACACAAAAGGTGAGCCAAACAACTCAAATCTGTCACTGCTTAGTTTCCTTGGGAAACTAAGTATTTTTCCTCAGGAGAGATTAATGTTTTTTTTTGTTTTGTTTTGTTTTGTTTTATTTTGTATTTCAGATGTTTGTTTTGAAGCCATGATATTTGAGATCAATAACAAGTATTAAATTTAAAGGTACTTCAATAGATTTTCCCCTAATTTAAGTGTGTTAGGCCATCAAATATGTTTTCATGAGACAAGTGTAGCAAATCACTAAGAGATAAAAATTAATGGGAATATATCTACACTTTTTGTTATAATTAGGATCTTGATCTAACCCAGTTGTACATTTAAATGTTGATAAGTGGGTGAAGACATAAAATGTCACAGTCAGGTAACAGAAAAATATACAAAAAAGGAGACAGAATGAATGAGATGAAATTAAAAGGAGTGTTCATAGAATCATATAATCATGTAATCATTTAGGTTGGAAAAAGACCTCTAAGATCAAGTCCAGTGATGAACCTGACCTACTTAGTCCCATCACTAAACCGTGTTCCTAAGTGCTATATCCACACATCTCTTAAATATGTCCAGGGACATTGACTCCACCACCTCCCTGAGAAGCCTGTTCCAATGCCTAACTGGCATTTCCATGAAGAAATTCTTCCTAATATCCAGTGTAAACCTCCCTTGCACAACTTGAGATCATTTCCTTGTGTTCTGCCTCTTGTCACCTGAGAAAACAGGCCAACACCTTCCTCACTTCAACCTCCTTTCAGGTAGTTGTAGAGAACGATGAGGTCTCCCCTCAGCCTCCTTTTCTCTAGACTAAACAACCCCAATTCCCCCAGCCACTCCTCATATATCTTGTTTTCTAGTTCCTTCAGCGGCTTTATTGCTATCTGAATGCATTCCAGCAACTTAATACCTTAGTGTAGTGAAGGGTCCAAAACTGGACCCTTTGTCAACCAAGCACCCCTGGGTCATTTTCTGCTGGGCAAATTTCCAGCCCTCTTCCTCAGCCTATACTGCTGCGTGGGGTTGTTATGGTCCAAGTGCAGGACCCAGTACTTATCCTTGTTGAATGTCGTGTAATTAGACTTGGCCCATTAATCTAGCCTATCCAGATCCCTCTGCTGAACCTCCCTACTCTCATGCAAATTAACAGTCTCACCTAACTTGTTATCGTCCATAAACCACACTTAGTGAGGGTGCATTCGATCCTCTCATCAAGATCACTGATAAAGATAATAAACAAAACTGGATCCAATACAGAGTCCGGGGAGGGTGACACTGATGACTGGCCACCAGCTGGATCAAACTGTATTCAGTATGAAGCCTATCTTCTTGAGCCCAACCATCCAGACACTCATTCACCCATCTAACTACACACCTCTCCAAGCCATGAGCAGCCAGTTTCTCCAGGAGAATACTGTGTCTCAATGACTGTACTACAGTCATTTGTGCTAAAATATAACAAGATGAAATACGAAATGAATGTAATGATTTAATATGTCTGATCAGGGGCCAAATTCATGTACAGAAAACAACAAGAAAACAACACAAAAACAAAAAACAACACAAAAACCAAAAAGAAAAACACTGCACTGCTGCACCTATTATCTCAATCTGTGCTACTCTAAAAGTGAAAAATTCAATGCAGTACAATTGCAACACTACAATCTTGCTGGAATCACGGAGATGTGAATTGATGTCTCCCATGACTGATATGTTGTGATGGATGGATACAGACTCTTTTAGAAGGACAGGCTGGGAAGACAAGGAAGAGGAGTGGCTATTTATGTGAGAAAGTAGCTGGAATGCATGGAGCTCATGGTGATGAGCCAAGTAAGAGCTTATGAGTAAGGACTGAATAGAAGACAAGTAATGGTGACATTATAGTGGTTGTCTATAGGCAGCCTGACCAGGAAGAACAAATCAATGAGGGCCTCTAAAGATGGAAAGGAGAATCCTCATTTTCACAGGTCTTGGTCCTTGAACCACCCTGATATTTGCTGGAGGGACAACATAGCAGAACATAAGCAATCCAGGATATTCCTGGACTGTGTTGATGATGATAGAAAAGCCAATGAAGAGTGGTGTTCAGCTGGACTTCCTACTCAACAATAAGGAGATGCATGTTGGGAATGTGATGCTCAAAGGCAGCCTTGACCACAGTGATCATATGATGGGAAAGTTCAGGATCCAAAAGGGAAGGAGCAGGGAAAAAACAGAGATTACAACACCAGGAGAGCAGATACTATTCTCTGCATGCTTCTTAGTGTGGTGGTTTCATCCAGCTGGGCAGCTGAGCTCCACCACAGCTGCTCTCTCTCTCCCTCTCCTCAAAAGAAAAGGGGAGAAAATAAGATGCAAAGGGCTCAAGGTTTGAGATAAGGATGGGGAGATCACTCAAATATTATCATCACTGGCAAAATAGACTCAGCGTAGGGAGACACTAAAATTTATTGCTTATTACTAACAAGCTAGAGAAGTGAGAAACAACACCTTTCCCCATCCACCCTCTTCGACCTCCTCCCCCGAGCGGTGCAGGGGAATGGGGGAATGGTGGCTGCGGTCAGTCCATAGTACTTCATCTTCGTTGCTCCTTCTCGGTCACTCTCTGTCCCTGATCCACATGGGGTCCCTCCCACAGGTCGCCATCCCTCCCGAACTGATCCTGCGGGGGCTGCCCCCAGTCAGCAGCTCTTCAACAACTGCTCCAAATATGGGTCCGTACCACAGGCTCCACCCATCAGAAGGATGAGTTGCCCAAGAAAACTGATTGACATTCAAGGACCACCTCTTCCAAGCTCAAGGATAGTCCATCCCAATGAACAGAAAGTCAGGCAAAAATGTCAGGAGGCCTGAGGGGATGGACAAAGAGAAAGCAGCAAAACTCAAACACAAACAAGATGCATACAGAGGGTGAAAGCAATGATGAGTAACCTGGAGGGAAAACAGAGACACTGTCTGAACATCCAGGGATGAGGTTAAGGAAGCCAAAACCCAGATGAAATTGAAATTGGCCAGGAATATTAAAGACCACAAGAAGAGCTCCTATACACAGGTGAAAAAAGACAGACTAGGTGTCCTGGTTTTAAGGAGGTGACTAGTGACAGCCAACATGCCTTTACTAAAGGCAGATTGTGCTTGACGAATATGGTACCCTTCTATGGTGGGGTTACAGCATTGGAAGGGGATAGGGGAAGAGCAACTGACATCACCTACCTGGAATTGTTGAAAACATTTGATGCTGTCCCCCATGATGTCTTTGTCTCTAAATTGGAGAGACATAGATTTGATGGATAGACCAATAGGTGGGTAAGGAATTGGCTGGATGGTCAAACTCGAAGAGTTGCAGTTAACGTCTCAATGTCCAATGGAGATTAGTAATGAGTGGTGTTCCACAGGGGTCAGTACTGGTATCAACACTGTTTAACATCTTTGTCAGTGACAAGGACAGTGATATTGAGTGCACTCTCAGGAAATCTGCAGGTGACACCAAGCTGTATGGTGCAGTCAACACGCTGGAGGGAAGGGATGCCATCCAGAGGGACCTGATCAGGACCGAGAGATGGGCCTGTGTGAACCCCATGACATTCAACAAGGCCAAGTGCAAGGTCGTTCACCTGGGCAGTCCCCAGCAGAAATACAGGCTGGGTGGAGAATGGATTGAGAGCAGCCCTGAGGAGTAGAATTTGAAGGGTGGGCTGATGAGAAGTTTGACATGAGCTGACGTGTGCTTACAGTGCAGAAAACCAACCGTATCCTGCCTTTCCCAACCTAAATAATTCTATGATTCTATGAACTCCTCCCTTTCACAGCCAACAGAAATTATGTCCCATCTTGAGAAGGGAATTATCTTCGATTTTCTGGTCAAATTGAAGAACAGAAAGAGGGTTGTCCAAGGAACTGGACAGAAGTATAAGAAGCGTTTCATCACAGCCATATAGATGCAGGTTGTAGACTGTGGAAGTGTTATAGAAGTTGGCAGCAAATGTGTGTTCAGAAATGCAAAAACACTAGAAACAGATCTCTGAGTGTCATTAACTTACTTGCATAATACGAGAGGTATAGTTAAGAGACCACAATTTTTAAAATACACTTTAAAAATCTTAATAGGTGTCTAACTGATAATTCTTCAAAATTTTGGCTGGAATCTGTGCTTTTCTTAAATGCATCTCCCTGTGTGTTATCTATACCTGTGCATCTATAATCCTTCTCTCCTGCAGCAGAAATGTAACAGTCAGGAGACTTGCAAAAGATTATAGTAAATTTATAAACATTTTAATGATGTTATATATTTAAGGGAATAGTTTAAAAATGTAATATTTTGAGCTGTAGAAAAGTTCTCTGCAGCATAAAAAAAAGCATAAAAATGTGTAATAAAGCAAAATACATAAATGGAAGAATTTTTGGTGAATTTAAAGCTATCATTCTCCAGATAATGATAGTCTAATACAAGAAAACAATAATAATAATGAACTAGAGAAATCTCAAGACATCAGATATTCAGTACAAATAGACTAGTCTGACATTTTTGTAAATCAGAACAAATAGGACAGTGGATGCCTAAATTAGCTACAGCTACTCACAACATTGGCTAATTCCACTCAGCCTTACTTTACAGCATATCTAAATTTGACTGATAAACTATTGGAAAATCATATATTTTTAAAGTATTCTTCAATTTTCTTTTTGGAAAATTTGAACTCTAAAGTTCATATGGAAGGTGAACAGACCAGAAAAATCCAAGTTTAAGCATTTTTTTTTATTTGTAGTTCTTCACACTTAATTGATCCTTTCAAAATATGCTTAATTTATAGTAAGAACAATCAGAAACAGATTAAATGCAGTTTTTTGATTAGGAAAACAATTGTATATTGAGAATTCTGCATGTTTATTTATGTTTTTGTTTATAAAAGATGGACCTACACAAAAATGTATACCAAAATGAAATACTATATTAAAGAGAAATATGAATGTATGGAATTCATTAATAAAATAACATAATTAATATATGAATACAAATCATCATATTGTAGGTAATTGATAACAAAGCTTCTTCTTGTTAAGCTCTAAATTCAAACTCCCATTTAAAACAGAAAATAGACATATCATTTGAATCTGCTGAATGTAGAGAAATTGTATTTCCTTTTCCATTTGAATAAGTATTTTTAGTAAAACACATTCATGACTAATCCCAAGTCCTATTTAATGTAAGTAACATATGAAGGTGATTTGTAATCCCCATTTACTTCCATTGAGAATTAAGTATTTTCTTTAGACACTTTTAAAAATGCAGTTGTCCACTTCTTTCACAATCTATACAATATCCTTTCATCTGAGTGCAGAATGAATAAAAACAGCAATGCTGTCAATTCTTTTCAAAACTGGTTCAAACACAGCTGAAGTTCACATCTAGCTAGTGGTTAATATCGTTTGTTGGATGTACTTTATGTAGAGATTGATGAATAAGATGGGGCTGAGAAGCATGACAACCTGAGAGTTATGGCCTCACATACAGCAAAAAGTCCATAATCCAAGGGGTGAAATCTGGCTCCAACTGAATTTTTACTGGTTTGCCTTAGTAATAGAAAATTCAAATCTCCACACTTGGTTATGACCTTGAATATGGTTCCACTCATATCACCAAATCATCTTCACAGTTAATGTTCTCTTATCTTTCTGTTGTTACTATGTTAGGCTCATACTATGTGAGGTTGGTTTGATTTTGGGTAGCGAAAAAGAAGCAATCTGAGGTTAACAGCAGTCCCTAGAAATAGTTGAATAGATCACTGAAAAATACTTGGACATAAATTTAAACCTAATATTTCTATTAGATAGAAAATGTTTCACTACTTAGGTACTTTTCTCAAGGATTTTAGAGGAGACATGAAAAACTGAAAAGGACTTAAAACCCAGCTGCCCCATGATTCACCAGAGGTAGCCTCTAGCTTAAATATGAGGCATGGTGGCACGTGTTGCCAGGCTTACTTTGAGGATTAACTATATTGCCTCAGGGTTTGTTCTCCTTTTAAGAATATATAGAGAGAAGTTCTATAATCAGTTTCTGCTGCTTTTGAACCACTTAAAAGATGCACAGACTGTGCTGGCTCCAGATCTTATCATTAATTCCCTCTCTCCCCGAAAGAGAAGACAAGCACCTTATTTCAGCCTGCATTAGTGACCATGCCATAGTCATTACTTGTCCCAGTTTGTCAGCAATCCAGATTCCTTTCTGACTTGCTACTCTTTCCATTTTGTTTTGGATGAGTTTCACTCTTCTAATTCATAATGAATTATGCTGACAATAGTATATATATTTTAACAAAATAATGCATACGGGAATTAGAAGTAAGCCATATGCCAAATTCTGGCTATAATTCTTTAATATTGCAAAGCAGATGATATTCAGTCTCTTCTGCAGCCATTTAATACACTGTTTGATTTACTTGTGTTCACAGTTTTGGATATAGAAAAAAGAAATCTTCAATAGATGGTGGAGAAGGAAAACAATTCCAAATGTTTTATAACTTCAAAAATGTATTATTTGGACTCTAACACTTGTCAGTTACAATAGAAATGGATACATATCCATTTTTTTTTCCTCAAGGTAACTTTAGCTCTTGCAAGTATATTGTCCTGTGGTTATATACTGGGTTTTATAAGATGGCATTCATTTAGAGAACACTGGACATGAAAGCTGGAGATGACTGTGCAATAAGTAATCTATGAGTCATAAAAGGACAAGATTTACTAAAATCACAAATATGTTTTCTGGCAATGGTAGACAGAGGCCAATGATGAGTAGCACTGCTGCAAACTGAGCTACAAAAAATATGTGGACCTTAGTTCCATGTGGGAACTAACAACCAGTAAACTCAGTCCATAACAGGATGAATATAGAATCATAGAATTATAGAATCACAGAACATAGAATGACTTGTGTTGGAAGGGACCTTAAAGATCATCTGATTCCAACTGTGAGAAATAAAGTTGTGTTTTTGCAGTGGAAAATTTCACTAACCTTACATATTCCAAAGTGATTGTACACACATAACAGTGGCATAACAGTGGGGAGTATGTTAAGCAGATAAGGGGAAGGTCCCAATGTCCAAAAATAAGGAGGATACCTAAGAAAAACAAGATGAGCAGTGAGAAATCAGTAAAAACAAAAAATCATGGGCCCTCTAGTCACAAGAGAAGAAGATTAAAAAAAAAAAAAAAAAAAAAAGGAAAAGAAGAAATTACCGGTTGGTCAAATAAAATTGCGCATATATGGAATAGTGTTGAGTAGTTTGTGAGCCTGTAGTACTCAGTCAATGAGGAAACGGGAGAAATTAAACATCGGGTAATAGGGAATATAAAACATCAGGTAATAGGGAATATAAGGTTATGATTTACTTTTGATATGTGCTCCTACTTGCAGGATGCCTACCATTGCAATCATGAATAAAAATGCAACTTCACTTAGATCCTTGCCTGAGCCTGTGTTATTGGCTGCAGATTGTTTGTCACACAAACTCCCTGCAATGGACAGGGACACCACCCATGGCCCCATCCGGTTGCCCAGGGCCCCATCCAACCTGGTCTTGAACACTTCCAGGGATTTGGCATCCACAATGGCAACTTGTTCCAGTTCTTACCACCCTCTGAGTAAAGAATTTCCTCCTACCATGTAAATCTCCCCTTTTTTCATATAAAACAAGCTCCCCTTGTCCAGTCACTATCTGATCATGTAAAATGTTGCTATATAATATGAAGTATCTACTCAAGATACAATACTCATATCCCCTTAATATGGCACACTTTTTTTTTTTTTTTTTTTTTTTAATAAAATCACTTTCCTGCACAGTATTTAAAATTAGAGTGGTGGTGCTAATCCTCTAGCTCTGAGTTTTCTTTTGATCACAATCAATAAGGAAAAATGTCTGTCACAGACAATAGCTCAAGAGGCAGATGCAAGGGCTGTAGTTCAATTTTAGTTGTTTCCAGACATGAATACCTAAATTTAAAATTAATGGGCTAGGAAAGGATTGGTTTGACACTTGCACTGGGAGAGAGAGGACAGAATTAATAATAAGGGACAATCATTTACAAGAAATCACTTGACAATTTATTTCCTCTTGCATGGATACATACACAGAATTAGAGATTTTCCTTATTCACAAACAGACAGCAATTTCTTGAATATCTTAACATGAACATCTCTATCTATAATCCTGAAATAGAACACCAGATAAAAAATTAAAAAAAAAAATCTAAACTTTTTTTATCACAGTTATATTATTAGAATAAAATACTAAACTTTAAAAATTTTCCTTAAAAATACCAAATGAAATGAAATGAAAGGAACCAACCAACCAAGAAAACCTCAAACAAATTCACATAAAGTAATTTAAACAGGTCTAAAAGAACTGACATATTGTACAAGATGGCATTTTCCTATTAAAAAGCAGCTACAGTTTTCTAAAAGGAAAATTTATATTTGAATTAATGGAATAGGGAGAGGTCATAAAGACTTTAGTAGAATTACGGGATGCCTTGTGATTTGGAGCTCTTTAAAGCAACAATATAAATGACATCTAAAAATAAATCAATATTTCAATCTCTGTGTCATTTTCCATAATTTTTAATAGAGTCAACTGAAATCATATTTTATCAAAAAATTTGGAAGTAGAGTAGTTAATAAAATATTATATCTTCCAAGTGGATATGGGTCTGAGCTACAAAAACAGCATTTACATTGAGATCTTCATGCATCTGTTGAAACCTACATTTTTTTTTTTGTTTTCTTTCTGAAGTCAGAGTCAGTTACAAAGGCCTCAAATCCAAATCTACAAACAATACAGGCACATCTGAACTGACAAATATGAACAGTCTTTTAACTTTGATTGAACTGCTGATAAGCTGACTGTTAAGTGACAATTAACCACTTACTAGATCAAAGTCTAACTTCATCTCAAAAGCATAATATCTGATTTGGAAAACTTTAGATTTCATACTTAACATCTTTAGACATTTTTTAACAGACTTCAAAACTTGATTCAGCAATGTCCAGTTTCTATCTTTAGTGGATTGCATTAGTGAAATCCTGGAAACCATTTCCAGTCACATGACAGAGAAGAATATCATCAGGAGCAGTCAGCATGGATTCACCAAGGGAAAGCCATGCCTGACCAATCAAATAAGGCTCTCTAATGAAACCACCAGCCTCATAGATGAGGAGGAAGCAGTGGATATTTTCTTCCTGAACTTCAGCAAGTATGGTCTGGATGATCAGTGAGGTGTTTCAAAAACTGTCTGAACGGCTGGACCCAGAGGGCAACAGTCAGTGGTGCATAGTCTAAGTGGAGGACAGGAATGAGTGGAGTACCCCAGGGGTCAATACTGTGTCTAGTCTTGTTTAATATCTTCGTTAATGATCTGGACAATGGGGTAGAGTGCACCCTCAGTAAGTCTGCGGATGACACAAAACTGGGGGGTGTGGCTGACTCACTAGAGGGCTGCAGCCATCCAGAGGGACCTTGACAGGTAGAGAGGTAGCCTGACAAAAGTCCCATGAAGTTCAACAAAGAGAAGTACAGAGTCCTGCACCTGGGGAGGAACAACCCCGGCACCAGCACATGTTGAGGGCCACTCAGTCAGAAATCAGCCTGGCAGAGGAGTCCAAGAGGACTCCAAGGGCTAGTAATGTGCCCTTGGCACTAAGAAGGCTAACTGCATTCATGGCTGCTTTAGACAAAGTGTTGCCAGCAGATCAAGAGAGGTGATCCTTCCCCTCTCCTCAGAGCTGGTGAGGCTGTGTCTGAGGACTGTGTCCATTTTTGGTCTCCCCAGTAGAAGACATACATGGACATAATGAAAAGAGTCCACGGGAGGGCCACAAAGGTGATGAAGGGCCTGGAGCACCCCTCCTGTGAGGAGAGGCTGATAGTTAGCACTGTTCAGCCTGGAGAAGAGATGAATCGGGGGGACCTTATCAATGGCTTGTGTTGGGAATAGTATAGCCTGCAGGACCAGGGAGGTGATTGTCCCTCTCTACTCTGCTCTGGTGAGGCCGCACCTCGAGTGCTGTGTTCACTTTTGGGCCCCTCACTATAAGAAAGACATCGAGGCCCTGGAATGTGTCCAGAGAAGGGCTACAAATCTGCTGAAGGGCCTGCAACACAAGTCCTATGATGAGCGTCTGAGGAAGCAGGGGTTGTTTATTCTGAAGAATAGAAGGCTCAGGGGAGACCTTATTGCTCTCTACAACTCCCTGAAAGGAGGTTGTGGGGAGCTGGGGTTGGCATCTTCTCACAGGTAACTAGTGATAGGAGTAGAGGGAATGGCCTCAAGTTGTGCCGGGGGAGGTTCAGCTTGGAAATTAGGAGACATTTCTTCTCAGAAAGAGTGGATAGGCATTGGAACAGGTTGCCCAGGGAGGTGGTGGTGTCACCATCCCTGTTTTTTTTTAAGGAAAGGCTGGATGTGGTACTTAGGGACATGGCTTAGTGGGCAATATTGGTGGTGGGGGACAGTGTGACTAGATGATCTTGGAGGTCTTTTTCAACCTTAATGATTCAATGATTTCCCAGGTGTTGAAGCGGTAGAGAAACTGTAAGTATTTTCCCAGCAGGTTAATGAAGTAACCTCTCTTGATTCAATGCCTCTACAGTTATCTTATCTTATTCTTTTGGTACATTCGTGAAAAAGCCATTGGGGTTATGATGCTATAAAATTAGTCTTTTTCAGTACACCATTTTGGAGAAATCTGTATTCAGTCCATACTTTATGAATTAATGTTAGCTCTAACAAGAGACCAAAACAAACATGGACAGATTCCAGGAAAGCTATTTTCTGTTTCCATATAGTGGATATTATTTACAGCTCCAACATGTAATTTACAGCTCCAACATGTAACACGCAGAATAGTAAATCTGTTTATTTACAGAAAGAATAATGGACACCATGTAAACAGAACTACTTATGGGCAAGTATTATATAAGCATTGCTTCTGTTAGGAACACTAAGGTGAGATATTAATAAACATGTTCTGATGTTTGCTGAAAAATGGCTAAAGAATTAAATGCTAAATCTAGATTAAAAGGTTTTGAGCCTGTTTGAATTCCTTTGTGTTTTAACTGTATGCTATATACAAATAATGGAGCAATAGTAATAGTGGCAAACGCTTGTCTTTCATTAACTCCACATTTCAGCTGTTGTATAACTGTTGTCTTTCTTCCTCATTCATATTCATAAGATTACAAAATCACAGAATAATTGAGGTTGGAAGAAACCTTTGGAGACCATACACTTTAACCCACTTGATTAAGTCCATTGCCCAGGACTGTATCCCCTGAGTTTTTAATATTTCCAAGGATGGACACTCCACACCCTTTCTTTGCAACCTGCTCAAATGCTCAACCAGTCTAAACAAACAAACAAACAATAACAAAAACACCCCCCCCAAAAACACCCTGTTTTCTGATGTTTAGATAGAATTTCTCATATTTCAGTATGTGCCCATTATACATTTTGAGCATTTTATCAGTATTGATCAACACACATTAATTGAGATAGAAGCTATCCTATGGAAGGTGATTCCATGGAAAAATGTCTTACTAGGAAACTGAGATGTAAAGAATCATACAATCATAGAATATCCTTAGTTTCAAGGGAACCATGAGGATCGTTGAGCTCAATTCCTTAATTCCACACAGGGCAAAGTGAGAATTAAACCATATATCTAAGAGCATTGTCCAAATTTTTCTTGAAAACCAACAGGCTTGTACCCATGACCACATCCCTGTTCCAGTGGCTGACCACCCCCTCAGTGAAGAACTTTTTCCTAACATCCAGCCCATCTAGTCAAAATTTCCCCTGAGGTAACTTTACACCATTACCTCGCATCCTATCCACGGAGAAGAGATCAGCACCTCCATTTCCTCTCCCCCTCATGAGGAAGTTGGAGACAACAACGATGTCTTCCTTCAGTCTCCTGTTCTCCAAGCTGAGGAAACCAAGTGTCTACAGTTATTCCTCACAAGTCATGGCCTCTAGTCCTTTCACAATCTTAATTGCCCTCCTTTGGACACAGTCTAATAGTTTTATATCCCTCCTGTATTGTGGAACCCCAATCTGCACATGATGCTCAAGGTGAGGCCTCACCAATGATGTGTATATTGGGACAATCACTTCTTTTGACCAGTTAGCTAGACTGTGCTTAATGAACCCTGGGATCCTGTTGGCCCTTTTGGCTTCCAGGGCACACATGACTCCTATGGAGTTTACCATCAATGAAAAGTTCCAGATTGCTTTCTGCAAGGCTGCTCTTTAGCCATTTGTCCATCAGTCTGTATATATACCCAGGATTGTCCCATCCCAGGTGCAGAATCTGGCACTTGCTGTTGTTGAATTTTAAATGTTTGTTGATGGCCCAAGCCCTCTAATTTGCCAAGATCTCTCTGCAAGGCCTCTCCAGACTTGAGAAGGTCAACAACTCCTACTAATTTAGTATTATTTGCAAACTTAGTGTGCATTTGAGTCGTGTGTTCAGATCATTTATAAAAACATTGAAGAGAAACAGCCCTAAAATGAAGCCCTGGAGAACTCCACTAGTGACTGGACACCAGCCTGATTGGAACCCCATTTACTATAAACCTTTGATCACCCATCATCCTGAATACATGTCTAGCTGTATGCTGGACATTTTGTCCAGAAGGATAATGTGAGAAATAGTATCAAAAAGTTTGCTAAAATCTAAAAATACCACACATCTACTGTGTCCTTTGTCCTTTAGGTGGGTATCCTTGTCATAAAAGCTAAGTTAGTAAGGCATGACTTTCCCATCATGGTCCCATGCTGGTTTTGACAGAAACAAGTAGTCTTTAACATCCACTAAATAAAATGGTGGAACTCTGTCACCTCCCATTATATTCCTTTTTTCCTAGAGAAAGGCACATTTGAATAAAATAAAAACAAATCTAATCTACAAAATGATAGGAATTGCTCTGCTCTCTTTTTTTTTTTTTTTTCCCCCTCTTTTTTTTCTCTTTGTTTCAGATATGCTGAAAATAAGAAGAGAGAAAAAATATCTACACTGAGGGGTTTACCCATAAATACATGCTCTTTCTAGATTTTCCTATGTCACTATAACAGCAAGAGAAAACCATCCTATCCAAGGTAGATAAGGAACTTGCCCACACAGTTAATTTTGTTATCTTTTCTAAACTGAATAAACAAATTAATCTTTATATACTATATTGCCAATATAATTGAATTTTTTCCTGCATAAGACTGAAGAATATGCAAACATCTTTTTTAAATGCTTCTGTCTACAGCTAATATGTCACATGATTTCCATTGCAGTTTTAAGTCCGGCTGAGATAATAAAAGTGCTCTGTTGATGCTAATGGATTACTTTCATAGCCCTATACTAAACTAACTTGTCTGTTTACTCTTGGCATAAAAAAAAAATAAAAATAAAAAAAAGAGGAGATGACCTTGGTCCAGTGAATCAAGATTTTCAAATGTTTTCTCGGTGACGCAGAAAGGGTAATAATAAGAATGTCTTTGTCACCACATAGAGTTTTATCAGAGTCCAGTTTTCTTCTGTGTAGTACTTATATGCTATTTCAGAGTAAAACAATAAGACGATAGAGTGAAATATTAATACTACTATTATTGCATACCTTTCCTAATCCCCTTGTTTTCTCTTAATTGCTGCCATATCTGCTGTATCTCAGGACATTAAAAAAAAAAAAAAAAAGTGAAGAAGTGAATTGCAATAAATGCAATACTCCACAAAAAACACAGAGTACGCTTATTACAAATAGTTTTACAACAGGGGCTGTTTCCACTTTTCCTCCAAAGATGTAAATTCTATTGTCTGACTGTTCCTGCTTAATTTTAACTTTAAAAATCAGGGACTCCATAATGATTTTCTGTAAAATTCTTTGGAATTACAATTCTTTTAAACAAAAGAAAGCTACCTACCCACCACTGTGTTTTGTTTTTTGGAACAGGGAACACACTTCTCCTGTTCTTTGGAATAATGTTTGCCAATAAGTTTCTCTGAGCCTGTCCTGTACATATGTGAATATTGGTCCCTCTTACCCATACCCTTCCACTGAGGTTTTACAGTGGGAGATGTGCATGAAACTGCTGAATGACAATCTATCATTTCATATTAAGTGACTGACTGCTGATGATGCCTAATTGTCTCCTATGCCATTAAAGAAAAGCAGATGTAGGAAAGCACAAGCTGTCCTTGGGATAAATTCAAAGCTGAAATAAATAATGGTATGAATTGGTCTTCATTTAAAATTAAATAAAACCAAACCAAGTCTGATCCAATTGTTAGGATGGCTGTAGCTTTTCAGTTTAGTTTCAGAAGAAGTAAATCATACTCAAGAGGACAGCAATTTCTGTTTTGAAGGTGAATCTTCACCAATTATTATTTTTTAGTTAAAAATTTCACAAACAGCAACTGCTTACAGATTTCAGGATTTGCAATCAGCAAATGTGACCACAAAATCTATTATTATCCACTTACTAGTGTACAAATAATGTACTTCTCCACTACCTTCCACATATAAACTTCTGAAGAAAAATAAAATGTAGCTATGAAATAAACAACAAAAGATTGGGGTAAAGCTGTTTATTTACACAATTATCCTCTACTCAGCTGAGTGATTCTTAAAGAGTTATGGCAAATATACTATTCCAAGCTGATTTCAGCAAGAACACACTATGACTGGAGATGTGCTGCAGGTAATTTATACAGCAATTGCTAGTACAAATATATAAACCGTAGTGATATGGTTCAATTCTAACTGTTCAATAGAAATGCACAATTTAAAAAATACTGTAAGACTGATTTTATAGCCCTTCAGAAAAACTAATGCAACTAAACTTGACTAAAGAAAAATAATATTAGAGGTGTAAGAAATGGAGCAGAATGAGATCTCAGGAAATCATCATGCTGAATCCTTGCCCCCAAATAAGATTTTTATGTAAAATGCAGTCAACAAACATTCATCCCATGTTAAATTTTTATAAAAAGTAATGATTCTATCATAAAAAACTTATTCAAGTATTAAAAAGTCATAACCAATAGACCGTCTCTCTCTTTTTTTTTCCTCACAATCTCATTTTTCATCAGTTTATTTGTTCAGTGCTATAATGTATCAAAAACAACGTAGAAAAAGTAATCTGAATTATGAGAGAGTAATGATAAAATCGCTACAATATTTAAATTCCCCAGAGGACTATTATTATTATTATTATTATTATTATTATTATTATTATATTTTATTTCTCTCTCTTTCTCTCTTCTTTCTCTTTCTTTCTCTCTTTCCCTCTTTCTTTCTTTCTTTCTTTCCCTCTTTCTTTCTTTCTTTCTTTCTTTCTTTCTTTCTTTCTTTCTTTCTTTCTTTCTTTCTTTCTTTCTTTCTTTCTTTCTTTCTTTCTTTCTTTCTTTCTTTCTCTTTTTTATTTCTCTTTCTCTTTTTCTACCAGTGAACACTCTTTTATCAAGGATAGAATAGCAAATCACCCCCAGTCTTGCAGAGCCATTGGCATCATTTTGCTAACTCTTTAATTTAATTTTATGAATCTAAAGCCACAGGCTTGCCTAAACTTTAATAAAATGCCAGCTTCTGATATATGTGAGTTATTAGTATGCAAAGTTACAAACTGGAGAATTTTACAGGCTCTAGTTGTTGTTTTCATTATAAATCTATAAGCTACCAGTGCCTTCTGAACTGTATCCTTGTTCATCCATCTAAAATGCCAGTTTAGCTGCAGAGATGTCTTATCATTCTTTTTATTTACATTGTAATCAGGCTGTCAATGCATATTAAAAGTGGTCCCTCTACAAACACAGATATAAAACTAAGGAAAAATAATATTACTAATCCCTTTCATGTGTTCCACCATCCATTCCTTGCAAGAACACTGGATTGATTCTTGTATTATTTACACGTTTATGCTTGGCTACGATACAAAATGCTTGTTGGTCATGTTATTAGTAAAGTTACGATGCTACAAAGTACTGTCACTGGTTACACTTTTTAGTATACTTGGGTATGGGTTTTAGGCAAGAAAATAGTAATTACACCTTTTTAGTCTGCTTCCACTTTTTAGGTGCTATCGGTCTCTGTTTTCAGCTCTAGGCTGACTAAGAACATTACTCCTTCTAAGGGGATATAATGATATATTATTAATCTTTTCATAGTTGAACACGTCCTATTCTAGTTCTGCTGTCATTGAGTGAATATCATATTTATCATATCTATAGCTAGGACTCCCACATAAAACTTGTGGGGACAGAAGCAGGTAAAATATAAGCCCTTTTTTTTTTTTTTTTTCCCCCGTATATAATTGGTTATTTTCATTGTAGGCAATATGTCTTGAGTAAATACCCTGTAAACCTGAAGGTATACATGTGTAAAGAGTGATAGCCCACACTCTGTTTCTATTAGTATTTCCAAAGGTGTATCATTAACAGGGTATTAAATGTGTTAAAATTTATAGCCTACAGTATTCAAGTGCAAGTGGAAATCAATTACTGTTTCCTATTAAAGTACAAGTTATGGACTATTAAGCAATTCCTCAAATGGACTAAGGTTATTACAGAAAAAAAATTAATGGAAAACATTCTAACTCAACATGCTCATGACCTCTCACAGGGGAGGAAAAAAAAAAAAGCCTTAATTGTCAGTATTTCAGAATGATGTAGCATTGCTAATCAATATAGAGGTAAGAATGACCATCAGATTATATCAGACCTCTGTGTAATGAAAACTAATAAAGTTTATGGTGAAGTGACACATGTTCACACACTCGGAGATATGCTAAAATAAATGAATTTGTTTCACAATAGTATGTAATTAACTGGAAAATCCCAGACTACATAAGACTTTCATTTATAGCTCAGCTGCTTCTGTACAATGGACTTCATATAGGTCTTTAGCACTCTCTAATGATTGATACGGCTTTCAGAGACACAGCAGAATTTAGAAATGAAGATGGTCACTGAGCAGATTTTCAAACCACAAGACAGTTAATATGAAAGTTAATTTAAAATAACTTTTTAATTAAAATATTGAGACATGGTAGTAAATGTATTGCTAAAGTCCAAATATAATATATCTATTACACATATTCTATCCACTAATTAGGATTTTTTTTTTTTTTAGAAAAAGAAAATTAGGTTTGTTCATATAAAGCTATTGATGCTGTAATTATTATTTCAGTTTTAATCCAAGTCCCCCTAAAGGCAATTCAAAACCTTGAAAACCCCCCAATGCCTTTAACGGAATAGGATCAGGCTCTTTTTTCTATTTTTAAATTTACTTTTGCCTGTGAGAGAACATTGATAGCTACTAAGTGGTGGCAAAATGAACAACTAGTGCTCAAGTGCTCAATTATAATATTATAAAGCTTTAGCTACATTAAATGTTGCATAATACATCACAATATATAGATAATTGCAGAGAGATACAGAAAAGCAAAAATTTTCTTGCTAAAAGATGAGTTAACGTGTTCAAAGTCTGTATTAAATGTATTATTGTAAAAGAATTTAGTGCACTGACTAGGTAAATATACCTCTTATATGCCTTATTCCTTTTAACCATGTAAAGATGGGATTCAGAAAAACACATCATCTTTGAGTTCAAAAGATAACATAAAGGTTATGTAATTTTAGTGAATGTATGAGAAAAAATGAATTGGAATATAAAGGAAGGAAGGTTAAGAAAAGGGTGGGATATTCCTCTTTTTGCCTGCAAACTGCAAAATTCTAGTATTGGTAAGAAGCAACCTTGGAAAAACTTAAGTTATCAAAAATTTTGTGAGTTGTTTATTTGTATCTTTAAGTTCAATTCAGAGGAGAAATAACTGAGTGTCCAGAAAGCCTGTCTCCATCCTTCTATT
This sequence comes from Anser cygnoides, assembly GCF_040182565.1. Taxonomy (NCBI): domain Eukaryota; kingdom Metazoa; phylum Chordata; class Aves; order Anseriformes; family Anatidae; genus Anser; species Anser cygnoides. The sequence goes on from NC_089880.1 coordinate 14,312,113, forward strand.
GAAAAGTATAGGGTGGTTATATGGATTCTTGTTTCACTGACACTCATCTGTGCTGACTCCTGCATTTTCTTTCCATGATCTTCTATACCAAGTCACAGTAAAGGACTCTCAAATTGCAGATGTGCATTGCAAAGGCATTGTGAACTGAATTCCTGAATTATATTATATATTATATTATATATTTAGCATCGATATATAAAAATATATAATTGTAATAAGTATATAAGTATAGTCCCCTATTTTGAGAGTTCTCAGCATTCAAGAAAAAAAAAGATGATCGAAAAGTACATTTTCAAAACAGTTTAAAAAAGTTAGGTGTTAACTCCTTCAAACCAAATAAATGGTGCCTCAGCATGGGATCTTTCACACACAGACACCACATGCTTGCCTATATGGAACCCCTTCAACTGCACTAATCAAGTACTTAAAGGAAGTGTTTGGACACTCTCTCAGAAACATGGTTTGATATTTGTGTGGTCCTTTGTGGACCCAGTTGGATCTGATGACCCTTGTGGATCCCTTCCAGCTGAGGATATTCTATGATTAAAAAATATTTCCCCCATTTAAACACAAAGATTATGGGACAAGAAAATATACATTATAATGTTTCATAGTGTAGAATGACTATAAGCACACTCTTTGCTTGTTCTATAGGAAGGAAAAAAGTTCTTGTAGATTCAAAAAAAAAAAGAAGTGAAATTCACTTTTCAACAATAGGCAGTACACTGAAATAATTTGGAACAAAATAATTCAGTCAATCCTATTAAAAACATCATGTAAATGCCATATTTACCTTATTCTCCTGAGGTGTCTATAGGTCAAACTGCTCAATGGCAAGCAACACTTGTCAACAAGTGCAACACTGTCTTCCTCCCTCATCAATTTCCAATTGTGAGAAAAGAAATTAGACATTATGAAAGTCTCTTTCCACCTGCCTTTGCACAAAACTTAATCCTGCTAGCACTAATTACTCCTGTCACTAGATTGTGGCAGTCATTGATTGCTTTTATCGCCAAGAACAAATAATCCTACCTATAATAGTCTCAGGAAGAAACTTCTTTCTTTAGGGGTGATAATCCCTTTCTGGAAAGGTAAGGTTGATTAAATAAAATATTAAAAGAGAATGTGTATGAAGAGCCTTTACTCTTCTTCTTCTTCTTTTTTTTTTTTTTTTAAATGATGATTAAAATAATATTCCTTAAGATAACATGCAGATTCCATCCATTCTTAAGATTCCATCCAGATAACATGCCAAGCCCTCCTGCACAAACACATGAATATTTCATAGAATCACAGAATCAGAAAATAGCTTAGTTGGAAGGGACCAATCAGGTAATTCCAAACCAAGGGCAGGGACAGCTCCCACTAGATCAGGTTTCCTAAAGCCCCATCTAACCTGTCCTTCCAGGGATGGGGCACCCACAACTCCTCTGGGCAACCTGTTCCAGTGCCTCATGAAGAATCGCTTCCATATAGGTAATCTAAATCTACTGTTTTGGTTTAAAGCCATTAACCCTTGTCCTGTCACTACACTCCCTGACAGAGTCTCTCTCCAGCTTTCTTGTAGGCCCCCTTTAGGTACTCCTAGGCCACTGTAAGATCTCAAGATTCATTCTTCTCAAGAATTTTCATTCAAAGTTTTTCATTTGGAAATACAATATGTCAAGAAATTCTATAAATCATTGTGGAATCTCAATGCTTGGAGACGGTCAAAACTGAGCACGGCCCTAAGAAACCTGATCTAATGTCACAGTCAACCTTGCTTGGAGCGGGAGGTTGGACAAGTAGACCTTCTGAGGTCCCTATCAGACTAAATTAATCTGTGGTTTTGTGCTTTTGCATTTAAAGCATGTAATTGGTCAAGATACATGTATCTTCAGAGTTTTCTTCTTCCTTAAATATAAGCTGAATTTACCTAAAGCATTATATGGCAATGTATCAGCTTTTTTATTTATTCTCAGTCTGTTTATTATATTCCTCAAGGCCTAAGCGAAGCCCTGGAGAAGCAGGTGTATAGGAGAAACATGATACATCTCAAGCAGGGGCTGTTTAAAAGTCACTTCACATATGTACACACACATGGGGATGCCTGCTGTCTTCTTCAGAGTTCTTGAGTAAGACAAGGAGAGAAATAGTTGATTTCTTCCCACCACATTCATTTTTAATTTACACAGAGAATACCTTGTTATTTGACCTTTTTAATCTTTCTAGAACATTACTTGGATGTGTCTTGCCCAGAGAAAATGAAAAAAACTTAAATGTGCTAGGAAAGGAGTGTAGTTATCATTTCATATTATTTGCAGTCAAATGTTGTGACTGGATTGGCATTTTCTAGTTTAGTTGCTTTCATCTGTGTTGCTCACTCACATGCAGAACTGTGATTACATTTGTTCCACAAAGAAAACTATTGTTTTTATATCACAAATGCTACCTGTTTTTACAGCTTTTATATCTCCTGGTGATCATCTTCTTGCACAAGCACTTTATAGGTGAAGAGCTGCTTTCAGACTTTGATATTTATACCTCAGTAATACAATGTCACATATACAGGTCTGCTTGGAGGCTTCCAGGGATGGAAGACAGGACCCTGACAATACACTTAACTGCAAGCACCTTGTGAACACCTGCGTTTAAAACATAACTTCTCTGGTATGGTTGGGATATCAGTGGATGATATTGCATCTGTTTTCATGTTACCCAAAGAAGCAATTAGTCAGATTCAAGTGACAATCAAAGTTTTATTGAGAGTAGTAATTAAACTAGAGGGGTCAAATTTATAGAATACAGGGGAAGCACTCCCACAAACTGTGGAATAATTGCCAGAGGTGACTTAGAAATTAAACTTATATTCACATTTTAAAGAAAAGGTACAGTATTGAAGAAGCTTCCAGGATGGAGTGTAGCCGCACTACATAGAAGTTCCCTAGGTCTTCAACCTTAGAAGTTGACCATACTGGGGGAATTTGGTGTGCTGACTCTAAGAGGAACTGTACATAGTGTGGAACAGAGCAGAGACACCACGACCAGGCTCTGTGATGAGATGGGAACTTGATTGTTCTTGTGCACAGCAGAACCAATAAGCTGCACATTTGCTACCCTGAGCCAATGGCCTTTCATGTTTTTGACAAAATGCTATACTTTGGTGAACTTTGCCTATTATAATATCATTATAAAAGCACACCTCCATCCCAAAGGCTACCCTCCTCTAAGGTATAACCATGTCTCACTGAGCTTGTGCTTTAAATTTATCTAGTCTATACCTTTAAAAGTAAAATGAGAAAATTTCATACCAATCGCTGCAAAGGTAAGCATGGCTAGAGTCACTTAAGCTCCACATAAAAGAAAATGATATAAATTAGCTTAAGGAAGAGGGGATGTTAGGGAAGATACCATCATGTAAGGGAATATATACCTTCTGAATTCTGGGATCAGTCGATGGGCTGAGCCTCTCTTCCCCCCCATCTCTATAGAGTCACTTTATAACTTTTAATGCATTTATAGCCAGGAGGTGTTATAGAATCATAGAATCATAGAATATCCCGAGTTGGAAGGGACCCATAAAGATCATTGAGTCCAACTGCTGGCTCCATACAGGTCTACCCAAAAATTCAGACCATATGACTAAGAGCACAGTCCAAACACTTCTTAAACTCCGGCAGGCTTGGTGCCATGGCCATGTCCCTGGGGAGCCTGTTCCAGTGTGCAACGATCCTCTTGGTGAAGAACCTCTTCCTGATATCCATCCTGAACCTCCCCTGTCGCAGCTTGACACCATTCCCACAGGTCCTATTGTTGGTCACTAAAGAGAAGAAGAGATCAGAACCTGCCCCTCTGCTCCCCCTCGTGAGCAAGCTGTAGGCCGCGATGAGGTCTTCCCTCAGCGTCCTTTTCCAGGTTGAACAGGCCAAGTAACCTCAGCCGCTCCTCATATGTCTTCCCCTCTAGGCCCTTCACCATCTTTGTAGCCCTTCTCTGGACACTCTCCAATAGTTTCATGTCCTTTTTGTAGTGTGGCGCCCAGAACTCCACGCAGTACTTCAGGTGAGGCCGCACCAGCGCAGAGTAGAGCAGGACAATCACTTCCCTCAACTGACTAGCGATGCCGTGCCTGGTACACCCCAGGACATGGTTGTCCTCCCTGGCTGCCAGGGCACACTGCTGGCTCATATTCAGCTTGCTATCAACCACAACCCCCAGATCCCTCTGCAGGGCTGCTCTCCAGCGTCTTGTCGCCCAGTCTGTATGTATAGCCATGGTTGCCCCATCCCAGGTGCAGGACCCAGCACTTACTCTTGTTAAACTTCATGCAGTTGGTGATTGCCCAGCTCTCCAATCTGTCCAGATACTGTTATTGATACTTTTGGTATTTGTATGTACTTTGAAGGCAGGGAATTTATCACCGGCAATCCAAAGAACCTGTGTATCTGTTGCTTTAATAAATTGTACTACTCATTAATCTAGCCATGATAGTTCTCATTGAACGTGACCAAACTCTTTACGTGTGGCCATGATAGTTCATGGAACGTGACTAGACTGAGGGTGTATTATGTTATTTGTGCATCCATAATCACAGAATCACAGAATGGCCTAGGTTGGAAGGGACCTCTGAAGATCATCTAGTCCAACACCCCTGCCAAGCAGGATTACCTAGGTCACGTAGTGCAGGATGGCATCCAGGTGGGTTTTGAATATCTCCAGAGAAGGAGATTCCACAGCCTCTCTGGGCAACCTCTTCCAGTGCTCTGTCACCCTCACAGTAAAGAAGTGCCCTCTCATATTCAGCCAGAACTTCCTGTGCTTCAGTTTGTGCCCATTGCCTCTCATCCTGTCACTGGGCACAAATGAAAAGAGGCAAGCTCCATCCTCTTTACACCCTCCCCTCAGAGATTTATATACATTGATGAGGTCTCCCCTCAGTCTTCTCTTTTCCAGGGTAAACAGGCCCAGTTCTGTCAGCCTGTCCTCATACAACAGGTGCTCCAGTCCTCTAATCATCTTAGTAGCCCTCCTCTGAACTCGCTCCAGTAGTTCTATGTCCCTTTTGTACTGGGGAGCCCAGAACTGGACACAACACTCCAGGTGGGGCCTCACCAGGGCTGAGTAGAGGGGGAGGATCACCTCCCTTGACCTGCTGGCAACACTCTTTCAAATGCACCTCAGGATACTGTTGGCATTTTTGGTCACAAGGGCACACTGCTGACTCATGGTCAGCCTGCTGTCCACCAGGACTCCCAGGTCCCTCTCTGCAGAGCTGCACTCCAGCAGGTTAGCGCCCAGCCTGTACTGGTGCTTGGGGTTATTCCTTCCCAGGTGCAGGATCCTGCACTTGTCCTTGTTGAATGTTCATCTTGGCCCAACCCTCCAGCCTGTCAAGGTCCTTCTGAATGGCAGCACAGCCCCCTGGGGTATCAGCCACTCCTCTGAGCTTTGTGTCATCAGCAAACTTGCTGAGGGTGCACTCTGTTCCATCGTCCAGGTTGTTGATGAATAAGTTGAACAACACTGGACCCAGTACTGACCCCTTGGGGACAGCACTAGCTAAAGGCCTCCAACTAGACTCTGCACCACTAAGCACAACTCTCTGAGCTCTGTCATCCAGCCAATTGCCAATCCACCTCAACATCCACTCATGTAGACTGCAGTTTCTGAGATTGTTTATCCAGCTATTGTGGGAAACAGTCAAAAGCCTTGCTGAAGTCAAGGTAGACCACACCCACTGCTCTCCCCTCATCTACCCAACTAGTCATCACATCATAGAAGGCTATCAGATTGGTCAAACATGACTTCCCCGTGGTGAATCCTTTCTGACTATTCCTTCTTGTCCTCCCCATGCTCAGAGATGACCTCCAGGATGAGCTATTCCATCACCTTTCCAGGGATGGAGGTGAGGCTGGCTGGCCTGTAGTTGCCTGGCTCCTCCTTCTTGCCCTTTTTGAAGACTGGTGTGATATTGGCTTTCTTCCAGTCCTCAGTCACCTCTCCTGTTCTCCATAACCATTGTGATAGTTCAGTACATTGAATGCAACCGGACTTAAAACAACGACTTGGGCATCAATAACCTTTAAGCAACACTTACCTTCCTATATGTTGGTACCAGATGCATGACTGGCTAGGGGAAAAGTCTTTGCAAAGTTGGGCAGCATCTCACAATTTCAATGCAATTTGTACACTGTCACAAATCTGATAGTTCAGGACTGCTACTCTTTTTCAGAGACCATACTGCCAAGCTGAGTCCCATCTGGAAGCACCTAGGATTGAATACCCATTTCATATTCAACATACACCAGACCTTCAGCTGTCACAGAGGTGGTATAGTTTTAGAGAAGTCATGCCAGTTTCTATCACTTTATTTCTTAGTAGAAGTGGAAGATCTCAGGTGCAAGAATATTACTCTGCATAAGGTGGTAAAACAAAGAAGTTATCAAAGAATAGAAATTGTGTACTGATATAGAAGAACCAATTCATGCTACTCATATAATCTTATTTAATTTCTTATTATGTAAATAATTTAATGTATTAATATTTTAAGATTTCTATACATGATGTTTTAAGCTCTCCTACCAAATTATTCTGCTGTTGGAAAGTGTTGGAAATCAAGATTAGAACACAAAGTGGTGTTGATATGTAAAAACAAAGGTGTAAAACTAATAATGAAATAAGCTGCAGTTTGACAAGTGCCTGCATAAAGTGCTGCACTTGCATACAGTAGCAGATATTAAAAGGGGATGACTAAAAATTCTGCAAAGAAGGATTTGACATTTAAAGATTCTTGTAATTGTACATAAATCAATAGTACTTTTCTGTTGTAAACAGAAGATAATATGAAATATGTGGTAAGGAATGTCACATCTAAAATATGCAAAACAATCATTTCATGCTATTAAGCCCTGCTATGATTAGAATAGAATGCTCCCTCTGGGGCAGGCAGTGGATTTCAAGAGCAAGACAATTTCAATGAAATCTGATCCTTCTTTAAGCTGTCCTTTCTCTAAATTTCTTGAAATGCTGTTAAGTAGTGTCCTGTGATCTGTTATAACCTTCTAACTAGGTACCATCAGCATGTCATCCCTATATCCCATCCTTGCTATTCCTTCTAGTACTTCTACACTTAAATTCTCATTCATCCTGCATTCTTAGCTTTCCACTAAGAATCTCTGCTGAGGAAGATTTTGTCTGTGCAGACTTATGCAGAACTATTTTGTATTAGTGTGGTATATCTTTAGCACGTCAACAACAACTTGTTTTACAGTGCAAAGAAGCAGAGAGGCAAATCATGAACAAATAAAGATGGAACAGGTAACTTTTAATAGGCTGCAAAAAAGATGCCTTTAAACAATGGAGTGAGGACATTTGCATGTCCATCCTGCTTTAAGATTCCTATCCTAAGGTCAGAAGCTTCCAATTTTTAAGGGGGAATAATTTCAATTTCATCAGAAATTTTCTTTGTAATTCTGAATTTCTACCTTGGTTTAAATCTCTTGAATTAAATACCTTTCCTGGAGTCTTGTAACAATCAGTAGAAGTCATACATGGGAATGCAAAACTCTGTCTCCCTCTTATAGGAAAAAAGGCAATGCTTCATTTTTGATGAAACATAAAACTGAACATGATCTGATCTGAAACAAATTTGATTTGTGCTTGCTGAAGATCTTAATCATAGAATCACATATTCATTGAGGTTGGAAAAGACCTCTAAACCATGTCCCTGAGGATTGCATCTACATGTCTTTTCAATATCTCTGGGCATGGTGACACAGCTGCTTCCATGGGCAGCCTGTTCTGCTACGTTACAACCCTTTCAAGGAAGATTTTTCTCCTAATATCCAATCTAAACCTCCCCTGGTGCAACTTGAGGTCATTTCTTCTTGTCCTATCTCTTCTTGCTTGGGAGAAGAGACTGAAACCTACACTGCTACAGTCTCTTTCAGGGTAGCTGTAGAGAGCAATAAGGTATTCCCTCAGCCTCCTTTTCTCCAGGCTAAATAACCCTACATCCCTCAGCTGGTCCTCATAAGACTTGTTCTCTAGACCCTTCAGCAGCTTCAATGCCCTTCTTTGGAGAAACTCCAGAATCTTGATGTCCTTCTTGTGGTGAGGGGCCCAAAACTGAACACAGTACTCAACATGCAGCCTCTGCAGAGCTGAATACAGAGGGACAATCACTTCCCTAGTCCTGCTGGCCACATTATTCCTGATTCAAGCCAGGATGCTGTTGGCTTTCTTGGTCATCTGAACACACCACTGGCTCATATTCAGCCAGCTATTGACCAGTATATGCAGGTCCCTTTCCGATGGGCAGCTGCTTTCCAGCCACTCTTCCTCCAGCCTATAGCGTTGCATGGTTTGTTGCGACCCAGGTGCAGGACCTAGCACTTGGCCTTGTTGAACCTCACACAGTTGGCCTCTGCCCATTGGTCCAGCCTATCCAGACCCCACTGTGGAGCCCTCCTACCCCTGAGCAGATCGATATTCATGCCTAACTTCTGCAAAGTTCTGTGTCTTCTCAAACTAACTGAGAGTGCACTCAATTTCCTCATCCAGATCATTGATAAAGATATTGCAGAGAACTGGCCCCAGTACTGATCCCTGGGGGACACCACTTATGATCCGCCTCCAGCTGGATTTAACTCAATTCACCACGATTCTTTGGGCCCTGCTACCCAGCCATGTTTTTACCCAGCAATGCTTATACCCATCCAAACCACGAGCAGTCAGTTTCTCCAGAAGAATGCTGTTTGAAATGTTGTCAAAAGCTTTACTAAAGTCTAGGTAGACCACACCCACAGCCTTTCCCACATCCACTAAGCATGTCACCTTGTCATAGGAAGAGGTCAGGTTCGTCAGGTGGGACCTGCCTTTGATAAACCTGCGCTGACTGGGCCTGATCGCTTTGTTGTCCTGTATGTGCTGTGAGATAGCACTCCACATGATCTGCTCCATAACCTTCTGTGGCACTGAGGTCAGACTGACAACAGGCCTGTAGTACCCGGGGTTCTCCTTCTGGCCCTTCTTGTAGATGGGCATCACATTTGCTAACCACCAGTTGACTGGGACCTCCCCCAGTAGCCAAGAATGCTGATAAATGATGGAAAGTGTCTTGATGAGCATGTCTGCTAGATCCCTCAGTACCCTTGGGTGGATCCCATCTGGCCCCGTAGACCTGTATATGTCTAAGTGTTTTAGTAGTTTGCTAACCATTTCCTCATGAATTGTGAGAGCTTCGTTCCTGCTCCTGTCCCTATCTACCAGCTCAGCGGGCCAGATACCCGGAGAATAACTGGTCTTGCTGCTAAAGACTGAGGCCAAGAAGGCACCAGCCTTTTCCTTATCTCTTGTTACTGTGTTTCCCCCAGCCAGCAATCCCATTACCTTTTGGGTTACAGAAGCCCTAATTCCTTCATGACAATTCCTGGGCACTTCTGTGATTTCTAACCCATCAGTATCCCTTGTGCCTTTGCTGTCACGTGGCTCTCCATCCCCTACCTCCTCTGGGACAACAGACTGAAGGACCTTGCTAGCATACCATCTCACAACCCCTGGCATACTGCTCCCAGGCAAGCCTGGTTTTATCCCTTTTCTCCTTCAAATCTAGTTTAAAGCTCTTTCAATGAGTCCGTTCAACTCCTGTTAAAAAACAATTTCCCCCGTTTGACACAAGCATACCTCATTTGTTGCCAGCAAGCTTGGTGTCTTGTCAAATGACCCATGACGAAAGCAAACAAACAAACATCAAACCAAAATCCTGCCTGTGACAAAAGTGCTTGGAGCCAGGTATTGATCTGCTGGCACTTCCTGTTTCTCCCATCATAATTCCCTGCAACTAGAGGGGTAGAAGAAAACACTACTTGTGCTCCTAATCCCTTAACCAGTTGTCCCAAGACCCTGAAGTCTCTCTTGATTGCCCTTGGACTTGTTGAAACTTCCTTGCTGCCTACATGAAAAATCGATTTGGGGGGTTTCATCAGAGAAGGAATCTTTCTCTTTGCATCTCTAACCCAGGCCCCTGGGAAGCAGCAGACCTCCCTATGAAGTGGGTCTGGTCAGCATACTGGGTCTTCTGTTCCCTTCAGAAGGGAGTCTACTCTGACAATGACACAACCTTTTGTCTTTGTGCAAAGTTTTGATGCAGGGTATAGGCTGACTTAACCTCAGTGACACCTCCAAACTAGATGAACCGAACTCCTCAATATCGTTTGGTTCCACTTGCAGAGCCTCATACCTATTGCACACAGGCACTTGGGGAGGTGGGGTATTCACTGAGGAGATGCACCAGCCACGCCGGGCAGGGACTTGTTGCCACTGCCCCATGTCCATTAGGTCACTGTGTGCAGCCATGTGGGGAGAGGATAGGGAATCCTCCATACAGTGTGTCTCTTCTGCCTGCTGGGCCTGTCCCATGGAAGGTAAGGAGCAACTTCTGTGGTCTGTCTCTACCTCTGACTGCCTGATACTCTTCAACATACTCACCTTCTCCCTGAGCTCTGTCACTAGGCAGAGGAGTGCCTCCACCTGGGTGCACCTCCCATGGTTGTGTGCACTCCTGAACACTGCTGTGCTCACTCCTGTGCTGGTGCAGGAGCAGGGCTCACCCTGCAGCCTGACACCTGGCTGGCAGTGTGTTCCCCTGGAGCTCTGTCTGGGAAGCTGCATCAGTTGTGGTGCGTGTTGAGCTCCAAGAGGCCATGGCCTTCTGCCGGGTGGATACCATTGCTTCCTGATCGAGCCATCCAAGCTTCAGTGCCCTCTCTGCACACCTTCCCATGTGAACTGATCACAATAAATTAAATATTTGTTTAAAAAAATTATCATTTCCTATACCCTGTCTAACACTCCAATTGCAGAAATACAGTTTCAGTTCTTGGTGACAGTAGTCTCTAACCCATGCAGTTTTCTCACAGCTACCTCAGTGCAACTGAAAGATAAATCTAGTCTTAACCCTTAAGAAATGTTATTGTGGCATAAACCAGTTGGCACATAGTGCCTTGAAACTGGCTCTGTTTCAGCAAGAAGTGATTTATAAGTTGCTTTTTGAAAATTTTAAAGCAGTTTTGAATCCTCTAGTATAAAATTCACAATGCAGTTCCAGCCTTATTACTCTTGGTTCCAGCATAATTTAACTAACAGAAAGCTTCTTTTCTACTATATGCCAAAATGCAAAATTATTGTATAGTGAATATTAGATTATTACAAATACAAAGACGTAAATGAAAATTATCCAAAGTTATAAAATAATCAAATGCAATTTTGTAATAAGTACACAGTATTACTCTAAAATGACAGTGAATTTGACAGTTTTGTTTGTTTGTTTGTTTGTTTGTTTCAGTGGACCTGGAAATAGAGGAGATGTTCAGAACGTTCTCTCAGAACAAAATCTGGAGCCTAGATTTCTTATTTTAAGAACTGCACGGGACAGAACATCTGCTTGAGATATGATGTTATTATTCCTTCATTTGAAAATGCATTTTTGGTGATTCTGATTCTAGTAACTAATCAAAGAAAAGTTAAAATTCTTTATGTTACTTTACATAAAGAAGACAAACATAGTTCGCATGGGAACAAACATACCTAAGAAAATACACTAAGGGAAAGACTCAACGATGCACGCGCACATAGATTTTTTTAAGATCTCAGTTTCTGTTCTGTCTGCCAAAACAGCATGAAGATAGACAAGTTATGTTTAAAGTCAGATTCCAGATTTAGGCTCAAGGTTTTTGGCATTTGGAATAAGGAAAACAGTTTTCACTCAGGATACAGATGCTGTTGCTATTTGTATTATCAGGTTGTGCTGTGATAGAAAGCACATTTATTTCCTACTACATACTATGTGTGCAAATTATAATTTGTGCAATTAGAAATTAAAAAAGGAAAGGTTATAAAAAATGCTAGACTTCAATGTCACCAGTGTTAAATAACATTAAAGCAAAAGTTAAAGATGCAGCCACTGAACGTTAAAAAACAAAAAACAACAAAAAAAAACACACACACAACAACAACAAAAACAATAACTCCTTTAAGAAAAAAGCCTCCCTGTAGCCAATATTAACATAAATTTCTTGGCTGGAGAAAGAAAGATCCAGTATTGCATGTGTTTATAAAATAATTCCATCTTTTTAAGACATCTGCCAGAGTAAGTTGCCTTCTACCTAGTCCTGCTTGGCTGGATTTTTTGTTATTATTTTTTTTCCACTGTGTGCCAAAGTGAAAAATACTATTCATTGTTTTAAAGTAGTTGGTCAGAAATTTTAAAACAGAGACTGACTTATTAGGCTAGAAGCCCTTTGGGTGGAGAACTTCTCTTTCTGAGCTTTGTTGTGTAAAGAACTCAGATGGAACATCCTGTGTTGTACCACTGATTTTCCATATGGAAGCATGCTGAATGTCTCTCACTAAGCTTATTACTCAAGCCAAACGAAGCCAAGAGGATGGCCGTGTTACTATTTACAACAAACTTATTAGCCCACCTAAAAAAGCGTAATACTATGTAAATCATAATTAAAAATATATATATATTAAAAAGTATATCTCATTTGGAAGGGATTCTCTGTTAGAACTTTAGTAAATTTTGATAAACAAACCACAAAAAAATTGCTTAGTATTTCTGCAAAGTTATTTTTCTTTTTATGTTTTAACAAAACAATTTATATTTCATATCTGAATTGTTTTTTCAGTTTCTCATAAGAAAAAACATAACAATTCTTCTTTTCTTTATTAATTTTAGCTCTCTTTTGTAGTTGACTACATTAAAAAAAATGGCAAAATATAAAAGTTATTATATACATATTCAGTTACATTGTACATATTCATTCTAAAATTAATACTGTCATTGTTATCAGAAACAGTTCACATATACCCATAGCTTATTATTCTTTAAATGAAGCAACTCACACCACCAAAGTACTTTTTCATGCTGCTGTTATGGAAACAATCAATCCTTGTGTTCTACACCAAAAAGATAACATATTGAATTTACCAAACTGTTCCTTATCAACAGTGAACAAAACATTCTGACAATTCAAGAGCAAATTGTTCTAACTAGTCAATAATTTCCTTGATCTGTATTTATTCTGAATTGAGTTGTGTAGAAAGGCCAGAGTAAAAAGGCAAAACAAAATGGAAAAATGTATTTAATTTCATACTGAAGTGAAAAGAATCAAAATTTGACTTTATATCCTTTCTATGGAGAAAAGTACACTTGTTCCTGACAACTGTTTTCATTTTTTGTTCTAGGATCAAAAATTCTCATCCATTTAAGCCAAAGTCTGGAGGCCTAGCCAAAAGGCAGTCAGGATCAAGGACTGCTTCCCTGCAATGCTTTAAAAAAAAGAATGGCTAATCATTCATAAACGAAAATCAGAACATCTGCAGCACATCTCTAGCTGTTATGTAATGGTGTATGGGTTTCATGCAGGCTACACCAAAAGACAGTCTTGGGGAAAAAAAAAAAAAAAAAAGCCATCTTAAATATTTGTTCTAATCTGAAAACAATGAGATGAAAAGACAAAACATTGTCAAGTGTATAAACACCACACAGGATTAGATCATATGTATTTGTCATTAGCCCAAGAAATTAATTCTTCCTAGGTGTTCATTGTGTTATTGCATATTATGGGCTAAAGAGAAATAACAAAGCAGGAGCAAAGAGGTAGGCACATGGGCAAGCGTTGGAGAGGTAGAGAGAGAACAATAGCATATGCATAGGAAGAGAAAAACTGCCTAGATCCTACTTGTGTCATGTAAGATTTCTGAGAACCACCTTAGAGAAAAGTATTTCTCCAACCCAAGGCACTCCTCAGTTTCTTTTCGTTAATTTCCAAGAATAGCATCATTTGAAGCTCAACATAATGATAATAATAATAAATACTTTATTTACATCATAAAACCTCTTTATATTATATTTTCATGAAGATTACTAACTCAACAAGGTTTTAAATTACCCTTAAAATTGCCTTCCTAATTTATTCTTTTCATCTTTGTATTCTTACGTTGGAGAGAATCTCTGCATCTCTTTCAATGAGTCTGAAAAAAAGTCTTTTTAAAAATATAATAAAATTTTATTTGGGGGAGTGGATTTTCATTTCATCTTAACTAGCTATCAAAATCTGCATACATATTCCCTTTTTTTTTTTTCTGCAGGAAATGGGTTATTTTTGCTAAAAATTTTTGGTGGCATTTTTCTCTGAGAAGGAGGGAGTTTCATTTTCTATTTGTTAATGGTTAGAACAGACTGAATCATCGAAATGGGCACCAGCAGTTAAATACAAAATATTAATTCAATATAGTAATAAATGAAATAACTTCATTCTTCGTGGCCCTAATTAGAAATAAACCTCAGCAATTTTCTTATGCCACAGTTTTAAGTAGTTCTTACACTTCAATAAAGTGATTCATCAGAAGAAATGTCTATTTTCCTAAAAACAACTGAAGCAATTAACTGGTCTCTCTTTACCCACTTCTGAAGCAAAAAGAAAGATACATTCAACACAGAATATATAACCTCTTTTATTTATTCATTTTAAATTACCATAGAAGATGCTTCTGCTCCTGGTAATCACAGGTTCCATGGGAAAACAAGGAAATGGAAGATAAATCTGCTGACTTCATGGTAAAGGGAGTACAGATTAATTCTCTATCTCCTTTACTGTTCCTGTGACTCTATAGGTAAATTACAGCAGTTACATGCTATAACAATTTAGAGCAGATAGACCCGTTTCCAGAAGCCATTCTACATGCATCCTTTCTGAAGTACGGTACTCCAGATGGCTCCTTCTGAACAGCCCTAAAATGTCTCTCCTTGCCCTCAAACCCATCTTCTCATGCTTCCTGTTCTGAAAAACAGGGGCTAAAGACAGTTGGTATAAAATCAATAGTGGTGGTTTTAGAGATTAATCCAAGATGTCAATGAGTTATATCTCCTAGTGTTGATCCAAGGACCCAAATTCTGAAAACAAATCAATTTAGGCTTTCTTCCAGATTTTATTTTCATTGTTTTCTGTTCACACTGAACACCTAAGCCAAGTAACAAAAGCACTAAAGCAGATTGAGACCAGAAATAGTGTCGACATAGAGAACAGTGACCATTTTTACCAGCCAGACATAAGTTTGTGTTTGTCATAAGATACTTAAACTTTGAAAGCTTCCCACACTGGTATTTATAGAGGATTATGTCCTTTGTATAATAATAGTCTTTGAGTAGCTGCAGGTAAATGTGGGTCAGGTGGAGGTTGCAGTTTTGGCAGACCAGAGCGGAACATGATCCAGGTTTGTCAAACATTAATGTCAGTTGCCTTTCACTCATCTTTAAAGTACAAATGATAAAAGGTCAAGTGGACTGTCCTCTGCACTGAAAACTGAAAACTGAACAATTATGAAGAGTAGAACTTCATCCAGGCAAGAGAAAGTCAGCCTGAAGGAAACATTTTACAATAAGACTTCCAGAAGTAAATTTTATTATTATTATAATTATTATTATTATTATTATTATTATGAAATGCTTAACAATGAGTTAAAAGTCAACAACTTACTTTGGCAAAATCAATATAAATTGAACAGTGTGTGGATTTAGGTTTAGTTTGCTTGTTCTCCCCTCAGTGAAGATGCATAGAACATAATCCAGAGGGCATCTGTGCAGGCTACTGCTTATGCAGAAATCTCTGCAAGCTTCCAGAGGACATTGGGCAAAAGTGTTTGGGGACACTGTAGCTTGTGTCTTCATACAGTAGAATCATGTGTTTCCAATAATTCAGTTATTCATTTTTTCACTAACACTTTCTTCAGTTAATAAACAGCAGGAGCTATCATGGCCAGAAGCTCTGTCACTCCTGTTGAAGCAACATAGCCAAAGGCACTGAACTATCTTGTATCTAGGACAGGCATTGTATGACAAGAGTTCAGGAACACATGTTATAAGGGTATTAGTAGGGTGAAATTAATGTTTGTCCCATAGTTACAGTTCTAGTAGAGCTGGATATCAGGGCTGTGCTTGTGTCCACAACTAATACATTTAGTCATTCATTTCCTATCCAGTTATCCAGGTTGAAACTGGATGTTTTGATGGTATGGCAGGACAGGACTGCTTTTATTGGTGCAGTAGTTTGAAGGACATAAACTTAAAAGTACAACACACCTTAAATAATTAATTAAGTTGAGGTATACATCCTAACAGAAAGACTGGAGATGGCCCATGCAAGTGTCCTATCAAGCTCCCTTCCTACATCTGGAGAAAGGAAAATGGCTTTTCAAGCACTCAGTGTTTCCTGAACAAGCCAACCCTTCCCCTTCCTGCTGTCATCCGGAGAGGGACACAGATCTGCAACAGGCAGTGCTGGAGAATGAGTGGTAGTGGGTGTTTGCAAACAGCTGCCACTACAGAGGGATGACAAAACCTCTTTTACAAGGTTTGACCCTGGCTGGCCTTCTTCAGTCTGTCTACAAACATTATTTCATCTTCATGTTCACTGCTTGTGCTTTGAAAAATTTATTTACAATTAGAAATAACTTTTCTTTAAACAAAATGTGGATTTTGGAATATTTTATCCCAACAGGCAATATCTCAGTAGTAAATTCTGCAAACTCATTACAGGGAATTAGGAATCTGCTTGCCATCAGCACTTCATAAAAAAAGAAATTAAATCAGTGACAGAAATTATGGTCATATTATAAAAACAGAAGTGCAGAGAAGTAAATAATCCCTCATTGAACTTCCTTGAGTGATACCAAGTATAATTGTTGCACACACCAACCATACATGGTATGGAAATTACAGAATGACACGAGAAAAAAACTGCTCTGCTCATGTAGCTCAACTCAAATCAGAATCAGTGTTTTTTTGTTTGCTTGTTTGTTTGTTTGTTTTTTAATAGCACATAATTAAATGACAATCACACAGATATACCTTCTGGATCAAATCAGCAAAGCAACATATAAACCACATTACTAGACATTCATTAGATCTTAATAAATACCTACAAATTTCTAAACACCCCTTCATAATTAGTCCCTACAAATTTTAAATATGCATGTACACAAACATACACAAACATGTGCACACACATCTCCCACAGCTGAGTCTCTTACAAACCCATGCTCCTTCTCCTAACACTGTGGGATCCCAATCTTGCACACCCTCCATGGGAGATGCAGGTGCTTCAGCTTCATGTGTACCACTGCCACTCCCCATACACGCTGACAGAAATAATGGTGACAAAGTCCCGTAGGAGTCATAGCTTCCCACCTGATAAAGGGTGTCTACTTGCTGCCCCTGTGCTGTCACCCCATAAACTGAGTGCTGGTGGCTCATGGCGTCTGGTGGTGGTGGGGTTGTTCTTGAGAAATAAATATAGACCATATTGCTGTCAAGGTGACTTCTGGTGGTGTTACACCCAAGTTTACTCTGTTATCCCCCAAGTATCTTAATGCATATGACTTTTCAAGCTGAATCTTTTCTTCTAAAGTTTCTCGCTCATCCTCTGGATACCATTTAATTTGGTTCATCATCATTTTAAGTAATCTTTTGCTAATGTTAATTTGCTGTTGACCATCACTATTGTTTAGGCAAGCATCCTTTCAGAGGAGAAAGTCTGGGGTATTCTGGTCACACACACTGTTGGAGTTCTAGTTCCTAATGTATTATCCAGGCTGTTTTACCAAGAGGAGGCCATGCAGATTGTCCTACAATGTAAGATGGAGAGACATACAGAGACAGTAAAGATTTTATTAATGACTTTTTCAACTTTTACACAAAGTGTTAACAGGAGTTTTTCAAAATGTTATTCATCTGGATGAACAGAGTTTAGTGTTCTGTTTTAGAGCTCTATCAAATTTTCTTTATCCATGCAGTGCATCTGGCTAATTCTGACACCTTCTTACATCCTAAAAGTCAAACATGATGTTCCAAGTGGTTTGTACAACATTGACACAGACAAATTTTTTCTGCTTTTCACCATGATATGACTTTAACATATGCAACACAAAAAACATTTGGAATTTTTTCTCTCATCTGGCATTCTGCCTTACTGAAACAGATTTAATTTGTCTTTTATGAGTTCTACTTTTCTTTTATGTCTCCCACATCAACACTGAATCTCTGAGGTACTGAAGTAACTCTTCTTTACGTGTATTAGTTTGACATTTTCAAAGATCACTCTTACTGTATTCCTATCCTGGGTTCCCAGTATTGCTGGGTCCCTTTTCATTTCTTTTCATTGCCATTACTTTTGCCTTACACATGACTAAGTGACCAAGGACCACAGTTTTCACTTAATAGATGGTGTAACTGTTACAGGTGCAGGTAAAAAAAGGAAAAGGAAAAAAGGTCTTTACTGAGCTAAGAACTTCCTTCTCAAAATCCTTAATCCTTTCTGAACTTAATCTCACCAGTAACAATATTGTTGCATCTGAAAAGCAGGTAACTCATTTGTGCTAAGATGTAGTCCTTTATCAATAACTTGGCTTTTCATATAATATACAATTCATATACACAAAGTTCTCAAATGTTCAGAAAAACAAAGTCTACTTTTCATTATAAAATCAGTTCATTTTCTAGTAAAAAAAGAAGACATTAAAGGTAGACACTCTTATACCTTAACAGAACCCTTAAAATCAATCCTGTATTTTGACTGAAGTAAAGTTTCAGGATACTGAAAAGCCTGTTTTTCAGTAAGGAAATTTTCACTGTGGAAAAGGGAGTACAGATATTATACATACGCATTCAGAAAACAACACTAAGTATTCTACCTTTTGAACATGAGGTGACACTAAGAGAAAAGGAACTTTCCTAACTGGGTTATTGCTGCAGAGTAGGTAGGCAAATATTTTATCTGCCAGTAAGACTAGGATTATGTGTCTGTGTTCTTAGAAGTAGTTCCAGAAAGATCGTGGCTAATATCGCAGCAGGTGGAGGAATTACAATGAATGAAACAGAATGAGCAGAAATACAGAAGTTGAGCACCTGTGCTTAGATACTTAATACTGTTATTCTATCGCTGCAAGATTAATTCCACGGTCATCTCAAAGAAATGATTTTAGCTGGCTGTATTTTCCCCTATACTTGTCTGATAAGTGATTTTCCTTCATAGAGATATATTTCAACTTTATCATTGTAAATTTAATATAACAGTTTAGTACACGTTCACGTTTATCAACATCAGTAATAGTTGCTCAAGAGAAAAAAAAAGAGTAATTTTCCTCTGTCTTTGGCGAATTCTGTAGTAGAATCTAAGTTTTATAAAATTACTGTGTATCTATACAGTTGATTTTTCTTTTTCCATGTACTTAGCATTCCCTCCTGTTCTCCTTCACCAAAGACTAGAAAGAACCTGTGCTGAGTTATTTCTGCTTCTCAGTCTGCCTCATCCATTGCTATATAAAATAATGTCTCTGGAAGATAGTATGGTGACAGCACGGCAAATATTTCAATTTCTGTTAATATGCAGATTGCAAAACCCTTGTAAGCAAACTGAATGTTAACAAAAGCAAAGGAAAATCCACAAGTGTCTGGTTATAGTCCCAATAAAGATAAATCCAACCAGCAGACTATATCAGACTTCAGTATGTGTTGAAGATTGAGTTTACTGTTTTGACAGAGACACATGTTAGTGCTTGAACATGAGTCCCTTTTACGCAAGGGTGACTGAGGGAGTGGGATTCTTGTGAATAGCAGCAGATGGCACTTCTAACTATTTTTAAATAGTCATATTAACAGATGTGATTGCACTAAACTAGGTGGACTTTGCCTTTATTTATTTGTGTGTGTGTGCGATGTGTAGTTTTGGTGAGATTTGTTATGAGTTATTCTTATAGTTTTTTGTTATCTGAGTTAGACAATGAGAAGCAGAAATTATGATAATGGGTTGTATTTGTAGCTATAAGGTGGTCCTCTTGCTCATTTCTGAGGAGCTACAAAGGAAGAACAAGCAATTCTAGACTTCTTTAAGGAATTTCTTAAGCACTGTAGTGTGTCAACAATACTGGAATGTGGCACACTCACTAAATAATCACACATGTATTCTGGAGTCATATTTCATAGAATTATAGAGTGGTTTGGTGTGGACGTGACCTCTAAAGGTCATGTAGTACAACCTCCCCTACAATGGGCAGGGATATCTCTCAGTAGATCAGGCTGCCCAAAGCCCCATTGAACCTGACCCTGAACACTTTCAGGGATGGGGCATCCACAACTTCTCTGGGCAACAAGATCCAGCATCTAACCACCCTCATAGTGAAGAATTTCTTCATTATATCTAATCTAAATGTACCTTCTTTCTGTTTAAAATCATTACCCTTGGAGCTGGCACTACACACCTTTGTAAAAAGTCTCTCTGCCTTTCCTATAAGCCCCCTTTAAGTACTGAAAGGCTGCGGTAAGGTCTTCTTGGAGCCTTCCCTTCTCCAGGCTAAACAACCCCAACTCTCTCAACGTTTTTTTTCATAGGAGAGTTGGTCCAGATCTCTGATCATTTCTGTGGCCCTCTTCTCTGGCTCTAACAGGTCCACATCTTTCTTGTACTTGGGGCCCCAGAACTGGATGCAGTACTCCAAGTGTCTAACGAGAGCAGAGTAGAAGGGGAGAATTAATTCTCTTGACCTGCTGGCCATGCTGCTTTTGATGCAGCCTAGGATTTGATTGGCTTTCTGGGCTGCAAGTGCACATTGCTGGCTTGTGTCAAGACTTTCATCCACCAGTACCTTCAAATCATTCTCTAAACAGCTGCTCTCAATCCATTCATCACCTAGTTTATACTGATGGGACTGACCCAGCCCAGGTGCAGGACCTTGCACTTGGAGCTGCTGAGCTTCGGAAGGTTTATGTGGCCCACTTCTCAAGCCTGGCTATGTCCCTTTGGAGGGCCTCTCTTTCTTCTCTTGTGTCAACTGCAGCACTCAGCTTGGTGTCACCTGCAAAAATGCTGATGGTGCACACAGTCTATGTTAAATAAAGATATTTGAAATTACTGGTCTCGATACAGGCACCTGAGGAACATCCCTCATCATTGGTCTCCACCTAGACATGAAGCTGTTGTCTGCAACTGTCTGGATGCAACCATCCAGCCAATTCCTTATGCACCAAATACTCCACCCTTCAAATCCATCTCTCTCAGGCTTAGAGACAAGGATGTTATGTGGGACCATATCAAAGGCCTTCCAGAAATCCAGGTAGATGACATCAGTAGCTTTTCCCTTCTCCACTGATGTAGTCAGTTCATCACAGAAGGCCACTAGGTTGGTCAGGAATGATTTGTATTCTTGTAGTTACCTGGGTCTTCCCGAGGAACTTCTCAGGGTCTTCCCAGGGAAGACTGTAGACCCAGTCTTACAGTTCCTTGTGTCTTTCTTTCTACTCCTTTTTAAAATGGGACTCATGTTTCCCTTTTTCCAGTTATGGGGGACTTCACCTGATTGCCATGACTTTTCAAATATGATGGAGAGTGTTTTGGCAATTATATCAGCCAGTTCCCTCAGGACCCTAGAATACATCTCATGGGGCCCCACAGATTTATGTATGTTCAGGTTCATCAGATGGTCTCGAACCCAACCTTTGCATGCAGTGGGAGGATCTTCACTCCCCCCATCCCTGCCTGGAGGTTTAGGGACTTGACAGACTTGAGAGGTGTAGAAAGAGTGACTGCCAGTGAAAACTGAGGCATAAATATTGTTGACTACCTCAGCCTTCTCCATGGCTGTTGCCACCGGTTGTCATCTTGTTTATCAGAAGGGGTACGCTCTCGTTAGCCTTCTTTGTCTGACTAATGCACTTGAATCCCTTCTTATTGTTCTTTGCATCTCTTGCCAAGTTCAGCTCCAATTTGAATTTCTTATTTTGCTCCCTCCCTGACATTCCAAGTTTATAATTTCTTGATGTCTTCACCGATAAATATTGTGTCATAATGTACTAATCCAACATTTGTGTCCATCTCAGGCTGAACTGTGATGACAAATGTTTCCAAAAAAGAGTGCTGTAGAGAAGAACTTAGGAAGATGGTCCACAGCTCTTGAAAATGTTAATGCAAAATTGTTCAAGACCTTAGCTGGGAAGAAGGCCATAAAAGACTAAAATAAGCAATAAATAAATAAATTTGAATTTACATTTCTGAAAAAATAAAATAGTACAATCAAGACAAATTTTAATTTCTGATTAAATAAAGCATTTTCCATCCAAAAGTCAGCTCACATTATTGTTATTGCTATTGTTCAGTCACCTGCAAAGTACTTTTTCCAAGTCTATAGCTAAACTGTCTTAAGATTAGTCTAGGGAATGTGCTAAGGCTTTAAGAGTTAGTCTCAATTGCACTGTCCATGTCATTAACAAAGATGTTAAACAGCACTGGTCTCAATGACCCCTGAGGAACACCACTTTTTACTGATCTCCACTTGGACATTGACCATAACTCTTTGAGTGAGTTGTGTACCTGTCTTCCTGGTACAAAAAAGACAGGGATCTCCTGGGAAGAGTCCAGCAGAGGGCCACAAAGATGATACGGGGCCTGGAGCAACTCCCCTATGAGGAAAGGCTGAGAGACCTGGGTTAGTTCAGCCTTGAGAAAAGAAGGCTGAGAGGGGATCTTATTAATGTTTATAAATACCTTAAGTGTGGGAGACAGAGGGATTAGGCCAACCTCTTTTCAGTGGTTTGTGGGGTCAGGACAAGGGGCAATGGCCACAAAATGGATCACTGGTAGTTCCCCACCAACATGCAAGAGAACTTCTTCACAATGAGGGTGACGGAGCACTGGAACAGGCTGCCCAGGGAAGTTGTGGAGTCTCCTTCTCTGGAGATATTCAAGGCCCGTCTGGACGCCTACCTGGACAACCTGCTCTAAGGAGCCTGCTTTGGCAGGGGTGTTGGACCCGATGATCTCTCGAGGTCCCTTCCAACCCCCTTCAGTTCTGTGATTCTGTGATTCTGTGAGTGTGGCCATCCAAACAACTCCTTACCCACTGAGAGATCTCTCCACCAAATCCATGCCGCTCTAATTTAGAGACAAGGATATCACAGGTAGAACATCAAACACAAGACCACAGTGACAAGACCACTTGTGCCTGGCCACAGGGGGCCCAGCCTGGCACCCAGGCAACCCAGGTCTTTGCCCAGGCTGGAGGACACAGCTGCTGCTTTTCCTTTTGCAGGGTCAACCTGCTGAGCATATATCCCAGAGACACACAGACGTATGTAGTCACAGCCGAGGAGATCGGCTCTGGGGCAGATTCGTGCTGCAGCAGAGTGGGGGATCTTGGCAGGCACTTTTCTGCATCAAGACCACTCGAGGCAGTCAAGAGAGCCACCAGGACCCAGCAGCCCTCACAAGGGTGGCTGATGGGCATAGGCAGAGGCAGAAGCACTCCCCCAGCCATATAAAGACAGCCCCTGGGGAGCGGGAGTGACCAGAAGCGGGGGCAAACAGGGTGGGCAACCAGGCCGCAGGCAACCAGGCCGCAGCACATCAGTCATGCCGTGGTGCAGCAGTTTGCACAGGCAGCACAAACAGTCCTGCTCCCTCTTCTCCCTGCACACCCCCATGGGTTTGCAGAGGTCTGTAGTTGCTACACCCTCCCAGTCTGGGGTCCTTTTGTTCACAATCTTCTCAGCTGTAAGGTTCAGCCTTCCTGAAGAAGGTGACTTGTGGAAAACGGGCTCCACAATCAAGATTATACATATACATATACATATAAGATTGTAAAATAGGTATGTTTATTCAGCGATGGGCAGCCTGGGGGGTAGTCCCACCAAAGTTGTGCGCATGCGATGCAGCAACTTGACATGGTTATATGCATTAAAGAGTTACATATGCATGAAGTTTCACAATGCGCTTATACATATGCATAACCTAATTCATATTAAAATTAATTCAAGAAGACATTTCCATAAGCTCCTCCCATCTGCACTTGCGCAGTGTCTCCTGGTAGTGGTCGCTGGGGGTCATGGGGATGAAGGTTGGTGTGTCTTCCTCATCACCGCTAGTTGACCTCTTGTCTTTGCACAGACTCAGTTGCTCCTTGGCTCTTGTCCATCCGCAGGACCAGTTTCTGCCAGTTTCTTAGAATAGGCTCACATTCTTATCAAAGGACTAACCTTAGTAAGAGGCCCAAGGCTTCTTGCTTTAGTTAATTTGCACAATGCACGATAGTTAGCAAAGACATTAAGCAGCATCCACTAGTTTGACACTGTCAGCGCTCTATCTCTATTTGCTAAGATTCTCCTAACTCCCTCTCAGCGGTGCTTGTGGCTTGTAAGCCCACCAATTAGTGTGACTGGAAGATTTGTTTCTGGTCATCATCTCCCATTGTAGAAGTCCTCTATCAGGTAACTCTGCTGACATAATCCTTCTTGCACTGTCATATGCTCTTATAAATTAGTGTGACTGACCAGACTAGGATCCTGTCACTGTCTCCCTTTCTTATTATCCCTTGTTGCATTGGAAAAGGTCCTTGACCAGGTACCCTAAAAGGAGCATACGGTCTCCTTCTACATACCTTACATAAACAATACAACATCTCTAATGATGAATTTTGTTGTGTGAACGTCATTATCTTACAGCATTGTCTCACATCTTCTGAACACTGGAACTGATCTCTGTAACTTGGATATGAACAAGTGCTTTAGTAGTTCCTTGTTTGTTTTTGTTTGTTTGTTTTCTTTTCTTTCTCTTTCTTTTTCTTTCTTTCTTTCTTTCTTTCTTTCTTTCTTTCTTTCTTTCTTTCTTTCTTTCTTTCTTTCTTTCTTTCTTTCTTTCTTTCTTTTTCTTTCTTTCTTTCTTTCTTTCTTTCTTTCTTTCTTTCTTTCTTTCTTTCTTTCTTTCTTTCTTTCTTTCTTTCTTTCTTTCTTTCTTTCTTTCTTTCTTTCTTTCTTTCTTTCTTTCTTTCTTTCTTTCCTTCCTTCCTTCCTTCCTTCCTTCCTTCCTTCCTTCCTTCCTTCCTTCCTTCCTTCCTTCCTTCCTTCCTTCCTTCCTTCCTTCCTCCCTCCCTCCCTCCCTTCCTCCCTTCCTCCCTTCCTCCCTTCCTCCCTTCCTCCCTTCCTTCCTTCTTTCCTTCTTTCCTTCTTTCAGTACTGATTCTTCTGTGCCTAGTCGAGATTGTTAAAGATAACAAAATAACTATAATTTCTCACTTGACTTCTTTTCTCCTGCTGTCCAGACATTTCCTGTTCCATACTCAGAGCATGTAAGGATGATGCAAGAAACCTGCTTACTCCATAGCAATGGCTGGGAGGTTTATAGCGTCACAGAAATTTGTGCTATATAAGGTTAAGAGGCCTGGCAGTCTTTTTTGAACTATCTGTTTCAAAGCCCAAGGAAGTTGTTGAAAAAAATGGCAATGACTTTTTGCTTTAAGAGCTAATTCAGTAATGATTACACTTTCAGTTTCTTGTTTGTGTAATAAATACACAAGTGAGCTTTTCTGTTTCTGAAATAAAACTTTTATATTTAGTTTATGAGATAAGAAGTCATAGCACTGGCTGAGTACCCATGAATGAATTTTGGAAGAGTATAGAAATCTATTTCTAGTTAAAAGTGTTTTTCTCTGAAAACCTTGTGGGTAACACAGAAGGAAAATCTGCAATTGCTGTCTACTAGACAGTATTCTTATATTGCTTACTCTTTAGCACATTTTTCTATGTTTGCTTAAAAACAAAACAAAACAAAACAAAAGCAAACAAACAAAAACAGAAAAAGACCTTAATTACTGCCTGGTCATCTTGGAATCTAATTATCTGTTCATGATCCCAAATTAATTTCTGTTTCTTATTGGAGGATTATGTTTCCATTTGAAGGTATAAAAATATAGGTTAAAAAAAAAAAAGCAAAACCTTATCAATATTTTCAAAGCTTAGAATTTTTTTTTTTGTGTTCCTTTTTTAATTGTGAATTGAGCTTTTCAATTCGGAAAGGTTGACAAGACAGAAATCAAAGTCTTAAAGTTAGGTTCCCGACAAATCCTATTCCTAAGACATTAGAGCCTGTTACCAGGTTCTTCTTATTATTAAAACATCAAAATAAAAACATCTCCAAGTACAGCAGTACTTTGTGAAACCTGAAATCTGGGAGAAAAAGTCCTTCATGATGAGTGAGTAATCAAGTCTGGCAGCTTCTCTGTAAGCAATACTTACAGAAATACTCCAGTCACATCTCCCTGTAACGTAAGCCAAGACATTGAATGTATTTTTCTTCTCACTAACCTGGTAAATAACAATAGGGAATCCTGCTGGCACTATAATCTCAATATTATTCTGTATTTGAAGTTGGAAACATTTTGTGTGCCCTTGACAGCATCTGGCTGTCAGCACACAAGCACACACATGCACTCAGAGGAATATCATGGCTCCTGTGGGAATTCCGTGAAATTGAAGAACCTTCCATTTTATGGCTCTGTGTAGCCTATGCTACCTTTGGCAAACTCAAATTGTTAAGTTTTCTAGACAAAATTATCACCCTGTTGTTATTACAATACATAAAACACCACATTATAAAATCCAACAACACATAGCATCCTTTCAGAGTCAGGGTGACTTCAAAATAATCGATACTGAAGAAAGTTAACCTTAGACATATTAAGCAAAATCCAGTCCTAAACTCTTTTTTTTTTTTTGTAGAATATACCATAAAGGAGATCATTTACTTCAATTTACTTCTGAATCTTTATTAAACAAGCCCTGAATTCCTTACAGATTGGGGGGAATCCCCCCCCCCCCCCGCCCCCCACACACCCCAAGCCCAAACTCATAATAAAATCTTTTTTTTTTTTTAATTTTTTTTTTTTTATAGTAGGCTAACTACTGGAATACTGATGAATCAAAGAAAACAGTGGACATTTTCTTCTATTTCATGAGAAATAAAATGCATACAAGTAAGAAAGAACCTGTTTAAAGCTTAGCCTACAAAGTGTCAAGAAGTTCCTTTTTGTTTCATTTGCAGAGTCATGCCCAAGACAAAAAAAGGGAATGTCATAACCTTTGAAATATGTTGTCCAAATAGTCAACTTTGAAGCTGACCCAGAAGTCCAAATTCTGTAGCTGAATAAGTAAAACCAAAGGAACCATTTGAATGATTCAGATTAACACACAATATTTTAACCAAATGCAACTTTTGTCGGCTTAAAGAAGAAATGTTTTCCATTTACCCATTCCAGTTTTCTCACTGCCAAACTTGACATCTCAATGTGATATATTTCTGATGGAAGAAGCACTACTTTCTCTCCTAGTTCTGCATCCGTTGTAGCTTTCAGGATGACAGAGGATAACGATGTTCAAGACAATGATATTTGCGGTAAACATTTCCAGTGACAGCTTTTCCAAACCTCTGCAGTACTCCAGTTCTACGTATGTAAACTATAACCCTACTTCTGACTGCTGAGTCTGAATACAGATGATAGTTGATTGAAGACTTCTCCAGTAACAACTGAATATTTATTTGTCATTGGTTACTACAGCTTTGGCAGAGAAACATTACTTGCTATTGATTTAGGTAGAAACATAAATTCTTCTTTAAAGAAAAGTGAAATTTTGTATGCATGGTCTAACAGCCGAGGGTCCTAATTTGGACCAGTCCACATTAGATTTTCCATTAGTGGAAATCTTCAGGTTATAGTCTTCATATTCTGTGTCTCTTCCTCACCCTGTTAGCATACATTAAAGTTTATTGATACATAAGTAGATCTCACTTATTAAAAGACTGCTTTATGATCTTATGCCATGTACTTCATTTTTGTAACAGATGGTACTTCTGATCACATTTGTTTTCTAGTAGAAAATATAACACTATCAAAATAACATCAAACATAATATGAGAAATGTGTCCTGTATTCTACATAGAGTTCCAGGAGACCTGACTGACATTGCCTTTCCCATAAAGCTGTCCTTTGTATGTTATATCTATATTTAGGCATTTTGAAGTTATGTAAAAGAAGAAGAATAAATGAGAACTTTTTGAAAGCTGGAAATATCAATTTACCTGTGATATGGGAAGACAAGTCCAGAGAGTATCAATTTACCTGTAAAATCTTAAGGCAGATGACAGTACTCCCTGGAGCCAAAGATCAGCTGTTGTAGCTGTCTCCTGACTGATACAACTGCTTTTAGATGGAAGGTTGTGTTTTGTAAGGAAAGTGCTTTGAGGGACAGCCCTATCCTGTGACTCAAAGGGGCAGCTGTTACATAAAATGGAGGGTAAGTCCTACCCTTCTGCTTCTCTCATTCTGTGCACAACTGTCTCTACTATCTCTACAAAATTTGCCAACAGAACTGCAAAGCTGTCAGCCATCTCTGCCCAAATAAACTCTGCCAGAGGAAAACAGCAATCTGCCATTGCCTTTTCTCAAAGCATTCTTTATAACTGAGGAAGCATTTATCACATCCCTTTTCCTCATGTTCTTGGCTGTTTACTGATCTTGAATTAGAAATTGTAGACCTGAGAATAAAACTAAGAAAATAATTCATTTAGGAATTAATTCCTCTTAAGGAGGGCAGATCGTTAATGGCTTTGAGCTCTCTTAAAAAGAAGTGGATTTTTTTCATCAAGGTGGTCTTGTTACATACAGCAGCAGCTAGAGAAAAATAGTCTGTATAGAATTTAAATGTTTTGTTTTCAGGTTCTGTCTGTGCCATAAATCTTTGCACAGATGTTCCAGGGGAAATTTCCTTTTGTATCCCATCTTTGCAAAGTTCAGTCATTCATCCCACATCAGCATTGTCCCCTTCCTTAAGATAGATAAAAGGGTATCTTTTAAAACAGGTCCTAAAAGATTTTGCTTGTTTATTTTTAAATAATGGGTTTTATGGTTGAAATGCAGATTATGTCACATGCATGCTCTGCATCACCAAAGCTAAATCAAATCTGTTCCAGATAAGAGCAGTCACTTGCTGTAATAGTTAGCACAGGTAGGTTATCTGTAAGATGGAAAGATAAATTTATTTACCTTCCTAAAGTTATTTCATGGGCACAGTCTACCTATGATTAGTTATCTAAGGATTCGTTTGATTTGATGTATAATCTCTTTTTATTTTACAGTGTAGATCAGCCATTTGTGAATGTCCTAATTCTGTCCAAATTACTTCAGTGTACTAATCCATATTTTCATTTTAACCTTTATCTCTCTTTTTTATTTTTTTATATATTTATTATTATTATTATTTAATTATTTTTCCCAGTTAGCTGTTACTGTATTAAATGGCTTGCATTGGCATCTATCTTTCCCTTTTAGGGTATATCAGATCCTAGATTTCTGAGGCCTCAGTTTCCTTTGTGCAAACTGACAGTCAGCTTTCACATTCCTTATGAGGCATTTCCTTTGTTTCCAGTGTTAGTCTAAGTACCTTTTGTTGCAGCTTATTGATGCTTTCCAGCTTCCTATAGTCTTCATATAGTATCTTTAAAAGAAAAGCTCAGAGTATTCCAAACGAATCTATGTTACTGCTTTATATGTGTTTAAATTCTGATTCACACATCTCACTTCTAGAGACATAATACATGCCAAGACTTTGTTTACTTTCTTGCTGCTACCAGACATTGTGCAGATGGCTAATGTATTATCTTTAATCACTCTTAGGTCTTGCTGAAGCTGTGTTTTATAGACAAGCATTCTTATTTGTTCTATAAAATTTGCATCATGTGGTTCTGGTCTCCGTTTCCACATTTCCTTGCACAAGAAATAATCATATCCTTTCCAATCAGACTGAAATTTAGGACCACAGCATAGGGATGCTTTGGAGAAAGGGTACTTCCTTAGAACTGCAGAAAAATTTTGCAGATGCTGTTTCTGCAGCTTGTATCTTTTTTTTTTTTTTTTCCTCATTCAGGGAAGTGTGATGAGTCATGGCAACTGATGACTCAGAAATCAAGTGGCTTGAGAAGTTTGGGAATGTATTCCGTATCCAATAATACTGAATATAGCTATTTTATAGTTAATAACAGGCTGTACTCGACCAAGTAGTGCCAAAAGCCCACAATATATTTGCAAGCCCAAAAATTAGTTAACAAAATATTCTGAAAAAAGTCCCACTGGAATGCCTGTATTTGTGCCCAGTACAACATTTTCTGTCCTGTATGATTTAATATTCATACACAGTAGCTCCTCACAACGTATATATATATATTATATATAAACATATATATATATTTATTTATATATATATATATATAAAAGGGATATCAACCGTGGTATCTGCATTTCCACTTGAGTTGAGAAGGAACAAAACAAATCATTTAGGAATGTGAATTGGTGGAGCTGCTAGGTCACAAAAAGTGTTCTGTTTACTAATCATCCATTCAGAATCTCATTACTCCAAATAAATTACATGTGCACTCCATTATCAAACTTGTTAGGAATATTTTACATTATCTATAAGCCTATGAATTTGTAGGCAGTAGTGTTGAATGGGCAAGTTTAAATAAATGTTTAGCTTGGTGTATGAAACACATAAATGAAAGTAAAAAAGCTGTACATAAAATGCTGTATCATTATAAGTAACAGGTTCAGAGGCACATTTAAGTGTCTTCTGACCTTTCTCATCTCTCAGGTTATACAGACTTTTGTAAATGGAATGTATTGTTCAAGTATTTGTCAGAAAACAAAAGTACTTTCTATATTCTGTTTCAGGGGAATCTGGTTCTTTTTCTCTGATTTCTTAAATAAAGTGTACTGAACAGAGACACCAAAGATAAAGAAAGGATCCCCAAGGGGAAACTAGGACTCACTGTTTGAGACAGTTATTGTTATTGCAGAAATTTTGAAGCATAGGGGATTTTTTTTTGAATTTCAATAAATAAATTAACAAAAATCATCCGATTTGTTCTGATCTCATCTCATTCCAAATAGTTATGAAGATATTTAAGACACATTTGAGAGAGGCTGAAAGCATTTTCATTATGCCCTGTCATCTGATTCTGTTTTCCAACAAGCTCTTCCAACCAGCTACTCAAACCCAAGGGCCTGTTTTAATGTACTACATAGAGAAAATTCTTGTCTTTCAACTTTCTGCTTATTTTTTTACCCTTAGGAAGTTAATCTTTTCACTAGGCCATGCCTATTGTAGTGTTTTACTCCTGTTCATTCATGCCATTTTACAAATTGGTCTTCCTGTTTTCATGAAAACAAAGTCACTCCTGACAGTCCCGAAGGGTTTAGAGCAGCACATACACACAATGCAGGACTTCAGCTTTTTTTTTTTTTTTTCCTTCCCCAGAGTTTTTCAGTGCATTATCATATTTTCTTTAAGATTTTCAACATGAGTCATGTGGTATTTTAGTCTTCCACTTAAACCACCAAAACAGATCTCAGTTTCACAGCCCAAGTCGAGGTCATTCCCTTTGGCATTTCAAGCTATACATGAAATACTCTGTCTTGAATAAATAAATAAATAAGGGGAGATTTCCTGGTTTTGTGCAGAAACCAAGACTTCTTGTGGGGTAAAGGGAAAATTAAATAGTTGCTAGTTGTTACATTACAAATGAGACATGTCTCTTTTCTACTTGATTAAGATCACAGGCTTAAATATGATTTCATACAGTCCTGATGACTATCTGGCTACCAGGCTGTGATTGCTCTTTGGTTATCAAATCAGACAGGAATTCTCTACAGGATCTTTCCTTGTGCAAGTTTAGCCTGTGCCGGTACGTTCCCACAGAAATATTTCAGTCTTGGATAAACTAACATTTTATAGCAGCCAGAATCAACATATAGTCAAACAATTCCTATACAACTCAGCATGTATATAATAACATCTGAAGAATGTGTGTGAGGGAAAGAGATTACTCTCAGAGATGTACAGATATTAGCTACTCAGTTTACTGAGTACTTTTGTTTATCAGCAAAAATCTGTGAATTGTTTTTCTTAAACCTGGAGTTACTCATACCCAGTTTTTAAAATATTTTAGTGCAGAAGAAATGAACTTTTTATTCAGCCAAAGACAGCTTTCTCTGTACTTTACTAATGGGATTTTTACCCTAGTCTGTCTGAACCATTTATATTATATAAAAAAAAATCATTAATACAGGTCTGCTTTAAACCTGTCGATCAATACAAATTATATCAAATGATATATGGGGGTTTATATATTTGGATTATTGCCACCACCAAATGAAAAAATATTCTACTTCAAAGCAGAGGTGACCCACAGCAGAGAATAATGGAAAAAGAGCCAAAGGGTTTATTAAATTTGACACCTAATCTTTCCATCAGCTTATAAAAATAAGACTGTTCTGCAGTAGTGGCCTAGAGCATTAAAGAAGCATAACTGAAAGATGCAGTGTTCTGAGCCACTGCTGTAAAAATACTGTTTTAATATAAATGGTGAGTAGCATGTTCTTATTTATTTTGCCATACAATCATGTAGTTGTCATGGACTACACTGAAAAAATGTTGCATTTAAGAATATGAAGTATTGTAATTTATCTAGGAAGATGGCTAAAAATTAATTTACTTAATGTAATAAGTACTACACCTAAAATTAAGAAGCTAATGTTCTGACATTGAGCATTGTATCACCGTTGTAAACCACTGTACCAATAACAGATACAACCTTTTAAGTGCCAAGTTATGTAGCCTCCTAATAGTGACTCAATTGATGGACATCTCTACACAAATTGCAAAACAAGATTAGCACATCACTCTATGAAATGTTCTGGAAATACTTTTAACATCAAGAAGACCCCATAGTTATGCATTCCTCTCTGCAGGAATGTAATAATGAAGAATACGAGTCTAAACCTTCAAATCAGGATGTCTGTCACACCTTCTAGTATGGTATTACTCAAACATATTTGTGCCCTTAGGTATTGCATTCAGGAAGCCTCACACTCCTAAACTTTTTTCAAGGAATTTTCAGAGACACTCAGTTCTTCCCATTTGTCTGAGGATGCCTTTACTCAGTAAGTTTTGCAAAAGTTCTCCAGAGTACTTCTCTCAAGTTCCACATATACTTATGTTTCTTCAGGCAGCTGTTTTGTAATATTCCTTCTGAGCCTTGAACTCACAGCCTCAGTAGGGCTATTTATTTATTTATTTGGGAACTGTGAAGTTGTCATGTTTCACTTACATCTTCACGTTGTTCGATGGGCCTAAACACAGCAGTTCCTATTGCACAGCTTGTATGAATTATCTGCCAGGAAAGGAAAAATGCACAGTGGTTGAGCAGTGATTTGTACTCTTTTTCAAAGACCTCAACCACTCTAAGACTCCACACCAAAAGCAGCCTTAGGAAGAATGTTTGTCAGAATTATACATCTCCTAGGCATGCTGAGATTGTCTCAGGGTGGAGAATAGTGGTGTCATTTCTGTCTCTTCTCTACCTATTCTCTCCAGCACTGGTGTGTATCACTCTTCATTAAAGTATGCATTTGGAGTCAATGATCAGAGATAGGATGGAAATGCGTGTAATACTTGGCCTAGGCATGAAGGACATTTTACAATATGAACATAGGATCTTTTCTATATAAACTTAAGAATTTAGATAACAATAGTGGGAAAAATCAAAGTATATGATGAGAAAAATCAAAGTTCAAAGTAAATTGACTTCTTGGTGGGTTGATGTTCCAATCTTGAAAATCAGACTTCTCTGATAAAACCTTAACAATCAAAATACTGTTGTGCACATTGCATATATGACACAAAGACCTTGGTTTTAGCCAGATTTATATTTTAACTGCTTAATTGCCCAATTTTTCTACTTGCTGAAGAAGTCTCATTAATAATGT
The DNA here is from genome assembly GCF_040182565.1 of Anser cygnoides. Taxonomy (NCBI): domain Eukaryota; kingdom Metazoa; phylum Chordata; class Aves; order Anseriformes; family Anatidae; genus Anser; species Anser cygnoides. The sequence continues at coordinate 14,345,791 of NC_089880.1, forward strand.
AATGAAAAATGTTTACAAGGGGAGAAAAAACAAACAAAAAAACAGAAAACAAAACAAAACAAAACAAAAACACACAACCCAACCCAAACCAAACCAAAAGGAAATTGCTCCAAGGATGCTTTCCTTAGAGCACAAGAACTCTCTATCCTCCTGCATAAAAAAGTGGACAGGGAGGCCATACAACTGGGATGACTGAGCAAGGACCTGCTGGTCAAACTGAGATGCAAGAGGGAAATGCACAGGCAGCGGAAGCAAGGACACGTGGCCTGCGAAGAGTACAGAGATGTAGTCTGGATGTTCAGGGGTGGGATTAGGAAAGCCAAGGCATGGATGGAACTGAGTTTGGCAAGGGACATAAAGAATAACAGGAAGGGTTTCTATAGGACGTACATTGCTCAGAAAAGAAAGGCCAAAGAGAGTGTATCCCCTCTGGTCGCAACCAGAGAGTGGTGGTCAATGGCTCTGTGTCCAAGTGGAGGCCGATGACAAGTGGTGTCCCTCAGGGGTCTGTCTTGGGACTAGTACTGTTTCGTATCTTTATCAACTACACAGACAGTAGGATCGAGTGCACCCTCAGCAAGCTTGTAGACGACACCAAGCTGAGTGGTGCAGTTGATACAGTAGAAGGAAAGGATGCCATCCAAAGGGACCTGGACAAGCTTGAGAATTGGGCCCATGTGAACCTAATGAGGTTCAACAAGTTCAAGTGCAAGGTGCTACACCTGGGCTGGGGCAATCCCAGACATGACTACAAACTGGGTGAAGAAGTCATTGAGAGCAGCCCTGTGGAGAAGGACTTCGGCATTCTGGTGGACAAAAAGCTCGACATGAGAAAGCAATGCTTGCTTGCAGCCCAGAAGACCAACTGCACCCTGGGCTGCATCAAAAGAGGAGTGGCCAGCAGGTCAAGGGAGGTGATTGTCCTCCTCTACTCTGCCCTTGTGAGGCCCCACTTGCAGTACTGTGCCTGAGTCTGAAGCACCAGCACAAGAAGGACATTGAATTGTTAGAGCAGGTCGAGAGGAGAGCCACAAAGATGACTGAGGGTCTGGAGCATCTCTCCTACAAAGAAAGGCTGAGAGAGCTGGGGCTGTTCAGCCTACATACAGCTGGGGAACTACAGGCTGGTGAGCCTCACCTTTGTGCCCGGGAAGATCATGGAGCAGATCCTCCTGGAAGACGTGCTAAGGCATGCACAAGATAAAGAGGTGATCCGAGACAGCCAGCATGGCTTCACCAAAGGCAGATCTTGCCTAACCAATCTGGTGGCCTTCTATGATGGAGTGATGGCATCAGTGTACAAAGGAAGGGCGATGGATATCATCTACCTGGACTTGAACAAATCCTTTGATATGGTCCCTCACCACATTCTTCTCTCTAAATCGGAGAGGTATGGATTTGAAGGATGGACTGTTAGGTGGATAAAGAATTGGTTGGCTGGTCGCAGCCAAAGGGTTGTGGTCAACAATTCTATGTCTGGGTGGAGGCTGGTCACAAATGGTGTCCCTCAGGGGTCAGTCTTGGGACAGATGCTCTTCAACGTCTTTATCAGTGACATAGACAACGGAATCAAGTGTACCCTCAGCAAGTTTGCAGATGACACCAAGCTGAGTGGTGCAGTTGATACAATAGAGGGAAGGGATGCCATCCAGAGGGACCTGGACAGGTTGGAGAAGTGGGTCCATGAGAACCTAATGAGGTTCAACAAGGCCAAGTGCAAGGTGTTGCACTTGGGCTGGGGCAATCCCAGGTATTTATATAGACTGGGTGAAGAATAACTTGAGAGCAGCCCTGTGGAGAAGGTCTTGGGAGTCCTGATGGCCGAGAAGCTGGACATGAGCCAGCAGTGTGCATTTGCAGCCCAGAAGGCCAACTATGTCCTGGTCTGCATCAAAAAAGGGGTGGCCAGCAGGGAGAGGGAGGCAATTGTCCCCCTCTGCTCTGCTCTTGTGAGACCCCACCTGGAATGCTGCGTGCAGGCCTGGGGCCCCCATCACAAGAAGGATTTGGAGCTCTTGGAATGGGTCCAGAGGAGGGCCATTAAGATGATCAGAGGGCTGGAGCACATCTCTTGTGAAGAAAGGTAGAGGGAACTGTTTAGCTTGGAGAAGAGAAGGCTCTGGGGAGACCTCATTGCAGCCTTCCAGTGCTTGAAGGGAGCGTATAAACAGGAGGGGGAACACCTGTTTACATGTGTTGATAGTGATAGGACAAGGGGAATGGTTTTAAACTAAGACAGGGGTGATTTAGGTTAGAAATTAGGAGAAAGTTTTTCACTCAGAGGGTGGTGAGGCACTGGAACAGGTTGCTTAGAGAGGTTGTGGATGACCCACCCCTGGAGGTGTTCAAGACCAGGTTAGATGAGACCCTGAGCAACCTGATCTAGTGGCTGGTGTCCTTAACTATGTCAGCGGGGTTGGAACTAGGTGATCCTTGAGGTCCATTCCAACCCAAACTATTCTATGATTCAAAACACATTCATAGTACTTTACTTTAGCACTATGCTTAGCCTTCCAGTATTCTTCTATACCCTGGGGTTAAAAATGTTGGTCTTCCTGAAGAGCTGGATGAGGGGAGATTTATCATGTACAGTTATAATTCTGAGATATTTCCTGGAGGGATTATGAAGCCTAAGATGAAGGCTTCTTTCTGCTCAGTTTTGGGTTCTGCTTGGGGCTACTCATGTTTTATTAATACAGTTTTCTTCCTCCTCATTGGTTCCTGGATTAAATTTGAAAACTGCAAAGCAAACTTATCCTAGTCTTAAACCACAAAACCAGCTATCATTGGCTCCAAGTGACCCCAGAGTTTTGTCAAACCTCTATCACATGTAGTTTTAATTAAGTTTAAGCAGCCATTGGGCAGACATTAGATCCTTGAGTTACAAGTTACAAGTGACCATTGTTACAAGTTAAGAACAGCTCAGGACAAGGCAAACTTGGCAAATCCTGAGACCCAGTACTGTCAGGTTAATGCAAGGCTTGTAAGTCCATTACTAATGGTCTCTTATTAGTAATGGTAAATATCGTATCTACCATGTTATGAACTTCTAAGTTTAACCATCTAGTTTCAACTCATAACAATTTTATGAAAAGCTGAGCTTTTGCCATACTGATCAACACACTGATCCTGTGCTCATCTAAATGTTTTAGTGAATTTAAATCAGTATGTGTTTCAAGATTTCAACTTCAGTACCACAAATGGGTTAGACACTTATCTGGTATAATCCGCATACTGCTGTCAAAGCCAACTAAACTGCTATAATACCAGTGCAGGATTATATCCACTACACTTTTAACCACCTACTAAAAGGAAAAAGACCTCATCTACTTTTGCTGAGGATGGAGATACGACATTCATTTCAAAGGCATTGTATCTTTACCTGTAACCTTCTTATATTCTTTCCTCTTTATGGCTGAACTTTATGAGCTGCTGCATCTGTCAGCCAAAATGACATTCTAACTCAGCCTCTGTTAATTTCTTGAGAGATCTAAACATATAAAATAAATGTATGTAAGTACACAAAGTGCACGTGTAGTGAGTTGATTGTTATGCTTTTTCCATTCCATTTTTCTACCATTCCTGTAGCATGTCTGTCCTATATATAAATTTTCATACTCTCCAATAATTATTGTATGACCTCAATGCTGAAACCTAAGAGACTATTTACTTAGGTTCCTTCCAAAACTCTTCATTTTAATTGGTGTTTTGCACTCTACATTAGTATACAAATAAATTGGATATTTAAATAAAAAAACAGCATCTTTTTGTTCAAGACTGTAGATAGCACAGATGAGAATTTAGGTGGCTGTCGATTGTACTCAGCAAAAGTGTCTTCCTGATAGGAGCTGAAGTGTTTTTTCCAGTAGGAAGCTGCAACTCAAGTGCATGTTTTAGCCTTCCTACCATGAAGAGGCCTCATTAATTCTAAAAAAATTACTGTGAATTATAAAGCAACTGCTGGCCCCCAGTAGGATGAATGCAAACACCCAGGCAAACCTCCAGGCAGTTCATGTAACCACACAGCTTTCAGGCCGTGGGCTATACCTAGTGCTGCTCCCTGATATAGAGGGTGACAGCACACACACCTGTGGGAGGTGTGCCCAGGTAAATGAGCTGCTCTGTCTGGTGGCCAACCTTCAGGAAGGGTTGGGAAGACAGCCCCTGTCTGCCCACACAGTCTCCATTAATGAATAGGTATGAGGCTCTGAGTGTGGTAGGTGGAGGATCTGAAAAGACAGAGGACGAGGTATCTGTGCAAGTAAATCTGAGCAGTAAAGAGAAGACAACATACAGGAAATTCTGACAGATCTAGTCATTCTGGTCCTTTTGGTTATCTTGGAAGTGGTCAGGCAGTTAGATTTGATGATCCATGTAGGTCTCTTTCAACTGAACTACTCTATTCTAAATGTGAGAGTAAAATTAAGTAAACATGTAATTATGGGAGTCAAAGATATCATTGTAATACATGGAGAAAAGAATTTGTGCATCATGTTTATTCTGTTGATAAAGGTATTAACAATTTTATACAGGTATATACAGATCTACCTGGTCTAGAAAAGCAGGGCAAATAGATCAGCAGGGGGAGCTGAACAGTTACACTTTCGTTACATGTGGAGACAAGACAATCATTACAAAGATACTGTACTTTTGTTTGTGACACTTCTTTTCTATTAAGTATTTCTTATACAGCTGTCTTCCCAAAGGAAGCCTTAGTTTCTACTCTGCTCTCCTATTTCCTCCTCAGCACCTAATCCTAATGAACAACCTATTCATGACAGAAAGGTTTAGATGGGAAACTTGGGAAAAATTATCCTAAGCTTATTCAAGATGGGCCAATGGTCCTTATGGTTTCCCATTTGCAGCACAGGAGAATACTACAAGATTACTGGAAGGTATTATTTGTCAAGTTATACCAATACCAAGGAGAAAAAAAAAAATCTTAATGTTGAAATTGATCCAGTGGAAATGAGGAAAGAAGTGGTTAAAACGTTCCCATAACTTACAGAAAGTACCATTGTGACTAAAAAGATTATACTGCTGTTTAAATAAATGAAAATGTTTATTAGAGAAAATATTAGTTTTAAAAATACAGAGAGTGAAATTAAAATGATGAGTGTCATGGTAACTCTGTCCTGTCATCTTTGTTTGTTCCTTGTTTTTTTCCTGGAGCCCCAGGCCCCTAACTGCTAATGCTGCTTGTTTGCCGTTCACTGCCTCCTCTTCATTGCCTGATGCCATGGAAAGGGAATTGCTTTGTTAAATCCTACCAGAAAGAATCTGGATATAATTGACCCAAGTCCAAGCCAGATGAATGCAAATTGTACCAACCTTGTTTCCTGCAATCCAGGATATCTCCACAAACACTGTCACTATAAGTATGTGTATGTCTTCCTGCTGCATCCCATCAACTCACATACTTGCTGAGTGTCATGATATTCAAGACTGTTCTCATGAACTGTGACATTGCCCTCTCGTAATATCAGTATTCTGAATGAAAAAAATAAATAAATTAAAAAATAGCACATTATAACCACAACTGACACTTCAAGGAAACTCTAGATAGCTTTGGACCATGTAGTAATGAGAGGACAAATTTTTGGCAGTGCATATGAGACACTTACTGGGTTCACAGCATAGTCCACAAGGACATCTCTATATATTTTCATATATATTGTATAATATAATCACATAGTCTAATACAAGAAAGCAATAAATGAACACATGGGAACCCTTTTTGCAAATTGCAGTTTTCTCTCAGACCACCAGATGTTTCCAGCCATGAGATGAACATCAGTATTAACAGAAACCTTGATGAAATGGGTCTAGTTTTAAGCTTCTTTGTAGATACCAGCTTAGCACATCTCTGAACAGACCCTATAAAACCCCTAAGGGGTTTCTACAAACCCCTAAAGGTCTGTACCCCTCCATTACATTTTCTGTATATGTACTACTTGTCCCGAGGCAATTGCTCCATACGATCAAAAAAAAAAAAGAGGTTGAAGAGACTGAATGCCAGCTGCTAAACAATGCAGAAAGATGTTAAGGACATTATAATTCACTGTGAAAAAGGCTGAAGCTAACTCAAGCACAATCAAGACTGACAGCAAACTCTGGTATTTGTCTGTCAGTATTCAATTCTTACATATGCAATGCACTGAGAATACATTTTATAAAGTATAATATCGAGTTATTCTGATGAACATGCATTATTATGGTGTGTGTGTGTGTGTTAAGGAAAAAGAAGCAGAAGTGTAGAAAAACAAAGTGTCAGGGGAAAATAATGAAGGAAAAGATTTGTGGCTGGCTGTTGGCATTTATTTTTTGTTTCTTTGATCAATCTGTGCTTACTGTACCTCACAGGACTGGAATTTCTGATGGCCAGGTGCTCTCAGTTTGCACCACACAGAATTTTTGCTGACATCTAATTATTTCGTTCTACAAATCCTTTCTGGTGGCACTACACCTTTTGCTAATATAGGTATAGGCCTTTCCACCCCTAAATGTGGCATTGGTTCAGAATTGGGATGTCTCTGAACCACAAGTCCATCGATAACTACTCAAAGGATGTTGGAAGACAGGTTTGATGCTTTTACTTGCTATGATTTATCAGTCTCCAGCATAATTTTACTCTATATAGCCAAAAGCAGCCTACTCAGAGTTATTTGCCATTTTGTCTTTCTGTTCAGATCCAGATTATTACAGAGAATTATGTCCCCAGTCTCTCAACTGATGTGAGACAGCACCACATCTTGTTTGAGCAATGTCATACTAAACCAAGCTTATGTTCTTCTGAATCTAAACTCTACATCATGACAGAGACCGTCAGATCTTTCCCTTTGACCAACAATTCCCAAACTAGAAATCATGTTTCTGGAAGTGTGACCACAAGAGGTGTTATGAATACAGACACAAAGTATATTTGAGAACTGCTGCCTTAGATCCCAATCTATAACTGGTATACATGAAATATGAAAAACATGAATTAACATAGGCACTATTAAGACAGCTCTAAATTCCTAGAAGAGAATTCCCTTAGGGGGAATGTTCTGAAGTCAAGGCATAATTTTCCACTCTGCATTGCCAATGTATACAACACCAGACAGTCTATTGCATAGGCAGCTTTGCTTGTAGGTACTGTTTTTAAAAGAGGAACATCTGAAATTAAAAATAAATAAGTAACATAAAATAATAACTATAAAGCAGCCAAACCAAATCAAAACCAAACTAACTAACCAACCAACAACAGCAACAAACAACAACAAAAAACAACCAACCAATCAAAACCTTCAACCTGCTGTGACTTACATACAAAAGGAAAATACTAGATTTTCAGGTCATGCAGCCTCTGGCGCACCTTCTTCTCTCAAAAGCAATCTGGGAGAGAAACTTGAAATTGCTTTGTATCTTTTTCAGTATACCATGCCACAATACAGTTGAACATTTTTACCGTATCTGCCTTCTGAGTATTTGGACCTTTCTCCTTACAGTAATTGACTTCTTATTTCATTGTAGTTTCATTGTACTTTGGCAATGGACAGAAATTATCTTGCACTCTTATGCTGATCTTTCTTTTATGAGGATTTCAGAAAAGGGGCGAATTAACAAAGCTGATACTTGTACTACAGTACATTCTATTTTGCCTCCTATAGTGAGAACTGTAGAAACTGGCATACAATGAAGAGGACCTATTCTCTCTGGCTTTGTGTTTAGTTCATTGCCTATCTTGACAACTTATGGAATGTGCTTACCATTTTTTTCTCTTCCAGTAATATCTTTAGAATAAACTAGAGCAGACCCTCTTTCATTTGTGTATAGATTTTGGCAATCATTCAGGAGAGCACTCAGGCATATTTGTCGATCTATTTCTGTTCAAGTCTGCATATAAACACCTGTGCGAAGACAAACAGACAGGATATGTGTAGTGAAAAGTGTTAGGTAAACTTAAATCTGAACCGAAAAAAGGTCTCCCTTCATGTTGCTGTAAGTACATCTGGAAAGTCAACTCTCCTTGTTTTCAGCTCCCCCTTTCCTTCAAAGGAAAGATATAGACAATGCTGCTGTCATAGATAGATAGACAGAAAGATAGATAGAAAGATAGATAGAAAGAAAGATAGATAGATAGATAGATAGATAGATAGATAGATAGATAGATAGATAGATAGATATTGCTTTAAATGAAGAAGAAAAATGAAGGAGCATGAAAAGACAAAAGATACCAGAGAATTACCTGTCAGGTCTTTTCTGGCACAGTTATGATAAACAAACTGAGATCAACAAGGTAACAGATTCACAGATCATTCTTAAAAGGAGGACCAGCCCTATGTAATGTCCCTCCAATTTTTATCCCTGTCTTGTGTTTCATGTTAGCCCACAGTAATACACTTTATGCATGGTATGCTATAGCACAATGAATTCCAGAGTTTCTGTATTTTAACATTATTCCTGTCCTTATTTAGTATCCAATGACTAGAACTTTATTTATTTATTCATTTATTTGTTTTACAGAAATGAGGTCAATACACTCTCATTCTTATGAAAAAGTATTTTCTAATGTATTCCACAACAGTATTCTATTGAGTGTCCACATCCAGACATTGCAAAAAGGGGGCTACAGGCCAGCCTCTGAGAGGAGACTAGTGTGGGGGGTTGTTGTTTTAAAGTTTTTTGTTGTTTTAAAGTTTTGCCCTTGTTTCTCAGTATCTGACCCTACTTTAATTAGAAACAAATTTAATTTTCCCCAAGATGAGTCTGTTTGGCTCATGATGGTGACTATTACGTGATCGCCCCATCATCTTCATCTCGGCCAATGAGATTGTTCATCTTATTTTGTCCCATTAAGAAGGGGCAGTGGGAGAGTGGCTGAGTGGGTGTGTGGCATTTGAGCAAGGTCAACCCAATGCAAGTACAAATTGCTCCTATCACGGGAGGTACGTGGAACAATTTCTGCATGGTTCATGTACAATTTCTACCAACTTCAATGGTGCAGGGTTAGGTCAGTTTCATACTTAGAAATATCACCTTAATGATGCTACATTATCAAAAGAAGACTTAGAAACTATTTTCAAGCTACTTAGAGAGTGAAGGCTTTAAATAGTTGTGATTTTAGCAAGAAGGAGGTGCTTATGTACTTACCTCCAGGGAATATTTTCGGTGACCAAGACAAGACTGTGTTTGTGATTGGCTAAAAACATCATTCATTGCTTTGTGAGAGGATTATTTAAATAATACTGGAGAGTGTCTGAGTAGGGTCAGAATAACGTTGGGTGTAGAGGTAGATTTTCATGGAAAAGCTAGCATTCTGACTGTGTTTTAGCTAACTCGAATAAAAAATAACATAGAGCACTTGTTAGGATAATTGTGGATGCACTGGAAACTTTGCAAAAGAGTTCTTTGCTGCTTACCAACATTACAGCTCTACAAGAAGAGAAATTTTTAACTAAGACACTGTAAAGTGCACCGCAATTACCTGTGACAAGCATAAGATAATAATTTATGTGTTAGGTACATTTTATCAACTGTTCCTTATGGTACCTTGCAGAATAAGATCATCTACGTGCAAATACAAGACATATGAAATGCACTGCTGAAAGAATGAGATTGATGATTTTTTATTTATTTATTTATTTGTTTTAATTTGATTGATTTTTGTCTTGCTTTTCTGTGGAAATATTTAGCATTTGAAAAATACAAGATGTGGTGAACATCAGTACATGTTTCTAAGTTCATTTCTTCACATCATTTAAAAATTAGATGGGCTTGTTATTATAAGAATGAGGCATGTTTGAAGAACCGAAACATTTGAATCCACATAGGTTGTTTAACATAATGTCAGGTTTATATTATATTCTGGTAAGATGCAGTCCTTAAAGTATATTTACAATTGAAACTGCTTACAAGTTAGTCAGTGAACTTTCTATTCAGTGAATTAGCCTGGTGAGTTTTGTCAGAAATTGACCCACAGTAAGTGCATGATGAAACAGAACAATTTTTCTCAGATTTAAAATGAAATTTTGAGTTAGTGAGCTTACTTCAGTTAGACAGCAAAATGCAAGACAGGATAGGGAAGATCTCGTCCTGCAACAAATGTCTGCCTCATGTGGTTTAAAAGTAGAACCTAAATAACCACTGACAACTAAAGTGATCTCATGTCTGATCTACCAGCTAGTTTAGCCATGTTAATTATTCTAATTAAAACCTTCAATGTTCTGGGTTACTTCTATTTTGAAAGCAATTTGGGGAAAAAATATAATATTATTTTTTGAGGTTATGAAAAAATATATTTCCATCCCAGCTTTTTTTTTTTTCCCCACAATTCTTTGAATGCAAAATACATAAAACAGTTTCTAAATTATAAACAGTTAACCTTATAGGTATAATTTTTCTCTCTGTGGGAGCATTCCACAGATTAGCACCATCCCCTCTCCTTCTGCATGCTGTCTTGATACTACAAGGTGGTATTGAATCTCTGTAGGGAACATGTGTGCAAACATACAAGAAACCAGAATTCTTTAACCAAAAACATTTCCAGGTTCACTTGGATCAAAGCATAATAAGGAAGCATAAGTGATAGTAGCAGGCAATGGAAATGAAGGTTTAAGGCAGCGATAAGATCTGTCAGTTATGTTTGACAGCTGTGTGCATTAGTGCATGATGGAGCCACAGTCTATTTAAAACCAAAGCAGGCTGGAAGCTGCATAAGCACATTCATATCATACAGCATATGCATGTCGTCCCACTGGCTCTCACTAACAGGTGCTGTAACCTTTTAGGTCTCCAAATAAATATCCAGATGCATTATATAAGTCTTTATCTTCACTTAAGATGTCAAATGCAAATATTATTATCCACCTCCATTAGGGGTTCTACCCCTTGCAGGGTTTGCTGACTCTGTACATACTTTACAGAATAATCCCAGAGCTAAATGAGGCAATGAGGCTGTTGAAACCTCCTTTTTTTTTTTCTTATGTGTGTGTGTGTGAATAACATTTTTTGTGTACATTCACCCATAACCACAGTAGCAGAAAAAGCAGAAACCAACATCAGAAAAATTACTCATAAAACACAACAGCTATTGAAAGCTACTTAGAAAATGAAGCATTACACCAAAAACCAGCTTAATACTACTAATACTATGAGAATGCACTCCCACATCCTTTAGCGTTATGTTCTTATTTTCTAACTTACATGTGAAGTTATTTCTAACTTCACATCCTTATGTTCTTATTTTCTTACTTACTTGGATATTTTTTGTGCCTTCTTACATTTCTGAAGATCACAGATAAGTATATACTGAATCTGAGATTTGAGAAACAGCAAAGCTGGATGAAGCTATAGTATCTGGCAGACGGGAGACCATTCTCTGTTTCAAAAATTCCACAATTGCTGAGGCATCACCTCTTACTTCTCCATTTCCAAAAGTGGCCATGGAGGCTGTAGAGGGTTAACCTCAGCAGGTGGCAAGGCCTGCACCCAGTCAGTCTCACTCCTCCATAGTGGGATGGAGAAGAGAATCAGAAGGGCAAAAGTGATAAAAACTCATGGGTTGGTATAAAGACAGCTTAATAAGTGAAAAAACAAACCAAACAAATTCCAAATGATGCAAAGGTAATCACTCACCACTTCATAACAGCAAACTGGTGTCCAGCTGGCCTGTGGGCAAAGGCAACTTTGGAAGAAACTTGCCCCTCCACCTTTCATTGCTGAACGTGATCTTATATGATATGGAATATCCCTTTGGTCAGTTTGGGACAACTGTGCCCCCTCCCAATCTCTTGCCCACCAGCAGGCCTCCAGCCTTCGTGCTTCAGGGGACAGCGTGGCAAACAGAGATCTTGGTGTTGTTCAAGCACCACTCAGTGATAGCTGAAACATTGGTGTGTTATCAATATTGTTTTGGTGACAAATCTGAAACACAGCACCATATGGGTTGCTGTGAAAAAAATTAACTCTATCCCAGACAGACCCAGTAAAAAGGTTTACAGAAGACTGAATATTCTTAATCACGAGGTCTGAATATTCTATAACAAGCTAAAATACATAGTGAGATAGGATATTTTTCAATTAAACGTCCATTTGTAAGCCCACATTTTTTAGTGAGTAGCTTGTTTTGAAGCTGTGGTAGTAGAGCTTTCTTTGTTATACGTCACTGATGTTTTTTTATTGTTGCAGAAGAAAAATTCATGATCAAAAATTCCTTTTATTTTTGGAAGTAGAACAATTTGAGTACCTTTGTCCTTGCTTTCTCTCTCTCTCTCTCTCTCTTTTTTCCTTTTTTTTCTGTTTGTTTGTTTTAATTACACAGAGAAAAATATTTTTCTCTCTTGGAAGTCTGGGAAACTGTAAGTGATTTCTTCATGTACTCATAACTGCATTTTTTTGCTGTTGTTATTTATGTTATTTTTTGCATTAGTAAGTAAATATTGTTGACTACTCAGTTTGAAAAAAAATCATACTACAACTATTTCTTATGCGTAGACAATGGTTGGACCTTTAACTGTAAGGTGCAGCTGTAAAGTGCAGATTGGTTAACTTCATACTGACCATATTTCTATTCATACATACATCAAACTTTAGCTACAAAAGTTATTCAGCCTCTAACAGTGTTTATTGCCTCAAAAGAGCAACAGCCAATTACTTTATATGCTGACACTGAATTGTCCAACAAATTCCTGTAGTCGGTTGAAAAGGCCGACTCTTGCCTCTAGATGGTCCAAACAATGGTCAATGAAAACTTTACCTTAGGGTTGTGTTTTGTTATGTTTTATTTTATTTAGCCACGCAAAATGCACAACTGATGCACACTGAGATTATCCTACATGCATGTTTTCTCAGTGATGTTTTTCACATCTTTATCTGAAACCACAAGGAAACAGATGTTTGACCTCCTAGTGTTCAAAATAGGAACATGACTTAATGTTCTGTTGTGTAAGAGATTTCTGCTAAAAAGTCAATGTTATTTTTAAGGTTGAACAAAACCAAGGCAGCTAACTCAAAACTGGATACACATATTCTGATTTAGGTCCTAAGATTTGATTTGTTCTCCCTACAAAGTCATTAAAAGAAATTTGACTGAAATCATTGCTTTATGATAAAGGAATTTGCACCACCTTAATTGTATAAATTATTACTGCCATATGACTTGGAAAAACACATGCTAAAGATCTATCAAAGACATAATGCCATCCTTCTTTGCTGAAGTTTTTAAGCACATGCTTCAAATCAAGCAGATTCTAGAGTGCTTCATAAAATACATTTGGTCTTTGTGCTCCACTGCCTTGACAAATGGGGAATCAAATCAAATAAATGAAGCAAAAGACATCTTTTTTACTGCCTCCTTTCCTTTGTGACTGAGAAGAGAACCTGAGATCTTTCTAATATCAATCCCCCACAAGTCTGTAAGAAGTTGAAATATTACAATGGTCATAGCTGTTGCTGACAAAAATATACTGATTGTGTTCCACAATGACCAAACTCCCACAGAAATTGTAAAAGACAGAAACAGAAAATAAATAAATAAATAAATAAATAAACAACCACAAAGTAAATTAAGTTCATCAATCTACATACATCATGTTTTTTCTATCTCATTAGCTCCATAGCCTTTACAAATGATAAATGCTTGTAATATTGCTGTATTTTAAGTGTATGCTAGAGTCTGGAAATACATTGAACAGATTATTCAAGAAACTGTATTGTTCTTGTTCATTGTCATTAGTGACCCATGTATTTTGATTCTTATGAGGCAATGACATATAACAAAAAAAGGTTATTTTCAAGTCTTATCTTTTGTTCAGCTCATTTATATAGGACATAAATACATCTATTGAGATAATGCACCAGATGTTATTCAGGGAATGACTATATATTTGGAATAATATCTGTAAAATAATACATTTTCCAAATGCAAATTACTTTCTATGCATGCCCTTTTCTTCCCAGCATAAGTATCCTGTAAAATGCTACTTTTCTAGTGTGTAATTCCTTCACACTGCAAAGCATCATTCAAGAATTTCAGTGGTATATACCAGTCGTTTCTTTTCAGTCCGTGACAAATTTCTTTAATGCACCCTGACAAACATATATTTTACTTCTGCAAGCATTCATAAAGAAAAAGTACATAGATTTTAATCAGGATCTCCTACCAGCTGAATACAGAATTGTTTTTGCTAAACTTAGAGCAAGTCTGTCCTTTGTACCACAGAACAGATAGAAAAGAATTTCATTTGAACCAACCACCCTTCCAAAAACTCATCTGAAAGTGGGTCTTGGTCTTTTATCTGCACCACAGAAAACACACTGAAGAGTCTTCTGATCATGTTAACACTTCTCTATCCTCCTTTATTAATTCAAATATTTTTCAGATTCCAACCTATCTGGGCAGTGATTTTTTATTTATTTTTATTTATTTTTATTTATTTTTATTTTTTAATTATTTTTTGTTAATATCTTGCCTAGTCCAGAAATGACTCAATTCTTATGACACAGAAGTAACAGAATACCAACAACCAGATTTTAAGTCTGTGTGACATACTATAGTCAGCTACCTGCTGTTTAAATGCATGGCTTCTGCATTTAAAAACAAACACGCTGAAAGTACCACTCCATTCCTCTGCAGATCTGTTGAAATGTTAGGCTAGTGTTTCTCACAGTGTTTGTAAAGTTAGTGCTTGTGGTGTAGTTTCCTCCGTTCCATTTCCATTACACCAACTACTAGAAGTACATATTGCATAACGTGCAGGACACTAGTTCTGATACTGAAGAGTGGGCTACCACAGTAACTGAGAAGAAATTTTCCACAATAAAACATGACATTTGATTTATAAGACACTCCAGCACAAAGCTTCAACGGGATTTAAAACACATCTTCTTTACCCTTTTCCCTACAGTTATATTTTCATCTTCTTGAAAGTAACAGTCTTTGGTGTTTTTTTAAAGTCCAGCTACCAATAAAAAGTGAATACATTAATATATCAGAAGTTACTTAAAAATTCCAAGCCCTTACAGTTGCCTACAAAATCTTGGAAACGTGGCCAAATATGACTTAATTTAAAAACAAATAAGCAAATAAAACAGGGAAAAATGACAGTAACAGTATTCTAACATTATTATTGTCATTTTCTCATGGATTTGAAGAAAATTGCTTCATTTTCTGTTGCCCACTTCAGTTCTAATGTCAAGATTGGGAACACTTTGAAGGAATTATGTGATTTTACCCACCAAGATACCAGATAGCAGTGATCATTTGCTTTATATACTAAGGAGAATTTACAATTATAAAGCTATGTCTATTGCAGTACAGACATTAAATCCATCTGTTCATTCAAAGATAGTGTTTCTGGTTTGGGCTGCTGTGTTCAATACAAGTAGAGGACCTTGTAGTGCTCTACCTAGCACAGATAATAACTGCAGCAAAGATTCCAAAAAACAGACTTCAATCTTCCAAGAACAGTGAGTGAGTAGCTAGTTTGCTAAGCCCTAGAAATGTTCATGCCTCCATATCTCACGTGCTATTATCTCCCTTCAAGACACATATGTATAGCTATTTCTAGTGAAGTCATGTGAGCTTACAGGTCTTACAGGCCTGAAAAGAGTAGCAAAATACCATTGGTCTTTTCTTATGCATTATCCCATCTCAGAAGACTGGTGTTTGAATGATACCAAGAGCCTGGAAAACAAACAAACAAAACAAAACAAACAAAAAGAACCACCTTTTCTCCTCTACTGCCAAATGATAAGGTGAGTATAAGACATATATGGGGCCTTATGGATTCATCCCAGGGTAATGAAAGAAGCATCTGATGTCATCATGAGACTTCTCAATTACTCTTTAACATTCTTGGGAATTTGGAGAGGTCCCTGTTGATTGGAAACTGGCAGATGTTGTCCCCGTCTTCAAGAAGGGCAAGAAAGAAGACCCTGGTATTTACAGGCCTGTCAGTCTCACTTTAGTGACTGATAAAATTATGGAGAAGATCATTTTGTGAGGCATTGAAAAACACTTGAAAGACAACACAATCATTTGCTATAGCCAAGATAGATTCACATGGGAAAGTCCTGTTTAACTAACAATTTCCTTTTTTGACAAGGTTACCCCCCTAGTGGACAAAGGGAAGACAGTAAATGTAATATTTTTGTATTTCAGCAAAGCTTTTGATACCATTTCTCACATTATCCTTCTGGACAGAATATCTAGCATACAGCTAGACAGGTACATGAGATAATGGTTGAACAATTGGCTGAAAGGTCAGGCTCAAGTGGTAAATGGGGTTACATCAGGGTGGCAACCAATCACTGCTGGGGTTTCCCAGGGCTGCATTTGGGGCCAGGTCTCTCAAATGATTTTATAAATGATCTGGATGCAGGACTCAAACGCATACTAAGTTTACAGATGATGTCAAATTAGGAGGAGTGGTTGAATCCCTAGAGGCTGGCGAGGCCTTGCAGAGAAATCTTGGCAAATTAAAGAGCTGGGCAATCACCAACCATGTAAAATTTAACAAGAGCAAGTGCCAGATTGTGCACCTCAGACCTGAGACAGACTGCAGGACTTGTGGCAGGAAAGCAGCCTGTGGAAAGGAATCTGGGATCAATAGCGAGCTGAATCTGAGTCAAGAGTGTGCCCTGGCAGCCATGAGGGCCAACCGTACACTGGGGTGCATCAAGCACAGCATTGCTAGCTGTTCCAGGAAGTGACTATCCCACTCCGCTCTGCGCTGGTGTGGCCTCATCTCAAGCACCGTGTGGGCACCACAATATAAAAAAGATGTACAACTGTTAGAGTGTCCAAAGGAAGGCTACAAAAATGGTGAAGGGTCTAGAAAGCAGACACGTGGAGCAGCTGAGGTCATGTGGTTTGTTCAACCCAGAGAAGAGGAAACTGAGGGGAGGCCTCATCACGGCCTACAGCTTCCTCATAAGGGAGAGTGGAGGGGCAGGCGCTGATCTCTTCTCTCTGGTGACCAGTGATAAAACCTGTAGGAACAGCACGAAGCTGTGTCAGGGAAAGTTTAGATTGGATATTGGGAAAAGGTTCTTCACTGAGAGGGTAGCCAGGCACCAGAACAGTTCAAGAAGCATTTAGACAATGCTCTCAGGCATATGGTTTGATTTTTAGGTAGTCCTGTGTGGATCCACAAGCTGGACATGATGATCTGTGTGGGTCCCTTCTAACTCAGGATATTCTATGATTATACGATTCTAAGTAGGCAGAAAATCATCATTAATGCTGTATTTCTTTGATGCAATTTTTGGTAGGAAATTAAAGATATTCTACAGTTCCAATTTGTTCCCTATAAGTGAAATGCTGGGAAATCCTAAAAATAAAATCCTCTGCTAGAAAAGAAAAAGTCAGTGGTTATAATTTTATTCAAATGAATCATATCTCCATTTAAATAAAAGCATATATGTTGTAATGTGTCTGTGAAGTAAAATTCTAAATGTAGCATATTTATTTCTATAGTGAGCAAACACAGGACTTATTTAGATATGAGTTCAATTTATGGATGCACTTAAATAGTAACAGAAAATGAAACCCAGGAATATCTGACACATTGTTTTCAAAGCAAAATATGAACACTTGGACATAGACAATTAAGCATTCCCTATGCTTTCTAGCTGAATATGCAAATTTGACATTCAAATCAGACTTCTAAAAAAAACCTCACCCATGTCAAAACACGCAATTCTTAGAATATGAGGAGTCCAAAATTTAAGCCTTTTTGCTTTATCTTTAATTACTTTGCCGTTAGTTCAGTTAAGGGCAAGGGACTTCAGCAGGTTATCATTTTGCTCTTCCCAACTGTTTCAAAAGTCAAGTAGTTTCCCCTGACAAAACATGTAATGGATGGAATTTTTAGATGAGGAATTTACAGGAGAGTACCATGCAGAGAATTCATTATAGCTTGAAGAGGAAGCTACTTCAAGAAGGTGGCCTTGTTGTTTGCATAATATGTTTGCCTGTTGCAAACTAAGGGTAACTGCTGAACCAATTTAATTAATTGCATGTATTTTTGGTATCTAAAAAGAAGCATGGAGCTAGTTCTGGAAGACAGAGGGTCAAAAATCTGATTATATGAAGTAAAAAAATATTTTATGGGATACACTGTTAAGATGTGCATTTACCAATACACATACACAGCACTACCGAATGTAGATTAACAGGACAAAGGAATCTAATGAACTATACTTCAGTGCCACTTGGCTTTTAAGACTGACAGACGTAATGTGCCTCTCCATTCTCACATGATGCTGTGCTGTCTCGCTCCTCAGGTGAGACTAGGTCTGAGTTTGGATTTAGTATTTCCAGTTCATGGTAGAAGTTCTTACCCCATTCAAGTACTTTAGTGCCATTGTTCCATTGCTTGCAATTCCAGTATTCTGCACTATTATAAATTTTTGTAATATCACATCATATATCATATCATATCATATCAATTATATTACAGGGTCATGGATTATTACCATCATTGAACAAAAGGCATCAGAGTGCTCTACAAGACTCCAACCCTACTTCAGGACTATTTTAAAGGCTAAAATGGAACTGTGGTGGCAATTAGGTGTTGGAGGATAACAAAAAATGTTTTTATAAATATATTAATGGCAAGAGGAGGGCCAAGGAGAATCTCCATTCTTTGCTGGATGCAAGGGGGAACATGACTACTGAGGATAAGGAAAAGGCTGAGGTTCTTAATGCCTTCTTTGCATCTATCTTTACTAGCCAAACCACTTATCTTCGGAGTACTCAGCCTCCCGACCTAGAACTCTGGGACGGGGAGCAGAAGAACCCCTCCACAGTTCAGGTGGAGACTGCTAGAGACAGGCTGCTCCACCTGGACTGTCACAAGTCATGGGGCAAGATGGAGTTGGCAGATGTGATTGCTGGGCCACTTTCCATCATCTATCAGTGGTCATGGTCATCCGGAGAGATCCCAGATGACTGGAGACTAAGTGGCAGCCCATGGCTTGGACAGGTACACTCGTTGCTGGGTTAAAAACTGGCTGGATGGCTGGGCCCAGAGAGTAGTGGTGAAATGCAGCCGGCGACCAGTCACCAGTGGTGTTCCCCAGGGATCAGTGTTGGGGCCCATCCTCTTTAATATCTTTATTGATGTAAATTTAGATGAGGAAATTGAGTGCACCCTCAGTAAGTGTGCAGATGACACCAAGTTGAGTGGAAGTATCGGTCTGCTAGAGGGTAGGAAGGCCCTGCAGAGGGACCTGGACAGGATAGGTTGATAGGCAGAGGCCAGTGGGATGAGGTTCAACATGGCTAAGTGCTGTGTCGTGCACGTTGGCCACAACAACCCCATGCAGTGCTACAGGCTTGGGGCAGAGTGGCTGGAAAGCTGTGCAGAGGAAAAGGATCTGGGGGTGTTGGTTGATGCTTGCCTGAACATGAGCCATCAGTGTGGCCAAGAAGGCCAACGGCATCCTGGATTATATCAGGAACAGTGTAGCCAGCATTGATTTTTCCTCTGTACTCTGCTCTGGTGAGGTCGCACCTTGAGTACTGTGTTCAGCTTTGGGGCCCTCACTACAAGAAGGACATTGAGGCCCTGGAACATGTCCAGAGAAGGGCTACAAAGCTGGTGCGGGGCCTGGGACACAAGTCCTGTGAGGAGCAGCTGAGGGAACTGGGGTTGTTTAGTTGAGAAGAAGAGGCTCAGGGGAGACCTTATTCATCTCTGCAACTACCTGAAAGGAAGGTGTGGGGAGCTGGGGGTTGGCCTCTTCTCACAGATAACTAGCTTTAGGACTAGAGGGAATTGCCCCAAGTTGTGCCATGGGAGGTTTAGGTTGGAAATGAGGAGACATTTCTTCTCAGAAAGAGCACTCAGGCATTGGAACGGGTTGCCCAGGGAGGTGGTGGAGTCACCATCCCTGGGGGTGTTTAAGGAAAGGTTGGACGTAGTGCTTAGGGACATGGTTTAGGGGGTGACATTGGTAGCAGGGTGATGGTTGGACCAGATAATCTTGGAGGTGTTTTCCAACCTTAATGATTCTGTGATTCTGCAAACTGGCATCATTGGAAGATCTATGTCATTACTCTAAGGCAACATTTTTTTAACTTTTAGGTATTCAGCAAATGTACACAAATGAATAATATCAAAAATCCTCATTAGATTTAAAGCAGAAAAAGGGCCAGAAGAAGTGATATGAATTGAGGAACCAAAGTTGTATTACTCTTGACTAAAGAAGTTATCAGGAGGGAAATGGAAACTGTGAAATACATATCAGACAGTTTCTACTGCACTCTGGATAAATGAAGAATGAACCTAACTATGAAGGGTCTGAGCCAAACTGTAATTAAGTTAATTTTCTTTTTTTTTGGTGGTGTCGGTCAGACTCGAAATTCTTCTTGCTTGACTTAAACTATCTTTGGTGTGAAATGACTGAAGAACAAGTTCAGCCTATGACATCATTTGGGCTAGCACGAAACCTAAAGAGAAGAAGAGAAAAACATTAGCATAGCAGAAAATCTGTTTATACATACATATATATATCATATACACACATAAACATATGTGGACCTTTGTCCACCAGATCTTAAAAGCATTTACAGCAACAAACACTGTTATGAAGACATCGTTGCCTATGCACAACCTGGCATTGTTGATCTATCCCATTCACACTCTGTGTCTCTTTGTCTTGTGTTTTCTCTGGGATTTCATCAATTCTAGAAAATGAACAGTAGTCTTATTGAGTATCTTGAGTCCCAAAGTCTATTTGATAGTCATTGCAGACTTGACGTGCAGCAGTCTTTGTTAAGAAACACTGATCTTTACATAAACAGACTAACCTTTTTAACTGGTATTTTGTCAGGACCGGCTGAAGGAAGGAGGGGGAGAGAAGAGGGGGAGAGAGCCTGTACTACTTGTTGATGTAGGAGAAAGTGTATTTCAAGGCAAAGGGGAAAGATGGTATGCCTTTCATTTTTATAACTGCGTCACATATATAATCATACATATGCCTACATATTTAACAGCTGCTACACCTGAAATGGACACCGTATTTTTTTCTTCATTAACAGTAGCATCCTTCCTCTACTTCTTTTCTTCCCTCATCTCTAAAGAAAAAAAAAGAAAAAAAACCACACACACAACACCACCAACAACAAAAAGCAGGCTAAATCATTGCTAAGGACAAATTACTTTATGATTTTTTACTATAAAAATGACTTAAAAATGCTGATAGGAGCAAAGCAAGGTGATGCAAATGGGCTTCTGCAACTGCTCAAAAAGGATTGCAGAAGCAAAAAACTGCCTGATTGACATATGTACGAACACTTCACCCTAGTGCTCAATGAGATGATTGAGAGAAGACAAAAACCTTTTTGATCTAAAAGGTCAACAGAAATGATGTGTCTTGTGAAGAACATATGTAGCACAATGAACAAGAGCTGGTGTTATACTGGCAGCCACCCCATTTTGTCCAATGTATACATCACATGGTCTATATGATCACTTTTCTTACTGATCCTGGAAAGCATATAAACATGGTATAAACATGGCCAAGTTACCTTACTCTCATGTAAAGATGCCAAAGCTTCTTGTTGAGCTGCAGCCCATTCCCTGTCAGTGGCTAGCTCTCAGTTTATTAATAACAAGCTCTCAGGCTAACTATGCCTATGGAATTATGTGTTTACTTGCCATAAACATGCATGTCTGGTTACAGTACATATATGTAAGAGCGGGACAGAGCAGAAGGGGTGGAGGGTGGGAAGGAGGATCAAGCTGCACAAATGCTGTCGCTGGCTCCCCTCCCACACACACACCTTGAAATTCAGCACACACTCTGGAGCCACTGTGCGAGGAAGAGGGAGATTTTTTCCACCAAGCCAGCTCGTGATTTCCATACAGAGAGCCAAGAAGCGCAGGGAGGGGAGGAGGGAGGGGGGAACGCTTCGTTTAGACAGTGCAGGGAGGGGGGCACGGATGCTCAGCGGGAACACTCTCCCTCCGCTTCCCCAGCCCTACCGTCCGCCGCCGGTGCCCTCCCCTGCGGGAAGGGGGTTCCCCGCGCAGCGGCCGCCGCCTGGCGCCCTCCCCCGCTGGGGACGCGGAGCGGGCCCCGGCCACTGCGGCCAGGATGGAGCCGCAGCCGCCGGACGGGCAGCCAGGCGCCGGAGAGAGGCAGCTCCGGGGATGGGGGGGCACGTCTGCGCAAAGAAAAAAAAAAAAAAAAAAAAAGGGAAAAAAAAAAACACACCCACAACCAACATCCAAAACAAAGGGATCTGAAACAAAGGCTTCTCCGCGGGCAGGGGAGATGCTGAAGGCAGGGGTCCTCTTACCCGGTCGATACCGCCGCTCTCGCTCGCTGGACTGCGGCTGCAGGAGGACGAGGGCCGGCAGCCGGCCCCGGCCGTGCCGCTCCCCCGTGTTCCGAGGCCCGGTGGCGAGCCCGGTGCCCCCCGCCCTGCTCCGCGCCTCCCCGCGTCCCGCCGCGCGGGGCTCTCCGCGGCTGCCCCTCCCCGCGCTATCCCTGCCTCCCTCCCTCCCACCTCCCTCCTCCCTCCCGGGGGGGATCGGCGGGTCCTGGCTCCGGCGCGGGGACCCCTGCTGGTGTCCCCTCCCCAGCGCCCCAGCCCGCCCCTCTGCCGCAGACGGCGGGACGAGCGCGCCTGCGGGTCGTCTGCTGCACGGTGCAGGCTTGTCGTTGCTCGGCCCGGGTCGGCGAAATCCCTCTCCTCCTGCCCGCTGTTCAGATCCCCCGGTTTCCTTGAGGATCACCACCACCATCATCCACAACAACAACAAAAACACAAAAACAACAGCAAAACACAAAACAAGAAGAAGCACACACACACACACAAAAAAACCCAACACCAAATCCTATCCCCTCCTCTTGCTATTTGGATTTCCTTCCCTCCCCCTCCCCCTTCAGTTTCTTTGGGTCTTGTGCCTCTCCCCCACACACACACAGACACACACACACACACACACAGGCACGCACGGTGTGAATGGTTTTACTTGCCGCTGTGCCACAAGGAGCTGCTGATGGTTTCCAAAGTCCCACCACCACGCAAATCCCTCCTTTAGCTTGAAGCTGAAGATCATGGACTGTATGTTTGGATTCGGGATGCATTTTTCTCACAGCCGCTTCGTTTCCTGAGATTTCACCCGGTGAGTAGGTTTTATTTCACATTCAGATTGCTCGTCTCCACCAAACAGACCCTCAAAAAAAAAAAAAAGGAAAGGAAAGGAAAGGAAAGGAAAAAAGGAAAGGAAAGGAAAGGAAAGGAAAGGAAAGGAAAGGAAAGGAAAGGAAAGGAAAGGAAAGGAAAGGAAAGGAAAGGAAAGGAAAGGAAAGGAAAGGAAAGGAAAGGAAAGGAAAGGAAAGGAAAGGAAAGGAAAGGAAAGGAAAGGAAAGGAAAGGAAAGGAAAGGAAAGGAAAGGAAAGGGAAAGGAGGAAAGGAAAGGGAAAGGAAGGAAAGGAACCTTCCAGTTGTCTCGTCTTGCTTCTCAATCTTTCAATAGCTTGCTTCTCTCCACTTTCTGAACTCAAAGAAATCCTGAAGCAACAGCCCTATTTGCCCACTCCATTCCACACGTTAGTCACAGCTCTCAGCACTAAGTTGCGATCTGCACCGCAGTCTCACATGCACCGTCCTTACCATTCCGCTGCTTATTCATCACGTTTTATTAATGTTTTCATCAGACACTCTAGCTGCTACATTCTCTGGTTTAACCCTTGCAGACACAGCGACTCGCAGGGATGTCGGAAGGGCCCGGTGTTTTTCTCCGTGTGGGAAGACGGACAGAAATCGCCAGTGGTTACGGGGTTGTGTGTGGAAAGGAGTGGCTGGAGGTCTGCGTGGGGAGATAATGTGGAAAAGTCCATCACTCTTACTGATCCCCCGAAGAAGCTTGGATTGGATTGGGGGCAGGGAATTGTGCCCCAGAAGGGGCTGGAGGGGAAGAGAAGGGATTTTCCAGACCTCTGTCCTGCCGTTTCTGCTCGAAGGGAACACCTCGGGAAGGGAGGCTGGTCTCGCCGGGGGCGCGGAGTGCTGCTGCAGCGCGCTCCCGCTGCGCTGGTGCTTGCCCCCGCTGCGTGCCCTTCCTGTGGTTCTGGATCCCACTGCACGTCCCGGTTGTATTTTTTACTGTTTTAGGGAATATTTATAATTTTGCTCGCCTAGGGTAGGAACGAGGCGTCGCCTTCACAAAACGTATGCGCACACACACATATATATATATATATACATATATATATATATACCCGCCGCGTTCCAAGTGAAGACTGTTATTTGAATCATGTAGGCACTTCTTTGACAGAAAAAATACAGAAGAGGACCAAGGGAAATAAATTGTTTTTGTTAAAAAAAAAAAAAAAAAAAGATTGAGCACAGCACCTTTAGAGTGCTATTTCTGGCTAATACTTCCAACATTTTAGCGTCTCTAATTAGCGGCAGAGATCCACCCACATTCAATAGCAGAAGGTAGGGAGGGAACATGTTACTTCTCACGGGGAGGTATTGACTGAGCTCCATTTAAATCTGTCATTTAGTGTGCGGGATAAGCGTGTGTGTGTGTGTGCAGTCATGTCTCCAAAGCAGTACGTGCATAGATCATGATAAGGGTGCTCAAGGCTTGCAAGCAGGTAGAGGTGCCAGTGAGAAACACACGAGACCTGAATTTATTGCCTGGTGGCAAGCAGAGAACCGAAAAAATCAATGCCCTCTTCAATATCGTGCTCCCGAGAGTGCTCTGCCCGCCCCACTCCCCTCCCCCACCCCCTACCCCCGCCTCCAAATTTCTGGTTGATGTCGGGAAAGGGGGAGTGAAAAAAAGAGCCCTTCAAGCGTGGGATCCAAAATTCATCCTTCCTCCAGCTCCTCTCTTCTCCCAGCAGCTGGACTCCCCCCCCCCTCCCCCGCCCCCGGCTACTTCCCTCCTTACAGACAAGTGTCTTTCTCCCGGAGGCTGTCCTCCAGCAGATTTTCCTCGTACCGGCATTGCCGACCAGCCGTCCTCTCCCCCTCCCGCCCCCCCTCCTCTACACACCGCTTCCTGCCCCGGCCCTCTTCTCACGGGACGGGGGTAATTAACCAAATCCCAGCCGTTTCTCCCGAATTGCCCGCCTCTGACGCTGCTGCTACGGGGATTCTCCCGCACCAGGCTCCTCAGGAAAGTTTCTGTTCATTCAGACCCCCCTTCCCTTCCCAAGTATAGAGGATTACCTAGGTAAGTGCGTTTCAAAATCTCTACCTGATTTTTCACCCTATTTTTGTTCTTTTTTTTTTTTTGAAACATAAAAAAAAAAAAAAAGTCCGGGGGGGTTAACTCGCTGCGGGAATAACTCATCCGTTGTTGAGCATCACCTCGCCGTGCTAGTTAAATGATAGCGCTCTGCAGAAGAGATTTATGTGCCCATCAGCAGAATATTTCCCGGGTTTCAGAGCAATCTGTATTTTCTCTGTGCCGACGAGGGTGGGAGATGGTAGGACAGGATGAGGGCAGCGGAGTTGTTTAGATCACAGTCACGGTGATGGATGACAGCGGTGCCTGGGCAGTAAAACTGACACAGGTTGGACAGGGTGGTGTTTCTATACTCAGCAGACAGGGAGGGGGGGCACCGAACCTTTTCCATACAAACATCCAATAAATCAATGTAATTAATGTAGTCTTAATAGGCGATTGTAACCAGCGAGCATGAGGCACGTTTAATACAGAAGATTCCCATTAGCCTTTATGGTTCATTTCCAGCGTCCAGCACTCCCAGACCAGAGGATACCCTCTACTCGAATAGGGCTGGATGACTCAGAAAAAATAAGAATGCCAGGGAGCAGCCTGGTGATTTTTTGCTTAGGTTTGGTTGGTTGTTTTGCTTTTTGTACAAAGGAGTGGCAGCATGTAAATACCTCCCGATCCTCGCGCCTCAGTCCTGGGGGAATGGTCCGAAACAGTCCTCTTCCCTTCTTTTAGGTGTCCAGCCTCTCTGCTTGTTTGTGGCTGGCTTCGCTGTCAAGGATTACCGTTCCCTCCTCTGTCACCTTCAAACTCCCTGAAGCTATGTGGCTTTGGGACTCCTTTTCGATTAGGAGATGATTTTCCATTCTCAAATATTATGAGTGGCAGGCCAACCCCCAGGGAGGGGGCTCGGACTGAGGAAACGCCTTTAGAGATGCATGCCTGGACCTAACCCTGCGTCATCATTCCTCTAAGTTGTGCCTGTCCCTGGGGGCGAGACGCTGTGGGCAGGGTGGGTGGGGGGCAGCCAGAGGGGCTCCGGCAGTCCGGTGGCAGCGCCAGCCTCCCACCGATCCCCGCAGGAGAGGGAGGCTTGCTGCTTCACTGCTTCACCTGGCCCTAAGCAGGGGAAGGAGGAACTGAGCCCTTGAGGGACTGGGTGTCTGCACTGCTCCAGCCCTCAGGCCACCCACCGTCCCTGTAGACTTGCGAAGACTGCTTGCGGCAGGGGGCCGGAGGGACCTGACTGGGAAGGGTTAATCAGGGGTTGCAGGGTGCTCCAAGCATGAGTCCTGAGTGCTCCTCATAGATGCGCTAGCCAATCCTAGGCAACAGAAGCATGAACTATATGTAGCATGGTGTAAAAATCGAGGTAAAGAAAATAGGGTGTACACCATCACCGCATATCAGAAGGCAGGAGACCTGATTTTTGGGGGCTACGATTCCTGTGCTACTTAGATATCATCAAGCATTAAAAAAGGTAAGGACTTTGTTACCAGCGATCTGTATTGTGACTGACTCCCGAATTCAAGTGTATCTTCTGCATACCTTTCTTTAAGTGTTAAATCATGCAGTGCAGAGAGTGGAAAGAAGTGGAATATGTTATGATTTACCGTTTGAGAATTTTTTTTTGAAAGACTACATTATTTTCAAGTAGTAATGATTTCTTTTAGAGATTAAGGAAGTGTATGCATGTGAAGTAAAGTAAATTCATGACTGGAAGAAAAATGTAATGCATGTGATAAGTGAAGAATATTCTGTTACAGCATCAAAATCAGTCATAGATCCACATGAAATGAAGGCCAATGTGAAACAGACCTGATTTACAAAGTATATATATATATTGAATAATTCAGAGACGTGCATCTGACAAGCAAGTTTGACAGAAGAAGCAAAAATAACGTATTTGCTCACATCTAACATTACTTAAATATGCCATCACAAAAGAATGCTCTAAAAAGAATAAGTGAAGTCAAAACCTCAAAGACTGTTTATTTTCAAAGACAGGTAACTCCGACATATTAAGTATACAGAGATAAAGCTAGAGTGGTCCTACTTACATTTACAAGATATAAGAAATAACTTCAGAGATAACTTCAGAATCCATTTGGATATCAGAGTTTTCAGACTGCTGTCAATGCCCAACTCCAGCAGTACAAGGGGTTACTCAGTTTAAATATGTGCTCTATCAGCTTTACTGGAAGACCTGGGTTTGAGAATAGAGCCGTTTGATGTATCTCTCTTCTGCTTTCTTTATCTAAGCATAGCAAGACCTGTAGTCTTACACACTGTTGCAGTGCTAATTATCAGAGTTCCAAAGAAGAAATGAAGAAATTACCTACAGTTTCTTGCCTACAACCATTTTTTTTTCTCTCTAAATCATGTACATAATTTAAGTGAGGAAGAAAAAACAAAATCTGTTATATTTTCAGTAAGCTGATCAACCTCCAGTGAGAACTAACCTTCCCAACAGATGCTGAGTTCACTAGAGTTGTTGTTTGGGGTGCTTCTTCATGAAATGCTGAAACCCTGTGAGTGAAAACGTTAACTAGGAAACATGAAAACAAGCAGCTGAATGTTTTACAGATCTTGCTGCAGAAGGCAGCATTTGTTCAACAAACCAGCAAAACAACTTGAAGATCTTGAAGTGATGTAATCTCTCTGTCTCATCCTTTCCCATTTTTTCTACTACAGTCTGAATGGTATTGTGAAGAATCAATTACAGGAGCCTACTCATTGTTTACTCCAATGTATGTCTGAAAAGTTATTTCTTTAGTCATGTACATTGCAGTGATTTCACTCCTCTCAATCCCATGTGGAAACAATTTTTTATGGGACTAAAATAGTTTTATTTCATTTGGACTAATTTGGAATTAAGTTATCACTTCTGGCTATGATCAGTTTAGAAAATATATTGCTTAAGATTTCAACAAAGAAAAAGGCAACACCTAACTAAAACAAAACTCTTTTTTTTTTTTTTTTTAACCAGCAAGCTTGCGTCTTCGGTGATTTTTGAAAATCTAAATGGAAAAATGGGACATCAAATAATTTTTACCTAAGTTTTTGCTTAGGAGAAAAAGGGAGTGGTGGTCGATACTTTCTGGAAACCTTACATGTTTTATAGGTGTTATGTGCAGCTCTTTGTTACTCCTCCCAAAGGTTCATCTCTCCTTCTCAAAGTCAGAAGTAGACATTGATTTTTTGTTTTCTGTCCTGAAATACTAGTAATCTCATTTGGGAGTGAAATCACAAGAAAGACATTTTGGCAAATAGAGCCAAAATACTCTTAGGTTGCATTAATAAAACCTGTCTTGATAGACCACTGCAGGCAGTAATTTAAGTTAGTAATTTTAGAAGTTACCTTACTCTTCTTATTCTCATCCTAACACCCAAACAAGTGTGGGTGATAATTTGTTTCTTTGTTTCTTAAATTGCAACCACATTTTTCTTGTGGCATTGTTTTCCTGTTGTTCAATATGTCTGCTGTTCAGTGAGGGCCTGATCTTGCACTATTAAAGTAGATCAAAGCATGGTCATTAACTTCACTGAAAGAAAGATCAATTTCCAAGATAATAAATTGGAACCAAAATTAACTTCAGTTTTAGAAAAAAATGCAAGCACCATGAAGTTAAATACTGCATACAGAGCTGTAGAAGACTTTGCATATTGTTAGTCAAATATTATTAAAATAGTAAAGAATTGAAGGATTTTTAATATGATCTTATGCTGCTTTTCATCTTAGCATTATATCATCGATAAATTAACATTATATATACATATATATATATACATAAAGTTGAAGAACATTAAGAGAGCTCCATTTTCTGAAGTGCCTCACTGAACTGCAGGCATTCAGTACCTTTTGACTCAAGTCGTCATGCTACTGAAACTATCATGTGGTTATTTTTGTTTCCAGGCTCTGAAATTAATTGCTTTTATGTACTGTAATAAATGTGAATGCATAAAGATAGTTTTTATATACATATGCACAGGTGCATATAAATATGTATAATTTATACCATACATATATATCCATTCATTCCTCCACACATATGGTATGTATAATTGCTCCTTTGCCCTGGGTAACACCATGCAATTAAGCACAGTCCTTAATTGCATGGTCATGCCGTGTGGTTAAGCACAGTCTTTTTCCCACCTTCCATTGAAAGTCTCCATTTATTCTATGTGCCACAAGATAACGAGCTGACAAGAGGAAACAAGGACATTCTCTGCCACGTCAAAGCTTTAAATATTTAATGAGCCTTTCACAAATGCCACAGATTTTGTTCCACCTTCAAAAGAAGATTGACCAAGCAATATATGCTATTAGCTAAGTTAATATTATTAAACAGTAGCGGTTTCTCTAATAACGAGGTGTGATCTCAAGGCTTGTTTGTCAGATATCTTTATAGTAGCAGTCACATTAACGACGGTTAGAAAGTTCTGCTCATTTGCAGTAACACTTTCACGGCCACATCTACCAGCACATGATTAATGAGAAAAGTGATTTTTTGGATATTTATTATACATTACAAATAAAGGACTTAAATCTGGGGAATCAGATCACTACTCTATACCTTTAATCCCATATTATCACTACTGAGAACCGTGGAGAGATCATTTAGCTCTTTCAGTATTTTGTATAAAACAGTACTTCAGAATAAATACAACAGATTTATTTCCATTGGAAATAACAAAAAGACCTGGTTAACTGACTGTGGATGACCACTCCAAGTCAAATGAGATTATTAAAATCCATTATAAACCAATCTTCCCTTCCTTCCTTCCTTCCTTCCTTCCTTCCTTCCTTCCTTCCTTCCTTCCTTCCTTCCTTCCTTCCTTCCTTCCTTCCTTCCTTCCTTCCTTCCTTCCCTCCCTCCCTCCCTCCCTCCCTCCCTCCCTCCCTCCCTCCCTCCCTCCCTCCCTCCTTTCTTCAGTATTTTTTCCTACTTGAAATCTCTATTTCTAAAGAGGCTTAACTTCACATGTGAAAAACCGTGTTACTGAAAAATGGTGGCAGCACAAGAATGCACTTTAATTACCTATTTTTCATCTGAAACATTGTTGATCTCCATTAATTAGAAGTTTAGAGGACAGACAGAACATAATTTTATTACGACAAATTATATATAAATGTATTTAAACTTAAAGTGCATCCCTAAAGGCTAGAATTGTTTTATTTTGAACATGAAATGTACTGTATATCTATACATGTACTTTGGCATCTTGATATTGATCATATCAGTACTGTCTTTACTTATAACAAATACTTAACACAGCGCAAGCAGAATGTCAGCATTCCTCCGTCACTTCATCCATCTTGAACTGGGGGCAGATCTATAGTGCAGAACTGATACCCACCTCTTTTCTTCAAGGAGGTGTGGATGCTCAGCATTTCTTGGTTTAATCAATTTATTCCTTAGTTTTGTATCAATGTTTCTAATGAAGATGCTTTCTTACGTAAAGCATCAATGTTTATGCAAGTGGGGACTCATCTGGCTGCCAGCTTCGGAAACTGTGAATTTATTTCACATAGAACCATTAGCTGGTGATGACCATTAGTTAGTGGTGTTCTCTTTGTTTAATTACTGCTCCTGTGGGATATGAATCTTACTCATTAGGTTAAAAAGTAAAAGCTTTAGTAACCTATTAAGTACCTTTTAAGCTGTCTGTTAACATATGTTTATCAGGTTGATTCACATCAGTTGGAGAAACAATAGTGACTTTTTATGAAAGGCTTTGTATAAAACAGATTAATTTTGACATACAGCTTTGTCTTGGCTAGGCAAAGCCTGGAACATTTTCTTTTTCTCAGTCCTTCTAGAGAAAAAGAAAAGAGAAAAGAGAAAAGAGAAGAGAAGAGAAGATAAGGAAAAGAAAAGAAAAAGAAAAAGAAAAGAAAAGAGAAAAGAAAAGAAGAAAAGAAAAGAAAAAAGAAAAGAAAAGAAAAGAAAAGAAAAGAAAAGAAAAGAAAAGAAAAGAAAAGAAAAGAAAAGAAAAGAAAAGAAAAGAAAGAAAAGAGAAAAGAAAAGAAAAGAAAAGAAAAGAAAAGAAAAGAAAAGAAAAGAAAAGAAAAGAAAAGAAAAGAAAAGAAAAGAAAAGAAAAGAAAAGAAAAGAAAAGAAAGAGAAGAGAAGAGAAGAGAAGAGAAGAGAAGAGAAGAGAAGAGAAGAGAAAAGAAGAGAAAAAAAAAGAAAAGAAAAGAAAAGAAAAGAAAAGAAAAGAAAAGAAAAGAAAAGAAAAGAAAAGAAAAGAAAAGAAAAGAAAAGAAAAGAAAAGAAAAGAAAAGAAAAGAAAAGAAAAGAAAAGAAAAGAAAAGAAAAGAAAGAAGAGGTTGTAATAAAGACATCTTATATTCCTTGTATCTAGAGGACTGCACAGATGTGTAATCTCTAACAAGAAACATAGTCAATGTCTCCTGTTCTGCACTGAAAAGATGCTAACTGAAAGTTTAAAGCTTTTCAGCATTAGCTTAGAATCTTTCTACTAGCTCAGAATGTGTTTTTCTATCAGCTGCAAAAAGAAATAGTGATAATTTTGCGCTACCATGGTTTTAGTTTATCACATAGCTAAATTAAAACAGTTGAGAGATTGTAATTTGTGATGAGAGTCTAAAACCCAGACTTTCTCTCCTTGTATAATGATGTTCTCAAGAAAGGCATCTTTTAACAGACATACTTTTTCTTTTTCTTAATTTCGTAATTTCTTCTAAATTTGTCAAAAAGGTGTCAAAGAATATTTTTTTCCAGATAAAATTAATGAATCACAATCATGCTTAGGAACAAGACCTAAGAGAAAGCTTCAGTGATACATTTGTATGAGATAGCAAGCTGCCCAGTATATGACATAATTATTACTTTTACAACCAAGTCTTGTGTATTATCCATCCTGAGATGCAATTAAGTCCAGAATGACTTGCTGAAGCTTGAATCTTTGTTCAGTCAGCCATAAAGTCCCTACTCTTACTATAAAAAATTAATAGCTGTAACATGAACATTTAAGAGGATCTGGCTATTTCCCATATACTAGTTACAGGCTTAAAATGATGAGGCAAAGGGACTTACGCAAAGTCATGCAACAGTTTATGGTAGGATCAGACATAGAACTACGGTTTATTGAATCCTCTATGAGTCCTGTGTAGGCAGTAGGCAGCGTTCACAACAGGTTACAAGTATTTTTTTTTTTTTTCCCTGATAGGGCAGTCGTGGTATAAGTCTATTTTTTTCTGCTAGGATAAATGGGCTGAAACCTGGGAATCTGAAAGGAGATGAAACCATCCATTTACAACAGCTGCAAATCAGCTCCACCGTCTGTGAAATCATCTGTAAAATATGGAGCACCGTTGTCTGAAAGACATAATAGAAGAGCAGAGCAAAAACATTATCATTCTATTAGGTATCAACACTAAGAAACAGAGTACAAAAAATTGTCAATTCCTATTGAAATATATCCAGAAATGCAGTGAAAGAAAAATGTCATGCTTTTAGATCTTTATAGAGATTATTTCTAGCTATTGGTCTAAACTGTAGTGACTCATTTTCACATGAAAAAATAAAATCAAGAGGAGTGTAAGTTTTTCATCAGATACCACTTTTCTAAAATTACAGGGCAATATTCCACTACTTGAACTAAAGCACCTAAACTGATAAATTCATTTTTAGAAATCCCAAACCCATGATTTTTATTATGAAAATTTGAAACAGGAACAGAATTATGGATTTGGTTAGATATTGTCTGATGGACTGGAAGTACATGAAACTAGGCCGTCAGCTGAATTTTGTATATATGTCCTTGCTACATTCAATCAAATTTTTGTCTCTCTTCCTAAAACCAGAGAACTACACTCCATTATTTTTTTTCCTTCATCATTTTATAAATAATGCTAGAGCTTCAACAGCTTCAAAAAAAACCTTTTGTTTTGTCTGACCCTTCCCTTCCCTTCCCTTCCCTTCCCTTCCCTTCCCTTCCCTTCCCTTCCCTTCCCTTCCCTTCCCTTCCCTTCCCTTCCCTTCCCTTCCCCCTTCCCTTCCCTTCCCTTCCCTTCCCTTCCCTTCCCTTCCCTTCCCTTCCCTTCCCTTCCCTTCCCTTCCCTTCCCTTCCCTTCCCTTCCCTTCCCTTCCCTTCCCTTCCCTTCCCTTCCCTTCCCTTCCCTTCCCTTCCCTTCCCTTCCCTTCCCTTCCCTTCCCTTCCCTTCCCTTCCCCCTTCCCTTCCCTTCCCTTCCCTTCCCTTCCCTTCCCTTCCCTTCCCTTCCCTTCCCTTCCCTTCCCTTCCCTTCCCTTCCCTTCCCTTCCCTTCCCTTCCCTTCCCTTCCCTTCCCTTCCCAGAATGCCCTTCCCTTCCCCTGCCCTCCCCTGCCCTCCCCTGCTCTCCCCTGCCCTTCCCTGCCCCTCCCCTCCCATCCCCTCACCTCCCTCAGAGGGAGAATTCAACATAACTTTGCACCAAGCAGTCTCCATTCCCTCTAATGTGAATTTTATTCAGCTCAACAAACTGTTGATGAACAAAATTTCCTCTCACCCCATCTCCTTTTAGCCTAATGAGTCCTTTCGCAATCAACAATTAGTTATATTAGGGTTGGTCCTCAGACTTGAACTGAAGCCTTAGTTTGTAGCCTGTAAATATCTGCTTCCTTTCATTTTAGAAGGCGTACTAAGGACTTACTTAATTACCATTAAAATACATCCAACAAGGTTATTGTAGTACATGACACTGAACATTTTATGTTAAACATTAAGTTTTAAAAATTGCAATTAATTGTAACACAAGTTTCTAAATATTTGTTTCCTGTTAGGATTTTCTGTGAACATGAATACTCCAGGGTGCAAAATGGTGTCATAGCAATACACATCAGTATGTACCTGAGGAAATGCTGTACCAGAAACACTTCCAGTCCTTTACCTGTATAACAGATTCCAAACTTTTTCAAAGAGATCTTGTGTTGTTTCCATTCTTACCTTTTTCATACCATCAGATGTTTTAAGATAATTTTTTTGGAAGTTTGGAAGAATGCTTAGAATAACTTACGTGATAGAGATGTGACAAGACTGAAAGATCATGTACAGTACTACATGTAAATATTTTTTGTACATGGGACAGTCCATGTACATTCATGACCTTGGAAACATAAAGGCTTAAGAACTTTTATGGATATAGTAATTTAGCCTGGAGTAGGTTTAAAGCTCTCAAAGCAGCAGGTTTTACTGTGTCTTCATGGCACCCTGGGTGTCTGATACCTAGGGGTCAAGCAGGATCCTGCTTAGATGTTTCAGGATTTAACATCTGTGTAGCTCATTGTGTGACTGATGGATTTCATCTTCCCAAGGACATAGGCAGTAACCCTCATCTAAAGATGAGGAGCTGAGATACCATGAAGTGTGGGTAAATTTCTCTCTGTTTTATAACCTACACAATTCATGTGTTCAAGACATCCAGATGCCTCACATTCTTTCATAAATCATGCACTGTGCTGCATCTTTACACAGTAGAGAAGAGCTGCTCCTCCTGGTTTGTGACCACAGAAAAAAGGCTAAAGAGCCAGAGTCTGCATCTAAGCAAGAAGCCAAGCCACAACGCAGGCAGATGCAGGCCGCAGTGGTGGCACGGCCCCATGGCCGTGCTGGAGAGCGGTGCGGGGCTGATGGTCACAGGGATCTGTCAGTGGCCTGATGACTGTCAGGCACAGATGGGTGCAGCTCGTTCCGAGGTCCAGTTGGGAGCCCAAGTAATGTTGCAGGGACCAGGGCAGGAGCAGACAAACCAGCATCACCCAGGCAGGGACTGAAGGCCCAGGAATCCCAAGAGGTTGGTGGAGGCCCCAGGTGAAGCCAGTCAGGGCCACTGAGGCCCATTCATGCACTCAGGGCCCTGACAGCTAACTTCTCCACAGCATGCTCATGAGAGGAGCAGACTCTCTCGTTAAGGTAGAAAACTTGAAATTGCAATTTGGGGATGTTGGCCTCTTTTGTCAGCTAAAACATGTAAAGACTAGTTTGCACAGAAGGATGAACTTAGATTAACAGATTGAAAAAGCACCTGAGGGAATTTAGACATCATGATCTGGACAGCAAATGTAAAATGAGGTCTGCTAGAAATATCAGGCATTAAAACAATTACCTCAGCATACCTGACAGCTAATGTGTACTACTTCAAGGACTAAAGAGACTGGCACTAGCTGTACAGAGATATAATAAAAAGCACATCCAATTAAAGACTCACAGACATTTTCAGGGGTGAAATCCTTCTCATATAGAGCAAACACCAAGGCACTTTTCGTTGGTTTTAGCTGAAACCATGCAACCCTTGACAATCAAAATGTTTTCCAAACACAGCTGATGATGGCTACAGAAGTCAGGATGGCAGGGGTAAAGAACAAATAGTGGGATTTGTATTGGGCTTACATGGCAGGGTTTTTGGTAGATTCCCCCCCACAACACCCTTTCTGCCCCCCCCCCCCCCCCCCCCCCCCCAAAAAAAAAAAAGGAGGGGGGAAAGGGGGGCCAGATGTCCCATTTGTTCTTTGTTTCAGCTTTTGGGGACATAGTTACTGGGGTCTAGTCCGTGTCACATACAGAAGAGAGAAGAAAGATGAAATACAGCAGTGGATGAAGCTCTGTTTGAGCAAAGAAAATGAGTTGTTAACAGGGTGCATGTAGTCAAAGCAAACAGCAGGACCTGATATGAGGATCCCACTTATTTTTAAGCCTGGAAATATAAAATTCACCTAAAGTTGTTAGGTATAGAATTATTTTCTCCTTTCAGATATGCCAATATATCTGCTTTTGAGTCTTCATTGAAGAACAACAGAGAACAAGCTGATTCAAATCCCCTTACTGAAAATCATCTGTTGACAAATATGTACTTCTTGCATAATGGCACCAGCTATATCTTGAAGCTCATGTGTGGCAGGTGGCAGGCATCCTTCAGTTTCCCAGACTCTGTTCTGTTGTATCTTGTACTTCCAAACTTACATCCTGCCTTAGTTGTTACTGTGTCAGCCTTTTAGTGGTTCATGTGTCCTTTTGCTATTCAGAAAGTTTAGCTTGGGAGATTTTATTCTATGGATTTAAATATGTCTGTTTGAAGAACAAAATCCATGTGATGGCTGAGAGTAGAGCACAGCACAAGAGACATGCACTTTAGCTCTCTCTTTTTCCCTCCTTCTCTTTAGCCCATATTGATTCCAGTTCTTACTGCTCTTTTCTTCCATGGCACATCATCAGCTTCATGACTGTTTCATTTATACTGGACTGTATGAGAATTTTGAGAACAGGTTCATCTCCAGGTCTCATTCATTTAACATTGTTGACATGCCAAAAGTTGGGGACAACATGATCATCTCTCATCCTCACACTTCAGATGAGGAAGTGGAAGCACAGGGACATAAAGTGGTGAATCTAGAGTGTTATAGCAAATAAGAGGAATCTCTGAGACTCAGAGATTTGTTGTTATTTTTAAAGTGAAATGTACTTAGTTATTATTTTGGTTTGTTCAAAGAAAATTGAGTATTGTTTTCTGAGTTCTGCATCTCTCAGGCTTGCGAAGTAAAGTGAAATATTGTAAAAACAAACAAACGACAACAAAATAAACAAACAACACCCCCCCTCCCATATTATCAAAATTGTCCATTTAGTGTAGAGTTATTTTATAATGATCCTTGAGAACTGCAGGTTAAAACATGGCCCCCAAAAGCCACTGATGATAGCTACTGTCAACTTTACTCACTCCTTATTAGCTATACATAGTTACTCCACTGATGACCCAGTTGACAGCGATGTACTTAGGAAATATATCTCTACTTTTAGCACATCTGTTTTATACACAATTCTTATCTCTTACAAAAACAAAGAAAACAAAACAAAACAAAACAGTGAGCTTTATGCAGTTTATACCACACTTCCATTTTAGGAAGATTTTAAACTTCCTGACTTCCTTTTTTTTTTTTGGACATTGCTGTCCACGCATCTGGTTTGCCCCATATTATTCTATATATCTTGGTATGCATGATTTATCAATTAATGTTCTTTACACAAGAGGCCTCAACTCAAAAATGAAGTAAACACTTCAATTTTATATTATTTTAGGTACAGTAGCTTAGTGGGTTTATAAATCACCACTGTGCAACTATATATAATTTTTAATATTTAAAAAAATATTTCCCTGAAAAAAAAGACAAATTTGCTGGATTTTATCATGAAGTACATAACAAAAAGATTACAGACTTGTTGTCTTGCTCAAAGCTGAAGCTTGATGAAATTTGTCCCAGTGGTCATGTTTGTTTTGCACTTGCCAGTACTATATTTTCAGCTGATACAAATGCACAGATTTTACCAGTCTACAGCACCCTTTACATTTTCATGAAAGCTAAGGCTTTGCTATAGCATTTCCAGAAGTCAAATTCATGACTCATTCCATGAGTCAAATTCATTCTGCATTAACGTCGGTGAGGACAATAGATTTCCAACAGATTTCTAAAGAAGAATTTAGCCCATTATGCTTCTTGAACTCAATGTAACCTCGGAATTTAGAAGAGGAAAGGCTGAAGACTTATTAGCATTTGCAAGTGGTAGCTGGGTGAAACCCTGGGGATAGCAGAATGTAATTTTGCTGTGCACCTATACCTGATAATTATCCTCTAAGTTAGCACTTTAAAGAGGCAGCATGTTGATAAGCCAGTTTTGTTTGAAGTGTCTTCTTTACAGAGTGTCTTCTCTCCTTTAAAATACACCACCTCAGTTACTTAACAGGTGTTCATTTATTTTTCAGTTCTCACATCCCACCCTGAAAACAGCAGGTGCTCTACCACAAATTTAATTCAGATTGTTCCTCCCTGGAGTTCTGTGCTGGCTGTTCTAACTACAACCTTTGTATGTTCCACATGCCTATAGCAGTCTTTGAAAATTGTTTGTAGTGTATTTGACTTTATTAGAGAATTTGAGTATTTAAAACATTGAGATATTTTTCACAGTGTAACCTTAGGAAAATTCCTTAGGCTGGGATTTTCTAAGTTGTCTTTTAATAGGAAATACATATTTAAATATTTTTGCCAGCTTACAAAATTCTTGGTCTTTTCATGCTTCAGTTCCGTATTTGTTAAACTGAGGTAAAAGTTTACCTCTCAAGGATGTTTTGGGAATTAATGATATACAGATTGTTTCTGCAGTGACTGGACAGTATATACAAGTAGATAAGTATCAGAAATGTACACATTGTTTTACACTTCCTAAAGACTAGCTGTATATTTACACGTTTTTGCAAAATATTTTCATATTTTTAAAACCAAGAGGTTATTTTCTTCTGCAACTACACAGGTCCTCTAAAGTTGTTTTGCCCTGTAACTACACAGTTTCTCTAAAGATTTTTTGCCAGTGGTACATTTATGACATGTCCTGAGGTGTAACATTAAGGATAGTATAGAGCAAGGCACTTCCCTCTCCAAGTGTGTATTTGGTCTGGATGTAGGAAGATGATACATATACAAAGCAATTCATTTTCTAGTCTTACTATTAACATTTTAAATACAAAAGGGGTTCAGTTAGCCATCGTTGCAGTTTAATGCTCTGAAACACTTCGGTGTTAGTAAGTACCCAAAAGAGTAAACTCCTATCTCTTAATTTAATCCATTATATATATATATTTCCAATAGAAAATATAATTTAAGAATCACAGGAAATTATGTCTTAGCTTGCAATTTTATAACAGCATTAGATGTAAAAATTAAAATTATCATCATGCCCTTTATAACCTCACATAATGTAAAGAAATTATGCCCAGGATCTTCATAGTCTATTAAGAAGATGAGGGAGGGGGGTGAGTTTGCTGTGCAATATATTTCTTCCTGATTATAGTAATATATTGGTGGGAAGGAGAGGGAGAGTAGTATTTGTGCATTTTAACTCTTGTGATGCAAAAACTCATCTGGCCTGTCTGGAAATGACTAACTTCATTCATACTGAGATAATTCTTACCTGGAAATGGCACCTGAATAATTATAATGACTTTTATGGGCCAGGAGAGTAAACGATTTCCTGTTTTGCTTCAGATCTATGAATGCTTGTTCATCAATGTCATGAAGTTTACACAGCAGTGTAACCTCACATACATGAACTTCAATCTGCAAAAGAAAAAAACACTGATCTAGGGATAAGACTAAAACTTCATATATTATACACAGATCTGATGATTGCTTGTAAATGATTGCTTGTAAATGATTGCATATGAATGATTGCTTGAAAATATAAATAAAAATTTGAGAGTTCTTTGCTGCAACGTCCTGGAATCTCATTTCAAAAAGATGTATAAAATTAATGCAATCTGTGTTTTGTGATCATAAACAACCATGATTTCAACTCAGTGCTTTGGCAAGTGCTCAGCATGAAATAGATGACTAGTCTTATTTTCAGTGAGATTACTTACACATTTAATGGTTGCACGATAGGTCCAAATCATGTTATATTTATGCCTAAGAAGACAATAAACCTTCTCTGGTTGTATAGACAATTATTCCATTCTCAGGCTGCAAATTCCTGTTGATTCATATGAACTTCTGATCTTTTCTGGAGGCAGTTAACATCTTGCAGCAGATATGCTTATAACTTATACTGAACACTCTTTAGAATATTAATGTCTAGAAAACATGAGAAGAGTGTATTTATTCAGCTACATAATTTCCATTATAATGACTGAACGGTAAAGACTGTGTAGTTGCAGTATGGTTGTATTGGAAGCATCCTTCGTTTGGGATACACTTGCAAATTAAATTACTGATGGAAAAGAAAATGTTCCTGCCAAGTTAAAAAAAAAAAAAAATCATAGCAAGTATAATGTAAAAGTGTCATAATAAGTGCTGTTTTATTTGACTGTGAATTAAAAATTGTTTTTCATGAACGTATTCACATTGTTTCATCAACTAGAAATATGAAGGCCCTCACATTAACATATTTTGATTAATTCTGTGCAGTTTTACCTAATACTGAAAATTAGAACTGAATGTTTCTATATATTTCAGTATTTCTGAGAACTTCATGCTCTTTTCACAAAATCTGAACAGGATACGAAATCATTATTTCAGTTCACAGTTATGGGACTGAGGTATAGAAAGAAACTGGCTTGTCTTCACTGAATTCGTAAATAGATGCTATGACTAATTCTTGATTTTTAACTGGACTCCCAAACAATTCTTTAGGCTCAGTTTAAATAGTGTTTCTAGGTTGATCTATTCAATTGGAGTGAATTGGACTGCCAGTCAAGTGCTGCTGTTAGGGATACTTAAAACTATGGCACCTGGAGCCTGAATAGTTCATTGAACTCATCACTCTCTGTGGCTCCAGAACTATTGAACGGCATAGTCACTCTTTGACCAGTTATGCTAGTTTGAACAGAATAACTCGATTCTATTAACTAAGTTTGTAGTGAAGGCAAGCCATTAAGTGACTTTTCCAAGGGCAAAAAAAAAAAAAAAAAAAGAAAGCAGGCTGTGTCTTCTGGATCTCACCTGTGTTCTGTCCAGTAGATGAACTGAGACCTTATTTATAGACATTTTTGAATGCTTTTGTACTGATGCTAACAGGCAATAATTCTTGTGTTGTGTATTTTTCATTATTGATCAGCATTATTTGGGAAAAAAAAAAGAAAAAGCAACAATCCCTCCCCTGAAAATTTGTTAAGATTTCCCTTCGACAGTGAATATTATCACTGATGATGTTAATGAAGACATTAGTTTCACAGCATTTGAAGTATTGAAACACTCCACTGTTAACTAGCCTAGTGGGGTTTATGCTAATGTAAAATGTAATAAAGCAGAGGCCACTATCTCTTTAAGCTGAAAGAAAGGAAACTTGTTTCTACTTCCAAGGGATGCCTAGTGTGTGCTTATCTAATTGACTGTGTATTTTGTCTAGGTGTTGAGGGAAAGCTAAGAGAATGAAGGCTCTAAGTCCCCAGTGGAAGCATGATATGGCGATGCAGTGCTGGTGCTGAATTGTTCTCTCTGATGGCTCTATGGGAGTGGATAGCACTGAGTCTTCATTGCTGGGTTTTAGCGGTTGCTGCTGTTTCGGATCAGCATGCCACAAGCCCCTTCGACTGGCTCCTCTCTGATAAGGGACCCTTCCATCGCTCACAGGAATACACAGATTTTGTGGACAGAAGTCGACAGGGATTTAGCACAAGATACAAGATTTACAGGTATGAAGCAAAGGGAAAGCAATTACAGAGATATCATCCTTAGAAGCTGTAAATTATCAACAAGGGTTTCCTTAAATGAAAGTTTTACATGTCCGTAGACACAAAATTCATATATGCAAGTCCATATATGCACTGCACGCTGTGGAAATGCTTGCTTGTATTGTTTCTATTCTGTTTAAAGAAATTTTGCTAATTGATAATATTGCTTTTGAAAGCATTGTTTACTACCTATCTCTAGTCTGACAGCCTAGTGACGTACTCAAAAATGTCCTAAGGTATTCAATCACCTTTTCTGGGGTTACTATGGGACACCCTTGTTCATGAAGAAAGATCCAGTTTAATTGCTTTCAGTGCTGCTCATCGAGACGTAAACTGATACTTTACAAATGAAATTGTGGCTTCAAAGATACTGCTGGCAAAGCATAGGCTTCACTGTACAAATAAGGGCATTTCAAAAGTAACTCAAAAGACTTTACATTAGTTTATTCACGTGTTTAGAGAAGTAGCTTTCTTATCCCTGAGGGACTGAGGTCTAAGAGTCCCTGTTAATTTTAATGGAAGTTCATAGAATCATTAAGGTTGGAAAAGACCTCAAAGATTATTTGGTCCAACTGTCACCCTACCACCAATATCACTCACTAAACCAAGTCCCTAAGCACCACGTCCAACCTTTCCTTAAACACCCCCAGGGACGGTGACTCCACCACCTCCCTGGGCAACCCGTTCCAACTCCTGAGTGCTCTTTCTGAGAGGAAATGTCTCCTCATTTCCAACCTAAACCTCCCCTGGTGCAACTTGAGGCCATTCCCTCTAGTTCTATCACTGGTTATATGCAAGAAGAGGCCAACCCCCAGCTCCCCACACCTTCCTTTCAGGTAGTTGCAGAGATGAATAAGGTCTTCCCTGAGTCTTCTCTTCTCCAGACTAAACAACCCCAGTTCCCTCAGCCAATCCTCACAGGACTTGTGTTCCAGGCCCTTCACCAGCTTTGTAGCCCTTCTCTGGATACGCTCCAGGGCCTCGATGTCCTTCTTGTAGTGAGGGTCCCAAAGCTGAACGCAGTACTCGAGGTGCGGCCTCACCAGAGCAGAGTACAGGGGGATGATCATCTCCCTGGCCCTGCTGGCTGCACTATTCCTGATCCAAGCCAGGATGGCGTTGGCCTTCTTGGCCACCTGAGCACACTGCTGGCTCATATTCAGGTGAGCATTGACCATCACCCCCAGATCCTTTTCCTCTGCACAGCTTTCCAGCCACTCTTCCCCCAGGCCTGTAGCACTGCATAGGGTTTTTGTGGCCGAAGTGCAGGACCTGGAACTTAGCCATGTTGAACCTCATCCCATTGGCCTCTGCCCATCGACCCATCCTGTCCAGGTCCCTCTGCAGGGCCTTCCTACCCTCCGGCAGATCAACACTTCCCCTCAACTTGGTGTCATCTGCAAACTTACTGAGGGTGCACTCAATTCCCTCATCCAAATCATCAATAAAGATATTAAAGTGTTTGTTCCAACAGAAATCTCAGCAGTAGACTGGCCCAAGTCAGGCTGAGGAAAAAAGGGAAAAAACTGGGTAAG
The DNA here is from genome assembly GCF_040182565.1 of Anser cygnoides. Classification (NCBI taxonomy): domain Eukaryota; kingdom Metazoa; phylum Chordata; class Aves; order Anseriformes; family Anatidae; genus Anser; species Anser cygnoides. Next base: position 14,388,743 of record NC_089880.1, read on the forward strand.
ATTTCAAAAGTATAGATCTGCTTGAGAATTTGTGCCTGGCTATAGAATCACTTTCATTATATATTTGTAACCTGTCAGTTTTCAGTCTTTTAAGGCAACACTGGCGAAATACCTTCTTAATCATTCGCAAGAGGTTTAACTCAGTAACACCTAATAGGTTTATCAAGGACATGGAATGAAAAAGAGAGTTCAGTTTAATGGTCATGAGTCAATGGCAAATGGAAAGAAGGGAAGAAATGAGAAAACATGAGAGAATAAGGTCTGAAAGAACAAATCTATAAGCAGAGAGACTTATTGTTATAGATCCTTCCCAGAAGCAGAGAAAGCGGTGACAGTGGTGCAACGCAGGACAAATTGTTAACTTCTCTAATAATCCTCTAGCCTATAAACACAGACCATTTTGGCATGGAACAACACCTACTGATTACATTTAAAACAACGAAACCGTCTGTGCAAATTGTATACCTACTTCAAATTATTATTCCCTAGTGGTATACATTTCTTTAGAAGGAAAGAGTGATATATGCCTACATGCATATGCCGTTCTTTATTTCAAAGTCCAGTGCCCTGTAACAAATCTGCTGGTCTCAGTATGTAAAGCTTTTATTTTTAAGGAACTTGCTTTATTTTTCTTTCCTAAATGCATGCAGTAGAGGGCACTCTGTTGCAGGTCAATTTTGTAGTGGGCTCTTTTGCCATATTATAGAGAAATTAAACACATTTTGAAAAGAAAGTGTGATTTGGAAATATGCTTTATGAAGTGGCTTGTCTAAACAGAACAGCTTTGTCCTATATTTATTGCATTTTAAAAGCTAGCTGTCAGGACCAATAATGTAAAGCGAATAATGCAGAGACTGAGATAGCATATTTCATTCCTATTATTCTGTGTTAGTCAACACTGTACAAAAATTATCTTGCTAAAAACATGAAAGATGGAATAGTATTTCATTTCAGCTCTTTCAATCAGGTCCTTAAGATTTTTTCTCTTCTGAGCCATCATTTCAGAAGCATTGTTAGGTTTTCTAGATCTGTAATCATATCTGTAATATTTCTGCATAGGTTTTAATTGACTTTAATTTACGCAAACCCAAAGAGAGTGTCATTTGTATTTATTCCTATCCTCTGCTTATTCTCTTCAACAAATGAGCTGGAAAGAGGCACAAGCTACCAAAATAAATAGAAAACTGCCTTTATTATTATTATTATTATTTTTTTTTAAATTTAGTTCTCCCAGTACAAACCTAACTGCAAAGTTCCCTTATAAAATATGGTCCCATTAGCAAGTAGTGCAGAACATGGTGACCTTGTTACAAACCACACACCGTAAATTTAATTCCTGTTGCTTGTCTATAAGCTTTCTCAGGCTAAAGTATCTTGATCTAATTGGTCTGTTCATTGCCTCACCTATCTTTTACCTGATGAAAATGATCCCACAGGGACACTGTCCTGATTAAAATGTAGAGGTAAGGAAGGAGAAGAAAGAGAGGAAAACACAGGCCTGTATTGACTTATCTGAATCATATGGCCAAGAAAAAAAGGTGCCACTCCAAACAGTGATGACAGGAGGGCCTCCTTTCCCTTTTCTCTTCTCTTCATCCCTGAGAGTCCATACCTGCCACACCAGTACTGTCATTTGTATGGCAGGAGACAGACTATTTTTAAAGTTCGGTTTCACCTACATGTATATAGTAATTACTTTCCAAAATGTTTGGCAATTTTTTTTTCTTTTTTTTTTTTTTTTCACTTCTTACATTGTATAATCTGCTTGCAGTTAAAATAGATGGAGTCCAGCTTCAAAACTAAAACACTTAAGAAAATATATCAATATATGGACTCTATGCTAGCATTTCTGTTTTCCTTCTGTTTTACCATGAATTTGTTATAAATTGTGAAGATAATGTCAAAGGTTGGTACTGAGAAAATGTACCTATTAACTGAGCCCAATTTCTTATGGGAGGTCTTAATTTAAGCATATGAAACACAAAGAAATAAAATTACACTTTGCCTTATCTAGCTTTCTGTACATAAAACAACCATTTGAGAAAAACAACTGATGCATAAATTATGGGAGAGTAGCAGTAGAAAAATCTACTCTCACCCATATTTTAATCTATATACTAAAGGTCAGTTATGTCCACAGGCAAACAAGCTGATCCTGTAGAATGCTTAGCTCCTCAAAGAACTTTCAGTGTTACAGGATAGAGATGGAAGAAACAAAATATACATGTTTTAAACCAATATACAATGTTTTAAACCAGGTTTTGCAGAACACTAAATAATTGCAACTGATGTCACCAATGTTGTTATAAGTTGGGGAAGGTGGACTATTTATGGTGAATCTGTGGTGGAGTAATATTTCTATACTTTTACATACGAAATATCCTTCTGCAGGAAATTTAATTGTTGCAGTTTCTGATGGCATTTATTGCCAGTAATCTATGAAGAGAAATGTCAGGGAAGCACCTGCTTGCCTGCTGAAAACTGCTAAATTGGTGGGAATGCTGTGTCTATTTTATGGAAGGTGGCTTGTGTTGTTAATAACAGCAAGTATTTCAGCAAGGGAACCTGATTTTATAATTTATTTAATACACAATAGGAATCATGTGCTGCTTATGTAAATCAGCTACATGGACAAAGGAATTTAAATACAAATAAAACAAGAAAAGATGTTACCAGGATGGAAAGAGTGATTGTGAAATTATGCAAAAAATATATATCGTATCAGAAAAGGTAATTTCTACAAACATATGGAAGTATTTATGCTATCGAATAAGGTCCTGAGGAAATTTCCTCAGGGATATTGTTTAGTTTTGTTCAAGTAAAATGATTTAAAATCTGAAACATATTTGAAAAATCAGGGAAAAGAAAAGCCTAGCTTTTTCTTTCAAGTCTGAAAAGTTTGGAACATTTGGAAAAAAAAAAGAAAAAAAAGAGAGAGAGCTGGAAGAGGATACAATTACTGAAAATATACATAGCATACAGTGATATGAACTATTTCAACAAAAAGCTGTCACAAAGCCAAATTGATATAAACTGGCTACAGTAAGTCCAGGCTGGCTATTTAAAAAAGGTTTCTAATCTTCAGAATAAAATTGTTCTGGGAGAAATTACTTTGCAAAACCTTAAAATCCTAGGAATCGGGGGGAAAAGTTATAAGATGTTGATTATGATAGTGGACTATGTTTTAGTAAGTATAGAGGTAAGTGTTCCTAACAAGTGTAAAATACTATTCAGCAGTATTCTGCAAAGGGAGAAGAAATTGTCTCTTAAAGTACTGAGTAGCTCTGTGCAAAATGATGTTTATGTGGTTTGAGAAGTGTTCACTCAGAAGTTGTTTTAAAAAGGCTTGTGTTCATGAACAACTCAAAATGATTACAAAGTAATGCTTTCAAACTCAAGTTCATTTTGTATTAAGGCATATTGGTTTCCTCTCATATGTTCTGAATACTTTGGGAGTTGAACCTATAGGGTAAAGTGAAAAAGACTGAAGACTATTTGAACACTCATTAGTATGGTTTATCACTTGTATGGGAAGTTAAGTGGGACCAGCATTGAAGTTAATTTAATTTTACTCACCCATCAACATATTCTAGCCTACAACTATCACAGAATCACAGAATCATCTAGGTTGGAAGAGACCACCAAGATCATATAGTCCAACCTCTGACCTAACATGAACAAGTCCTCCACTAAACCATATCACTAAGCTCTACATCTAAACATCTTTTAAATACCTCCAGGGATGGTGACTGAACCACTTCCCTGGGCAGCCTATTCCAATGCCTAACAACCCCTTCCATAAAGAAGCTCTTCCTCATATCCAACCTAAACCTCCCCTGGCGCAACTTTAGCCCACTCCCCCTCGTCCTGTCACCAGGCACGTGGGAGAATAGACCAACCCCTACCTTGCTACAGCCTCCTTTAAGGTACCTGTAGAGTGTGATAAGGTCGCCCCAAGCCTCCACTTCTCCAGGCTGAACAATCCCAGCTCCCTCAGCCGCTCCTCATAAGACTTGTTCTCCAGACCCCTCACCAGCTTTGTTGCCCTTCTCTGGACTCGCCTGAGCACCTCGATGTCCTTCTTGTAGTGAAGGGCCCAAAACTGAACACAGTACTCGAGGTGCGGCCTCACCAGAGCTGAGTACAGGGGGACAATCACTTCCCTAGCCCTGCTGGCCACACTGTTTCTTATACAAGCCAGGATGCTGTTGGCGTTCTTGGCCACCTGAGCACACTGCTGGCTCATATTCAGCCGACTATCAACCAATACTCCCAGGTCCTTCTCTGCCAGGCAGCTTTCTAGCCACTCATCTCCCAGCCTGTAGCTCTGCTTGGGGTTGTTGTGCCCCAGGTGCAGGACCCGGCACTTGGCCATGTTGAACCTCATACAACTGGCCTCAGCCCATCGATCCAGCCTATCCAGATCCTCCTGCAGAGCCTTCCTGCCCTCGAGCAGATCGACACACGCACCTAACTTGGTGTTGTCTGCAAACTTACTGAGGGCGCACTCGATCCCCTCATCCAGATCATCGATAAAGATATTAAATCACCAAATTTCTTCACACATATATGCCTTCGACATACATCATTAGTAAAAAAAAAAAAAAAGGCAGATTCAATTGTGTGTGTGCACAACAGCGTGCCCTGATTTGCACTTTTCTCCCCATTTTATAGTCTGGAATGATATTTCCTTGTGCTCTGCCCAAGGCTGCTTTCAACTGATAATTTAGGAATTTTTGGACATTGAGAGGAATTAGTAAATATCTTCAACAATTTCTTCCAATACAAATGTTTAGTGAAATGGAGGACTGAAAAGAGATGGCTTTTGTCATCCCTTTAAAAAAATCTAAGGAAACAATGGTGTGGCATTTCTTGGTGATGTTAATTCATGTATGTATTTGATCATACTCTAGAAGCCATTATCATGGATAATTTTTTGGAAGGGCTCATTTGATACTGGAAGCACCAGAGGTATTGTCTTTTTTAAATAAGACTGTTTCTTTGGAAACTGGATAGGAACTTGTCTCAGCTGTGCACCTCAGTTTTCTTAACATGCAAAACCCACAATGGATGAGAAAGGTAGTTACAGAGGAACAGAACAGGATTTTTTTCTATTTTTATTTTTTTGGAGGAGGGGGGCAAATTAGTACAGCAGAAGTTGAGTAAAGAAATAGTCTGTAGTCAGAAACCTTTGACTTTATCAGGTGACAGTGTGAGGTAGCTTTCAATGGGTAGCTTAGCAAACTGGTCAGCCATTGCTTTCAACTTTTCAGAGCCTTTGCTTCCTTGGGCATTGAATTGCATGCGGTGTCACTGCAGGGCAGCTGAGAACTAGGATTGTAAAAGTATGAAAAAGAAAACAAATTTATCTTCCACAACTGCCATATCAGTAGGAAATAAATAGCAGAAAGAGTTCTATCTGCCTATTCCAGTAGTTCACCGTATCAGTAAATTGGTTCTAGCCTCCATCATAATTGGTCAGCTTGCTTTAGAGATTTTTCCATTCAACCTCGTGGATAAAAGGTACAGTAATCAGATGTATCTTCATTCTCAGAAGGTTTACAAAGGCCTAATCTACTGAATGTACAAAGTCCTTTTTTTAAATACGGTGGTTCATAGATTGGGAATAGAGAAGAACAGCTTAAAGAAAATTTCTGGGATAGTGAAGTGAGAGATTTTCACTGTAGTTTGTAATCCAGCACTGTGGCCTCATTATTGCAAGCTGTATAGCTACACAGAACAAAAAGACATTAATTTATTTTCTGAAGAATTAAACAATTGGGGTTTCTTATAGGAAAAAAAAAGGATTTGAAAAATAAAATAACTGTACAATATTTCTTAAGAACCTATGGATCTGAAAAATATCAATAAGTTTTGTTTCTGATTGCAATATACTTTAACAGCCTCTATTAGTCTAGGTAGTTGAGGACAACAAAGACCTGTCAAAATTTAAACAATCGATTTTGCTGAAGCTACTTGTATAAGTACATACTTGAGCAAGATAAAAGCTTTAAATGACTGTATTTCCAGGTCTAGCAATATCTAGACAGTGTTCTGCAAAAGCGTTAGATTTCCAGCTCTTTGTTTCAAATGCAAAGCTCCCTTTCATAGGAAAGTACTTCTGTCTTACCTCTAGGGCCTAAACATATATCAGCCAGCAGTGCTTTACAACTAGTAATTGCTATTATCAAAATTATATTAGTTTCTTGACCTATTTATCAAGTGGATTCTCTGGAAGGTACATGTCTGTGATGAGGTAGAAAGAAAAAAAAAGAAACGTAATTTAAAATGAGAAGCTACATTTACATCACAGGAAAGTTTTTAAAATACTTTCACATGAATTAAATCTGGAATCTAGTTTGGTTCACCAGTAATATCGAAGAGTTAGAGATTACATCAGATGGACATTCACAAAGTCAGAGGAGTCTTTCAGTGATGGTCCTATGACTACCACAAAAGCACTGGCAGACTAAGGAACCCCTCAGATGAAAAAAGGAGGTGCAGGAGATAAGGACTGGACACATTTAGGTATGTCTTCACAATCCCAGTTATGAAATAGGTCTGCCCAAAGTAAGATTATCTCCAAGAGCAAAGATAAAAGAATCTGAGCTCCTGTGGATGCTTGGGGCCCAGGAGACATGAGGGAGACAAGCATGAGGGCATGCAGAAAGAACCAAGAGGAAGTAGTGAGTTCTGATTTCCAAAATGTCCCTCCTTTTCCATCTCTGTTGTATATGTGAGGCATCACAGTAGAGAAGTCGTATGGCCTAGAGCTTCTCACTCAGGAACGAACACATAAGAAATCAAGCTGACACTTTCTACAACTTTGGCTCTAAGTCAGTCTTTGCAGGTCTAGGGAAGAGCATGACCACGCCCTGATGAAACACTATATTTGTAAGAGATACTGGTTTCCTACTGAATCTTACAGGATTTTCAGAAAAACAAGAAATTTATCAGAACCCAATTCTACAGCATTCAAATATCTTCAAGATGTTTTGCCAATGACCAGAATCAGGCCTCCTCCCTAACATCCTACTCCATTTTGTTAGCTGAGTATTAAATTACTGGGTTTCAAAACAAGTGCTAGCACTGGATAAGATACTGGGGAATGGTGCTGGCTGAGCCAGCAAGACAAGGAGGATTCTCAGGAGTCAGTTTGTTTGACAAGAATACAAGGGTGTTTAAACTTGGCAACAAAAGAGAATACTGATGCCAACATTACTTTCTGTATTTTTTTTTGTTTTATTTTGTAATACACTGCAGGAGTCTGTGTTTTGACAATCTTTGCATTTCTTCTTATTTGTTTGGTGTAATTAATCATAGATCCTAAGAAAAATCAAATGAAAAGGAGGAGAGTGAATCTTATTTTTTGTGAACATTACCATAATACATTTCCAGAATATATCCACTTTCAAAATCTAATATTTTAAAGATAATTACTATACTAAGCCCCCTACTGACTTGTTTTCCTAGAACAAAGAACATTTATTTAGATGATGTGGTGTATCATCATTTCAGCTAGTAAGTTCATAAATCATTTAAGTTGTCTTAAAAAAATTAAGATAATAGAAGCTGTGAGTTAATGGTTCCAAACAATAACAGGTAGTATTAAACCTGTTTAATACTAATAATAGCTTAATTCTCAAGTTAGCAGGATGGTCTGCTAAGATCTTGGGCATGAAATCAGGTCATTATCATTAATTCTTTGATGATTTTTGGTTAGATTGGACTTTGTTCTTCCATTTGCCTTTCCTTTTCATTTTTGTTTGAATATCCCTGGTAGTACTATTACCGGTATTCAAGATGTAGAGCATTTCAAATGCTGATGACTTCCATAAAAAAAAAAAAGAAAAAAAAATTACCAATATTTATTTTGCTTACTGAAATTTACTGAAATTAAAGGCTTTTCTATTATTACTCGAAACAATTTATCTATACTTTCATTTTAACCCATTTACTATTGTTTTTCATTGTTGCTGCTAGGTCAGCAGTACTCTCCAAACAGAATGGCTAAAGTTTTCAGTATTTTTATGTTTGTTTGTTATTAGAATTTATCCTCATTTTAACTCTGCATGTCTGGCATGTAATTTTTTATACAGACAAAAGAACAGAACAGCACAGAAACATTTTCTGTATTGGCAGTAGCATAAAGTGGAAGGTATGATTCTTTTTATAGAAAAGTAGTTGTATATTTTCCATACAGAAGAACAACTGGCACCAAATGTGCTTACTTAGGAATTTTTGACATTTTCTTCTGATGTCGTTGACTTAAGGTCATGGTTGATATCTCAGAATTCAAATCTTAGTTGTTTTCTTGCTCTGATTGATTATATGGGTTTTACTTGTCATTATGCTGGTTGTGAAATTTTGTTGTGTAACTCCAGATTCCTTCCAACAAATCCCTGGCAAAGAAAAGCAATACCTCAAAATAATGTCTTGTTGCTCGATTATCACTAGAATACCAATATGACTGTTACGGAAAATAGTGTTCTTAAGGTCATTAATGGCTGCATATCTCAATTCATCTTCTGACACACTTATTTCCTACTTTAATTATGCAGTTTGAAAAGAGATGGCATTTTTACTGATCAGAAAATTTAATGTATATAGAGAGAGTTCTGCAAACTACACACACAAAGCCCACTAGCAATTTAGATATTGTGTATGCAGGTCTCATGTGTGTTGAAGAGATACCATCTGGCTTTAAGCAATGAATATTAATTTTTCAAGGGAAAAAGACATATACAGGTTTTGACTTATATGAGCAACATAATTCAAAATCAAAAGCATAAGCAATATTCTACCAAATATTCTGAAAGATCAGTGGAATCTGAAATATAATTTATGCATTTAAAATAAATATTTGTATTTATTGAATTGAACTAATTCTGAACTATATTCTTGCAGGTCTTGAAGTTTAACAAACAGGGGTTTTTAACCTATACCCTGACTGCTAGTAGTAGAATTGGATATTTTACTAGGAACTCAAATACAATATCAGCTTTGCCTACTTATATATATATGCTATATTTAAGTTTTAAGCAGAGGCCACACAATTTTATCCAGTTTCATCTGCGTTTTATTTAAATCATGTCTTTAGCTGTTTATGTAAAACGCTAGCTATAAATTATAGTAATAAAACCAAATTCTAAATAATAGACAGCATAACCCATCTGATAAACTACACTAACAAACAGAAAAAAGACTTTTGTTTACATGTCACATACTTATTTGTAAAAATATACAACAGAGTAATAATTTCAAGTGTTTAAAATTGAAGGACCTGTAGTTAAGTCTCTTGTTATAAACAACTGTTCATTGCTATTTTTATTTTATGAAATATCCAATGATGTCTTTGATAGAATACTGTGAAATTCAAATTATAGCAAGTGGAAAAGAGGAAGTCTGTGGTGCTTTTTCATTTACTAATTTCTAGAACCCCCAAGTTAATGATGAGTTGCACTGTCAAAGAGTAAATTGATGTGAGAGTGAATGCATATGTGTAAATACACACATCCATCTACATGTATATACATGCACACATATACAGGCATGTGTATGCATATTCAAATAAGTGAAAATGCATGAGTTTATTTCTTCTATTTTATCCAAGCAAATAGTGAGAAGAATACTGTTTATTAGGAAGAAAAATATGTTTCTCTGACAGTCAGGTGTTTGAATAAGAATCTTTGAACATATGTTAAAGAAGTTTACCGTGAGCTCTTCCTGATGAATCAGAAGTTCAGAAGTTCTCCATAACACTGTCCTTTCCTCACTAGATCCTTGAATGAAAATGTCTCTGTCAGAAGTGTTCTGTCACTTCTTGCTGCATTTTCCCATGCTTTGTCAACTCTAGATTGTTACGTACATTAAAGTTAGCTATGGCTACAGTAAAATACATCTGAGAATCTGTAACTGAAACAGATTAACATGAAGCTTGCATTTAGTACAGAGGCTATGCTCCCCCCCCCCCCCCCCCATTTTGTGTGTGATTCTGGATACAGTCAATTAGCCTTGAGAGGATATAGCTTTTCTTTGTGTGTACAGAAATATATATATGCATGTACATGGCTGTAGAGGCTTTTGATTTAACTCCCAGTTTTCCACAGATTCCTTGTGTGATACTGTTCATGTGAAATTGATATGCCATAGATCTTCCACCTGTAACTTCACTTGTAGTTCTAAATATGCACACGTATTTGGAAAATGAACTCTCCAATAGGGTCTGCCAATAAATCTAGGTTTGAAAAACATTTCAGTTATGTATAATTCTTAATTTTAAAGGAATCTGAAAGAAGTTTGTGCTGAGCTTAGTCCCTAAGCCGTGTGCCCAATTTGTGACTAGCAGCATACGAATAATATATAAAAACTAGAACCTGATCAGTTCTTTCATATGCCTCCTAAAAGGTTCAGTTACCTCTTTCATTGCTAATTTCCTCAAGAACTGCTTTCCATCTTAGACACACATCTTTTTAGTGTCAGCAATTGAATAGTGACTGAAAGATATTTTAATAAGTTTATGAAATTATATATTACTGTATAATATTATCCTACCAAATCATGTTATACAGAAATTTTCCTTTCAGTAAAACTGTTTCTCATATGGTAGACTCTGAAGATACTTCTGTTTACGTAGAATTTTGCCCAAAGGAGCAGTGGTTCTGTCTATTTTTACTGCCATCTCTTTGGCATAGATGAATACAAGCAAGTGTGTGCTTGTTTCCTGGTTGTGACATCAAGGTTTTATGTGATTTGGGTATGAGTGACCATGGCACCAAAACCATCAAGGTTTGCAGCAGTGCAATTTCTTATTTCCCCTGACATTCATCCTTTCTGTTATGAGAAAACATTTCCCACAGCCCTCCCCCTGCCTTAAAAAAAACCACAAACAAACAAATAAACAAAAACTCCACCAACTAAACCAAAGCAAAACAAACAAAAAAGCAAAAACAACAAAAAAACGTTCAAAAATACTTTTAGTGTGATGCTAGTTTTCCAAGACAATGAGATCAACAGAAGATCAATAACTAAAGAAAAGAATTGTAACTGCAGTGATTTATTGGAATTTAAAGACAATTAATACTTAAGATTAAAACATTTGTGAACTAGGAAATTCAAATGAAACTAAAATAATTGCGTTTCTACTTTTAAAGCATGCCTCTCTATATGTATTCTGTGTTTACTGGGAGACAAAATTTTGTACATACCAATCACATGTATTTCACTCTGTTTCTCCTCTCAGTTGTTTATATGAAATTGATATGCCATAGATTTTCTACCTGTAACTTCACTTCTCTTCTCTTCATCTTCTCATAAGATGAGATTTCAAAATCAAGTGTGGTTTTGCAAGACTGTATATCATTGTTGACAGCAGTAAAACAGTCTTCATTGGGGATTTATGCTAATACGACGTGATATTTTTCAGGCTTCTATACAGAAAAAAAAATGAGGTCAGGTTACTTCAGTTTCTAATTCTGTTTTAATCTTTGGAAGGTCTCATTTATGGTTAATATGCATGAATCAATATTCACATTATTTTCTGAAGTATTGTTTCTGTCATGGTGATTGGAATAAAAATCAGGAACAGGTCAGTTTCAGTTAAGTAAACTAAAGAGCTGTATCTATGAATTCAGCTAGAACTTTTCAGAGAGAGGGTGGGGGAATAAGAGAGGTGGTGGTGGGGAACAGAAAGAGGTCTATTTACACATCATCAGATGGATTTTTAGTGAATAGTATTGCTTGAAAACAGTTTGTACTGGACATGAGGTCGTTTTATCCTCGTGAGATCTGTATTTCCGATCTCTGGTGAAAAAAAGGCTTATGCTTTTCTTCTCTTTTTGGATGTGACATCATCCTGAAATGTGCTAACAAAACAACAATTTCAGAAGGTGTTAGTCTGGCAAGTAGTGTCTCCTAAAGCCAGAAAACAAAGGAAAATGATAGTAAGAAATCTAGGCTTGGAAAGGCCACTAGAGTGACTACCTGCTAGCACTACTATTGAGTACTTAGCAGGAGGAAAGTATTTTACTTTGAGATTTGATTTGAGAAGATTACCACAGGGTAATTAGAGGTAATCCACTGTTTTCTGAGTGCCATAGTGAGTGGCAAACACAGCTTGTTTTCCTATGGCTTTGTATTTTGTCAGTAATGGCTGGTTCTGACTGGAGCGTGTCTTGCAGTTAAGGCATTTATAAGAGGGTTACTCCTTTGCACTCACATTCAGCCCTGTCAGAACTTAATTTGTTTGAATGCGTAGTTCTCACTATTTTTTTTCCAGATAGCATTGATTTGAACTAGAGAAATAGAACATGGGTTTAATGCTCGCTCATTATTTTTGCTCTAGAGATTGCCTAATGACCTATGGTGCACTAAGACTTCTAACAGCATAAGGAATACTTCATATACAACATAGGAGGTATATGTGTGGTAATGGTAGTTTATTATTGTTATTGTTATTATTATTACTATTATTATTATTATTAAAGTTTTGGACATTACCTGTAAAATCCAGATTATATTTTATTGATTTCTTATAGAAGGTTGTTACTAGAACATCTGGTGTTGCTACTGGGACATACAGAATCATATCACTTCTTGTGCTGGGGGACCTAGAGCTGAATCTGGTGCTCCAGGTCTCTGCTCTACTCATGAGACCAGAGTAGAGGGTGAGAGCCACCCCCCTCAATATGCTGGACACACCTCTTTTGATGCAGCCCAGGACAGATTTGGCTTTCTGGGCTTCAAGCGCACATTGCCAGCTCATGTCAAGCGTTTCATCAACCAGCATCCCCAGATCCTTCTCATCAGGGCTGCTTTCAATCCCTTCCCTCCAGTGTGTTGACCGCACTGCACAGCTTGGTGTCAAGTTAGGTAGTGCTAGTACCAATCCTGACCACTGAGGAATGCCACTTGTTACTGGTCTCCACCTGGACATTGAGCCGATGACCACAACTCTTTGAGCGCGACCATCCAGCCAATTCCTTACACACCAACTGCTCCATCCCTCAAATCCATGTCTCTCCAATTTAGAGACAAAGACATCAGGGGGACAGGATGAAATGGTTTGCACAGTTCCAGGTAGATGATGTCAGTTGCTCTTCCCCTATCCCCTTCCAAAGCTGTAACCCCATCGCAGAAGGCCACCGGATTTATCAAGCACAATCCACCCTCAGTGAAGCCATGTTGGCTGTTACCAACCACCTCCTTATATTCCGTGTGTCCTAGTTTCCAGAAGGATCTGCTCCATGATCTTGCCGGGTACAGGGATGAGACTGACTGGTCTGTAGTTCCCTGTGTCTTCCTTTTTTCCCTTTTTAAAAACGGGTGTGATGTTTCCCTTCTTCCAGTCAGTGGGAACTCTACCACACTGCCACAACTTCTCAGCTACGGTGGAGAGTACCTTAGCAACTTCATCTGACAGTTACCTCAGGACCTGCAGTTGCATCTCATCAGGTCCATGGACTTGTGCACCTCCAGGTTCCTTAGGTGGCCTCAAACCTGATCTTCTTCCACAGTGGGCAGTTCTTCATCCTCCCCAGTCCCTGCCTTTGTCTTCTGGGACTTGGGCTGTGTGGCTAGAGCTCTTGTCGGTGAAGACCGAGGCAAAAAAGTCATTGAGTACCTCAACCTTCTCCATAAGCCTGGTAACCAGGTCTCCTGTTTCCTTCCAGAAGGGGCCCACAATTTCCCTGCCCTTCCTTTTATCACCAATGTACCTACCTAGAGAAGCTTTGCTTGTTGTCCTTGATGTCCCTGGATGCACTTAATTCTAATAGCTTTATTTATTTATTCTAATATTACTCTAATATTTATTCTAATAGCTTTAGCTTCCCTAACCTGATCCCTGGCTGCTCAGACAATTTCTCTGTATCCCTCTCAGGCTATCTGTCCTTGCTTCCACCCTCTGTAGACCTCCTTTTTCTGCTTGAGTTTGGCCAGGAGCTCCTTGTTCTTCCATGCAGGCCTCCTGGCATTTTTACCCAGCTTCCTCTTTGTTGGGATACATCTCTCCTGAGTTTGAAGGAGGTGATCCTTGACTATTAACCAGATTTCTTGGGCCCCTCTTCCCTCCAGGGCTTTGTCCCATGGTACTCCACCAAGCAGAACCCCGAAGAGGCCAAAGTCTACTCTCCTGAAGTCCAGGGTGGTGAGCTTGCTGTGCCCCCTCCTCGCTGCCCTCAGGATCCTAAACTGCACCATTTCATGGTCACTAAATCCAAGACTGCCCTTGAGCTTTGCATTTCCCACCAGCCCCTCGTTGTTGGTGAGAATGAGGTCCAGCATAGCGCCTCTCATTGTTGGCTCCTCTATCGCTTGGAGAAGAAAGTTGTCATCAGTGCATTCCAGGAACCTCCTAGATTGCCTAAGCAAGCCCTGTGCTGTGCTGTCCATCCATACCACGTTAATTGAATTATTTGTTCTTACCACGATCAATGCAAGAACGAATGTGAGAAGCTGTGTGTCTTTCACCATCTGGGCAATCAGATAACAAAAAGTTTTCCTTCTCTACTAATGCTATTAATCAATATACTTCTTGTCACTTGAGAATTTCACGTGGTATATTACCGAGCATCTCACCTAACTGTTGGTTCTTAGCAAAATGTTTAGTGGAAGATGGAAGATGGTTCACAGCATAAATGCCAGAATTAAACACAGTTGCTTTTTTTTTTTTTTCTGTTGTAATGAAAAAAACAAAAAACAAACATACAAACAAATTAAGAAAAAATAAAACACACAGACAACAACAACAAAACAGAAAATTATTTTCCTCTCACTAAAGTGGATAACACCTTTTAATCAATGCTGAAAAGCAATAATGGAGCAACGTGAAAGACCCTGCATTGATGTCCCTGCTACAGATATTGGGATGGCTGAAGTCCCCCATGAGATCCAGGGCTTGTGAATGTGAGTCTGCTTCTGTCTGTTCATAGAGGAACTCATCTGCTTGGTCTTCTTGATCCGGAGGACTGTAGCACTCCCTCACCATAATGTCCCCTGTCCCTGCCTTACGTTTAATCCTGACCCATCAGCTCTTTGTCAGCTCCTCACCCATTCCCAGGCAGAGCTTTATGCACTTCAGCTGCTCATTGACATTGAGGGCGATGCAGTCACCCCATCACAGAAGGCCACCAGGTTAGTCAGGCACAATTTGCCCTTGATGAAGCCATGCTGGCTGTCTCGTCTCAGATCACCTCTTTGTCTTGCATGTGCCTTGACACTGCTTCCAGGAAGATCTCTTCTATGATCTTGAAAGGCACAGAGGTGAGGCTCACCAGTCTGTAATTTCCAGGTCCTCCTTTCTACCCTTTTTAAAAAGGGGCATGATGTTTTCCTTTTTGCAGTCACCAGGGACTTTGCCTGACTGCCAGGACTTTTCAAATATGATGGAGAGAGGCTTGGAAACTGCATCAGCCAGTTCCCTCAGGACCCTGGGATCCATGTCATCAGGTCCCATAGACTTTTACTTGTTTAGTTTCATCAGGTGGACTCGAACCTGCTCTTCATTCACAGTGGGTGGGACTTTTCTTCCCCAGCCTTCATCTACGGGTTCAGGAAAATGAAAGACTTGGGAAGCCTGGCTGTCAGTGAAGACTGAGACAAAGAAGGTGTTGAGTACCTCAGGCTTCTCCATGTCTGTCATTACCAGTTCACCCTTCTCACCCATCAGAGAAGGTACACTCCCCTTGGCCTTTCCTTTCTGAGCAAAATACCTGTAGAATACCTTCCTGTTATTCTTTGCATCCCTTGCCAAGCTTGGTTCCATCCGTGCCTTGGCTTTCCTTATCACATCCCTGCACATCTGGACTGCATCCCTGTAATCTTCCCAGGCCTTGTGTCCCTGCTTCCACTGCCTGTACATTTCCCTCTTGCCTCAGTTTGACCAGTAGATCCTTGCTCAGTCATCCCGGTTGTCTGCCCTCCCTGCCCACTTTTTTATTCAAAGGAATGGAGAGTTCTTACACTCTAAGAAAAACATCCTTAAAGAGTCTCCAGCTCTTCCATAAGGACATCCTGTCACAGAATAACAGAATCACAGAATGGCCAAGGTTGGAAGGGACCTCTGGAGATTACCTAGTCCAACCCCCTGCCAAGCAACATTACCTAGAGCACATTGCACAGGATGGCATCCAGGAAGGTTTTGAATATCTCCAGAGAAGGAGACTCCACAACCTCTCTGGGCAACCTGTTCCATTGCACTGCCACGCTCACAGTAAAGAAGTGCCCTCTCATATTCAGATGGAAACTCCTGTGCTTCAGTTTGTGCCCGTTGCCTCTCATCCTGTCACTGGCCACAACTGAAAAGAGACCGGCTCCATCCTCTGGACACCCTCCCCTCAGAGATCACAGAATCACAGAATCATCTAGGTTGGAAGAGACCTCCAAGATCACCTAGTCCAGCCTCTGACCTAACATGAACAAGTCCTCCACTAAACCATATCACTAAGCTCTACATCTAAACATCTTTTAAATACCTCCAGGGATGGTGACTCAACCACTTCCCTGGGCAGCCTATTCCAATGCCTAACAACCCCTTCCATAAAGAAGCTCTTCCTCATATCCAACCTAAACCTCCCCTGGCACAACTTTAGCCCACTCCCCCTCGTCCTGTCACCAGGCACGGGGGAGAATAGACCAACCCCCACCTTGCTACAGCCTCCTTTAAGGTACCTGTAGAGTGTGATAAGGTCACCCCAAGCCTCCACTTCTCCAGGCTGAACAATCCCAGCTCCCTCAGCCGCTCCTCATAAGACTTGTTCTCCAGACCCCTCACCAGCTTTGTTGCCCTTCTCTGGACTCGCTTGAGCACCTCGATGTCCTTCTTGTAGTGAGGGGCCCAAAACTGAACACAGTACTCGAGGTGTGGCCTCACCAGAGCTGAGTACAGGGGGACAATCACTTCCCTAGCCCTGCTGGCCACACTGTTTCTTATAAAAGCCAGGATGCTGTTGGCGTTCTTGGCCACCTGAGCACACTGCTGGCTCATATTCAGCTGACTATCAACCAATACTCCCAGGTCCTTCTCTGCCAGGCAGCTTTCTAGCCACTCATCTCCCAGCCTGTAGTGCTGCTTGGGGTTGTTGTGCCCCAGGTGCAGGACCTGGCACTTGGCCTGCGCCACATTTATATTTATATAATTAGATTTATATACATTGATGAGATCTCCCCTCAGTCTTCTCTTTTCCAGGCTAAACAGCCCAGTTCTTTCAACCTGTCCTCATACAACAGGTGCTCCAGTCCTCTGATCATCTTAGTAGCCCTCCTCTGAACTTGCTCCAGTAGTTCCATGTCCCTCTTGTACTGGGGAGCTCAGAACTGGACACAATACTCCAGGTGTGGCCTCACCAGGACTGAGTAGAGGGGCAGGACACCTCCCTTGACCTGCTGGCAACACTCTATCTAATTCTGTTGGCCTTCTTGGCCACGATGGCACACTGCTGACTCATGGTCAGCCTGCTGTCCACCAGGACTCCCAGGTCCCTCTCTGCAGAGCTGCTCTCCAGCAGGTCAGCGCCCAGCCTGTACTGGTGTTTGGGGTTATTCCTTCCCAGGTGCAGGACCCTGCACTTGTCCTTGTTGAACTTCATGAGGTTCCTCTCGGCCCAACGTTCCAGGCTGTCGAGGTCCTTCTGAATGGCAGCACAGCCCCCTGGGGTATCAGCCACTCTTCTGAGCCTTGTGTCATCAGCAAACCTGCTGAGGGTGCACTCTGTTCCATCGTCCAGGTTGTTGATGAATAAGTTGAACAACACTGGACCCAGTACTGACCCCTTGGGGACAGCACTAGCTAAAGGCCTCCAACTAGACTCTGCACCACTAAGCACAACTCTCTGAGCTCTGCCATCCAACCAATTGCCAATCCACCTCACCATCCACTCATCTAGGCCGCTCTTCCTGAGCTTGCCTATGAGGATATTATGGGAGGCAGTGTCAAATGCGTTGCTGAAATCAAGGTAGACCACATCCACCACTCTCCCCTCATCTACCCAACTAGTCATCACATCATAGAAGGCTATCAGATTGGTCAAACATGACTTCCCCGTGGTGAATCCATGCTGACTATTTCTGATCACCTTCTTATGCTCCCCATGCTGGGAGATGACCTCCAGGATGAGCTTTTCCAACACCTTTCCAGGGATGGAGGTGAGGCTGACTGGCCTGTAGTTGTCTGGGTCCTCCTTCTTGCCCTTTTTGAAGACTGGTGTGATATTGGCTCTCTTCCAGTCCTTAGGCACCTCTCCTGTTCTCCATGACCTGTCAAAGATGATGGAGAGTGGCCTAGCAATAACATCGGCCAGTTTCCTCAGCACCCAAGGATGCATTCCATCGGAGTCCATGGATTTGTGGATGTCAGGTTTGCTTAAATGACCTCCGACCCGATATTCATCAACCATTGGAAAGTCCTCCTTTCTCTGGACTTCTGCTCTTTTCTCCAGGATCTGAGATTTCTGAGGGCTGATCTTAGCAGTAAAGACTGAAGCAAAAAGAGGGATTCAGCAAGTCTGCCTTCTCCATATCGTTTGTCACCAGGGCATCGGCCCCATTCAGCAGCAGGCTGACATTTTCCCCAGTCTTCCTTTTTCTACTGGTGCATTTGAAGAAGCCCTTCTTGTCATTGACATCCCTTGCCAGATCTAATTCTAAATGGACCTTGGCCTTCCTGGTAGCATCCCTGCATACTCTGACAATGTCCCTATATTTGTCCCAAGTGGCCTGTCCCTTTTTCCACATGTTGTAAAATTCCTTCTTCTGTCTGAGTTTTGCCAGGAGCTCCCTGCTCACCCATGCAGGTCTCCTGCCCCCTTTGCTTGCCTTCTTGCTCAAAGGGATGCACCAATCTTGAGCTTGGAGGAAGTGATACTTAAATATGGGTCAGTTCACAAGTATTTACCTGCCATTACTTAGAGTGATAGTGTCCTCAGGTATGCTTTCTTTACTCAGAGGTGCATCCCCAGCCAGTGATTTCTGGGCACAAATGTTGTTGATTTGTGACTTTATGAAAGGTAAATAGGTAAAATGATAAAGGCAGCAATAAAGCTTTCATATTTTGCATTTCTGAGGAGATGGAAAACCCTAGATAAACAGCAATATTTTGTTTCAAATCTGCAAGAGCTTTTTCGTTTGTTTCTTTAGTTTTAAATACATAAAACCGTGCTTCATTTCCTTTATTATTGTTGTTGTTGTTGTTATTTATTTGTTTTATGTTTAACAGTAAAGTGACAAAAGATCTTTGTTCAGCTGTTAAATACTGTTTCCCATTTTTCATGTCTGCCTTCTTTCTTTGTTTCTGACCAGACTGTGGGAGAAAGAGAATGTGAGAGGAGAAAGCATGATGAAATAGTAGTTACGACTAGTAGTACCAGGGGTTCGTTCAGCACATAAAAATATTGGCATGGGTCTTGGATGTATAATCCTTTTTTATACCTTTCCTTTTTGTACAAAAAAAGAAATAAAGAAAGAAAGGAATACAGGTTTTCACTCTGGAAGAAGCAAGCTGCAGAATTTATCTCAATTTTAGTGTCTGAAACCATTTGACAAATACAATACACACAAAGATTTATTGTATTTAGGCATAACAGTACCAATATGAAAATGAGATGTTCAGCACCATTAAAGTCGTATTTTTTTCAAGACCTGATGATTTGCATTGATAACTGTTTTCCAGGGAATGCCTTTACCTCAAGAATTGGCTCAAACCAAAGACTTGATCAGAGACTCATTTGACAGGCAGTCAGAAAACACTAACTCCAACATGTCATACTGATGTTATACTGATTACAAAATAACAGAAAAATGAGTATGCAGCTCATATCAAATCACTGTTTTCTCAGTGTTATTTTTCCTTCCCAAATATAACTATAATTAGCTCATTTCCAGTAACAGTAGGCAAGATTATAGCAATAGTAGCCAGAGAAAGCATATTAATATTTGAACATTACAAGACTTAATTGCAAAATCCTTTCTTAAACTAAAGGAAACTTTCAGCAGTTAAGACTCATGATCTCTTTCATACTTGTTGACATGAAACATTAGAAAGAAAAAGGAAGGGCTTGAATGCTATTTTTCGCCTTTCTGTCTAGATATTAATATTTGGTTGGTAAGATTTTTAGTTCTTAAATAAATCAAGTTGTATGAGTTTGACAAAATGAAAAGCTGAACTAAAACAGGATTATGATTGTTCTCTCTGGAGGGTAGTTGAAACTGGGATTTTAATTACTTTTTGATCATAATTGTGACTACTTCTCTTTATCTAAATCTCTACAGTCACAAAAAGTCCTTTATATACTTGTTCACTTCTGCAAGTCATTGCATCATATTAGCTTCATATATTTTGTAGTTTTTATAGTGAAGAAGATAATACCAGAAATTACAAAGAGCTAAGGAAGGCTATCTAGGAGAGTTTTATGTTTAAATCAGGCAAAAGTATTTAGCCATCAACAACCTACTGATTGAAATATGTACCTAAATGAAATTTAAATGCCAAATTTTTTTTAGAACTAGTGCCTTCAGTATTAAATCTAATGAATGTTAAACTACTCTAAGCTTCTCTGTTTCAGAGGATGAACTGTTATTTAGCTGTATAATCTAGGTCATTAATAAAAGTACCCCAAAACTGCAGTATATCATCTTTATTTATGCTTACTGCTGAATCAGAACTGCTGCTGCTTTTCTGACATGGCATGAGACCAGCAAATATCACATTACTGTTGCCAGAACTTTAGCTGTTTCTGAGGTATATTCAAAACCCAGCATTTCTACACACTGTTCATCTCATGTGTTCCACAAGCACTAATTAACTTTCAGGAGAGGTAAACATAATGAAATTAAAAAAAAAGAAAAAAAGTAATGACTACGTAACTGTGGATAGGACAACCTGTGTTTATGAAGTGGCATGTTTCTTCATATCAGGCTCTAAAAGTTACACTGTAGGAGAAGTTTAAATTTCATTTATTAGTGCAACTTTCCATATGAGGAATAAGTGGCTACCTCTGAATGTTGTTGCTTGGGTTTTTGTTGTTGGTGGCTTTGTTTTGTGTTTTTTTTTTTTGTTTGTTTGTGTGTGTGTGTGTGTGCATGTGTTTTCTTTCTTGGTTTTGTTTTTGTTGGTTTTGTTTTGTTTTGTTTTTTTTTTCCACCCAGCAAAACAGATGTTGAGGAACGTAGTAATTTAATACAGTAATGCTTGGTGAGCTCCTTACAAGAGCAGCCTCAGTTCTGAAGACTGTTGCATTAGTTATCTCTGTTAAACGCCAGTTTTTGTAAGGAAGCAGAAGTGATAAAGAAGCAGACAGAAAATAATATTATTTTAGTAGAGAAGGTAGATGAAAAAAACCCACAAAGGCTGTTTAGGGTCTAACCCAGCCTTTCACCCGTTGTTGCTAAAAGGTTTATGAGATCTGCAACATCTGTGACTGGGAGAGGCCAGATGGGCAAGAAAAACTATGAACCTCACTCAAAGGGGTCCCTTTGCTCAATATAGTCTATTTCCATCCAAGCTTTGCAGTTTGAAAAAAGGCACTCACTAATTGGAGTAATAGTCTGAACAGATATTTAATTACATATGCCAACACATCAGAATTTCTGAAAGATCTTTTTTTCTCCAAGGATATCCTGTGACCGCTCCAAAACTGTCAAATACAGATATAAATACCAGAACGCTAGTAGGTGAGAAAGGAGCCCCAAAACATTGGAGAAATCTTGCAGTTTATGTTATAGACATTCTGGTAGCTTCCTAACAACTTGTCTTTGACTTCAATTTTCTTTCTCTCAGCACCAAGCACCATATGTTAACTGTTACAGTGAAATAACACTTACCCCACAAGTCTGCAGTGGAGATGCTATATTTAAATCCAACTGTTAGGTGAAAGTATATTTTATAAAAACTCTAGGAAGCTGTATGTAGATGGTTACAGAAAGGAATCTCTATGTAGAGATTTTGGGAAGCATGATGGTTACAGCAGCATCCCTTCTGAATCTGGGGATATTTAGTGGCTATTCCTCTTGCTTTAAAGTAGAATTAAAAACATTACCAAATGCAGTGTTTGGCATATATCATCATGAATAGCTTGTCAGTAATACATTTTTAATAATCCTGGTTTCTATGGGGTTTTCCATAATTATTTCTGTCTGCATGTTATCAGCCTCTATATCTTACTTGAAATTAACCTATTGAACTAAAAAGAAATGTTAATCTATTTGTGTAAGCTTTTTGTCAATATAACTTTCCTTTTTTAAAAAAACAGAACGATGCTGGAGGAAAGATCTTTAACTGTTGGAATTATCAGCATTGAGTATTTGACGTTCTGAATTAGATCATTTCCAACATCTGAGTTTGTTCCGTAAAGAGAGAGATGACAGTCAGGGAGCCGATTATGTTTTTAAGATTTCCAAAGCACATGTCAGCCTTGACATTAACTAAAGCAGCTGAACAAAGTTGCAACATTGGCACAGAATAGATGTCTTGTTACTTGATGGGACAGCACCAACTTCACACCAATAAAACAACAAAGCTGCAAACAACAGTAACGACAACAATGAAATCTGCACTGATGAAAAAGTAGCATATTCTTTGTTTTTCCTCACTTCTTTTTTTTAAATTAAGCAAAGTCTGTCAAGCCTCATTACTGCTCTTCTCAGAAGAATCTGATCTGCAAAATTCACCTTAAGCAAGCTCAAAATAAATATTGTAAGATTTAATGAGTAGACTTTCTCACTCAGACTCATGGATTTCTGCCTTGAAGCAAGGTAAACATGTAGGTTTGGTTTTCCAAGAGAGATGAAGGTCCACACTGTGACTTGTATTGGTGCCTGAGTCCCTTCCTTGCTCCAGGACTGAGGTCATCTCCACTTACCCATTTGTTGGAACAGGCTATTTCCCTGTTCTACACCACCTCAGAGTTCTCACTTACATTCATGGGAAGAGCACTTTTTCTATTACCTGCCTTGAATTTAAGGGACACAGCCTGTGCAATGGAGTACAAATTTTCTTGTATCTACTTATGCACCTGTGTGAGGCAATCCAAAAAATTTCCTGTTAATGTATCCAGTTTTTTAGCTACTCTATAGATTTAGCACTAATCTAATTTACAAATGTGTATCCATACAAGGAGTAGCCCAATTCACTTAGCAGAATCTACATTTTAATGACAGAATAACACCCAATCAATGGTTTCCATGGAGTAAAAATGTACCATATTACCATATTGGGAAATTTTATTGTGGGACTTCAAGTCAGGTTACAGGGAAGAGAGATGCTGCTGTGGACTGTCCCATCTACTACTAACTCAGATGAATCCAGCTCTAGATACCATTTACTGAAACCGTAGAGCTTAAACAATTCCCCTTAGAACATACATTTTCCAACATAAAAGGAAAAAAAAAAGTCATCGTTCTTGGGTTTTTATCCCTCTTCCCCATGTGGTAATTTCTTATGGAGAATGGAGCAAGATGAGTATTACTTTCTCCTGTCTTCATGCTCGTGGACTGTTAATGCAGAATGTTCCCTATCACCTTGATTCAGGGTGTACTAGGAGACCACTGCCTCTAATATATGTAACAGGAAAATAAAGGGAGCATACATTTGATAAGTAAATAACTGTACAACTTCAGACAAAAAAAGCTCTCCTCTCAGAAATGCATTTGGAGAAGAATGCGATCAGAACAATTTGTCAAGTAAACTAGTGCCTTACAAGAAAGAGAACAACCTAACAACCCAAACGATGACACAATTTAATATGCTTCTTTTTTTTTTCTTTTAATAAAATGAAGACAAACCATAATAATCTGGCCAGATAAGTTGAAAGAGGTGTTGGCAACCACTCAGTATTTTTTTTCCTTTATTCTAAGGTAAACTTTTAAAAAATAGCTCTGTGTTGTGCTGATAGAGCCCTGCTCACCTACAACCTTGAAATACTATTAGCTTCTTCACAAGAGGTCAACAGGAAAAGTAAACGGGCAATGAACATAAAATTCACACAGCCACATAACACTGACTTGGTTAATGCAATTGTATCAATTAGCTTGTATTAATGCTTTAAAACACTACACCTGCTTTCTTTACCTTTCTTTTTTTTTTTCAATTATCTTTTTTTGTTTGGTTGGTTGCTTGGTTGCTTGGTTTTGTTCTTGTTTGGTAATTACTGGGGTAGACCACCGCAAAATATGAGTTCACATCTTTCTAAATACATTAATTTATAATTTTAGCTATTCAAATGGGAAGCATTGTTACCAATCAGCTTGAATAGGAATCCTGCTTTCTTCCACATCCTGACATTGTTTCAAGATAACTCTTTGCAAGTAAACCAAGTACTCCATGATCAGTTCCAGTGTCAGAAGCAAACACCAATTGTTCAGAAGCTTAAGAAAGGAGGAGGGAAATGTTACCTTGTGATTCGTTAAAATGAAGTGTCTCTAACCACAACTTAAAAAGTAATGTGTTAGAAACTTATAGCCAACTTTTTAGCCAAAAAATACAATGCCATTCACTGCCACAGCAGGTGGCAAAACTTATTCAAAACAAGATGTCATAAACTATATAAAATGATGATGTATCAATATACTTGATATGATGCAAAGATATACGGTAAATATTATTTTCATTTAAATGATAGCTTTCTTAACTGAGCTCATTATATGTACATTTTAATTATTCCATAAAAATTCTGTTTGTTTGTTTGTTTGTTTTTTTCTGCAAATTCCTTTTCTGCTCCCTAATCTTCAAATCCATAGTACTAGGTCACCTGTAAGTAGCCAGTAATCACCCATTAACAAATCTCCCCTACCTCACAAAAACATCAAGATTTCCTCTTGAGAGACTGAACTTTTTGCTCTTATTTTTGTAGCCTCTTGTCATTATTTCATGGAACTATAAAATGGTTTGGGTTGGAAAGGACCTGAATTACCACTGAGTTCTGACCCCCTACTGTGGGCAGAGACACTTCCCACGAGACCAGGCTGCCCAAAGACCCACCCAACCTGGCCTTGAATGCTTCCAGGGATGGGGCATCCACCACTGCTCTGGGCAGACTGTTCCAGTGTCTCACCACCCACGAGCGAAGAATTGCTGCCTTATAGCTACTCTAAATCTACGCTCTTTTAGTTTAAACCCATTACTTCTTGTCGTACCACTACACTCCCTGACAAAAAGTTCCTCTCCTGCTTTCCTCTAGGCCCCCTTTAAGTATTGGAAGACCGCAACAAGGTCACCCTGGTGCCTTCTCTTCTCCAGCCTGAACGACATGTCTTATGCCTGGGCCTTCAGAAGTGAATGAAATACTCTAAGTTGGGTCTCACAACAGAAGAGTAGAGGAGGAAGGGTGGAGCAGAGTGATATTTATTTTATTCCTCTATCATTCTGTATCCCAAACTTTTTGCAATAAGGATCTGAACCTGCTAATTCAAACTACTAGGCATAATCTTGTTAAACACATCAACTGTTAACACCAATTTAATGTAAGCATTAGATGATTAATGACAATGGAACCATCCTAGAAATTAATTCAAAAATTGATGGGCCATCTTCCTCAGTGCAGCTCTTACCCTTGTTAAGTGCCTAAATAAACAAATATCATACTAAAGGACTAAAATCTTCTGAAAAGATGAGGCTCTTGAAAAACTGGTTCTGAATGTTAATGTTAAGCTTTATAGAAAATTTCAACAAAGATTATCTAGTGAGAAAAAAATGGTCCTTTAACAGCATATTTAATTGATATGGCATTAGCTTCAATGATATTTAGAGAACATCAAAGATAGAACGTATCTGTACTGTGAGGAATGAAGAAAAATTGGAACTTCAGCAGAATGACCAAATTTAATTCAGTGTGCAACAATGGTTAAGATAACAAAATATTCTATGCAGCAAGTTTACTCATCCTCTTAACTTTATTTGTGCAGACTGAAATTAGCTTCCATAGAAATGCAAAGTTTTTCAGATTTCTGAGATCTGAACCTTTATCTTTCCCTACAGGCTATTTGTATTAATCTACTTTTCTTTGAAGCACAGAGCTGTTAGAGCTCATTTAAAACATGGCTATATTTCTATCAATGATCCCAGATAGCTGAAATATAGATTTTAATTGTGCTTTTTATACTTTGAAAATGCTTACTTAGAAGTATGTATTACAAAAGTATACAATTAAAGAGCCTTTATAGTTGCTGATCAGTAAGTTGTGTCTATATTGACAGAAAGAGATGGCTTAGTATTCAGAAAAATTTACATGGGGTACTTTTTATTAGGGGTTAATATGAAATTCAGAGTCAGCTTTGTTCTCCTGCCATGATTAATGTTTTGTCATGGAAACAAAAGAGTAAAAGATGTGACAATGTGAAATACCTTATGCTTTAAGAGTGAAATACAAGATTTTTTCATACTTCAGTATCAGGTAATCTAAAATATCAGTTGAATACACTACAAGAAAATAAGAATCTATCCTTACAATTTTATTTCCCATTCATCTGACATATACCTTTTGCAGTTCATTAAAACCAGAGAAGGATAGTTACAATTATACAGTATCAAAGAACTTTTCCCAGTGAATGAATGCACAAATACAAGCTCCCTCACCAACCAAAAGCATTGCAGCTCTAGCAGCTGCTGTAGCATCTATAGCAACATCATGGTCTCCATGTATCTTCAAATAGAAAAGGCAATACCACTATAGTTTCTGGAGGGAACCTACTTCTGCAGCTCACTGCCTGCTGCTGCTATATGATGTCCACAGCTCTAGAAAATAATAAATAAAATAAAATAAAATAAAATAAAATAAAATAAAATAAAATAAAATAAAATAAAATAAAATAAAATAAAATAAAATAAAATAAAATAAAATAAAATAAAATAAAATAAAATAAAATAAAATAAATGCAGCAACTAGCATTACATTAAAATGGTAAAAGTGAACCCCATTTGCTTTTCAGGATATTGCTAGAAAACCAGAAGGACTGTGTTACTCCATACTTTGTCAGATTTTCAACAACAAAATCATCTTGTAACATTGAAAACCTCTGGCAATAGAGTAGAGAGACATACAGAATGAATCTAATCCTTTAACAAATACCAGAAACATGACAAGATTTACACAGTAGAAATGATACTAGCACATTAGGGAAGACAGGGAAATCAGGGATGTTTATGATAGACAGTAATGTTCTTTCTCTACAATGACAATTTTAGCTTAACAGCATAACAAAATTGGTTGGAAACAGGAATTACTACAGACTACTTAGAAAGAGCCACATAGGGTGCGTCTAACATCCTACCAGCATCAAAATGTCTTCCAAAAGCTGCACATACACGCATATTCTCACATTATTACATCTTTTGAGTAAAATGTTAATTACATCATTGAATTCAGTGAAACTGGCAGTTTGAAATATTATTTGGTATGAAAAAAAATGTTCAAACTACTTGCAAAGACTTTTGCGAAATCTAACAAAACAAAACAAAAAATTAGCTCTCAACTGCCACGTATTATAAAGCACTACGTGATGATGCAGCATAGTGCATTTTATAGCATTTGTACCTACTCTATATCAGGTCATTATCATTTCATATTATTTTTGGACCAATATAACTGGGACTAAACTTCCCCTCTGATATCCAAATCACCTTCTAATGTTTTAGTTTCCTATCCTACAGCATACTATTCTGCAGCTAGTCCACAGAACATTAGGATTAGAAATTCCAGAAACCAAAATTAAAAATCATTGGGCACTTTGTTTTCCTCTATATCCAGGTTTGATTTGGGACCGGCATTATGAATCATATTTACTGATGATTAAAATTGTTCCGGGGGGGGGAGGGGGGGAGGGGAGGAAAAGGAAATCATCTAATAAAACCATATGTCAGAGACATTTGTAGAGGTTATGGTGAGGGGTGAGAAGCCAACTCTCCACAGTCTCTGTTTTCTTGGCTGAAGAAACAAACTATTGTTTTAAAGTCTGGATTTAGGTTTTCAAAGAATCCTTGAAAATGTTAAATTTTCATTTAATTGGATGTTGCTTGTCATTAAGATTTTGATGGAAAAGTATTGAAAGCTCTGTAACTACTGTTCACAAATTTACATACTGCATTCATTAGTAAACGAAGATCACATAAATAGTAAATAAGATGTAATCCGTAAACACATTAGTTGTGAAGACAACCTTTTGCTTCTGCTTGTGAGGACAGTGACCATTGCTCATTTCACAACATGAGAATTAAAACTCAGTTACACAGTTCCAAATTCCAGCATTTATTATCAGTGATGAAAACCATCATTCTTTATGTCAGAAAGGAGCTAAAATCCTAATCCTTTTGTAGGATTAGTCTCAGCATCAACTCGACAGCGGACACGCTTATATTTTCACATATTTTCTTCTGATATGGCTGTCAATTTACAATGAGGATCAACATACCATGTCATAGTCTAAACGCAGAAGTTTCTGTAGTCAATCAGTTCAGATCCTTTACTGTAATTACAAACGGATTTCTTCATCTGAGATAATGGGCTTTCTATCCCAGAAGGTTAATTTAGAGGCAATTTATTAGTATTTTTGTATAACACTGTTACAGAGTTGATGTGGTCCCTGACTTTCAGGACCTAGATACTGCCAAATGGTAAATAATAAGAGGGGCTTTGCCGACTGCATCTGTAACGTCAAGTCTTTCATGTTTTTCATGGACTGCTATGTGGTGCTGCTGTTTCACATGGGCACCAATGATGCAGCCAGGAACAGTTTGAGGAGTGTCAGGAGGGATTATAGAGCCCTGGGAGCAGCAGTAAAAGAACGGAGGAGGGCAAGTAGTCTTTTCATCAGTCCTGCTGGTGAAAGGAAAAGGGGATTGCAAGGGCCAGTCAAGCCTGGCAAATCAACAGATGGTTGCAGGCCTGGTGCCACAGGCATGGGTTTGGCTACTTAGACTATGGGACTCACTTTGAGAAACCTGGTCTGATGGGGTCCAACTGTCAGAGAAGGAGAAGAGCATCTGCGGTCATAGGCTTGCCAAGCTGGTGAAGAGGGCTTTAAACTGGAGTTGCTGGGGAAGGGGAATCTCAATCCATCCCACTCCTCTCAGCTTGATGCTGGTATCAGTGACAGATGTCCAGATACCAGAGAAAGGTCACGGGTCAGCAGGAGAGCACCTGAAGGCAGCACAAAGGCATTCCAGCCACTGCAGCCAGTAAGCCAGCTTCATCAGCGGCCCAACTCCGATGTCTCTATGCTAATGCAGTAGGATGGGGAATAAACAAGAGGAGTTAGAGATATATGCATGCCTGCAGGGCTATGACCTCCTAGGCATTACGGAGACGTGGTGGGATGGCTCCCATGGCTGGAGTGTTGGAATGGAAGGATACAGGCTCTTTAGAAAGGACAGGCATGGGAGGCGAGGAGGGGACATCGCCCTCAATGTCAATGAGCAGCTGGAGTGCATAAAGCTCTGCCTGGGAATGGGTGAGGAGCTGACAGAGAGCTGATGGGTCAGGATTAAACGTAAGGCAGGGACAGGGGACATTATGGTGAGGGAGTGCTACAGTCCTCTGGATCAAGAAGACCAAGCAGATGAGTTCCTCTATGGACAGACAGAAGCAGACTCACATTCACAAGCCCTGGATCTCATGGGGGACTTCAGCCATCCCAATATCTGTAGCAGGGACATCAATGCAGGGTCTTTCACGTTGCTCCATTATTGCTTTTCAGCATTGATTAAAAGGTGTTATCCACTTTAGTGAGAGGAAAATAATTTTCTGTTTTGTTGTTGTTGTCTGTGTGTTTTATTTTTTCTTAATTTGCTTGTGTGTTTGTTTTTTTTTTTTTTCATTACAACAGAAAAAAAAAAAAAAAGCAACTGTGTTTAATTCTGGCATTTATGCTGTGAACCATCTTCCATCTTCCACTAAACATTTTGCTAAGAACCAACAGTTAGGTGAGATGCTCGGTAATATACCACGTGAAATTCTCAAGTGACAAGAAGTATATTGATTAATAGCAGTAGTAGAGAAGGAAAACTTTTCGTTATCTGATTGCCCAGATGGTGAAAGACACACAGCTTCTCACATTCGTTCTTGCATTGATCGTGGTAAGAACAAATAATTCAATTAACGTGGTATGGATGGACAGCACAGCACAGGGCTTGCTTAGGCAATCTAGGAGGTTCCTGGAATGCACTGATGACAACTTCCTTCTCCAAGCGATAGAGGAGCCAACAATGAGAGGCGCTATGCTGGACCTCATTCTCACCAACAACGAGGGGCTGGTGGGAAATGCAAAGCTCAAGGGCAGTCTTGGATTTAGTGACCATGAAATGGTGCAGTTTAGGATCCTGAGGGCAGCGAGGAGGGGGCACAGCAAGCTCACCACCCTGGACTTCAGGAGAGTAGACTTTGGCCTCTTCGGGGTTCTGCTTGGTGGAGTACCATGGGACAAAGCCCTGGAGGGAAGAGGGGCCCAAGAAATCTGGTTAATAGTCAAGGATCACCTCCTTCAAACTCAGGAGAGATGTATCCCAACAAAGAGGAAGCTGGGTAAAAATGCCAGGAGGTCTGCATGGAAGAACAAGGAGCTCCTGGCCAAACTCAAGCAGAAAAAGGAGGTCTACAGAGGGTGGAAGCAAGGACAGATAGCCTGAGAGGGATACAGAGAAATTGTCTGAGCAGCCAGGGATCAGGTTAGGGAAGCTAAAGCTATTAGAATAAATATTAGAGTAATATTAGGATAAATAAATAAAGCTATTAGAATTAAGTGCATCCAGGGACATCAAGGACAACAAGCAAAGCTTCTATAGGTAGGTACATTGGTGATAAAAGGAAGGGCAGGGAAATTGTGGGCCCCTTCTGGAAGGAAACAGGAGACTTGGTTACCAGGGTTATGGAGAAGGTTGAGGTACTCAATGACTTTTTTGCCTCGGTCTTCACCGACAAGAGCTCTAGCCACACAGCCCAAGTCCCAGAAGACAAAGGCAGGGACTGGGGAGGATGAAGAACTGCCCACTGTGGAAGAAGATCAGGTTTGAGGCCACCTAAGGAACCTGGAGGTGCACAAGTCCATGGACCTGATGAGATGCAACTGCAGGTCCTGAGGTAACTGTCAGATGAAGTTGCTAAGGCACTCTCCACCGCAGCTGAGAAGTTGTGGCAGTGTGGTAGAGTTCCCACTGACTGGAAGAGGGGAAACATCACACCCGTTTTTAAAAAGGGAAAAAAGGAAGACACAGGGAACTACAGACCAGTCAGTCTCATCCCTGTACCCGGCAAGATCATGGAGCAGATCCTTCTGGAAACTAGGACACACGGAATATAAGGAGGTGGTTGGTAACAGCCAACATGGCTTCACTGAGGGTGGATTGTGCTTGATAAATCCGGTGGCCTTCTGCGATGGGGTTACAGCTTTGGAAGGGGATAGGGGAAGAGCAACTGACATCATCTACCTGGAACTGTGCAAACCATTTCATCCTGTCCCCCCTGATTTCTTTGTCTCTAAATTGGAGAGACATGGATTTGAGGGATGGAGCAGTTGGTGTGTAAGGAATTGGCTGGATGGTCGCGCTCAAAGAGTTGTGGTCATCGGCTCCATGCCCAGGTGGAGACCAGTAACAAGTGGCATTCCTCAGGGGTCAGGATTGGTACTAGCACTACTTAACTTGACACCAAGCTGTGCAGTGCGGTCAACACACTGGAGGGAAGGGATTGAAAGCAACCCTGATGAGAAGGATCTGGGGATGTTGGTTGATGAAACGCTCGACATGAGCTGGCAATGTGCGCTTGAAGCCCAGAAAGCCAAATCTGTCCTGGGCTGCATCAAAAGTGGTGTCCAGCACATTGAGGGAGGCAGTTCTCCCTCTCTTCCATTAAGACAGGCTGAGGGAGTTGGGGATGTTCAGCCTGGAGAAGAGAATGCTCCAGGGAGACCTTATAGCTGCCTTGCAGTACCTAAGGGGGTGCTACAGGAAAGCTGGGGAGGGATTCTGTCAGGGAGTGTAGTGTTAGGAAAAGGAGTAATAACTTTAAACTAAAATGTGTAGATTTAGATTACATTACAGAAGTTCTTTATGCAGACGGTGGTGAGGCACTGGAACAGGCTGCCCAGAGAAGCTGTGGATGTCCCTTCCCTGGAAGTGCTCTAAGTCAGGTTGTATGGGGTTTTCAGCAACTTGGTCTAGTGGTAGATGTCCGTGCCCATGAGAGGAGGGTTGGAATTAGATGATCTTTAAGGTCCCTTACAACCTGTACTATTCTATGATTCTGAATTCTATGATATGTCTGATTATTTTGTCTCCTGCTATAATCTGAGTAGTATGCTGAATGACCTGAAAAAGGTCTATGCTAATCTCTGTGTTAGGGAGGTCTTTGGCATTTTTTGTTCTTTAGAAGAAATCAGGTGTGCAGAGATACTGCACAGTTTCGAAATTATGGTTAAGGAGTACCTCTGTCCAGAACATCTTTGTTAATATTTCCATCAGTTAACCAAGTGCTAATTGATGGAAATAGTACTCATTTATGTGGCTTCCCCTTTGGGATTACTACTGCTACTGAGAATGGAGAATTTTGTTATGTGCTACTTTTCCATATTATGCTGCTGGAAGGGTGCAATCTGATGGGTACAAGAGGGACAGCAGCAATAAAAAAAAATAAAAAAAAAAGAAGCAAAGAGGCACTCACCTCAAGTATCTATACACAGAAATATGGCCTGGGAAAAAAGCAGGATGAACTGGATCTCTAAGACCAGTCACAGCATTGTGGGGGTAATGGAGACTGTAGGAGAGCTCATACAACTGTAGTGCTGTGATGGACAGAGAAAAATGGGTGCATTAGTCTTGGCTAGGGGCCATACACCCATATGATCTCTCACTCACCCTCCTCAACAGGACAGAGGAAGAAAACAGGATGAGAAATTTTTGTGGGTCACAATAAGGACAGGGAGATCACTTACCAATTATTATCACAAGCCAAATAATCCTGACTTGTGAAAAGTTAATTTAATTTTTTGCCCCATGTGAAGAAGCAGCAGCTCAGATGTATGGAGCTCTGCTATGGGATGGACAAAAGGGGTGAGAACATACAGGTCAGGGTCTGAGGCAAGGCTAGAGAGGGTGACATTGCCATGGGAGTGTTACAGACTTCCTGGTCAGGATGAGGAAGTGGATGAAACCCTCCTTAAGCAGCCCTGGTTCTTGTGGGGGATTTTAACCTCCCTGACATCTGCTGGAAGGCCAGTACTGTAGGACACAAGGGAGAAGGGTGGTTGGGAACAGTCAGCGTGGATTGACCAAAGAAAAATCGTCTGACTCACCTGATTACCTTATGTACCTCCAGTAGCTGACACCACAGGCTAGGGTGTCCTTCCCCAATGTGACTGCAGTCACTGGCACTGAGTTTTACTCATCCACATCCAGGTCTCACCAGTAGCTGGCACTTAGTCCTTTCAGCTCACATACACATGGAAGAGAGAATGCAAATGCACAGAGAGATAGGAAAATGATTTAATGAAAGAAAGATATAAGAAGATAGGACAGACTGCGGGTATTAGGTGCAGAGCTTGGACAGCCAAGCATATTGGCGTGCCCAGTTTTACACGTAACTCTTACCCCTTTTCTACCTATCCCCCTTCTTTGGTTGTCCTGCTTTCCCTTCACCCTGCACACTCCCCATGGGTTAAGAGCTCTGCATTTATTGCACCCTCCCACTCTTGTTCCCCTAGGTTTGCAATCTTATTAGCTGCAAGTTTCATCCTTTCTAGAAATGGTGTCTGTAGCTTGTTTGTCCACCAATTAATATGACCGGGAGTTTTGTTTCTAGTGATTGTCTCCCACCTTAGATGTCCTCCATCAGATAACCCTCTTGGGACAAATATTCTTACATTCTCACACGCTCTCATAAATTAGTGTGACTGACCAGACTTGGTTCATCACTGATTATCAATGGAAATAATATATAATACATAATACTTTTTGAGGTGAGTGGACTCAAACCTTCATGAAGTTCCAGAATATTGTTTTCAGGTAAAAGCACTTTAAGTGTGGGCTAAACAAGACAGGAAAACTAACCTCCCTCCCGTCCCCACCCTGGGAAAAACCAAAACCAAAAACAAAACAGCTTTTCATGTAAAAGAAAGAAAAATGCAAAAAAGACAGATGCTATTTCTGTACTTCTAATTGATCAAAAGCATTTTCCTTTTGAAAAGTGTTTAAATGCAGAAAAAAAAACAACCTTGACCAGCTTCATTGTGCAGTTCTTGCAGAGAAAGGAAATTCAATTGTATTTTCCTTTCTGATGGCTCAAATATATCTGCTTTATAAGATTTAAAAAAATGGACGATGATTTGTGCATGTATTCTGGCAGATTTAACCTTTTGAGTTTAATAGAGTAGACTCTAGCCTTTCCTTCTTAAGTTCTAGAAAAGTGCTGATTTATATATCTCATTAAGGGACTCAGAACTGACTGCTACCTGAGAAAATATGGGTGACTAATCTTACATGCTTTTAAGTGAAACAGAATATGGGTTTAGGGCTTAGGGTGCTTTTTGTAACTTGGAAAACTTATGCCCAAATCCCTTTTCCTTACAGATTCACTATGTGTGACCATGCCAAATCTTTTAGTCTGCTTTGGCAATAGATAAAAGCATTTTCCTGCCTCACAGGAATCTGTCAGGATGAATTCATGTAAATGTCTCCAGGTGCTATGTCAAGGGTAAGGGGCACAGACATTAAATGAATACTGCTTTTGCTGAATATGAACTTGCTTGATGTTTCCCATTTAGACCAACGTGTCTTTCTAAGATGAGCTGTCTGGGTAATAATGCATAATCACAACCAAAAGAATTTTCTTGCTATTATCTGTGTAATGATAATGTCCATAATATTTCCTAAAATCTTAAGCACACAGTCATTAAGCTAACAATGTGCTCTCCTTCTTATTTAATCTTTATGTAGCCGTAGGGGGATTGTTTCCTGTATGTATGTGCATGTCCTCAACTGGAACCTCTAGAAATGAAAAACTTACTAGGAGATAGTAATAATGATTATAAATTGAGTTTATTGTTAATGGGTTTAACTTCTTTTAGCAGAGAGGGAGGAATTATGACTTTTTCAATCACAACAACACATTGCACGATTTCATTGTTATTGTATCGCTGTACGGGTTTTCAGTGTATTATAGGTATGTTGTATATTGTAGGTTTAATTTCTACTTCAAGGTGTTGCTTGCTGTTTGTAGAAGGAAAAACAAAGTGATATTGT
Organism: Anser cygnoides; assembly: GCF_040182565.1. Taxonomy (NCBI): domain Eukaryota; kingdom Metazoa; phylum Chordata; class Aves; order Anseriformes; family Anatidae; genus Anser; species Anser cygnoides. The sequence goes on from NC_089880.1 coordinate 14,423,952, forward strand.
GGAAGATTTCAGGACAAATTTTGCAGTCCTTTCACACATGAAGAAGTAGGATTTGTCTTCCATTTCATGGTTTTATGAAGCAGTGATTGTGAGAGGTGAGTAGTGATTGGTAGTTCAAACACAGCTCCACATAGATCCCTTGATTAGTTTATTGCAGCTGAAGATGATAAAACATATGGTCAGAGAGGAAATGCAAATATCAGAAAAGTCTAGGAACAGTTTTTTTTCCTGGAATAACTGGGGGAAGGAGGAAGGATTACCCCATAAATTGGAAGCTGAAGGAAACCAAGGATTACTGCAAATTATTTAATAAGTGTTAGCTTCCAGTATAAACTGGTGATATAATACCTTTACAGATTTGTAGGCACTTGTAGGACTTTGTCATTGTCTTCCACAGCTGCCAGCACTGTGAATAAGAATTAGATCCAGAAGCCACAATTCCTGCTGTACTATCATTCAGTTATGCAGGATGGAGGAATCTTTCTCTCTACTGGACACATTCCAAGGCAGAATTCACTGCCCTGTACTGCAGTAGGTCAGACCAGATGAACGCAGAGTCCCTTCTGGCCTTAAAACACATGAATATATGAATCTCTGAAACAAGGTTGCATCTTAGCCACAGCTCACCACCATGTAGAAACAGTCCACACAATGAGAGAATGCTGCACCTTCCATGTCTTGTCATACAATACTCATATTCCCTATAGTACTTATATATTGCTAGAAGAACTTGAGTACCATATAGGAATCAAAATTTTGCAGCCCTGGATTTTTTTGGAGACAAATAGTGAAAGAGAAAAAAATCCTTTGTGTGTCTTTTTTCTTGCATTTACAACCATCATGTTACTTGCAATATAGATTTGAGTAAAAGTGTTGATTTTAGGAAAAAAAAATGTTTCAAGGCCAAAGAGTTACTACTGATTTAGAATGTGCATTAGGTATAAGATTGTAAAGTAGTATCTTACGGAGTGGAAAGGACTGACGAGAGTTTTTTAATTGTCATTATAACTCAACTATTTCTTCAGCTAAACTAGAAGATGTTCAGAAATGGACCTGTGAAGGAATATTCTCCAATGTTAAAAATAGGTTTCAAATACTGGACTGGAAAGATAAAATAAAATTAAAAAAAGTGAATAAAAAATCCAAAGAGGAATTATCATCAGTTCAGCTGAAGTTGTTTATTACATTTTTAAAATGTTAAATTTTGACTTTTTCACCTCATTCCTCACTCCATTTTCCAGATGGTTTAGGAATATGCTGAAGCACAGATATCCACATGGGATGAAATGATAATCTTCTCCCTTGTGCAAACCATTGTTTTTTTCTGCCTTTTCTTTTCTTTCCTGTCTTTTTACAAGTTATTTATCCACTATAGTACCTTCTCTCTTGTTCCATTGCACCATGGTTTCTTTATGAGAGGTTGGGTAGCAAACTTGTCTGAAGTCTTTTGGAAAGCTGAGTGTTAGAAGATTAAAGTGAAGCTGTTTCTGTTTGGACAGAGGAAAAAACACTCTCACTCTGGTAATCCCCTACAGAAGAACTGTAATGGGACCATGCACAGCTAGTGTCATTACTGCTGCAAAACCATCAAAGCATGACTGTTTTTCTTTTCATACGGTAGTGGTACCCTGGGACTAATCCTGCCATAGGCATAACAAGTACTTATGCCTCACCAGAGATATCATACCTTGTATCCACATAATATTCCCTGTTGCTGTTTGTCAGATCCCGTTCCTATTTTCCCAGTGTCTTACATAATGGCTCACATCATAAGCAGTAATTAACCTATTTCATTAGCCAAACAAGCAGAATTAGAATTCCTGGTTTTACAGCCTGAATCAGCCTGAGAATTTGGTACTAGTTAAACACATCTTCACAGACTCCTGTGATCAGAGACATCTCATGTAATTTGTAGCTGTATAAGATTAAAGTTGTAAATGAAGAGGAAAAATTGAATTTCTTGTTTTACTTAGTAGGCAGACCAGATTGCCTGTAGGCTTACTAGCATATGTATCGTAAAATAGGTCTCTCAGCACCATTCCAGTTTCATTTATGGTACAGGGAAATCCACCTGACCTGTGAAATACCATGAAACAACAATGGTACCAACAATGAAGAGAGAGACAGAAAAACAAAGAAAACAACAACAAACAATAACAAACAACAATTTACCTAGAAGGCATATCATCTTTCCCTGGGATATTCCATGCAGACAGGCCTGTATAATGTGATGAAACTCCACTGAACCACTACAGTAAAGCATATTTTAAAACACTAGTATGTTTTCATTTGGCTTTTGATTCTGCTTAAAAGGTATACTACTTATAAAATATAAGCTCAGGAATTATGAGGTTTATGGGGTTTACACAGCATTTTGAAAAAAAATACTGTGATGTTTTCTACAGACTGTTTATAAAGACTGAATTATTCCCATATTTCTATGTCTTAGTTTTTGAAAGCCTCTTTTAAAAATGGGTCAACCAAATCTCATTTTTTTTGACAAATTTATCTTTTGGAAATCATACTTTTTCTCCAAAGCAAAGTACTTGCTTACTTTGTTATCAAAATGTTAGTTGATTAGTATTTTCCATATTGTCACCAGTCAAATAGTTATGCATTTGGTATGCATTGATCTTGCTGCATTGGAACATATTCACTCTCCTGCATTCATAAATGAAAGCTGCAGATTTGCACCGGCCGAGAGTTCATGTGCATTGCTATCTCCAAGGAGATAGATGTAGATAGTTGTAACATCAAGTTAGTCACATGTGTAAGATTTTGCAGTCGGGAGCAAAGATAAGGGAAAGGTAAAGAAAATATGAGCAGGCAATTTCGCTATCACTTCTCTGTAAACTGTCGACTCTACCACAGATGAAGGTAAGATGCAGAAAATAATGGAACAATAGTCTGTTAAACCACTGTCATTTCTGTATACTTGCACTGAAATGTGTGGCAGAAGACAAAGAGGTTATTAGGAAGAAAGTGAAAATAATGTGATAGGAGAATTGTAAATTCATCACAAATGCAGTCTTAAAATCAAACTAAGTTGTGAACCCATTTATCCAAAGAAAACATAGGGACAGGGTGATATATATACGTGAGTGATTTCTAACACCTTCAAGTTATTTCCCTCTCTCCTCTCTCTCCCTTTTCCCCTCCTAATATTAAATATGATTATTTTATTTTATTTTATTTTATTTTATTTTATTTTATTTATTTTATTTCATTATTTTATTTTATTTATTTTATTTATTTTATTATTCATTTGGAGCTTTTGAAAGTGACATTTTATTTACAAAATCCTCTAAAATATTCTATATACAAAATATTTACTACTTATAAAACATAAGCTCAGGAAAACACATGGACTTTCTCTTCTGTGTCTTGTTGCTGTGCTTCAGTGATATTGATCTGAGAAAAATTTGGGGAACAGGAGAGGAGAAGTGGCAAGTGTGGCAAGTCATCTTTGATTCAGAAAAGGCTTTCTGTGCCTGTAGGAATGCCAGCCAGAGATAATTTAGGGCTCTTACTGAAAAGGAAATAATGAAGTCAGAATATAGAAATGAATTTCTTTCTTAGTGTACCTTGGTATAAAATAGCAGTCTATGTAAGGTGAGGCTCACCTTACTGTTTTAGCTTCGCAAGAAAAAAATCAAATTATGTGACTATCAGCCAATAACTTTCATGAGGCTATTTGACAGATATAATATTTTGAGATCGAATCACCATCAAGTTCCAACCTTTTAAAAGTATTGAATTTCATTCAGACTGCTTTATGACACAGCTGCAGGTATATTAAAAAAGCTATTTGACCTTGAAAAAAGTAATATTTGAGTACGATGTATGATTTTCACTATTTGACTGGTAAATTTTCTTGTACTTTCTGAAGAAAACTGCTTTTCCATTTTATTTTCTGTGGTAGTCACTTCTTTCATTCTCTCTTTTCTGCTAATGTTTTAGAATTTGATGTCTGTCTTCCTCTGGCACAGTTTAAGATGTTATTTGGGAGGGAAAAAGAAAATACACAGATTTTAAATGAGGAGAAGAGCTGCCTACAGGCTTTAGATCTCCTTTGGTTTCCAAGCTGTGCTGCATAAAGTAATGAAGATCACTGAAAATACAAAATACAAAATACAGTTTACCTTGGACATCTCACCCCCATTTAATATAGTTTTTGCACCTGGCAATTTGGACATTATTAATATATATTCAAATTGCCTTTACAGTTTACTATCACAAGTAACTAATGATTCTTTTCAGTGAAGTAAAGAAATTCACATGACATTTTTTTTTCCAGTAGAAATTGAGAAATGGTATAATATGTTATGGTCTTTAATTTCTCTGAGACATCACCACCCTAAATATCTTCATTGTTTTTCCATTATTTCTGAATACCAATTATTGTGACCTCTGAGAGCTCTGCAATAAATAAGTCCATCTAAGATGTTGTTGAATGCTTACAAGATATCAAGTATAGTTGCTTCTCAACCTTTTCTATTTGAGAGGTCTGAAAGGAGGACAGGTCGAAGAAAATATACTTTTTTTTTTTTTTAAGGTAGGACAGGGTAAAAAAAGACAAAAAAGAAGAGTTTCTGAGCACTCTGACAAGACACTCTGAGCATATCAGTAGCTAAATAGTCACACTGGTTTGGTGTGCTTAAAAGTATTATTGGGCTATAGCACAAATTTCTTGCAGAAATGACCCCACAATGTGAAAGAAAATAAAGCAGTGTATCATCTCATTCCACAAAAACTGGTCTCATGAGTGAAAACAAGTATCTCATCAAACCTTTTTGGAAGGATGGAGAGCTTTTGGATAATTAGTATTCTCCCATAAGAAATAGACAAATATAAAATGATAAATAAGGACATTCGTAGTAGAGGAGTTTGAACAAGTTTTTTATTTCTTATCTTAACATCAGATGATTCCTGCTCTTTACCCCAAACATGCATACATAATTATTTACCTGACCAGCACACTTTCCTTTGTCTAGTCTCTAGTAAACATAATTGTGAGCCTATAAAATCCTTCTCCTTTTATCTTTTATAGGGATGCAGCAGTTGTTCGTAGCAGCTCCACACATTTTCAAGTCAGTAAAAACGGCACTTATTCTAATGTAATAATCTTAGAAAATGCATTTATTTAAGAGTGTTTTTTTTTTTTTCTCCACTTTATTTTCAAGTCCCATCTATTGTGCAAGGAACAACGAAGGTCGGTAGCACTGCAGAAGTGTTTGCTTCATTTGCAAGTAAGCAGTTCTCTGAACCACCAATTCTGTGACTCTTCTTCACAATACTGCTTTTTCCACGGTTCTGTGAAAAAACTTGAGGTTAGCTAGACACATCCAACACACACACACAAAGCTCATGCAAAACCACTCAATTTGCAGTTCTCTGTCAAATGATCATAACATAAACTATTTGAGAACTTTTCCCATTAAAGGGGCAAATAGAATTTGTTCTTTTTGCTCTTTGTTACTCAAAATCACTTTAGTTGAAATACTTCACAGATTTCAAGTGTCTTCTGCAAAGGCTGTTTTTAGTGACCCTTATTTTGGGTCTTCATCTTACATTTAATTGTGGCAGGCTGTAAATTTATCATATGACAGCTATAAAATTTGTTGTTGTTAAAATTTTCAGATAAGCCTAGTGCAATTGGTTTGAAAGCACATTTGTTACCAATAGGCAAGGCATGGGAATGGCATACAGCAAATATATAACTAGATAGATGTATTACAACTATAATGAGAAGTACAAATCAACAAACTGTGGCTCTTCTGCACAATCCTGTTGATCTGTCTGAAGAAGCAGAGCTCAAGCCATTAATTTTTATGCAGTCAGGAAAATGCTTTGCAGCTAGCTGGTTATGGGGAACCACATCACAGGTAATGTACCAACCATGAATGGAACAAGGAACTGGGAAATCTGGCTGGTTCTATATCATAGATTTTTAAAGAGAAGTGGTTGACCTTTGTGTTTTGCCACCAAACTGAATACCAGTGTTTCCAGATGTCCAAGCTAGTGTTCAACAACCAAGTCTGTCTGTCTGTCTGTCTGTCTGTCCGTCTGTCTATCTATGTATCTATGTATCTATCTATCTATCTATCTATTTTAATATAGATCAGCCTCCCACCACCCATCCCCTGGATATGGATTACAACCAGCCTTTTTCTACATAAGTAATAAAGGTCTCGGGAATAACATAATGTAACTTTACACCTTCTAGGCAGGTATAGACTTAGTTGCAGCTTTTCTGTGTAAAATCTTACACACTTTAGGACATTTTGACAGTTCTGAATGAGGCATTCTTCTTGAAATCCTCCAAGCCATTTGGATTTTGTATCTTTCACTAATGTTTCTGCATTTCTCTGTGTCTTTGTGAGACTAGGAAGGCTAGCTGAGGTGGGTTGCAGGATGTAAATATGAAAAATTAGACTTTTAAGAAGATTTCTTCAGTTTCCCCATGAAAGAGTAGCACTTAACTTTTTCAATACCATTTTTCTGTGACTATAGCCAGGAACCTTATAAATATATCTACTACTGAAAAATATAATGTGGGATGAAGTGCAAAGTCATTCACTTTAAGCCATGTTGTGTTTTCTCCTTATACAAAGAACAAGAAGTAGGCTATGAATCAGAGACAAAATGTTTCCTGAATGGACCTCATCACTGGTGCCAGTAATAGAACTGTGTCTTTATTAAACCACTGAGTGTCATATCTCTTAACATGCCCAACTGGGCCATACGTCTTTTTAGATGCTTATGCCATTTGCATTACAATGGCAGGACCTATGAAAAAAGTCCTGGAGCCATGCAGCTGCCATTTCTTTAAAATACTGTTACCCAACTACACTTAAGAAGTTAAACAAAGTGTGTTTTAATAACCTCCCTCTGAGTTCAGATCAAGGAACAGACATACTGGGTTCAAGTGCAAAAGGCCCCTGTGTATCTGCAACGATAGAAATATCCTTTAAGTACCTTAAAGGAGGCTTTAAGTACCTTAAAGGAGGCTGTAGCAAGGTGGGGGTTGGTCTATTCTCCACCGTGCCTGGTGACAGGATGAGGGGAAATGGGCTAAAGTTGTGCCAGGGGAGGTTTAGGTTGGATATTAAGAAGAACTTTACGGAAAGGGTTGTTAGGCATTGGAATGGGCTGCCCAGGGAAGTGGTTGAGTCACCATCCCTGGAGGTCTTTAAAAGATGTTTAGATGTAGAGCTTAGTGATATGGTTTAGTGGAGGACTTGTTAGTGTTAGGTCAGAGGCTGGACTAGGTGATCTTGGTGGTCTCTTCCAACCTAGATGATTCTGTGATTCTGTGATTCTGTGATTCTGTGATCTGAAATGGAAGTGGTGAAAGAAGCATCTGACTGCCTTGGCAAAAGGCAGTCACAGATCCTGGTCCAAGGAAGAGCGTACAGCCAGTACAACCTGCTCCTCCCATGTGCTGAAAATGAGGATCAACTCCCTGAAATGCAGAGGAAAGAGTTGTTTCTCTTATTGAGAAAAGCATAGCTCGTTAGTGATCTGAGAACTCATACCATATGAGGCACCAGAAATTCATAACAAATCAGTGCAATTCAACACCTCACTCTGCGTGGGTTGGTGAACAAAACTACCAAGAAGCCAAATTGTAGCAGCATACTCAATACAAATCATTAGTATTGAACTACTGATCTAATAGTTGTGAACACCTCAGTTATTCTTTGTCTAGAGACAGAGAGAAAAAGTTTTTTATAGTCATGTAGTTAAAAAAAAATTAATCCATCTATAAAGACAATCACACATGACTGGGAGAGGGAATTACCCATCCTGTTACCATTAAAATGAACAGGAACTCAGTACCCTGTTTGAATGTCTTCACCAAAAGGCCAAGAGGTGTTAAAGGAAAGGGTTATGAGCCCCAAAGCCTGGAGCACTTTCCATTCAGGACATTCATTTACTTTCCCCTCAGCTTTAGATGGAGAAGTTATTTTTCAGTTTCTTGTCTGTGTGCATCTATGTTGCCATGACTGTTAACTGCCTCACATATTTCATACCAGTAGTAGTTCCACCCCAGTGGTGGGTGAAGTGATTCATCTATACAGCTTGCATATACGTTAAAGTTTGTCTAAGAGCTTCATGATACTTTGGAGTTAAAAAGGCACTGTATAAATGAAAGTAACTCTGTATTAATGAAAGTTAAAATGCTTATTTAACTTAGTCGTTTTATTCTCAGTGGAGAAAAACACAGAGTCAAACAATGAAACTTTAATAATGTCCTTTCTGAGTCAAAAATGTGGTTGTTGTGTCAATGTGTTCTTCCTTTTTCTTTTTCTTTTTCTTTTTCTTTTTCTTTTTCTTTTTCTTTTTCTTTTTCTTTTTCTTTTTCTTTTTCTTTTTCTTTTTCTTTTTCTTTTTCTTTTTCTTTTTCTTTTTCTTTTTCTTTTTCTTTTTCTTTTTCTTTTTCTTTTTCTTTTTCTTTTTCTTTTTCTTTTTCTTTTTCTTTTTTTTTCTTTTTCTTTTTTTTTTTTCTTTTTTTTTTCTTTTTCTTTTTCTTTTTCTTTTTCTTTTTCTTTTTCTTTTTCTTTTTCTTTTTCTTTTTCTTTTTTTCTTTTTCTTTTTCTTTTTCTTTTTCTTTTTCTTTTTTTTCTTTTTCTTTTTCTTTTTCTTTTTCTTTTTCTTTTTCTTTTTCTTTTTCTTTTTCTTTTTCTTTTTCTTTTTCTTTTTCTTTTTCTTTTTCTTTTTCTTTTTCTTTTTCTTTTTCTTTTTCTTTTCTTCTTTTTCTTTTTCTTCTTTTTCTTTTTCTTTTCTTTTCCTTTCCCTTTCCCTTTCCCTTTCCCTTTCCCTTTCCTTTTCCCTTTCCCTTTCCCTTTCCCTTTCCCTTTCCCTTTCCCTTTCCCTTTCCCTTTCCCTTTTTTTTCTTTTTTTTTTTAGAGGCTTCAGGTTTTTGTCTGCATTTTCCTCTCCCTTTCCTTTTCCCTCTTCCTCTCTTCCTTTCCTTTTCTCTTTTAATGTCCATGCCTTAGAAACTGTAGTATCTTGGGTACTATCAGAGTTCGTGTAGTATATCTTGTAGTATCTGTAGTACATCTTGTTGTTGAAGTTAAAGAAGATCTCATAAAGCCAGATATAAATGAATGGACAACCAGCAATCCACTCTGAAATATGAAATGGATCCATATCAGCATATGGAATGAGTTTGACAGATGACAGAGGACATGATCTGTCTCTAACTTCATTTCAGTATCTGCAGCAGCAATCAAATGCTGCAAAGACTAATGAGGCTTCTGTGGACCACCTCAAGCTCCATGCTGAGCCCACCCTAGAGATCAAAACATTCATTAAGAGCAAAGAAAAAAAATATTATTCAAGCATTTGTTATTATCCATCAGAAAAGAGATCAGATTTAGCATTTAGCCAAGCTAATGAAAGAAAACTAGTCCCAGAGGAAGAATAGTGAAAGAGAAGGGAAGTATGTGAATGTTCTGAACCTTGGTGCCCTGGTAAATGACATACTGAGCTACAAAAATGAGACACTAAACTCTGCCCCTGCTGTGCCAAAAATGTTGAGGAAGTATGCTGTTGAGGAAGGAAAGAAATGTTTTTGCCCCACTTTTCTGCTCTGCAGCTATGTTTCCATAGTTTGCCCTGTGTGGTGTGAGCACATCTGCAACATCACAGTCAGCCTGACAAGGCATCCTTTCCTCCCTTTATGGAGAGGCAAAAGACACTGTGAAGCTTCACTCAGCCTTAGTGGGAATTTCCAGATGTTCCAGCAATGAAAACAAATAAAATGCTTACTTTTTTTTTTTTTTTTTAGTGAGAAAGAAAGTCTGTGAACATTTGTCCTGGCTTCCTAGGTAATACTATCATGGAAGGTGATTCAGTAATTTCTGAACTAAGCCTATAGTTACTTCAGATATTTTCAGTGACACCACATGACAGTATATGTTCAGTCAGTTATAAACAATAGTTTCAGTGCCTGGGATTAGGGAATTCACAAGGATGTTTTGAAATATCTGGTTTTCAGTCAGCTACATGACTATATTCTCAGGAGTATTTTGTGTGATCCTACAGTCTTTCAGATAACTTGGGATTTATTTATGGGAATATAAGGTAATCTTGGCTTATTGGCTATACTTTTAAACAGTTTGTTATTGTCCTTTTGCTGAAAGGAAATTCTACTTGGCACTTCTGAAATTCTTTATTAGTACATTTTGGATTGACATCTAGACAGCAATATTTCCATTACTTGTTAATATTGTTAGATTTGTTCCTCCTTGTGTTGTCTTTCTGTAACAGTCACTGCCAGCACAGTGCAACTATAGGTAAGTGTGCATTATTTAGTTGAAACAAAACAACACTAGAAGACTGAACTTACAAAAACTGTAAGATTTAATTAAAATAAAGACCATAACATCAGTTGGTCAGTATTTAGATTCATCCAATCTCATAAAAATAAGATCTTTGTTGCTATGTCAGACTAATAAATACCACATACACATAATTATAAAACCAAGGTTGTTATTTTATATTCTCCCTGCTCGTTCAATTCAGAAAGAAAAACAACAACAGCAAATAACATGCAGTGGCAAAGCATTTAATCTATTGGTATGATCAGCTGATGCATTTTCTTTTTTGATTCTTTTTCCTTTTCCTTTGATTCAGAAACTGGTTTTGATTTAACTACATTAAAACAAGCAGAAAACACATCTTTTCCTCTCTATGGTTACAGTAAAAACACCACACATTCTATATGGCACTGTATTCTGCTGTAGGACAAGTTATAGCTGTGACAAAACCATACAATTGCAGACAGAATTCTTTATAAGAATACTGAGAGAGAGAGAGAGAGAGAGAAGGAAGGTAAAGGGAAACTACAATAGACAGCCTCAGTGTGTTACAAATAATGTATTTCTGGTGTTATAAATAAGAAGTATGTATTAGGGAACACTGGACAATAAGGAAGTAAAATAAAATAAATAAAATAAAATAAAATGGACTGTTTCACCACTTTTTTAAAAAATAATTGCATTATATCTTTAATATCTTCATCTTCCATTAGACTTTTTTAATTTTTGTGTTTGTTTATTTTTTTGTAACAACAAAAGGATGATAGTCTAGACCTAGAATATTTTAAAAAAACAAACAAAAAAACCCAAAAACTCTTAGGGTTATTATTTAAAATGTGCTGATAAGAGAGAAGACAATTTGTTTTGTGACAGTACAAATTCAAAGGCTTCTGTTTTTGATGTATGTGAGTATATAGATGTTCTCACTGGAAAGAGAATTAGCAGTTAGATAAAATATGCAAATAAGCTATTATCAGCTAAACTCAGTGTTACTGAAAATTTTAATTGTACTCTCCTTAACAAGGTCATTTATATTTTCAGAAAATAAATTGTTTTATGAAGAATACTCATTTATATCCAATATTGGGAAAAGGTTGCAAAGCAAGTTTTTCTATGCTTGGGGATATGTTTGGATACAAATGTTTTTCCACAGTTTGTGTGACCTTAATTATAAACTGGTGGTTTAAAGAAATTCTAAAATCATTGTGAATAGCTTTCTATATACCATGCAGTTCATCCTGCCATCTTCACAGAATGAAAGATAGTTCTTTTTTCTGGTACTGAAGACGTTTGAAAATTAACCAGATTACACCTTCACAAGTGAAGAACCTGTGATAGCATTTCCAGACTAATTACAAATTTTTATTTTTATTTTTTTTCCCCATGGGAGTTAAGATAAAATAGAATATGGTAAAAATGGAGAAAAATATGGAAATGCATTGAGGCTTCAAGGGAAGGAAGGGCTGAAAGAGGTGACGCATCAAGTCTACTAGTTCCAGAAATGTGAATTGTAGTATGTCTTCGCTGATAAACAGCTGAATCCTGTTTGGTTCCCTGTGATAGAAAAGTGTGAAAAAAACACATGGTAGTTCTCTGTAGCAGAAAACTCTTGTCACATGCTATTATGTAGTGTTATAACACTATGCATTAAAGTGATATTAGATGAGCTCATTAGGACTGCATTCAGCTTCCAGAACCTGCATTGCAGAAGCAGCTGAATGCCTCAAAGCACAAGCATTTTGTCTGAGTGAATTGTACGGGATATTGCTGGGAATAGCATAAAGTCAGAAATGCTTTCATCAGTAAAACCTTCATTAACAAATATTCTCTCCTTCTGTAATACTATGCTTAGGCTAGGGGTACCTAATTCATTAATTTAGAAGGGTTTTCTTTCTTTCCGCTTATGGGCTGCTGTTTGATCTCTCCAGCATGGTAATCAGAGAGCAGCGCTCAGATTTCTTCCCACATATGCTCATCACCATCAGTTCAATTTTTATGCACCCTGGTGACAATATAATCTTTAGTGGGATTCTCATTAATACAAAAGTCTTTCTTGCATGCATATTAGATTTTCCATGAGCTGGACATAGTACCTATCATCCCATCTAAATTCAGAATTAATTTGAATATTGCAGGAATTCAGTTTTGTTGGCAAGTGTAGCTATCACTGCTTTTTGAATTTGAACAAAATCACATTGTGCACTTGCAATATCTGGACTGACATGGTCTTCTCAATGTTAAAGTAGTGCATATTTGTCTCATTGGAAATGTAATTAAAAGACAGATAAGCACAATTTAGCTACCTCCAAGATTTCTGCTTTTAGAGTAGAAGTACTTAAGTACTTAAGAAGTACTTCAGAAGTTTTAAAGTACTCGAGCTATTTGTGTCATAATGTCATAAAGGAGGATTTTCATAGAGTTTTGTTATTTAAATTCATCATCTTATGCATATACATATTCATCATGCATATACTTTTCATGGACTTCAGGCAACAAACTAGTTTTACACACACACACACACACACACACACACAAACACCACTACCACCACCAACAAAAACAAAATAAACAAAACAAAACAAAACAAAAACATTGATGGCAGCAAGCCTTTATTTCAGTATCAGGACCTATACCAGCTGCTAATCACTTTTGAAGTTCACCTCTGTTTTTATAAGTTAATGAACAATGTCTCTCTAGTAGCTAGTTTTCATCCATTTGAGGAAGGTATTAAATATAACTGCAGCTCAGAAGGCAAGTACAAGAATTCTTTCCCCTTTTCCATGCCTGTAATTACACAGTGGTACTTTCCAGTGCTTATCATGAAAAGCTTTATTGCTGGCCATGCAAGCTCTATGGACACTTATTGCCATTAAATAATTTTTAGAGAGCTTTTCTATCCTTTTGCTCTCTGTCTGCATAAACTGTAAATATCCTTAGAAGAACTGAAGCATTCTAGATCACTTGTTTTACCTAAGCATTTATTTTTTTACAGCAGCTGGTCTGCTTTTACAACATACTTTTATACCTTCATCTTGCAGGTACCTAGCTTCACAGACAATTCCAAGGGTTTTGCTGACCAGTCTTCATTGCAAATAATCATTCTTTTTCATGTACTCATTTGGAAAGAATTTCTTGCTGTCTACCCATTTTTCCATGGATACAATTTCAGGTCATAAGCTAATGTTGCGGAATTTCTTGTAGACAGACAGATTTGATAATCTGAAACACAGCAAGTAGGACCTTGCTCCAGGTGTACCCACTGAATTCTTTTAATTTATCCTCTTATTTTTCTATACACTAAAGTCTGTCTGAAAAAGGCATGTGTGTATGTGTGAGGGGGGAGTTCTTTGTTTGTTTTGTTTTATTAGTTTGCTGTTATATATATTTTTTTCATAGCCCCATAATAATTCAAGAGAGAAAAGCAGATAAAACTGTTATCCTACCATGTGTAGGAAGCCAGGTACAAATTTTATCCTGGAAGCTTGCTTATTTAATATCAAAGGTGTCTTAGGAAGCTGGATTGAAAGTTCCTACAATAGTCTCTTCCGTTCCACTTTTTCAAGGGATAAGTGAAAGCAAACTTAACAACTGTCCAGTTAAATATTGGATCAGATCAATCAGACAATGTCTCATATCACAGAATCATAGAACAATTATGGTTGGAAAAAACCTTCAAGATCATCTGGTCCAATCATCACCCTACTACCAATGTCACTCACTAAACCATGTCCCTGTGTGCCAGGTACAACCTTTCCTTGAAAACTTCCAGGGATGGTGACACCACCACTTCCATGGGCAACCCATTCCAATGCCTGACTGCTCTTTCTGAGAAGAAATGTCTCCTCATTTCTAACCTAAACCTCCCCTGGCACAACTTGAAGCTATTCCTTCTAGTCCTATCACTAGTTGCCTGTGAGAAGAAGAAGACTCCCAGCTCCCCACCGCTTCCCTTCAGGTAGTTTGAGAGAGCAATAAGGTCTCCCTGAGTCTCCTCTTCTCCAGACTAAACAACCCCAGTTCCCTTAGCTGCTCCTCACAGGACTTGTGTCCCAGGCCCCGCACCAGCTTTGTAGCCCTTCTCTGGACATGTTCCAGGGCCTCGATGTCCTTCTTGTAGTGAGGGGCCCAAAACTGAACGCAGTACTCGAGGTGTGGCCTCACCAGAGCTGAGTACAGGGGAAAAATCAATGCTGGCTACACTATTCCTGATATAAGCCAGGAAGCCGTTGGCCATCTTGGTCACACTGATGGCTCATGTTCAGGCAAGCATCAACCAACACCCCCAGATCCTTTTCCTCTGTACAGCTTTGGAGCCACTCTGCCCCAAGCCTGTAGCACTGCATGGGGTTGTTGTGGCCAAAGTGCAGGACTCAACACTTAGCCATGTTGAACCTCATCCCACTGGCCTCTGCCCATCGACCCATCCTGTCCAGGTCCCTCTGCAGGGCCTTCCTACCCTCTGGCAGATCGACACTTCCCCCCAACATGGTGTCACCTGCAAACTTACTGAGGGTGCACTCAGTTCCTTTTGCACTCAATCTCTGTCCTTGGTGGCTTTTACAAATTGGATGGACAAAGCCATGAACACCCTGGTCTGTCCTAAGAGCTGCCCCTACTTTGAGATTGGACTATAGACATCATCCCTCCTAGAATGTGATTGTATGAGCCTACTGACACAATCAGCATTTGTGCATACATATATATATATATATATATATATAACATGCAGTATCTTGTCAGGAAAAACAAACAAACAAACAAAAAACACCATAAATGCTCTGGAAGAGAGTTTAACGCTTTATGTGTATTTTCAAGAGTGAAGTCTGAATATTTTCACATTTAGATACTATTGCTAATTTTTTATATTTGTTCTAGCAATGTGCTTATTTTTGCCAGTTTTTCTAGTCTGCAAATCAGGAGGTTATTTTTTTCTCAAAAAAATGACCTTTATTTTTTTCTTCAGTCTTTCAGCATGGATTATCCAGCATGCTAGTCTCACATTTTTAGAAAGAGGAAAGCCTCTCTGATTCACTTATCTGTAATGAATTTAGCATTAAGCTTTCATGACAAAAACGTTACTCGGTATGTAGTTTGTTGCTGACTTCATTTTAGGTTCTCACACTCAAAACTGTACCCAAGTGTCGCAAAATCCTCCCAATGGAAAATTTTACATTACACAGATAAATGAAAACTGACTTGATGGCAGACACCAAGCCTGACGAGTATAGTAATATCTGCAGATATACTTATAAATGACTGTAAAGGCAGCATTCCCATGTACCACACTTGTATTTGTTTCGAGGCTTTGCCATTGGCAGATGCCTTGAAGTACCCCAGTTACTTGGAATGTAGTCTCTGAAGCTGAGGTTAATTGGTCAGGGTTTCTTCTTTCATAGTCTGTCCACCCATGACTGATCATTTCGAGGTAGGATTCAGAATTCAAGTAAAAAATAGCTTTTGCTTAACAAGATTAAGAAGTTTTGTACTATGGTTAGCAATTATGTATATATATATACATATATAAATAATAGAATTGCTTTTTAAAAATATACTTGTATTTTATGCTTAATTTTTTGGACTTATCCTTTTGCATCTATTTTTCTGAGTACCTGGTATCAAGGTTCTCTCAATTCCCAGATCATGAATGGTTGTTAAGTATCTGAGCACCTGGCAGCCATGGGGTTCTGCGGTGCCTTGCTGCTAGAATTGCTTTTGCCTCCTGGTTTGAAATGTGTATCTTTTAGCATCAATAAGCATACATGCCATTTATCTGCATGATATTCAAAATAAATTTGCCTTCTGAGAAACATACTCATCTCCATTTGCGGCTGTGACACTCCCATTTCAGTATTATCATCAGAAGGAGACATATCCCTGGGAAAAAAATGCTTTTTTCTCAGTGTTTTCTACCATCTTCGATGCTAAAAGCACGCCCAATGTGTAGTCTAAAGTCATAAATCAAGTTCTTCCAGATGATGATTTGCTCTCAGCACCTAGTTACACTACTGTGTTTTTGTGTTTGAACGTCTACTTTTCACAACCAGAATACAGAGGAAAATCGCAACATTTTTACGTCTCGCTAAAAAAAAAAAAAAAAGGTGAAACATAAATTAAAGTTTGAAAGGGCCTGAACTTGGGAAAAGTGATGTATTTAATTTGTCAGTTTGGGATACGACTGAAACAGAATTGCTATTATGGTCTCAAGCTTCTGCTGTTTGGCTTTCATTACGGAAGAAAGATTTCAGCAAACACAGAGGTCTTACAATACAGTCAAGCTTACATGGTGAGAATGTATATTGTGATTACATTTTCATAAATAACATAGTATTTAAACCTTTTTCGGTTAAGTGCAATAGCATAAAAAGTACCAATGATCACCCGGAAATAGATAAGCTTGCAACTGTCAGGCTAAAAAGCCAGTATGGTATAGAGATTAGTTGTAGATACTTCGTACGTATCTTGCCATTTCACATAAAAAGGGACATATATACCGTCCAAAACTTTGTACAAAATCAGGAATCTAGAAAAAATTAGAAAGACTCAAATGTCCAAAGCTATCTTTTAGAATTTTTTAAGATCTCCTGTACACTCTTTTAAAGCACAATGCATTTCATTAAGGTATTCGTTCTGGAAAAAATTTGCCATTTGAATGGTTTCAGAGTTTAATAATTACTTAGTTTTTATTTTTAAAAAATCATATAAAAATGGAAATATTTTTATTTTTAATCTCTAATGGGATTAGGCAACCAACATTATAATAATTAGTTCACAAAAAAAATCAAATTTTACAATGTAATATAAGTCAAGCTTTGGAATAGATTAAAGACAACGAAGGACAAATAAAAGACAGATAAATCCAAGATAACGTTTCTGCAGGATCTGGATCACTGCCTTCAGTGTATCTGTCTGAAGAAGCTCAGCCCACCATCAAAGAACAATAGTCGGTTCAATTTCACAAAACAGCTGATGGAGCTTTTAATGAGAAATTTTATTTTCCCTGTTTGCCACTTGTCAAAATTAAAACAACTCTATTGATCAACAGTCCTTTCGACTCAAATGTCCACACAATTATTGTTACTGTCTTTTTACTTTTGATGATGAGCTGAGAAATCAAATTTTTTCAGGGCTGCTTTAGTGATATTGGTCACAAAAGTGACTATGATTTAAATAATCATGGCTAACTGGACTGCCAGCTAGACTTCCAAGAACATGCTTTTCAAAACATGAAACACAACAGTTTGTGTGTATTGAGTTTACATGGCAAGGTTTTGGTAGCAGGGGGCGCTGGAGGGGTGTCCTCTGTGAGCAGAGACCAGTAGCTGCCCCATGTCAGACCAGAGCCAGCTCCAAAAGCGACCCGCGGCTGGCCAGAGCTGAGCCGTAAGTGATGCTGGTTGGGCATCTGAGGGAGCAGAGTTAAGAAAGGGGAAAAAACAAACAAACAAACAAACAAAAAAAACCTGCTGCACAACAGCAGCTGGGAGAGAGGAGTGAGAACCAGCCTTGCAGCCCCCAAGGTCAGTGCAGCAGGAGGGCAGGAGGTGCTCCAGGCACGCAGCAGAAGTTCTCCTGCGGCCTCTGGAGAGGCCCCTGGTGGAGCAGGCTGTCCCCCTGCAGCCCACGGGTCCCACACGGAGCAGATCTCCACGCTGCAGCCCATGGAGGAGCCCCCGGTGGAGCAGGTGGATGTGGACTAGAGGAGGCTGCGGTCCATGGAGAGCCCCTGGAGGAGCAGGCCTCGGGCCGGAGCTGCAGCCCGTGGAGAGGAGCCCATGCAGGAGCAGGTGACCTGGCAGGAGCTGCTGCCCATGGGGGACCCGTGCTGGAGCTGTTTGCTCCTGAGGGATGGACCCCGTGGTATGGACCAAACTGGCTCCCTGTGGGAAGCCCACGCAGGATCAGTTTGGGAAGGATGACATCCCATGGGAGGGACCCCACACAGGAGCAGGGGCAGAGAGTGACCGAAAAGGAGTGGCAGACATGAATTGCTATGGACTGACCTCAGTCCCCATTCCCACTTCCCCTGTGCCGCTCAGGGGGAGGACGTAGAAAAGGGTGGATGGGGTGGGAAGGTGTTTGTAGTTGGTTTTCAGTTTCTCACTCTTCTAGTCTGCTAGTCGTAGGCAATATAGGGATATCTCCCTACAATGAGTCTGTTTTGCCCCTGGCATGACTGTTGTCCTTACCTCAACCCTTGAGCCCTTTATCATCACATTTTCTCCCCCTCTTCCTTTGAGGAGGGGAAGTGAGAGAGAGGTTGTTGTAGAGTTTAGCTGTCCATGATGGTGAAACCACCACGAAGTGTAATATATGTAAATTGCTGTTGGACAGTAAAGCTGACTAGATTTTCATATGATAAAAAGATGTCAAACACAGGTAAAATGTTTAAGTTACGAAAGCTGAAGCAGCAACTGTGGAGAGGTTGGCTTGCAATTGCAAAACTCGGGAGACTGGCCTTGCAATTTTTAGCTGATCTCTGCTTCTTAATATTCTGCTAGTTGTCACAACAGATGCTTTCGCTATCATCTCTGGCTCCGATGTAGCATGTAAATACTGTTTTATTACCTCTGAAATACAAAAACAAAACAAAAGTTGTATCCATATTTTACCAAAGCAGCAGTGGCTTATTCAGGATTTTCCCTTCAATGTTATATATTTTCTAGTATCTGTGGATTTAATATAATAAGTTTGAGAATCTGTTATTATAAGCATAACAAATTACCTACAGGATAATGGATGGAAAGAGATGAATTCCTAGAACATAAATATGTACCATTCATTCACAGTTAGAAATAACAGAACAATGGCAAGGCAGATTTATTATTTGCTGGTATATCTATTCCTGTACATGATTTTTTAAAATTATAGTACATAGAAAAAATTAATTCAGTTTATTAAAGTGAGAAAACTAATTTCTGTTTTCTATTTTGTAACTACAAAAGTTTTTCATTTTCTCATATATTTATGAATAAGCATAACATTCATCAAAGTGTAAAGAATGTTAGACGTATAGCTTATTTTAAATCTCTTATTTCACCAACAGAATGTATATTATGTGTTAGAGTGCAAGAAGTCTGAGCTTTAGAAAGTCTACTATTTAATGAAATAATCATTTATAAATATCCAAAATCTTTATATAGACAAAACATATTAAATCCATTTAGACATTAAAATAGTACATATAATACTTGCTTACTGGGTTTATTTCCTGTTTAAGCCATGCCTCTTCAGTATATCAGAGAATGTATCCTTGAGATAAATTTCTGAATCTTTGTCTCTGTTCTGCTCTCAACTCTCCCAAAAAGTATGAAAAATATTAGTGGGGTTGCAGTATCATA
This sequence comes from Anser cygnoides, assembly GCF_040182565.1. Classification (NCBI taxonomy): domain Eukaryota; kingdom Metazoa; phylum Chordata; class Aves; order Anseriformes; family Anatidae; genus Anser; species Anser cygnoides. The sequence continues at coordinate 14,443,621 of NC_089880.1, forward strand.
CTTAAGTAACCGTACTTAAAAGGGAACAAGATATCAAAGGAAAAAAAAAATAGCCAGCTTTTATTCTAATTGTCCTACTGTTAGCAGTTTTTTTCTGGCTATGGAAACATATTGTTTGCCAGCCATCAGCTAGAAATTAATGATCTGCAGCACAGATCATGAAAAAATTAGTAAGACTTGGGATTGTCCCTCTTGAATGGTTAGAAATCATTAGGGTACCATCACCTCATTTTCCCTTGGTAGAATTTAGTCATGACTCACCATTCTGTTACTGGCTTTCACAAGGTGTATTATATACAGGTAGAGTAGCTGTAGTACCTACAGCATACTTTCAAATGGAAGTGAAAAACCACAGACTGAGGAGACATAGATATCTGAAGTTACCAGAACTTACACTGATAATTGAATACAATAGCTGTGGTTATAGAGAAGACAGAGTCAGATAGGGGCACAGCAAAATGTTGTGGAGCAAATGATCAAAAGTTGCAGCAAGAGGAATTTCAGCTGGGCATAGAAGAAAAAATTCACAATGAGAGTAGTTAAGCAAGAGAATATGTTGTCCACAAACTGAAAGTACAAGTATCTCCCTCCTTGGAGATATTCAAAATTCAACTGGACAAAATATTCAAGATTCAACTGAAAATGTCCCAAGCAGCCTAAGATTATGGGATCTGCTTTCAGCAGGAGGTTGGACTAAATGACCCTTGTGTTTCCTCTCAATCTAAATTGGTCTATGAAGCCAAAAAATAACATAGACCAAAAAATAACTTAAGCCTCTTCTTAAAAAACAAAAACAAAAAACAGAGTATTATAAATATTCTTTCTTTCATGGTCATGCTTGATTCAGATCTGGGGAAGGAAAAGACACATGCAATAAAATATTTATAAAACTCCTACAGTCACTTTTCGATCAGACTATCCCAAAATATTTTATAAAAAGGTTTTGGAAATGGGTTTCTCCTTCCATAATGGGTTTTCATTCACTGACATTTTATTTTATTGATTTCAAGCCTTCCAGTAATTTGAATGATTTTTTTTTTTTCCAGTGGACGAATATGAAATCTCACTCCAAATAGCAGTTTTATTTTCCTCAGGAAAGGGAAATCTAATTGGCAGTTAGATCAGCTTTCAAAGTCTAAAGTAAAGACAGGCCAGTTAAGGTTTAGGTTCTCAGAGAGTACGCAGCTGTGGTTTATTGTCCAGAGTTAAATCTCAATCCAGACTTAGGTAATATTTTGCCACTTCAAGAATTTGCAGCTTTACTTCAGTGTTGGTACTTTTCTTCTTAAAGAATCTTTCTGCTGAGCCAAGGACATAAATCAGACTTTAAATTCAAAGCATTCACAGGGCTACCTGTGCTCCTAAAAAGATTTATTAACTTTTAGCACCACCAGATAGTTAGCAAAACTGCTTTGGCAGAGTTACTTGAAGAAATGCAGCTCTGATGGACAGCTTGCATAGAAAAAAAAAAAAAAAAAAGAAAAGTTTGATAATTCCAGGTAGGCTAAGTGAACTTAACAGATGAAGCAAGACCTTAACAAGTGATCAGAAGGATGTGTTAGCTCATACCTAAAGGGAATGCAATTTAAAAATATGCTACAAATGAGAGTCCTTGTGGTATCTGTCCCTTTGTGGCTAGAGGGAGATAAGGGTGATTTCCTGAAAGATAAATCATTTTAGCAGAGCAGAAGCTGTGAATTTGAATCCAGCAGGTAGTTTCTCTTGAATCCATTTGCACACACATATATATATCTTTTTTACTATTACATGTTTCCTTTAGTTTAACCTTTTAAAATGTCATTTGTCCTACACCAAAAAGTGCTGGTGATAAGGTTTTAAGGGATATTCTATGCTCAGAGAAAAAATATTCTTCAGAGAGAAGTAATGGTTCATATAGAGAAATAGTTCATATAGAGAGGTATGAAGAAAAGGGGAAGAAAATCCTGTGGCTGCTAACCATGGAATAAACATGGAAACAGGGAAAACAGTTCGATTGATCCATAGCATTTCTTATTTGACAAAACTAAGTTTTTGACTGAAGTACAGAGGGTGCAACTCAGACCTGCATAAAAGCTTCACATATTTTGAGAAGGAGCATTTATCCATATCTGTAGGAATATATATGTGCTATATATGTGCTAAAATGATCTTTTAGCCGGTGCCAAATGGGTTAGCCAGCATGTTACTCTAGTTTTCAGTGCAAGCAAAAAGCTCACAGAATTTTACCAGTCCTAACCAGTGCCATTTCTAAATTTTGAAATTCATCTTTTCATTAAGACAAAGCTCCTGCATCTCAATGAGAAGCCAGACCACTTATTTGCATGCCTTCTGTCATGAAGCAAGACATCAAAAATAAAACTGGATTCATATCCTGATTTTTGTAGCTACACTGCATTACTTGAATCATATATTTATCTGCTGCAGTTTTTGCATGGCATTGCTATTTTATTTGCATGGCATTGCTATCAGCATTTGCATAATTGTAGAACCCACACTTACTACAGCAGAACAAACACAATCTTGAGTGTTTAATACCTGGAATGGTAACAGGGAAAAGGAAGTCAGAAAAAGACATATTTATCACCCCTGTTTCTTAGATGGTTGCAATGAAGCACAGAGATATTTATTAAAGGTCATATAAAATCTACCTGGGGGGCTAAAAATCTCAACACCTGTAGCTATATGCTGAATTTAACACCTTAGCAACAGGACTCCTTTTCTGCGGTTCAACAAAGAAAATAAAAACCTTTAAACCACTGATACAAACTGCTGGACAGGGGAACATGTCAACATCTCTAAGCATTATGTATATTTTTGTTATAAAGGGTGCACTATAGCTTGCATGTAATTGTCTGTTTTAAACATGTTCATTTGAAGAGTATGTAAACATCCTACTATATTTCTGAAATGTTCTACAGTTTTACAAGCCATAAAATTAGTTTTATTTCAAGGACAGTTTTGCATCATTGCTTGCTAGGAATACTTACTTGAATATCTGGACACTGTTTTATCTCATCGGATATTTGGGAAAAAAGGGATTGAATAGCAGGAAATATATATATATATTTATATGTAGTAATGCTAACTAAGCTTTAGCTCAGTGAGAATAGCCAATTAAAACTCAGATACTACAAGCTGCACTCAACCAGTTCACTACCACCACAAGAGGTTAAGAACATCTGTTTGTCTTAATATGAATTCAAAAGAAAAAATCTGAGCAAAAATAACAACAAAATAAGCAATTCAATCCTTCAGGTAACTTACAAGAAAGTGATATGACTTCATACAAATCAGCAATTAAAGTAAAGATAAAAGAGAGAAATCACTCTTTTTTGTGTCATTTCTGTTTCACCAGATATGTCTGTTCCCAAGGATAATGAGGGATATATGTACTCTGCTAATAGTCATGGATGACACACCTGAAAATGCAAGCAGGAAATGAGTCATGAGACTTTGTCAGATAGCTGGAGCTTAAAGCATGAATCTGCAAGGTCATAAAATAATTAGGGAAAATTGTTTATAAACAACCCTTCAGGACACAATTTATCTTTAAAACAAAAACGATGGAACTGATTTCTAGAACACTAATGATACCCTCAAAATTGACATGGAAAGGTTGTAATTTTCACGTAAAACTTCCTAAAATGAATAGATATAATTATTTTCATTTCAGCAGCTCTTTTAGTTTAAGATTGGACCAAAAAAAAAAAAAAAGCAAGATAGAATCATAGAACCATAGAATCATTAAGGTTGGAAAAGACCTTCAAGATCATCAGGTCCAACCATCAGCCTGGTACCAATGTCACCCCCTAAACCATGTCCCTAAACACCATGTCCAGTCTCTCCTTAAACACAATATTTTATGAAGCCCACCTAATTTGGACTCAGGTGTGAAACATATGTACTAGCATTTGTTTCTACAGAAGACACAGACACACTTTAAATGGGATCTTGATTACGTAAGACTTCAGCAGAAGCGAGAAAGGTCAATACATGCATTTGTGAGGGAAAACTATCCTGGTTTAAAGTGATTAGTAAATAGGTCACTGATTGGAAACTTTTTTTTTTTTTTTTCCCCAAGAGCAAGCTTATTAGTATCCATAAAGATTCCAAAGTTGCTTTTATTACACTCATTTGTAATTCTTTCCATGTGGATATGATCAATTTACTTTAGAATATATTCCTCAGTATTTTAGGATTAGCTTTAATGTACTATGACCTTGAGTCTGGCCAGATATAGTTAATACATTACATTGCTGTAAATTGTTGAGCCAACTGCTGAAGTAATACTGCCAGTTTTTACTGCCATTGACATCCTCTTGACTGGGAGGGAAATAGTGATGAAATACTCTGCTGAAATATTTGGAATCGGCCTGGTTATCGGAAGTGATTAGTACTGAGGTGCTTGTAATCTGTTCACAAATCCTACATTTTGGTGGAAAGCAGATGAGTGTGGCTCTTCAGTCTGGGAATGCCTGCAAAAGAACTCCTAGATGTGTTTCTCGCACTCTCCAACTTCACTTTGTAAAGGTGTCTGACTCCAGCAGAACTTAAGACTGAGTAGTAACACTTGGTTATGTTACACCTTTTTGGTACAGTCAAGCATGTTGTTTCCTTCAAACAATAATGGATATTGCTGATAAATGTGAAGCACTGAGTCCCACTTTGGGAAATCGGTGCTATGGCAATTGGATCCTCATTACTGACTGACAAAGATGTGATGGACAAGGATTATTTTTTATGAAACAAATCTGTCTTGCCTTTTCTGCTAGAGTGAACTTGTCTGAAAGCCTTGGAAGTGGATTAAGTAAAAGGTAAAGGCTTTCCTCATTTTTGATTATGCTTATACTATTGAGTGCCTTTTTTGTAGGTTTGGGAACTGTTCAGACATTCAGTTATCTGCTGACAATCCACACTGCTGCAATCTCAAAACTCAGTTATAGCAATCACTTTATGTTTCATTATTCGTGAGACAAATCCACTGAGTTAGTTCTAAGGACAACAATATGAATACGTTAGGTTCTCATTATTACAGTTAAATTCAGCCTGGTTCACATGCTTTGCATTTGGCATCTATTCAATTTAAATTGCTAATTTTGATTGTAAGAACAATGGGCTGGTTTGGCTAGACTCTCCTGTACCTCCACCTGATGCTCTTGTATCAACAGCTGAACATCCATGGTATAAAGTCCATGCTTGGTAAAGTCACCAATTTTGGAAACGGATGTCCCTTGAAATCCAGAACATTTCGTCTTACCATACTTTTAAAAATATTCAGTGTGATTTTTTTCTAACTTGCCATCTCTTTCATTTTGTTGTCTGATTTTTTTTTATTATTATTTTTACTATTTTATTGACTTTAAAGAGCGATATTTAACAAATAATTTAGTCTTTGTCTTTTGTTATTCAGCAGCTCAAGTACTATTACTCTATTAAAAGGGAGGAACGTTAGTTCAGGTCTATATGTGGTGGTTTCACACTGATGGCTATCTAAGCTCCACCACACTGCTCTCACGCTCCCCCTCCACAACAGGACGGGGAGAAAATATGATGAAAAAAAAGCTCATGGACTGAGAAAAGGACAGAGGGATCGCTCACCAATTACCATCATATGCAAAATAGACTCAGCTTAAAGTATATTAATGTAATTTATTGCCTACTGATAACAGACTAGAGCAGTGAGAACTGAAAGCAAACTAAAACCACTTTCCCCCCACCTACTCCAGATTTTCTCACTTCTCTCTCCAGGTTGCTGTGGCTCAGTAGTGTGTTTTTCCTTTCTTAAACGTTATCAGAGAGGGACAACCAAAATCATTTATTTTATCACTCACTGGCTTAGCTCTGGCCAGTGGTGAGTCCCTTCGCAGCTGGCTGGAGCTAGCTCTGATCTGACATGGTGCAGCTGCTGTGCTGTGCTCACAGAGGACAATCCTGCAGCTGCCCCACTACCAAAACCTTGCCACATAAGCTTCATACATGGTGTGGCTATTTTACATTACTGTTTAGTTTCTAAAAGTGAGAGCTGAACCACAAATACTTTTGAAAAGCAAAAATAATAATAATAATTATAAAAAAAATCCTGTGAAGCCAGCAGTGTTTTCAAAGGTAGCAAATCTTTCTCCATTAAAACATGTCAAGTGTTATCTCAAATATATTTCTGAGTCTGCCATTGTCCATTTCTAGTGTCCATTTCTGGCCATGTTCTAGTGTCACTGAATTAACCTCCCATACGTAGTATCACCATAAATCAAACAGCTCTTAAGACTTTGAAACTTTGAAGGTGAAACTCAAGAATTACTGCTAGTCTGAATGAAGTTAGTTTTTTTTTTTTTTTTTTTTTTTTAAGGGAAGGAAAAAGGACATAAATATCAAACTTGGGCACAGTTGTCAACTACGTCATTGCTATTGTGAAAACCAAGTGCTTGGTCATGGCAGAAAATAATTTGTTCCTTCATTGGTGTTTAGGACTGAGTTCATGCTCACCAATACTTAGAATTAGCCTAACTTGTTTTTTCATCTTTGTCTTGTGCCTAAAGGCAAAATTAGTCCCTGCACTTTTGTTGCACTTTGCAGCATTCCCTCTGCAGCTACTGTCCATTACACCAACTGCCTTAAGGAATCACCATCTAAATCTCTTACTAATTTAAAATGAAATGTTCTATTTATGATAGAAATACAAACCGTGCCCATTACAACAGTATCTCTCCGTCTTTGATGCAGTCATCCTCATGATACTTTGGCAAATAGGGTACTATTAGGAAGGCCTTAAAAAGGGATTGGCAATGGTTGACTGGCAGTACTATACCTGATATAAATGAAACTGTCTGTTGCTAAAATTAGCCAGGGAAAACAACAGCAGCAACAAAGAGAAAAGAATTTCATCCCATGGGGTAATTTAAGGAATATAAAGGACTTAATTCTCAAGACAGTTTAAGAAGACACAGATTAGTTGCTTAATTTTTATTTTAATTTTATTAATATTTATTTTTATTTCTATTAGAAACTATATAAGTTTCTATCAGAACTCTGCCAGAACTGACAGCTTTAGACTTGTATCAGTTTGATTTCTGTCATTTTTTTTCATTCCTATTTCCCTTCTACCCTGTAATAGGAGCTTCAGCACAAGCTGTTATTGGGGAAATTAGCGTAGAACCACAAGAACCACAAGAACAGAACCACAGGTGTCAGCAGATCTGAAATGTATCTGCTAAGTGGGATTAGAAAAGCATGTGGATAGTGATTTCTGTTTTCAGATTTTGACCCTCTGATACTCACTCATTTCACACCCTTGCTTTCCAAGACCACAGCCCATCCAGTCCAGTTCAGATGTTCACTTTGTACCCAAGGAACTGTACAGTTACTCCCACCTCCAGATGCCTGCGTGCTGGCTGGTGGTGTCACCTAGCTGTAGTGATGTCACCTTGGGTTGCAACTTCAACACAGTGTTGGACGTCCCTGTAAGAAGTTCCCCACAGGTAGTCTATTGTTTTGACTATTTACTGCTTTTTAAATTAGATTGTTATCATAAGTCATCAATGGTCCTGCTGAGTACGTAGTCCTGGGCCAATATCTGATTTCCTCCCTATCTAAAGCCAGAGAATGACCTAAATAGCTCACTACTAGAACACAACGGTTTTATGCAAAAATAAAGAAGTCTGTAGCAACACAGTTAGAAGGACTTAGGATACCATAAGCTAAGCTTTGCTAAACTGAAGCATTCTGTCATCACACTATGCAATAAATACAGAAGTTGCTGCATATGACTGTAATTTTTCAGTAACATGGCATATGCTATTAATCTTGTGCTATTAGCAATTTCAATGTTTATAAACCTAGTCTTGTGCAATATTTTAGTGTCATCATGCACATGCCTAAGGAATCAAGTAGATAGATATGTCACTATAATTAGGTGTACTAGTACATTATGTTAATATTTGGGAGCACTAACCAGCTATCAGTACAAACACATAATACTGATGACTTGCAGTCCACACTGAGATCAGTCCACACTGGTTTAGCAGTTCACCGATAGTATTTTCATTCTTTTCTCCCTCAAGGATTTTGATTTCTTGATTTAATCTGTTAGTATATTTTCCAGTGAAGTTTGCATACCATTTGTTCTACCTGAATACAGGTATTACGTTTTACATAACATGAATCATGAAAAATTTCTGCAGTCATCCAGAATGGTAGATAACCTTTTTGTGAGATACAGAGCTCAAGGCTGAAATTTTAGCTGTCTTAGATACAGAAAAGGAGCCGATTCTAAGCATTTTTGCTCTTGTCATTTCAAGCTAAACGTGATCATTATTTTGGGTCACTAAATCCTGAAAAGCAGGCTGAATAAATGTTATTCTAAAGCTATATCAAAACTATCATTATTAATCTATGCCTAATTAGTCTATTATCTATGTCTAATTAATCTATTGCCTAATACTATACTAGGCTGTATGCTGTCATGCTTACTAGGAAGAAGAAAAGCCAGACAAAAAACTCTGGCAGGATCATGGAAGGAGAGACAAGATTCACAGTAACAAACAGGTGTGTTGGTAATAACCAGGTAACAACCAGACTATTCATAGGTTGCATATGTTAATAACTGTAATATATATAGGTTAATAATTTTCAATTTCTTCCATTTCTTTTAATACTTGCTACATAGCTTTCTGAAACACCATATATTTTGAAGGCTCATGCACAACCAGTGAAATAAAGAAGAGATTATGAAGTATACTTGTATAAATTGACAGCTAAATGAAAATTTTTGCCTACGTAAAATGGGAACATACAACTAATGATGTAATTTAAGTACTGTCATTCACAGAAGACATACTGAGGTATCCAGTGATATGACTGCTATTCAAACCAGCTGTGTCAGCTCAGGCATCTCTAGCTTTGTACTGGAACTTTTCCATGGTCAGTTTGAGCTTAATGCCTTGATTTTTCCTCTCAGGGGAGAGAATTAGCCCCCATTTGTGTGACAGGTAAAATACATGGACTCATCAAGCCAAGTAAATAAGCCTGGCCCTCCTTTATTGCAGCTGTGGTATCTCTTCTCAAGGGTAGCACAGACAAAATGCTATCTTCAAAAGGACATTTCAATGCACAATCTGGTTGTTGATGTCATACTATGACTTGATGTTATCAGCATAGCATCAAAACAGTACTGAAAGTTCTCAGGAGTACTGTTTCGTCTCCTGGTGTATACAGGTCTTTGAATTTTGGACCTCTTTCAAAGAGATGTGTAGCAAACTGGTGATCATATTGACCGCTATAGCTAAGGCAAATGCTTGTAGGACTTTGAATCAGAAAAGGAGGGATTATGGGTTTCCATGCCCTGTGATGACAAGGGATGACAAACACAACAGCAACAACAGATTTTCTTTCCCTGCATTTTGTCATCCCTGAATTCCTGCAGTGAATTATCAGCACTTGTCATATCATTTTCTTGACCTGGGTACCTCCATTCCAATACTTGATCGATCTCCAAATACATACAATCTATCTTGTGAAACTGAAGGCTACTTATGTTAAAAAAATAAAATAAAATAAAATAAACCCAACAGTTTATATTATTGAGATTCTTGACTCCACGGTAAAGTCTGGGCACAAGAAAGGGAAGAATCCAATTTTAATACTCAAGTTGGCTGAAGTATGATCTGCATTCCTGAGCAATTATATCACTGAGTATTGGCTTGCAGTCCAAATAAAAATCTATAACACTAACAGGAAAGGTCTGTACTCACCTTTGTGCGTAACACAGGAATATTGCATGGGAGCCCAAGCTCCAACTCATCCTGAAGTATGGGTCTGAGCCAGGGCCAAGGTATAGTATCTTCTATAGTTCCTTTCTCAGTACCCCTAGTCACGGGCTGCAGTCAACTGAGGGGCTATAAACAGTGGCTTCTTGCCAGGTTATGCTGTCTAAGGAAACAGTTTTTTTCAGGTGACTTTCTTTGCTTCCTGCTGAAATTGTGTAAAGGATCCAAAATGTTCTGCTTTCTTTAATACTATGATTCACTGAAAGAGACAAAAAACTTTACAGTAATCCCTCCTACCACCCATTTCCATCATCATACACACACTATCACCCCATCAATATCCAAACTCTTTGTTGTTATTATTATTTGCAAGTTTAATTGAAAGCTTATTGTTAGAGTTAATCTACTTTAGACAAAAAGCTCTTTTCACTGACACAGACAGGAGCAGAACTAGCCTGTAATGTTTACAGAACAATCTGGCACGTAGAAATGTTACCACTAAAATTTCTGCTACATGAAACACACAAATCAAAACTGCAGACTGCCAAAAGATAACAAAGGCCCTTAACAGTTTCAAGGTAGTTTTTGCAAATCTACATGGTCACTTTTTGTTATAGGACTAAAGAATACATTGAAATGAAATACAGTATTGAAGCATTAGTTTCTTAGAATTGAAAACTGAAAGCATATTTTTACTGTTGTCATAAAATATTTCTTCTCTTCTGCACAATGCAGCGTTATTGAGTATGCACTTCCAAAATTTGAATGTCATGAATGCAGACTGAGCTGATGCTTTTGGCATGTTAAATGTGCTTTAGCCCGTTTAATACTGGTTAGCGTGGGTACATGACTGAGGAGATAAAAAACTGTAGTTCAAGATGCAAGCAGCAAGTATTTCTCTAAAGAAGAATTTCATAAGTTCAGTGACTTGTCCAGCTGGCTCAGCCAAGAATATCTTTCAGCTCTTGATCACTGTGTACCATGTTTTATTCAAGTCACACTTCCATAGAACTTTCACAGTTTTCCCTTTTTCTGAGATAATTTACTTTCAGCTTGATCTCAAGTAACTGTCCAGAGCTGGTTTTGTTCATCTGTGAAACAGAAGGTATTACATCAGTGCTGTAAGTGCTTATGGAATGCAAACACTGTGGAAATGTCATCAAAAAGTATACATGCATGGGAGTATTGTTACTTTAATTTTGAGCTGCTGAAGCAACCTGTATGAGCTTTTGAGGTTTTTATAGCAAGGATAAGTTCTGCTTACTTCATAGAAAATTCCCATATGTATACAAATAAGACAGGGCTAACCTATAGTGCAGAAAACAAGTCATTATTTTATAGTTATGTTAATTTAATGTGATAAGAGATGAGTGGAAAGACAGATTTTTTATTATGTCAAATTTCTTCTATTTTTTCTATTTTGTCTTTACTGGTTTTGTTCATTTCTGCTTCCACCACCTTCATTCATCAATACCCACATTTCAGCTTATTTTATTTCTCAGTAGAAAAAAAATCTACCTCTACTCATGCTTTTCTTTCTAAATTTCATTTGCTTTGGGAATTATCACTAGAGTCTTCATCTTCAGTCATTCCCCATAGACTGTGAGTTTCTTTGGACTTCATTTTTCATTTTTTTTTTTTTTTTTTTAATAATTTATTTTTTTATAAGAACAGAAGATGTGAGATTATACTCACAAAAATGGTCCTGGGGAGGGGGTCTGCTGAGTTTCCTGGTTTTCATTAGGAAGAGAAACTGGAATCCTGGATTTTTAACACAGAGAAATATATGTTTGATATTGTTGTACATAATCATTGCCCAATAAAAAGAAAATGAGTCCCCATTGATTTTGAAGAGCCAGATATAAACTGAAATTTGAAAGGAAAAAGACTGCATATAACTAAAGCAAAACATTTTCATATCGAAAAGAACTTTCAGTGATGCAATTTTAATACATTATATTTTTGCATGCAGAAAAGAAGTCCTATTCATTTCCCCATAATTTTAGAATTTTCAACAAGATACTTCATTGAAAAAGTCTTGGAAGAAGATTATTCATAAGTAGTATTTCTTTGGACATACTTAAATGGTCTTCAGTTATAAGATAGATAATTTCTCTTTAATACTGTATAGTGAATTCATTTCCAGGAATGCAAATAAATGTGCGTTCAAGCAAGCCATGTATGACATTATGCAGCATATTAGGAACAAGCATTTCCATAAGAAACCTTTCAGAAAAGCAGATCTTATACACCACACATTGCCTTGTCTCAAGGGCAGTACTAGATGACAACTTGGAAGTAAAATCAGAATCTTAAAATAGCTGAATAGGTTTTGAGTGACAGAGTGGCTTCTGTTCTGCTGCATTAGATGTGCAAAATAACTGCCAGATAAGAGACCGCAAGACCTAAGGCAGTCAGCCATTGAGAGCTATATAGTTTTGGTATCCCATGGAAAGCTGTTGAGGGAGTGAGGGGTGGACAAGAGTTTGAGAGAAATATCCCTGCAGTCAGGCTTCCACTTAATACATTTAAAATTTGTCTTGGAGCTAGTTGTGTTCCTTGTACTATCCTCTTGGACTAAAGGACTGTTTTAGTTCTGTTTTTAAAAAACACTGCAATTGGAATCTTATTCTGCAACTGAAGTTTGCAGACATTGTTCTGATAATGGCACTACTAGTGAATTTAGTAGCACTACACTAATAGCAAATTTTGAGTTATACATAAATAAGGGATCAGCAGCTTTACATTCATTAGTATCCAATTTATTCTCTGTACTTTTGGGAAATTAATGATTGCAAGGAGAGAACTTGACTCTACTCTTCAGTCACTCTAGAGCTTTCTTCTGATGGTTTGAGAAAAAAAAACAACTTTCACCTTTGTACACTTACATACAAATCTCAGCCACAGTATGGTCTTGCTTAGTATAAGAATCAGAATTTTTCATGGGATTTTCTCTATATTTGGGGTCTTCCACCAAGTTCATTCCTATAGTTAAATTCTAGAAAACACTGCTCAAAGGAAACAGTCTCAGCTGGAATCTTTAATTCCCAAATAATTTATAATATGTTTGATTCTAACATGTATCTCATTCATGTTATGCCTTATGTTTTTATGTGGATTTGACTAACCACAGTGAGTGCAGGCAAATTTACACACACACAGTAATAAGGTTACCTACCCTTTCAGGAGCTTTGAAAAAATCTAGGCTACTTATCCCATTTTTATTCATTGATCCTTTCATCCTTGAAGCAAAAGACATTATATTTCATATCTTCAGCCACAAGGACCTCCAGCCTCACTGAGGAATTTTCTAAACCACTGACTCTAATTTCCATATTCTGGGGAGAACAGTAGAATGCATTAGATTAATATCTGAACTTAGTAAAGCATTTGATACCATAGCTTACAAGAATTATTCATGAAAATAATCTATCTTGGCTTGGCTATGACCCTTTGGAGGAATTTATACTTAAAAATGCTTAAATGTAAATGTCTGTGAGGATGTAGTTCATCAAGGGGACAATCAGGTCAACCCCAGACCTCAGAATGAAAATAAAATTAATGTCACTTATGTAGTCCCTTATCCTACTCAAGAGATCAAGCACATAAGTTTAGAGGCAGTACAGTATTTGAAAAGTACCGTGTTATAAGTGCCTAGGAGATTTTGGCTGACATTCTGATTTCTAATAGTAAGTTTTAGATTTACTTGCATATAGATACAAGCTTGCTCATTTTCCTCAGGAGGACTCTGGATGCATTTCATCAATTAAAAGAATATTTTATAAACGATTAACAATGCTCTGCCAACAACTGGTAGCACTCATTCAATTCCCAGAATACAATTAAAACTGCCACAGTGCAACTAGTGAAAAGCAAATGCCATCCATATCTATGTCATCCATAAAACTTTTTTCCTCCATTATAATTTCAGAGAAAGACAAGCAGATACCTTAATGATGTACAGAGGTGAAGAGCTTAGGCAAAATACAAATGCCATGGAACTGTAAAGGGGATGGGAAGATTTGTTATAACCAACAATTTTCACGCAAACATGAGGAAAAGAAGGCAGTAAGCATAACTGTAAGTGTTTAAGAACTTAACATTACTAAAGATAAACAATTTACCATGTCTTGACAGAAAATGGGGGATACGATTAATTTAGACCTCAAGTATGCTGTTCATAGTATATGGCTAAACTTCTATGAGAGTGAGTCTCAGTGTCTGTGTCACTTGGAATTCAGCTGAAAATACCTTCCTTTACCCTCTAATGAGTCCTTGCAGAAGTCATTTTTGGCTACTATGGCTACTGTTTGTAACTTCTGTGTTTCAAAGCAGTTCAAATAAGTTCTTGTTATCTCCAGAGGTGATGTGAAAGAAGAGTGGCAGGTCATTTGATTCAGAGAGATCATCTGGGAAATATTACTGTATGTCACACAGTAATAGCAGCCTTGGAAGGTGCCTGGTTGTTGACATGTGCTGTGGTATTTGGGTCATGGCTGGACACCAGTAGCACTTTCAGAACCAGTCACCCACTAAGCAAGGGAATGGCTGTAAATCAGGAAATCATAAATTTATTTTTTTTTGTTGCTAGGGCAGAGAGGCAAGAGTAAACTTAGATTCATTTCAACTCTCAAGTAAAAAAGTGAACTGATGACTACTTGGAATATATTAATTTACATAATTTATATCTAGCTAATTTATATATTTGCAGAAATAAGGATGGATATGCAGGCTTCATACCCATTATTCTGACCACTTTAAGAGGCTTCCAGTTTCCAAAAATCTATTCAAAAAATCTATAGTGCAGCTGTATAAGCCAGGGAACTCTGAACCTGAAGCCTGAATATGAGTTTTCCCTACTTTAGGCAAGCAAGTTTGATGCTTTCTATCATATATATGTATTAGGGATTGAGATAATCTTTGTGCCTTGAAAATGACTGCAGCTGTCAATTTAATGGGAAGTTCAGTTTGCTGTAGCCAAACTGCTTTGCTCTTTTTTTTTTTTTTTATTTGTGACCTGATCAAGTTCAACATCAGGGTCACTAAAAAACGTCTTTATACGTTAATTACATGTCCACATGTAATCAACTAAAACATTGATATTTTTGACCTCATAGATAGCAAATAGCTTTAAAAAGTTGTATATACACCAGATTTTCTGTTAGCTGCCTTATTCCACTTGAAACAAAACTGTGTACAACCCTGGCAGAGAATATACAAGGTTAATGGAGATGCTGACATTTAACGTTAGTAGTATACATTTCAACATATGGAAAGCTAATTATTTACAGCTTAAGCAGTGAGAAATTATAAAGCTTGGCTTTAGTCCTAGTATCTTCTCGGATTGTATTTCTGTGGGTAATATATACACAATAAGGATTTCTTACTGGTGCATTTTCTTTATTGTATTCTCTGTAGCCATTATTGTGCTGAACTTTCTGAAGGCTAGTATCTCACAGAACACAATAAAAAGTGGTTATTTAAAAACACTTCCATAGCTATAATACCTTTTATTTTTCCTTTTATTATTTTTTAATTTTTAATTTTTTTTTTATTTTTACCCTGTTGCACTTTTTAAATAACTTTCACCTGAAAATACTGCTCTTATTTTCAAAAGGTTTACTAAATCACCTGTAGGTATGGTCCTTTTTACAAACCTTCTCACAAAACCAGCTTGTAAAGTCCTATGTGAAAGATTATTATTTCAAGTAGCAATTCATACGAACATACGAACAGCAGCCCCTTGCAGTTATGAAAAGGAGAGATGTAGTATAGTGCAAACTTCTTATTATTTTAAATATAAAATCTTTCTAGAAGCTTCAGCAGTTCTTTCTGTGAAAGGTATGTACTTCAATAATATTTTATAAGACCTGCTGTGTTACGCCATTTCACAGCTAGGAAATCACATATTTTGATATTACAGGCTACACTTAAGTAATACATTCTTTATAAAATTTGAATTTAAATGACTTCTTCTCTATGATAAATTAAAAAAAATATTTTGATCCATAATGTAACAGTTATTACCAAAGATTAATAAACTAAATGCACTGGGTGTTTTCTTAGAAATTATGAGAAACTCATCAGAGAGGTCAGGTGTTAAAATTTTCTTTTTCTTATTGATAGAATTAAAGGAAGCATGTAATCTCCCACTATGCTTCCATCTATCAAGGCCTATGTAACTGTGGTCATGCATTTGAGGCACTGGAGCAGGTTGCCCACAGAAGTTGTGGACGCACCATTCCTGGAGGTGTTCAAGGTCAGGTTGGACAAGGCCTTGGGCAAACTGATCTAGTGGGTGGCATCCCTGCCTATGGCAGGGGGGTTGGAACTTGATGATCTTTAAGGTCCCTTCCAACACAAGGCATGCAATGATTCTCTGATTACAAGGGGAAAAAAAAAAAGTTATTTCTACATCATTCTTGTCCCTACTTTGCTTGACTTTGAGAGCCTTTTTCATTTGGCACTGCAGTTGAGAGACGACACATCTATCCATCTCTACATATATTTATTGCAATTCATGTTAGAAAATAAAAAAGAGGGGATGAATATAAAATATTTGTTAAGTTGAAGATGAAGAAAACACCTATATTCAAATCCTTCCATTCTCTGCTGTAGATTTTGGCAGAAAAAAAAAATAAAAAATTGTTTGCCATGTTAATGTGGAACCCTTACTTTGACACCAAGCTTTCTCTGTTCTGTATCGCACTTGTGGAGGTTGCCAAACTCAGAAATTTGTGAACTTGGCTTTGTTTTTACCCTTCACTTCTATACAACTATCTATACAACAAAAAGGATAAAAAGGTAAAATGACAACAGAAATTGACAATAAAAAAGTTGGATGAGTGAGGCAAGGATTGAAGCAATATCTGAGAATAGACAACTCAATAAAGGTCACTGAAATACACTGCAAGGAAACATGAAGCAGGGATGCTATAAACTTCTCTAAATTGGAATGGGATGTCTGAGAGAGCAGAATGGATTAGGAAGGCCAGGAAATTTGTAGTGAACTTAAACACAATGTTAAAACTCATTATAGTGTGTGTGTGTGTGTGGGTGTGGGTGTGGGTGTGGGTGTGTGTCTGTGTGTGGGTTTGGGGGGGTGTGGGTGTGTCTGTGTGTGTGTGTGTCTGTGTGTGTGTCTGTCTGTGTGTCTGTCTGTGTCTGTCTGTGTGTCTGTGTGTCTGTGTGTCTGTGTGTCTGTGTGTCTGTGTGTGTGTGTGTGTGTGTGTGTGTGTGTGTGTGTGTGTGTATTGTGGTGGGTTGACCTTGGCCAGCTGTCAGCTGCCCCTGCCCTCTCACTACCCCTTCTCAGCAGCACAGGCAGACAAAATAGGAGGCAAAAAAAGCACATGGGTTGAGATAAGGACAGGGAATTCACATCTTAATTACCATAACAGGCAAAACAGATTCAACTTGTGGAAAAATCATTTCATTTATTAGCAATTAATACTAGAGTAGGATGGTGAAAGACAAATGCAAAACCTGAAACACCTTCCTGCTCCCTAACAATGTCCCAGGCTAAAGTTCACTCCTTCACTCCTGACTCTTTTGCCTCCTCCCCTGCCCTGAGTAGTACAGGGGAGGATGGGGAGTAAGGGCTTGTGTTCAGTCCATCACAGGTCCTCTCTGCTGTTCCTTCCTCCTCACTTTTCCCCTACTCCAGTGTGGTCCTCTCCACGGGCTGCCCAGGAGTCCCTGCTCTGGTGTCTGGAGCACCTCCTCCCCCTCCTTCTGCTCTGACCTGGTGCAGGGCTGTTTCTTGCACCTTGTTTTCCCCCACTCCACACTGATGTGCAGCATTTTTTTCTTTCTGAACTGTGTTTCCCTGGAGATGCCACCAGCATTGCTGACAGGCTCAGACTTGGCAGTGGGGCTGTTGTAGAGCTGGCTGGAACCAGCTGTGACTGGCTGGAACCGGCTGTGACCAGCTGGAACCGGCTGTGTCTGGCACAGGGCTGCCCCCCATCTCCTCTCACAGAGGCCACCCTGTATCTCCCCCTGATGCCAGCACCTTGGCATATAAACCCACTGCATGTTTGTGTGTGTCTGTCATTATTGCACAAAGGAGAAGGGACAAAAGGGTTTTATGAGACAGGTATCTGAGAACATTTAATTGTTTCATTTAAAAAAATGTAACTCATTCTTGTGTGTGGTCGGTTCCATTCCCTCCTCTCTCACTACCCCTTTCCCTTAAAAACAAACAAACAACAACACTAAACAAGTCCTTTCCTTCCAGACCTGAAAAATTCTTGAGCTGATTACAACATTGGTATGCAGCTAACTTTTTTCTCTGGTGAAAATTGGAATGGGAGACAACAGATACAGACAAGATACAGACAACAGCTTCAGACAAGACAACTCTGGGAATGCAGAAGGAAGGTGTACTGCCCTTGGCAATTGTACTCAGATTCAGCCTTGGCTTCTCATCACTAGATGCCCCAAAATACTAACTTCAGCCTTCAGGTAGAATGTTGGGACGCATAAGACAGACAACTTAGATGAGGAGATGTTATAGACAATGCTGAGGCTTGAGCCCATATAAAGATACTGTGAATAAATTTTGGTCCAGGTGCTTGGCTTCGTGATAAACTTGCAATTGGTTCTGCTACTCTTCAGAGAGTTAGATCATTAATCTTCATACATAATTATATGTGGAGTTATAAATTTCTGATCTTCATTCTTGCTCTTGGGATAGATTTTCTTTCTGCCCATTTCTATTCATGCAAGCTTCCATTTGATTCTGCGAAAAGATTCACTCCTTTTCATGGGCTCAAAAATTGTAGCTAAAGCCATTTCCATAGGCATGCAATTATGCAGCTGCTTCATGCTCCTGTCTTTTTTGTTGTGCTTATTCTTCTTCCTAGTGTAATCTCAGTGACAGGAGTTATGATACTGGAGTGACACAGCTTCTTAGATCAGCAGTCTTAATGCAGACCGCTCTTCATCCACATCTAACTTTCAGCCAGAATACACACTATTTGCAGTCTGAGCTATATGTAAAGATCTTAGAAGATCTTAGAAGATTCTTTCTTCTCTTTAGGCTATTCTGTTTATAGTGTGTCTGTAGTTATGTATCTGATGGAAAGCAAACAAGTTTCGTGCTGTGTTTTGGGCATCCATGTGACCAAAGTGTTTTTTCATGTGGCTTTTGAAAATACCAATACATTGAAAAAAATATTGGCACTTCTGAGATATACCATATGCATCCTTATAAAGTCATCTAAAATTGAATCCAGTCTGACCTACAGATTGCTTTTAATTTTCTTGCTGTCATGGACACTTCATCTCAGCATCTTCTGTTCAGTTGGCTGAAAAAAATGGAAATATGCTTTCAGATAAATTAAGGTGCAATATCACACTCCATTCCCTTTCTTCTGCCCTTGTTTTTTCCTTACAAGAGGGTGTTTGATCTGTCAAGGTCACACACTGGAAAGTATATAATGCAGATGCTGGAAGTTGTCTAGCAGCCTGAAAACATTTGTTCTTATCACAAACAAATTGTTCAGTTACTCCTCAGACTGTTTAGATCTCTGACTCCTGACATTTTCAAATGATAGTAGTAAAAAAATAAAATAAAAATGAATGTAGTAAGTGAAGTAGAGCTATGGCTGCTACTTTATGTACTGCATGCACAAAGTTAATGAATCTGTTTTCTAGGGTAAGAGGTTATGAAGTAAAGTAAAGTGTGTTGGAAGTTGAAAAAAAACTAGCAACATGAAAAATATATACAATAATATACCTTAAAATATAACTAATTTGAGGTGTTTTAGGAAAAGATCTTTTGTTCTGGGCAAAATTTGATAGTACAGTACAATTCTTTCAGTGGTAAGAGAAAGCTGAGAGCATATCCAAAAGAGACAAGATGTTTTAATAGACTCAAAGATAGAAGCTGAGGAGGACTGGCTTCAACTCTGCTGTAGAAAAGCTGAAAGAAAACCTTCGATAAAGATCCCTCTCTATTCTACCACGGGAGGTACTAACCTTCCATTAGGAAACAAATATATAGTCCTCGGAATTAAAAAATTACTTGGATGGGAAAAAGAAGAAAAGGTCACAGAAAAAGATTCACCACTGAATTTTTTATTTTTATTTTTTTCAAACAAATCTATTACTATCAAGGATACCTGTCACACAACTGTCTTGATTCTTTGCAAACAGACCCATGGGCTTCAGAGCACCTGCTTATGAGAATCAGTGGCATAGATGCCTGCTGCAAGGAAACTGCAGTTTCGTGTGCTTTTAAATCAAATCAGAACTGAAAAGGTGTATGTAATTTATTGATGTTAAACATCTGACTCTCTGTTAGTGAACTATACATTCAGAGACAATATTAGTAATACAATGATAAACCACAATACTAGACATCTACAAGTTAATATACACCTGTAATTTCCAGGCACACTTATGTAACCAATCCCAAGAGTTCTAATATGACACAAATAGGCTCAAACACACACATACCCCCCCCTCCCCCCAACACACGCACACAAAGCTCCCCAGGAGTCCCAGCTGAACACCTGAGGGGTTCCCTGGGTGCTGTTCACTGTAGCGCCACTCTGAGAGCTGGTTGCTGGCTGATGGCTGGTTAAGGTGGCAGTTATGATGTTGCCAAGGTGACACCTGGTTACTGCTTAACCCAAGGGACATCTCTTTCCTTTTTCAGTTTTGCAGCAAATGCTCTCAGATGCTTTTTGGTGTTTCACTCAAACACTGTTTACACTTACATGTGCATTAGCTGCTGTTACATGGGCCATTTTGCTTCGAGCAGTTGAATCCCCAATCCAAGAATGGGAAAGTTCATACCCCTCGAAAGACAAACAGGAATTAAAAAAGGAGCAAAATCTGAAATAGCATGCATATAAAAGAATGAGGGTTTTGAGGAAAGGTCACCCAAAGTTAGTAAATAGTAATAATATTGCTGTTACTTGGTCTGGAGAGTAAGAATAAGTCAGTGCAATATAACAACAACAACAACAACGATAATAATAATAATATTACATCGCAAACCAGAAAACAGACATCTTAGTAGATTACCCTTAATTTTTATATAAGTATTTTTAATAGAAAATATCTAAAATTTGGGGAAAAAAGCACCAGACAGGTGGGAACTGTATTCAATTCTATGTATAAAGAGTAAGAGAAATACCATTATTTTAAAAATCACCCAATACCAGATTTCATTTGATGTGGAAGGTAGTTTTCCTTTAAAAACAAAGTTGAAATAATACATTTGTAGTAAGCTTTGATATCGTTGTTTCAGTAAACATACAGATTAGTCAAATCTTACATAGCCTGGCCTTTTACATACAGAAGAAAAAGAAATACCCCTACTGCTCAAACTGCAAGATGTTTCTACCTTCTCTTGTCTGATGCTTGCCTTTAATATCCCTATATATTTTTAGTCTGTAAAACCTGTAGCACCTTTCATGCAGATGAATGAATAATAAATCGTACACCTAAGCTGCTATAAAATCTTTAAAAAAAGTGAAAAATAATTATCTGTGCACAAAGGAAACAGTGTAGTAATCAGAGAAAAAAAAAAAAGAACTTATATTCAATCTGCTCAGATCGTAAATGGATTTTAGTGCTTTAATGTAAAAAAATGGTGAAGGGCCTGGGACACAAGTCCTGTGAGGAACAGCTAAGGGAACTGGGGTTGTTTAGTCTGGAGAAGAGGAGGCTCAGGGGAGACATTATTGCTCCCTACAACTACCTGAAAGGAAGGTGTGGGGTGCTGGGGGTCGGCCTCTTCTCACAGGTAACCAGTGATAGGACTAGAGGCAATGGCCTCAGGTTGCAGCATGGGAGGTTTAGGTTGGAAATGAGGAGACATTTCTTCTCAGAAAGAGCAGTCAGGCATTGGAATGGGTTGCCCAGGGAGGTGGTGGAGTCACCATCCCTGGGGATGTTCAAGGAAAGGTTGGACGTGGTGCTTACGGACATGGTTTAATGGGTGACATTGGTCATAGGGTATTGGTTGGACCTGATGATCTTGGAGGTCTTTTCCAACCTTAATGATTCTATGATTCTATTCTATGATCTTTTCTAAATATGCTAAAACATATGTTTTAGATTTAGTTTCTTTATGATGAATCACCGGAAAAGTATTATTAGAAGACATTTTTTTCCTAATGCTGTTATTAATATAAATAGTTCAAGTGGCTTTGTAAGGAAATTTTTGAAAGTTTTTCAATGAATTCTCAGTCTATTGAAATTCTCTGTGAATTCTGGTTAGCTAAAACCATTGGGCTTCAGGATGAAGAGGAGTTCTCCTTCCTCCTTCCTGGCCTACCAGACCCTGGGAATAGTTCCCACCCTCTCCCATCCCAGTCTGTGGGCTAAGAGACTGCTGTGTGTTTCTGTCCCCATGACTAGCTGGCAGCAAGGCCATGCACCTATTCTGGGTGTGTAGGCATACACACATTCTTACAACACAGCATGGACACAGCCTTTCACACAGACCGCTTAGACCCCTTTTTCAAGCCCTTCCCGCCAGTTCCCCATGCTGGTTCTTCTCCCCACCTACAGTGATCTCTCCCTCTCTGCCCTTGGTTCCTCCTAACTAAAAAACTTGCCCCTAGTTATTTTTTCTCTCCAGAAGTTATTTTTTCTACATCAGCACACAACTTGGGTATTTCTGATAGCATTTCCCAGACGATCTTGGTGATACTGATACAGTTCCCAGCTGGCATTGCAGACTGTCTCCCTAACAGGTCCCCGGTGCTCCACTGCAAATAGTTGTAAAGTAGGGCTTTCTCTAAAATAAGCTCCACTAAAAATCTGTAAAATCTAACAGTCATTCCTAACAGCACTATCTGTAACTTTCGTACTCTTCACACTGTGTTATTTGTTAGGTTCAGCATTTTTTCACGTCATGCCTGGTAGTTTTCCAAGGTCTGTTCGGTTACCCAAAACTGAGTCCAGGGCTTAGTTATTTGTCTGCCTAACTTAACAATACATGCCTGATTCTCGAGACTCTTTTAATATCCCAAGTTAAAAGACCCATAAAAATAGAAGAGAAACGGATAATTGATTATTAAATTTAAATATATTTTTCCTTTATTACATACTTCTGCACTTACCCCAAAATATTTTGATCTCTGATTTTATTTTCATCTTTCTTACAGTATGATTAAATCTTTCTGACTGTGTGCCAGAAATTTTAATGCCACTTTTTCCCTGTGCCTATTAACAAGAAGATATATTGGCTGTTATATCCAAAACAAATGTTTTCAAAGTCTCTCTGCTTTTACATGCTCTTCATGCGCTTCATGTTTTTTGCTTGTTTTTGTAATCCACTGCTAAGTTTACTTTTCATACCTCTCACTGTCCATGACAGCCCATGTGATCCATTTCCCCTCACCACATGCCACGCCTTGCACTATACAAAACTTTAATACAGACTGATATGTCAGGAGGCTGACAACTATATGTCTCACAATTATAGAAATGTATGACAAAAAGACTTAAAAATGAAAAAAAAAAAAGACACTTGTCCTATACAGTCTGATTTACATTAGAATAATATTAAAGCACACTATTAGAACATGAAGCCAAACATGATATTGCAGTGATTCTACAGTAACAAGTACTTTGGTGACAACAGAAAATGCTGGGTCCACTGCCTTCCTGAACCTTGTTCTCTCATACCAATACTGAACAGCTAACGAGCTCACAGTGCCCAAGCATCTGATCAAAAAAGCTCAAATGTACAACTAGTAACCTAAGAGAATGTGCAATCAGCAGTATGAGATCTAGAAATCTAACCTTCAAGATCAACCTTAGCCAAGGCAAAGTCATTGAGTTTCCGAACACCAAATTTCTACAAGGAGTTCTTTGGATTAATGAGATTAATTAAGGCTTGTGGTTTGCTGCCTTTCAGTTGCAGTTGTTGAGCCATTAGCTTTCTAAAAGGTACCCCATCATCCCAGTAATCTATAGATGTCCTTCCCTTGACATCACAGAAACCTGTGTATACTTATCATTCAATCAAGAATATGTGCTGAGAAAGGAGTTTTTTGCAGTCCTGTGCTGTAACTTCTGTCCAGCATGTGGACAATCTGAGTTGAATACATCCCAGAGACCTTTACCTTGAGACTGGAGCAGACTGCCAGGGATACAGATTAACAGTGATATTAATATATACCTGGCATACCATGGATACTGGGCACAGGAAGTTTTGCAATGAGCTGAAGCTTATAATCGGTAACTTCACAAATGCCTAGTGCCTGCATATGTGAACGTTAGAGACATTCAACGATCAGTGTTAAAACAGCTTCTGCAATGAGTTTTGCCCAGCAACCTGGAAACAAAAACAAAACAAAATAAATGGTAAACAGGTCTTCTGGCAACCTGTTTCCTTAGGTTATCAGATCAACAAGCATGAACTCTCGAGCAACTGAATTGGCAAGTCTTTAGCTTTGGCTAAAACATGAAAGCAATGCTGATCCCTTTGTGGCACACTGTAACTTGATGCAGAAATAGTGAGCCAAAGTCTCACAAAGGCTGGTTTTGGCATTATTTCAACAAGCAAAGGTATTGAACTAGAGACCATATAAAAGAGCTCTAGACCTCTGAAAAACACACAGTGTGAGTTTTGCTCAGGTGTCTTGTGCCTGGCTGTAAACTCAGCAAAAATGAAATGCTGAGTCCCTAACCAGAGGGACATGTAGTTAACACATGAAAATTGTCCAGATGGTTACCATCTTTCTACCTGTGCTTTGTCCATTTTACATCTTTGTATACAGTCTTGACAGCCATTAAATCCTCTTATTTTTAACACTGCTTTTGGAATTAATTTAATTTTCATACTAAGAGACCCAAATTGCTGATGTGGGATGGAATCCAAAGCTCACTGAACTCAGCAGAAGAAAAATCACAGCCTGACTATATCTTGGAACAACTAATTAGTGCCTGAAACTATCCTATAACTGACCATACTGTTTCACAAATGGAGTTTAGTGCAGAAAAAAAGGCATGTGTCGAACTGCATGGAGCTTAAAAAAAAAACAATTACCAGATTCTGCACCTGGGATGTGGCAACCCTGGGTATATGTACAAAGTGGAGGACAACAAGCTGGGAATTCTGGACAATGGTAAGTGTGAAGACACACATTAGCAGTGTGTCTTGGCAGCCAGGAGGGACAAGAGTATTCTAGGGTGCATCAGGCACAGCATTTCTAGCTGGTAGAGAAGTGATTGTCCTGCTCTGCTCTGTGCTGGTGTAGCCTTACCTCCAGTTCAGTGTGTTCTCTTGGGTGCCACAATATAAGGACATAAAACTATCTGAATGGGCAACATACACAGTGAAGGGTCTAAAGGGGAAGACATAAGAGGAACGGCTGAGGTCGCTTGGTTTGTTGAGCCCAGAGGAGACTGAGGGGAGGCCAGTCCTCTTCAATGTTTTTATAAATGATTTGGATGTAGGACTAGAAGGTGTTTTGAGCAAATTTGCCGACGACACTAAACTTGGAGGAGTTGTGGACTTGGATGAGGGTGGAAAGGCCTTGCAGAGAGATCTGGACAGATTGGAGAGCTGGGCAATCACCAACCACATGAAGTTTAACAAAAGCAAGTGCTGGGTCCTGCACCTGGGACGGGGCAACCCTGGCTATACATATGGACTGTGCGACAAGACGCTGGAGAGCAGCCCCACAGAGAGGGATCTGGGGGTTGTGGTTGACAGCAAGTTGAGTATGAGCCAGCAGTGTGCCCTGGCAGCCAGGAGGGCCAACTGTATCCTGGGATGCATCAAACATGGCATTGCTAGTTGGTCGAGGGAAGTGATTGTCCTGCTCTACTCTGCGGTTGTGCAGCCTCACCTCGAGTACTGCGTGCAGTTCTGGGTACCACAGTACAAAAAGGACGTGAAACTGTTGGAGAGTGTCCAGAGGAGGGTGACGAAGATAGTGAAGGGCCTAGAGGGTAAGACATATGAGGAGCGGCTGAGGTCACTTGGCCTGTTCAGCCTGGAGAAGAGGAGGCTGAGGGGGGACCTCATCACAGTCTACAACTTCCTTGCGAGGGCGAGTGGAGAGGCAGGTGACCTATTCTCTGTTATCACCAGTGATAGGACCCGTGGGAAGGGTGTTAAGCTGAGGCAGGAGAAGTTTAGGCTAGACATCAGGAAGAGGTTCTTCACTGAAAGGGTGGTTGCACACTGGAACTGGCTCCCCAGTGAAATAGTCACTGCACCAAGCCTGTCTGAATTTAAGAAGAGATTGGACTGTGCACTTAGTCACATGGTCTAAACTTTTGGGCAGACCTGTGCGGTGCCAGGAGTTGGACTTGATGATCCTTATGGGTCCCTTCCAACTCGGGATATTCTATGATTCTATGATGCCTTATGAGGGCCTACAGCTTCCTTGTGAGGGGGAGCAGAGGCGGAGGCACTGATCTCTTCTGTCTGGTGACGAGTGATAAGACCTGAGGGAACAGCATGAAGCTGCAATCAGAGAAAGTTTATACCGGGTATTGGGAAAAGGTTCTTCACAGAGGGGGTAGCCAGGCACTGGAACAGGCTCCTCAGGGCCTCCTCAGAGCCTCCTCAGGTCATGGCATAGAGCCCGCTGGAGTTCAAGAAGTTTTTGGATAAGGCTCTCAGACGTAGGTTTTGATGTTTGGGTGGTCCTATGTGCAGACAGGAGTTAGACTTGATGATCCTTGTGGGTGCCTTCTTAGTCAGAATATTCTTTGATTCTATGATTCTATTCTAACTTCATTGCTACATGTGTGATTTTTCTCCAGTTATTGTCTTGACTTACTGTGACTAAGCATGGTTGAATGTGAGGTGGAAGATATTTTGGTAAGAAAGCCCGGTTCAGTCAGATCATTAGACCATGCAGTCTGACATCAATATACTCTGTAAATAAATACCTTTGTTAATGGAGTGCAACAACCACATGTCTAGTCTCTTAGTTACTCCAGAGCCTCAGCTGACCTATAGTCAGCACATCGACTTACTCAATGGGGAGGAATTCTTGCTGTGCAGTTAGACTGCTTCTTGTACCCAAGTTTTTTTAAAGGTGCCCGTTACTGCAAAATCTTTGTTTTCACAGAACCAAGAGCTGAAAAAGCTGATAACAGTCATTTACAGCTTTGTCTTTATCACCTTTATCTTAAGAAGTATTTAATTTTTAATGCTTATGTACAGCATTTGTTTGTTCAAAGTATTTCCAAATCATGTTGCAGGCTAACAGGCAGAGCTTCCATGCTTTCTTGCCCAAGTGGTGTAAATCAGTTCTCCACATCATAGGCTGAGGTAGAATGTCAGGCCACATGGCCTTTGGGTGTGGCCTGACAGTCCAGGCTTGTTTCAGTTTTCTTTGCAAAATCCACTGCAATCAAAAGCCCTACTGGCAATAACACTGTTATTCAAGCTGGAAAGAGCTATTCAGTGTTGATAGGATTTGATTTCTTTGAGACTGTATCTCCACAATGTGTTGCAATTTTGCACAAAGAAAGGGTGATTTAATCCACTGTGGTTATTGCAATTACAAATAGTGTTCACAAAACTGAACAGAATTCATAACTGGGCAGACACATTATACAAAGTGTCACACTGTCATTCAGTCACAGCACAGCTGGGAAAAAGAGAGCTAAAGAAGCTAAGTAAAATAACTGATTTAGAGATTAAAATGAAAATGGTTTGTTATTGACACACAGGAGAGATTACCAGCTTCGTCCCCCTTGGTTTTTGCTGTGAAATCAAAACACAAGAACACTCAAACACAAAATATTTAATTCTTACTAAGGAGACTTACCAGTTTGAAGTTGAGACCATCTATAAGGAGGTATGTCAGCCAGTGTACCTTCTATAGCATGGAAATCTAAAAATGGCAGGCAAGTTTGTGCAGAAGCTTGAAGGAGTAGAGATGAAAGACTGATGGATTTGTGCCTTTGACTGAATCTTAGAGATGGTGGTGAACAGTTTTGGTCACAAGTAATCTAATTACTGCAGCTAAATATTTTGGAGGATCATTTCACAATCTTTGATACACTTGCTAGTCAGATTATTCTTACACATGTACATGGGCCTTTTTTTTTTTTTTTTTTTTTTTTAAGCAAATCAGAAAAAAATATTCCTGGAAGTAAAAAGTGAGAGCTCTTGCTGATGCAAAGGGGGACCAAACAGACTCTACTGCTACTTCATTCAGCAAATGGATACCGACATATAAGCTATTTTAGACTACAACAGGCTTCTGCCGTAGTTTTCTGAGGGTGCTGGGAGGTGAGATACCTTGTAAAATTGCTCTACTTTAGGTGAACTTTTCACATCTTCATTACATGAAGTACTGAGATTTTGATGTCAGGAGACTCACCGAGAAGCTTGAATATCAAGAAAGAAATGTCAAGTGAAAGATGAGATAGATCATAAATTAATATATGCATGGTCTTCTGATAATATTTCTAAGTAGAATAATGGGAATTACACTTTCCCAGGTCTTGAATAGATGTTAAAGAATTAATTATCATAGCTTCTTCTTCTTTAAATTCTTCCTCTTTAAAAGAAATGAAATTTTATTCACATATTATATGGATAGCAAAAATGAGATACAGAAATAACTTAGTCAAGACATAGACTATAGAAGTAAAATCTGAATTATGACCAGGAAATCTGCCTAATACCACCCTGGCTTTCAGTATTCCAGATCCTATATGTGTTTTTCAAAGACAGATAGTTAATACCAAATAAACTGCAGACAACTTTATATCCAAAAGACATGTTTATATAATCATAATTCTTAAAAACTTCCTGTGGAGCTTCATTCGTTTACTGTCTTTCTGTTTGACTTGAACTTCCTTCCTCTTCTCTTCTCCTTCCTACTTCTCTGAGAAGTATCAATTATGTTCTGCTTTCTAGTACAAGTCATTGAAATACCGTAAAGATTAGTCAGCAACATTCAGAGATTTTGAAGAGGAAAAAATCTGTTTAATTGATAATTAATAATAACTCTAGGAAAGAATTTGCTGCTACCTCAGTAAGTATTTTAATTTAAGAAGATGATTCCAGTTTCTCACATAACCTTACCTGGAATTGCAAACTGCCAGCACAGAAAAGGAGAAGACCAATCAGATTGAGGAAAATATTCATTATAGCCTAAGCATTGAGTTTCTATCCTCCTTTAACCTCTGTTAATGCAGCTTCCCTTCTCTGTTTGTGTCCTTCACCTTCTCTCTCTCACCAGTTTAAGCTTTTTTCAGAGCAGCAGAAGCTATTCAAACTCTGACTGATCAACAGCAAACATAAAAATAGGTCATAGCTCTCTGAAACATACACTTTACATAGCAAGAATAATGATACTAAAAATGTTAATTGTAAGAATTGCATTAGATAACAACAAACTTTCTATTTTTCTGGAGAGTTACAGTTATTCCAAACATTTCAACATTTTCAAGGACTCTGAAAGTAGACATTCTTAAATAAAATAAAATGGGATGATCTTTTCTCTTTCTCAAAGCAATGCAGTTGTTATGGCTAAACATAACCTGCCCACAAACATGCACTGAAACTACAGACTCTCCCAGTACCAGTGGACAGTAGTCTACATTGCACTACAGGAACAGCCCAAGGAGGCAGAGTATCATGCTAATAAATAGATAGCAGTCACACTTTACCGTTTACCTATTCTTTGTCAGATATTGTATAGGCATTCTGATAATGGAAAAACATGCCAAAAACAACTGTTACAGCTTTTTGTGTTTGCTTATTGCTGGTTTTATTTCCCTGTCATACGCTGTAGATTGATCAGTGACTGGGCTAGATTACAAGGGAGGTGATTGTCCTCCTCTACTTTGCCCTCGTGAGGCCTCACTTGGAGTGCTGCGTACAGGTCTGGAGCCCCCAGCACAAGAAGGACGTTGATATGTTAGAGTGGGTCCAGAGGAGGGCCACAAAGATGATCAAGGGGCTGGAGCACCTCTCCTATGAAGAAAGGCTGAGAGAGCTTGGGCTGTTCAGCCTACAAAAGAGAAGGCTCTGGCATGACCTCATTGCAACCTTTCAGTACTTAAAATGGACTTATAAAAAAAGATGGAGAGTGACTGTTTGCTCAATCAGATAATGACAGGATAAGGGGCAATGGTTTTAAACTAAAAGAGAGGAGATTTAGATTTGAGGTTAGGAGGAAATTCTTCACTCAGAGGGTGGTGAGGCACTGGAAAAAGGCTGCCCAGAGAGGTTGTGGATGCCCCATCCCTGGAGGCGTTCAAGACCACGTTGGACAATGCCCTGGGAAACCTGATCTAGTGGGTGGCATCCCTGCCTATGGCAGGGGGGTTGGAACTAGATGATCTTTGAGATCCCTTCCAACCCATGCCATTCTATGATTCTATATAGGGTCAGTCAGGGAAATAGGTATCTTGTTGTCCAGCCGGATGATTTTGAGTATTTTAACTGTGTGTGACACCTTTAAAATGGATCATGCTTCTCAACTCCTTTCTAAACTGCTCTGAGATGAACTGAAAATGAAGAGTCAGAATATTAGAGACAGATATTATTCACTTTGTTTCACTTTGTGAATATACATATATATATATATATTAAACTAGCTGTAGATCTTGTTAGAATTACTGTTGAATGCTAGGAGGCTAGAAACCAACTCCTCTGTCTAGTCAATACATGTGGGAGTGGGATCTGATGGATTTGGCTGGTTTGATCATGGTTTCCACAGTGAAGCCATGGTACTTATGCTCAAAGTCACAAAAACGCCAGTTTAGTTTTTCCCACCAGACATTATGGAAAACTTACAGTTAAAAGCAAAGTAACACAAGAACTCTTCTAACATGCAGTACATATTTGTGTTCTCTAAAGCCGGAACAAATTTTGTATATATTCTGTTTCCATTTTCACTTGTTGAATCAACATCAGCAATGGTGGAACTATCAGACACTCTTCCCAGATAAGGTGCTTTTAATAAGAAGGAAAGAAAGAAAAAGGCGATAAAAATCCCTTTTTGGAAAGCGTTACTTTGTTGACTCTGTCCTCCAGGAATATGTATGCTATATACAACATTCCAAGAATATATGTATATATATGTATATATATCAGCAGTAAAAGACAAATTAAAATTTATTGATATTGGTGCTTTCACCATTTGAACATTTTTGGGATAAAAGAAATAGTAACGCTTATCTAGGAGGGCATTGCAGGCAAGTATGGGAGATGTGGTTCCATTTCTGTGTCTGCCAATTGTATCTTGAATAGCCTTGGTCAGTTCACTTTGCATCTCCTCTGTTATGAAGACAAACCTTTCTTGGAATACTTTTCAATCTACTCCTGAAAAGCATGGAATATTGCTGATATAAATACTAAATTAATTCACTTAAAAAAAAAAGTTGGAGATGTGAGAGAAAGGTCAGGATTGAAACTCCCAGTCATGCTGAACAATGGTATCATTGCCTAGTTTTAACTACTCTCTGTTTTGCTAAGTAACTGAGCTTGGAAACTCATTTCTCAGCATGTGGTGTAACATTTCCAAAAAACATAAGTTAAACCCATTGGCATCTCATCACTGCAAAAGGAGGGTGTCAGAATTGTAAGAAGAACATAATATGTATGAGAGAATGTATTGCACCTGATTGTTTTTTAAGTCTTGCTTACTTTTCTGGTTATTTAATCCTGCATAATTTCAATAGCACTAGCTTTTCTGCTGCATTATGTCAGCATTTCCATTGTAAACCTCATTTTAATGTGAATACTGTTCATTTGCAAGAAGGTGCGTTCTACACAGAGAAGTGGCATGTCCACGATCAAATTCAAGCACAACTCAATTCAAAGGAACATTAGTAATTTTAAAAATAGACACTCACCTCTTTTTAAAACCCAAGATCAGGGAATTTCAGTTTAATTTCTGAAGATTTGTTAAGTTCTAGCTGCAAATGCAAATAGTCAATAAACCAATTTTTAGAGAAATGTCTGCTGACAGGGGAAGGGAGGCATCTGGAGAAAGGATCTTTTAGACCTCTTCATGGTTGTTCACAAAAATCAGGAAAAAAATGACAGTCAGAAAAAGCAGAATACAAGGAAAAAAAATAATCTAGCAAAAAGAATGGATAGAATTGTCTCTGATCCTCAGATGCCACTAGGAATTTCCAAATAGGACTCAAAAATGTATGAAAAGAGTTCATCAAATAAAGTGCACTATTACAAATGGTATAAGGTCTGGTAAGGCAGTTATCTGGCAAACATACCATCCTTAAATCCCAAACAATCCAAACAACACAACAGTAGAAAACACTGTTAGTGCCTTTTGGCCTACGTCTATCTACTCTTGAGGAGGATGGGAGGAGGAGAAAGGACCTAGCTCTTGTTCTGGCATACATTATTGTCAGACACATTATGACTTGATTCATTGTTCAGTAACCAAACAATTTCCAGAGCTGGGACCACGATAGGAAGAATGAATATTATGATTTTATATGACAGGCTTAACTCTAAACTTCCACATTTTTGATTGTTGGGGACGCGATGATGGTGTGCAAAGACACAGAGAAAAAAGACGTTCAAAGCTGAGGCAGCAGCATCAGCTGCACCTCAGTGTCTCTGGATCTGTGTGGTGCTGACCTGTGTAGGCTTTATCTCTGATCATCATGAATCCAAGAAACAACAGAATGTAAATGTGTTGGATCACATCATGGCTTGTTTCTCAATGCAAGCTTGTTCATACATCAGTTGCAACACTTCCAAAATATTTTTTCCCTTATCTGCTGTCATAAGAACATGGTGGCCTAAAGAACAAATGCTATGATTGCAAATTTAGTGGTTTCTTCAGCACTAACTTTTCTCTGAAATATCCCTGTTAAGCAGCTTTCCTGTGATTTGTAGCAGCTGTTGTGTCACTATGCCAACTGATTGGTGAAATGGGGGAAGGACATACTCAAAGTCATTTCTGAGCTGTTCTATATCTTATGAAGAAAAGCTAGTGATTATAATGAGAAAAGTAATTCCTTTCCATGAAAGCTGACAGAGAGCAAATGGAAAAAAGTAAGACTTTTAGCTAAAGAAAACCTGAGTGATAGTATCACCATACATGAAAAAGGTTGAATTGCTCAGGAGATAGGACTTGATCTTCCTGAGACTAGTTCCTTCGAAGGACTGAAAACTGGCCTTTGTGAGTACTTGTTCTGCCTGTGCTTGTGTGGTGATAAAAGGTGTGAGGAAACAAGGAAACAGACTTTAAATTCAAGCCTTTTACCTGTGGAGAACAGTTAATTTTGTCAGATATATAAATGCAGTTGGCTGAATGCAGATGGCAAGTGGGCACTGAGGGAAGAAAACACAACTCCTAGTGGCAAGAGAGAGAGAGAATCCCCTCAATGCCTTTTTCAAGATACAGATACTTCAGAGATGCCCTCATTAAAAAAGAAGTTCTTTCCAAAACTAGAGCTATGGTAACCAGATACAAAAAGAGAGGAAAACAAACCCAGAGGACGACAAGATAAAATTGAAGCAATGATATAGTTGCTGTATATGCAGCCATCTCAGCACATTCTCAGTTGTGTGGTGCTTGTTATCCCAGACAATTCCTTTAAGTATTCGCTGCAATGCTATTTAGCAGATGATAATGAAATAGCAGGAAAATACACATGAAAGAAAATGGAAATGTCTTGCGACTCCTCACAGGGAAGCTATCAAGCACAGAAACAGAGAAATGATAAACAGAACACTTGGAGGAAGGTGATTGCTATAAGCTACTTCTCCGCTGTAAATTGGGCACTGGGGAAAAAAGACAGAAGTTCCACTGAAGTGTAACAGAGGGTAATATTTGCCACCATGTGTCAACTGTGCACTCAGAGAATACAGAAAAATGAACTGCAAGAGGTACTAGTTTTAGAAATTCATTTATAATCACTTTCCGATACAGAAGAAAATCTTATACCTTGAAAATACTGATAAAGGTAAAGGACAATGCCCTTCTCATTTTAGCTCCAGACAACCCCAGATATGTGTACGCTTTACTTCTTCACCCTACTCTATAGTCACTGCGCTAGGACTGAAAAATTGTCTTAATTTATTTTTTCTTTTAGGGACAGATCTACTGATATACAACATCTCATTTACAATCACGACCTTGATGTCACTTCAGCTTCAGCATTTTGATTACAGTGTTATCTACTAGGATACACATAGTGTATAGTTTGAATTTCTAACTTAAATAATAGACACAAAAGTAATTGGTCTTATCAGATTGTAATACTTGTTGAAAGAATTGCCTTCACAAATGGATTTTTGCTACATTAAGCTCATTCTGAATTTTGTGTTCACTTTCTAAGTTGAATTTACAGAATAATAAAATAAATGTACACAGAACATGCAGTTAATATAACTACGGTATGAGGTGAACACAACTGAGTGGACTCCACTGTTGTCTACAAGTTATATTAAATTTGTAATTCAATCCTGATGTGTATGGCTGTGACTAATGCACTTGGTCAGTCTTTACTTTTAATGTGAAATGAAATTTAATGAAAATTTGAATGTCTCCCCCACATACCCTTAATGTCAAAATTGGTAGCATTTTGTCCATTTAACACCAAGCTTTGAACTGCCTCTTTTTTTTTTTTTTTTTCAGAAGTTGTTTGCCAACTTTAACAAAAAAAATTCCAAGACAATAACAGTGTAAATCCTTCCATCAAAACAAAAGTCTGTTTGTGAATACTGTTTTATAGTGTATAATAATTAATTTTTTCCATACAAAATGAAATTAAGCAAAGACTACACCTTCGTATTTGTCTTTGCTAGCAAGCTTGCTCTCTGTCAGGGAACTTCCAGAAGGCATTCTGACAAAACTCCTGTCACTTTTATCTACTTATGATATTGCTTAAGAAGATGTGTGACAAGTATCAAGAAATACTTCTAACAAATTACAGTTCAGATTGCAATAGAGAGACATACAGATTAACTGAGAAAGACCTGAGTCAATACACGTGCACTTTGAACTTCAAACATTTTCAGTTCTGCCTTTTTGCCTTTGATTCTGATGACCTAGTACATCTGGAAATAAATATAGATCTGTGAGTTAAAAAACCTGTGATCACTGTGCTTCAGAAATATCTTTCAGCTTGCCTCGATAGAGGCCTTAAAACTGCAGTATACACTAATAATCACTAAATAGTAACAGTCACACCTATTAATTTAAGTTATATGTATTTTCATTTGGGCATATTTAACATCAATAAGCTTTTCTTTCTTTCTTTCTTTCTCTCTCTTTCTCTCTTTCTCTTTCTTTCTTTCTTTCTTTCTCTCTTTCTTTTTCTTTCTTTCTTTCTTTCTTTTTCTTTTTTTCTTGAGACAATTTCCTGTCATTCAGATATATTGTAGATGCATAGTGTATGATCATATAGCATGGCCCATTATCTATAAAATAAGACAGCAAAATATTTCATTTTCACTTATTTGACTATTAACAAGAGGCTGCATGAATTCTAGCTGCAATGTGCTGTGACACGTAGTTTATATAATAACCTTGTTATAGCGTAGCTTAGGTACAGGGACACTACTGAAATAGCAATAAATAAATAAAAAAGGAGAATTAATCATATCTGAAACCTTCAAGGCTGATATATTCAGGTTATATTAAAAGGTCATTAGTTATTCTGTTAAAGTCATCTGAGATTTTGATTGATAAAAATTGAATATGTCTATTCTGAAAATTAATTGAAAAGCAGATATACTGTTTTTGTCATAGAAAATGTAACTACTGGTTAAAATTTAATTTCATATATGCTTTCAATAAAAAAGAGTTTCCACTGTAATATCCTTTAATTGGAAAAAAATGGAGTCACATCTGTAATGAACGGGGTATAATTTTGTCTGTTATCCAGCTCTCCAGAAAATCGCATTAAACAACAGGAATAGATAAGTGAGCCAAGACCAATGCAGCTAATTTTAGTTGGCTGAAATCAACACCATCTGGATGTCTGGCTGTGGTAACTTTATATTGATCCAATTCTTTTAGAAGAATTTGACATCAAATACATAAGCTAGTTTTTCATATGCATAGTTTGTAATGGGATGGCCTGTTCAGATATCCTCTCCATCAAGTGTTTCAGATACTTTTTTTTTTTTTCCATTTGGAGTGAATAATCCTGTTTTTGTGTGCATACCAGGTCTATAAATACATTGGTATCCATTTTATTGTACAATTTTGGAAAAAAAAAAAAAAAAGTTGTTCTCTTCCCAAAGCCACAGAAATTCAATTTGAAATTGACAGAGCAGTATGTTCTTGTGTGATTTCAGTTCAGCCATACGTCTGCTTGCGTACCAGTTATGCTAATCCAATTAAAGAAGATTCATGTACCAATCACAGCTTACTGGCTCTATGATTAAAGTGTTAAATATATACAGTGAATTATTCCCTGTACAAAAAAAAAGGAAAATAGTCTCAGTACATGTAAATAGTGAATAAGCTATGAAAAATAATCTGTTAACAAAAATGCAGTGAATCAAGAGAGTTCAAATTGATCAAACATATCTTGTGAATAATTGACTAAAATGTAATTTGAAATCACTATTAAGAGAAGAAGAGTAAAAATACCATTTAAAAGCCTTTGTGGCTTGTGGATTTATCTTGTGAGTGTCTCTTCATTTACTTCAGTGGGGTTTGTAGTGAACTGTAATAGACTAGACTGATAGAGGACATCATTAAACGTAGGGTCCATTTTATCATTTGCTTCTTTAATCTTAGCATATGGTATGAAAAATCATTTCTATCTGCTGATGCTCTCTTTCCTCTGTTAAGATCTATAACATCAATCATATGATCTAAACTCACGGTACTGTCAGCTGTTCTGACACATTTTAGTTTTTAAGTTTGCTTAGATTAGGGTTTTCCTCAGATATTATTAATGGCTTTATAATTTAAAATTAATTTAGGTATTTTAATGTATGATTATCTTATACCTCTTAAATATACCATGTAAAATTAAATATAGATACACACTACATATTTTCTATGAAAATTATAGATAAACATTTATATATACTGCAAATTAGTCAACAGGCACTTACAATTCACTTTTCTTTAGTGACTGATGCCTGCTCAGTACCAAAACATTCCAGATACTGACATTTTGTCAATGTTGGATAACTTTGCCTTTGTATATCATTAGGTAGTATCAGAACCACATGTAAAAATCTCAGAGGGTCTTGAATCCTAAGGTTCAAAATAATCTCACACAATATCAGTGTCCTGAAATATGTTTATTAGACACTGGATAAGACTAGAAAAATGTCTGTCTTTGATGATGGGAAAAAAAGCAACTTCTTTCTCATTACTGAGGACACCTCTCAGTGCTAGGAGGCCTCTGGTGGCTCACGGCAAATTTGCATACCTACAGCAGGTGCAGAACAAACATGCATTTCTCATTCCCTTGCCATATCTGACCTTCTTTACACTAATCTTTATTTACTTCATTAGCTATGTTTCCAAACTTGCATTTAGAATATTACTGTCTTATTTGAGCTATTGAAAGCACTTTGATGGCTCATCCTTGTAAAGACACCTCAGGAAGAAAGATATTTAAATTTTTAGGTATAGATAAAATGAAGATGAGCATTTGCAATTTTTATACTTTTTTTTTTTTTTTAATCTTCTTTAATCTATTAAACATTGGCCAGGTGAGAAAGTAGAAAGAGAAATACAAACACGTAGCATATCTGCTGCTTACTGAAGCAGATACTGAAATAGAGGACCAGATTCCACCTTAAATTAAAATTAATCTATCTTTAAATTTAATCATTAAGTTTATCTCCATTCGCACTAGCAAAGTGACTGTAGATTTTTGCAAAATCCATTGTTTCCGTCTTTTATTTTTATACAATTTAACAAATTTACATTGTTTGAGATGTTTGGAGAGCATTATTTCCACAAAAATTGTTTAATTATTTGATTTATCTTTATTAATTGTAAGATAGGGGCAGATTAGCCCCCCAACCCTACATAAAAAAGAGTTTGTTGATTAATGAGCTTTCATGCTGTCATGCAGTTTTCTGATTTTTTTTTACCATTACCAGTGTTAGTGTTCTGTATAGAAAAATGAGCTAAATTTATCACAGAAGCCCCTGTACTTGGATCCAACAACTTTCTTCATATCTTCTCAATAAATTTATCTTGTCTCAGGGGTGTTCTGGGTCTGGCTGTGAGTGTTTCCCTAACAAGCACCAAGTGCAAGGCACCTATGCTTACTTAGATGTGCATTGAGATAAGAGACCTGTTTCAGTAAAAGCTAAGTAGAAGTGAAAAGAACCTTAACAGGCAAAAGGTAAGATATCCATCTCCTTATTCTGTCTGTTTAGCATCAAGCCTATGTGAAGGCTTCATTTTTATTAGTAAGGATTTAACCTTGACAGATACAACTTCAGTTCAACATGATGATATATACAATTGTGAAAATATAACAAAATCAAGCACACCTCTAATCTCAACTCCATTGCTGTGAATAATATACATTTGCTGTTGTCAGTAATATGACTGACAGCTTGATGCAAAGATGTTAAAACTAACCCATACTCATTTTCACCTTCCCAATAGCATCGGAGGCTTGCATAAGTGATGTGGCCTATTTGACTATGAAAGTAATTATATTTGAATCTTGTCGATTTTGACTTTTGTCATCTTTTTGACTAGTTATAAATATAGCATTTAGGTCATCCTATGATGCCATGGTAATTTTCTGGCTAACAGGTCTATATTTGTTTCTCATTAACTGACTTGGTATAGCTTATAGGCCTGCGTACATCTGTACAGAAATACAGATAATTGCAACTTGACTGTCTCAAGGAAGACAAACAAGATACATCAGTTCGGAGAAACAATGATTGCCTAGAGCTAGTGAAGCTTCACTGCTGAATCAAAGTGCAACTTAAAAGTACCAGAGCAAATACAAAAGCTTCCTGCAAACTATTCAAAGAGTATCCCCAGCCTCATTTAATTTTTTTTTTTTTTTAGAAGGAATAGGATCATAGAATGTCTTGGGATGGAAGAGACCTTAAAGATCATACAGTTCCAACCCCTCTGCCATGGTCAGGGATGCCACCCACTAGATCAGGTTGCACAGGGCCTCCTCCAACATGGTCTTGAACACTTCCAGGAATGGGACATCTGTAGCTTCTCTGAACAACCTCAGCACCCTCTGAGTGAAGAATTTCCACCTAACCTCAAATCTAAATCTCCTATCTTTTAGTTTAAAACCATTTCCCCTTGTCCTATCATCTGCCTGAGCAAAAAGTCACTCTCCATCTTTTTTTAAGTCCTCTTTAAGTACTGAAAAGCTGCACTGAGGTCTCTCCAGAGCCTTCTCTTCTCCAGGCTGAACATCCCCAAATCTCTTTCTTAATAGAAGTGCTCCAGACCTCTGATTGTCTTCACGGCCCTCCTCTGGACCCTCTGGTTCTAACAGCCCCACACCTTCTTGTGCTGGGAGACCCAGACCTGGATGCAGCCCTCCAAGTGGGGCCTCACAAGGGCAGAGCAGAGGGGAACAATCACCTCCCTCCCTTGCTGGCAACAACTTTGTTGATGCGGCCCAGGATGCATTTGGCCTTCTGGGCTGCAAGCGCACACTGCTGGCTCATACCAAGCTTTTTGTCCACCAGAATTCCCAAGTCCTTCTCTGCAGGGCTTATCTCAAAAATCTGCATAGAGCCTTTTGGCTCTATAGTTGGCAGGAGTAACATTCCTAAGCATCCTTTTTCTTTCTCCCTATATGTCATTCCTCTCACCTGAAAAACACAGTCATTTAAAAAGAGCCTTTCCTTAAGCATAACCATCTTTAAATGCTCTGAGGAATTTCCTAATTCTTCCCACCTGGTTCCAGACACACTGCCCTCAAAAGATTAGCTGTCGGTGCAGCTGTGATTTTCCTCAGAGCATTAGCTCTATTCTTGCTGGTCCCTAGATGGAGTATTTGACTCACTCTGCACTTTCTCATCCCAAGAACATGATATTGTATTTTGTAGTATAATAGGATGAAGAGTATGGAATTCTTACCATCTGTCAGTCTAATCAAGAATGACCATGACCATGATTTGCTGAAAAGTGTATTGGAAATCCCAAACTTGTCCTCAAGATAATGAGAGATTCAATATCTCGAATTTTAAAGAACAAAGGGACAAAAACAATAGTGGGCAAGAAGGTCCTCTACAAATGTTCCAGTTTGTTCCTCATAAATGACTGTTTACTAGGTTATGTTCTTCCTGAGCAGCTTCTTTTAAAATACTACCCTTCTTTTGTTGAAGAAAGGTATAAATTATATTCCCAGTGTAGACATTTTTGATTATAGAGTGGCACAGAACTGTGCTTTGAATAACATTTTACAAATAGAATTATTATGCCTTTCATCTAAGACATAATAAAGTAAGGAATAAATGTCTCAATCCCTATCATTTTTACAGATGGGAAAACAGAGGCTCCAAGGTATTTTTCTCTGCGTTTAAAAAAGTGCCATTTGCAATGATTATATGATTGACGTAGAACATATTTTGGTCTCAAAGTCCCTAAAGCCCCTTCCCAAACATCATAAGGTCAAGAACAGACTGGTTAGTGACATATTTTGTATTCCAGAATAGTTGCTAGAATATATATATATATAAAATAAAAAAAAAGTATATATTCTGCTGCTTTTCAAAGGTATATAGGTATAGTAAACTGTAAAAAGTATACTGAGTCATCTGAGAAAATGAGATAAGATCTTTTACAGATCTGGTTTTCAGTGCCAGGCCTTGTCAACTATATGAAAGTATTTGCATCCCAGCTGTTGGCTGAACAAATATAGTAAAGTGTTTTGATAAATAATCCTAGGATTACTTAAAGCAAATAGAACCTTAAAATACAGTTTAGGTTGTACTTCCCCAACATATTATCATAAAAGTTCTAAAGTGGAATGTTCCTGTAAACTTTAGTACCTCTGTGGCATTTTAGTACCTCTATGGAATTTTCACATTTCATCTTCTACGGCTACCATGTAAGCTTTGTAAATGTTTAATGAAAGATCAATCCACTCTGTTTCCAGTGTGATGGCAATCCCATTAGGGGATCACAGTTATCACAGCTGACCTGAACAATCTAAAACTGCTGTGCTAGTAAAAGCAAGGTAGTGGAAGAACTGTACCCTTCACTTGGGTTTTGCTGCTGCTTATCCATGCTTTCTTTTTTGTTCTCCCCTGGCAGCACATTTCAATTATGTCAATGTCTCAACTGAAAAAGCTATTTGTCACCTTATCTCCAGCTGTCAGTAGCTATCATCTTTGAGTTACAGGCACATTTGAATTACTGACTGTGGGACTGAAAGGGCAGGACATTGCCACAACTGTAGTTTATTAAAGACCTACAGTTGTTCTGTAGAAAGTCTAGAAATACAATTCCCTAATAAATAATTATTAGAAGCATCTTTCTGTTTGTTTTCCTTCCCAGTAAGGAGATCAACTTTTAAAGAATCACTTCTTCTCAGAGTGTTCACCTGAAATAATATAATTCCTATAATATTATAATATATTTTTTTGTAGGAAATTCTATGATTGGTATAATCACAATTATTGATCAAGACAACACTAGTTTCTAACAGTGATGTACACAAAATTAATACTTTACATGGTAAGGATTCAGACAGTTACTGAACTAAGTACTAGAAGAATGCAGCAAAGTGACCCAATTAAAAAAATAAAGGAGAAAAATCTCTGTGAAAATTAAGTTTTCTGTCATGAGGTTTCAAATCACACAGTGATAATTTATTATT
This sequence comes from Anser cygnoides, assembly GCF_040182565.1. Classification (NCBI taxonomy): domain Eukaryota; kingdom Metazoa; phylum Chordata; class Aves; order Anseriformes; family Anatidae; genus Anser; species Anser cygnoides. Next base: position 14,485,119 of record NC_089880.1, read on the forward strand.
TTTGTAAGGTCATAGAATCATAGAACAATTTGGATTGGAAGGGACCTTAAAGATTATCTAATTCCAACCCTTCTGCCATGGTCAGGGACAACTCCCCACAGATTGCTCAAAACCCCATCCAACCTGGCCTTAAACACTTCCAGGGGTGGGGCATCAAGGAGTTCTCTGGGCAACTTGTTCCAGTGCCTCACTACCCTTACAGTGAAGGAATTACCCTTTCAGTTTAAAGCCATTAGTCCTTGTCCTATCACTATACTTCCGGACAAAGGTGTGTCATATGTCAAGGTCATATGTGTGAAACACAACATGTCTATCTAGGACCAACTTTTCCTCTCTCTGTGACTTTAAGTAAGAAACAATTTCATAGTTTCAGAAAAAAGCGGAAAATTTTCTCTCTGACTATTCCTCTATGTATGAATTTACTTATTTTTTTTCTCTGCCCATGTTTGACATAAAATGAAAATTACTGATTATCTAAGAGTAGGCCTAGAATCATAAAAGAAAACAAATTTACACAAAATATAAGCTTTGTCTTATTTTTAAACACATTTGTGTAAAATTTATATTGTATTTAATTGCACAACTTGTATGTAATCAAAATGACATCTTATTGGTGTCTCTGAGTCAAAATGTATCAGGTTTGGAAAAGTATTAGTCTCAAGAAAATGCTAGTCAATAAAAAAGAATCTAGGCATATTTTGAATATCACCAAACCATTTTATGTATGCGTCTACTGAAATGCTGAAACAACTAGTAAATACTGCATATGTGACTTTTTCAGAAGAAAATAGTGTTCTTGACTGCACAGCTCTAGACTACAGGTCCACTTCAGCACTTCAGAATACTGCTGCCTGCATATTGCAATATCCATTACACAACTAACACTTTATAAAATATTACAATTATAATTAGCACTTTAAAATTTCATTTATTTTAAATTCTCATATCAACTTGTACAAAATCTTTACCCTACATAAAAGTTAATTAAATCCAATTATTTGGCTGACAGTTCTTTATTTTCCTTCAGTGATAACGTTTCTACACTTTTGTGCAGAGATAGCACAATAATTACTACTATTGTTACTTTGTGTACTGGGAATTGCCAACAGAACAAGATTCTCTCATGCTAGAGTGTGTACAGAAATGAGTAAGAAGGTGCCCACAAAATATTTGCAATCTAAGTAAGAAATAAGAGATAGTAGATGGATATTGCTGAGAGTGGAATACAGCAACTTGTACGACATTAGTCAACAAAATAGGTTTATTCAGATGTACAGTGTTAGATTCATAAAAGTATAGGGCAGAGACATATCTCTTGTTCTGGCTTCTTTGCACCCAGTACAGATATTTCTTTTCGTAGAGAGTAGTTCTTCACCTCCCATTTCTGAATAAGATTTTTTATTGAAAGCCATGTTCTCCTTAAAAAACCAACCAACAAACCAACCAACCAACCAACCAAAAAAAAAAAAAAAAATGACCTTTCCTAATAAGGAGTTTCTTTTACTTTTTAATGTCCATGTTTTTTTTTTTTGTTTTTTTTTTTTCAAAATTATTTAAACAGTGTTCTTGTTTTGTTTTGTTTTGTTTTGTTTCCCCTGTCTGGGGGCACTATTGCCATTAAGATCTTAGCTGAACTCTGGAATGTAACATATATATTTTGTTGTCCAACCACAGAGAAGTAACTGATGTGTAGAGGAGTTGGGGAGGTCATGTTTTTGTAGCTTTGTTTGTGTGTGAACAATTTATTCCAAGAAAAGTAAGTCTAGGAGTCTCACAGAACAGATGGTTTCTGTGCTGTTCAGCTATTTACTGTAGAACACCTCATGGTCTACTCCTAATTTGTTGTCATCTCTAACACCCTTTCAGCCGTCCCAGGTTGAGGGGTGAAGCAAATTGTTCCACACATATGGCATGGTAACTCTCTCCAACCTTGTCTAAGACATGTCGAGGATCACTACTCTCTGCACCAAAGTACGTCTACTCAGAGGAGATGAATGTATCTACGGATGTTAATAGCACTGTGAGTTTCATGCTAATACATCGATATGTGTTACAGAGCAGCCATATACCAAGCCAGCTAAATGCAAGGCAGCATAAAGATAGCCTTTAGCTTGGGGAAAGAAGGTTGTCCTGTCTTTTTTCACTGCCTATGTTTTCTCATTCAGGGAGACCAAAGACTAGTATTTTCTACTGCCTGCATTGTTTTCACTGAAAGTATTTTATAAATAAGCTGATTAACTTCCTCCTGTGATTTGTTTGGGAGTTATATCCACTTACCATAGGAAGTGGAGTTTCAATTTTCTTCATATTGGCCACTAGACAATCATTGGAGGGTAAAAATAATTTCTTTGTTGCCACATTGAATTGTGCTCAAGCTGGAAATCTGGAAGGGCAAGATTTTATAATCAGGTAGGACTTGAACAGATTTGTATTAATGCACTTACATTTTTCATAACTACAATATAGATTACTTCACTTATCCATACACATCTTTCATTTTATGTAACATTTTTATTATATATAAAATACTGGACTATATTTAACACATCTCTCAGTCTGTGAGAAACAGCACATGCTACGGAAGTTCACTGGTATTTTTTTCATGGCAGCATTAAAAAGCAGGCATGTTCTACAATAGGATGAAAATCATTCTGGCCAAGGCATTAATAGCTAAGGTTACGTTTACTGTGGCCAAAACAGAATCCCCAGTAATTGTTGAGCATTGCTCCTTATGCAAAGTTGGACAAAAATACCATCACATCCATTGGGCATATGGCTTTGAAAGATAGTTAATCTTGGCACTATTTCTAGCTCTGTACAGCCATTTTGCATTGTGTAACCTTCTAATGAACTTTTTCTAGGAAAATACTGTAACTTTCTTGTAGATCCTTATTATCTGTAGCTTGGAGCAATATAGCAACCAGAAGAATGGAGCCCAAAACACGGTTGCTACACTAAGGCTAATAATCACCTGAAGTTGACAAGCATCTAAAAGAAAAGTAATAATCTTGTTGTTTATTTTATTTCAACAGTTATGTCTCTTCTTTATTGCAATTGGCCTGATTATCTTACAGTACTTCCCATGTTATATTAAACTCATATTTTGTGAAAAAAATCAAACAGAAGTGAAGGCTTCTGACCCTGGCAAGCCGACCAGATGCGAATCAGCAGTACAGCTGCACTAGCATGGCACTTTGCTCACACTTTCTGATGATGATGCTCAAGCATGGTAAAGACACTGTAAATGCAGACACCAATGATTCAGAATAGGCTTTTACTGAGCCATTTTAGTTTAAAGGCAGGGTAACCCTGAGCATAGCTAAATGTTTGTGAGCATGTGCCATGTATTGCTTCTGCTGTTTGTAAAATATGTCTCTCTTCTGCAGTTCTTGTTCCAGCCTCTGTTGAGTGCATAAAGTCTCACTCCTTCCAAATCTGTGGCAATATTTATGGTATTATAAATACAATTCATGGAATATATGATAATTATATGACATTCTAAATAATATTTCATCTCGTATTGAGGCTTATATCCCATTTGAATTTTTCCATGATCACTTCTGTTTTACTCTCACAAACCTATTGTACAGAGGTGCTGAGAGGGATGATGAAATGGATACAGACACACATACATTTTACAATAATGCATGATCAATAAATATATTTTACAATAATAAAATTCAAAGCAGAGATTCATTCTATCTCAAGCTTCCTAGAAAAATTCATATGTGGACTCTGTAGGTGATAATGTATTTTACTCAGCAGTTTTAATGTAGTCTAAACACCAGAATAAATCTAATTGCATACAAAGTCTCCACATATGTGTCATAAGATGTATTACAAGCCCTGGAGTCCTGAAACCTGTGACAGTAGCGAAAGTTTTATTTCAGAGTTGAACCATTTTCTCAGGTTGCATAAATGCTATGTCTATGCCATTTGAGAACGACTCAAACTGAAATGCAACAGATAAACAGGCTTTATTCTTTCAGAGAATACATGTAATGTTTTACTGTTTCTGTTACAGAAATTAGTAACTCAACTCCTGTTCAACACTTTTATTTAGTTAAGAGCATTAGAGAACTCTGTGTTTATATTTTGGAACTGTATTGGCAAGTTTATTGCCCTTACTCTCTGTTCGGTTTACTGTTGTAATTCCACTTGTTCTTTAAAAGTAGTTGCAATTTATGCCACTGGAAGAAAGAGTATCACCAGACCATTTTTTTTAATAAAGAAAGCTCAAAATTTATTTTGGAATTAATACAAATAGTCATGCTAAAACAGAAGCATCGTTTGTTCTGGTGCAAAATAAAAATCAAACATTTTATATGCTGAATAAGTCTTTTTTTTTTTTTTTTCTCATTGTGTTTGTATGTGCAAATAGAGATCTGAGCATTTTTTGCTAATGATGAAAACCCATATATTGGAAGTTAACATTTACATCCAAAGATGATCAGCAGCATATTCCTCCAAGAGCTAAGCAATAAAAAAAATAAATAAAAACAAATAACACACCAAAGTATATATATATAAAAAAAAAAGTCTACATTTTTACATTTACTATTGTTTTCAACAACTTGAATTGCTACAAACATCAATAGTGTAACTGTTACATTTCACAATATCAAAACAGTGTTTAGGCCTATGTTTATGAGATTTACACTTGTATTAAACCATATTCAGCCCGCAGTGTTGGTAGAAAGAACTGCCCTTATAAATTCAAATGCAGGTAAGTAACTCTGTCGTCTATTAGAGCCAGTGCCTCTGGCATGTGCTCTGTAAGACTGGCATATAAATAAATGGGAGACAAGAAGTCCTTATTTGGACAGATAAATTTATCAGTTGTGAAAATGAGCCAAACTGTTTACGATATAGAAGTTTATTTATGTTTATATAACATTTTTACTGGAAAGGAAATGACTCTAGACATTATGTGTAGCCTCATAGATAAGGTTTTAGATAAGCATTTGTTTGAGAATGTGATGCCTCTTTTATCCAATTTCTGTTTGCCTTCAAGCCAATCATTTAAGGTACCTTTCACCAGTTCCAGGCAGGCAGACACAATACCAGCCTTTGCTCTGAGAGATGGGAATTTGGTCTCTCTGTGGCATTGAGCCTAAGCCAATACTAAGCAGCTGTAGCATTCTAGAAACAAGCAAACAATCAAACAAAACCTTTTCAAAGGACTTAAAAGCTTGCATTTACTGCTACTCTGTCCAGGTCATAAAGGCTTTTCGTCTGCTGTGACTATGGAAAGTAAGGTTGTGTCTGTTCACAGTGCTCTGTACAGGTGAACCCTTACTATGCCACAGTTTTCTGAATGTAAAATAGGGTGATTAGGAAGCACTTCCTTTAAATTTTAAATTATTCATCACGGTTTGATTTTAACTAAATGTCTCTCTATTGCCTGGTAAAACAGATCAATTTTGCTGTTCTGGTACAGAAATTATAAAAGCAGTAATATAACATGTTTAAAAAACTGAAACTAGGAACCACAGCAACATACTAAGAATGAATTTTAGCATTTTGAGTTTGCTTTGTGATTCATCTTTGGGTATTCACCAACACCAAATCAATGAATGCTGTATTCATTTCTCTCTTATTTTCTCCTCCATTTTTTCCAAGAGATCTATTTGCTGATTCCATCTTCAAAAACTACATCTTCTTGTGTTGATTCATGCACCAAAACACTTCCACAGACTCAGCTTTCTTCTTCATCTCTACAAGAAATCCAATTCCATTATTTTTATTTTAGTCAAAACAAAAACAGAAAGGAGAATCTGATCTTGTTGATTTTGAAGCACCAATAGGTACTGTCAGCTCCTTAAAACCTCTCCTCAGCTGAGAACTCCAAAGATGACTTCTGATGACTTTTTTTTTTTCTTATGAAATTCCAGAGTCATTGTGTTTTGTTAATGCACAATCAACTACAGGAACAGGACCGTGATATCTATTGTCTTTTAAAGTCATTGAAAAAGACTGTAAATATACCTTTCTTCTCTTTATCATAACTGTTTAATGCATCAAAAAGCTCTTCTTCAAGGCAGACATTTTCTATTCTAAGGGTTACTGTTGTCTTAGCTATAGATAAGATAATGGCTTCTTGAAAGATTTTCTGGGAATAAGAGTGAAGGTAATTGGTGCATTGTGGAAAATATAGGAAACAGTATTTATATTTAATTTACAAAACTTACATCCATACTTTTTCATAACACTGAATTTTAGACAACATAGGCTTTCACTGTACTTGAAAATAAATGGAAATGAAGAATCTTCCAATCAAAAGTTTTTTATTTTATTTTATTTTATTAGTCTTCTGCAAGTCTAAGTAAATGTATCATTTCAGAAAACTGGGTAATAGTTTTCATAGGTAATAACTTTTTTCTCTGGGCAGATGTGAGCAGGGAAAACAGAAAGTTTTGAGCTTGCCAAGACTTTATAGGAAGTTTAGATTAGTCTGAGCAATGTGGGTATGAGGTATTAGAAACTCTCCTGGTAATATCAAGGGGAGAATGAAAAGCCTCGTTATCCCTTTTGGACATGTGCCAAAACATGAAATCAATACTAAACTTCTTGCAAGGAAGGATAAACATATAAACCACTTATAATGAAAAGTGACCTAGACTTTTTGTAATTAATTCGATGGATAACTACTTGTTACTCCAAAGTGCCACCATCTTACCTAACAGATTATAAAGGTTATTGTCATTAATGTAGGAAAAAATACCTACTGGTCAGCATATCTAAATTATCAAGGCTCAGAAATATAAAAAAGCTGTAAAATCTACTTTTTGCCTACTCAGACTGTATGAAGATACACATTTACAGCAAAACATCTCCCACGTAACTCAGTCATTCTCCATTTCAGATGTAGTACAGACAAGGGAAGGTTTTACTAGGAATTCTCCTTGTCCTCTCTGCCTTCTGTGACCAATTATTATTATATGTAAAGCTGATAAAAAATTTACGTGAATTTAATCCTTGACTTAAAAGCATATTTTACAAGCTGTTTCACCAGTTCTTCACCATTAGATGAACAGTTCATATAAATATATATTCCAGTTCAGTAGACTTTGCACACTACCTGTTCTTGCTGTTTATTTATTTATTTTTTCTAATTTGCAACTTATCACTAGTAAGTGCATTTTTTCATACTATTACTATATACTCTTTGGTGATTGAATGGAGGCAGAAGGTAAATAAGAGTAAGTCACAAAAAGCTATTACTTTTGTGCAAACCCCTTTTTGAGGAGTAAAGGTGCAGCTAAATATGTGAACAGTGAGACATTGAATGAATGTTCACGAGCGTGTTTGGAAGTATATCACAAACTGTGGATAAAAGGCAAACACAAGCACAAAGGCAAGATACAGAAATAGTTCCCACTCGGATTTCATTAAAGGAGGAATAAAAATATATGTTACAGAGGTTAAATTTCTATCAGACAGAGACAAAAAGAAATCTACCCTTCTTTCTCTTCCATAGTAAACCATCCATAGTGTTCATGACAAGTGAGATGTTTCAAATCATGAAAAGTGATTTTCATAGTACTTTTCAAAGTGACATCATAGTACGAGGGAAAGTAATCTGACTGACTATGCATAGAAAAATAAATAATTTTTAATATATTATGGGTATATAATGTATATAATTTTTATTGAAATTTGTTCATATTTGTTCATAGATTTCTATATACTTCATAAGTTAAATTTCTACATATTTAATTTGCATAATGCAAGAAGATAGTGAAGCTGATACAAATGAATTCAAGTTTTGGAAGTAGAATTTCAAGTACTAGGAAACTGATAAGGTAAAAAAGGCATACAAAGGGAAGAAATATTACTAGGATGTTTCAAAATAATGGTATATTAAGGTAAGAAATAATCCTAATGATATTGCTTAATCATTATGAGATGAAAGTCAGTCTAAATATAAGAAATAATACGGAAGATATATATGTATCCAACAAACATTTCTGCTTTGATATTGGGAAAATGTGAGGCGACAGTAAGGGTATGGTTAATGAAGAAATACAGTATTTCTTGCATTTCTAATTTCAGCAATGGAAATTTATTTTAAAGTACTTTTATATATCTCAAAATTTTATTTTTCTTTTTAATCACCAATTCTGGATAATTGGCAATTTTAAGAAACACAGATTTGATGCATTCTATACTAACAGACTCAGCTTTTTCTTTCAGACAAAAGATGTTATATTTACATTCCCCGTGTTACAGTGTTTGTCCCTATTATCATGTGTCTATAAGTAGGTAGATATTTTTAGAAGGCTGCTCAGTCGATACATGACAAATTCCTTTCTCTTTCACTTTGAATAGCAGAAAACCACTGTAACAAACATTTAATGAAAGTTGTGGCAGATTCTCCACCACTTAACTAATTTTAATTAGCATGTAAAGTTTTATGACCTGTGCCAGTGAGGAGGATTTTTTCACCTGAAAATCTGTGAATATTGCAGCCTTGGGCATTACCTGATTCTGTCCACATGGGGATGAAGTTTCTGCTTAAAAGCCAATTCTTCAGTGTTTTAACTCCAGTGTTTAGAGAATATTTTCCATATTTACATGTTACAGAATTTACATATCTACTGTTGCAGAATGGTTTGTAGGTAGTAGCAGCAAGGTAATGCAATATTGCTGTTATGGGATCCTCCTTTAAAAAATCTATAAGAATGTGGTGTAGCTGGGTTCAAAGGGCATAACTACAACCCACTCTGAGCCTGTCTCCTATGTAGGAATTAGCCTGTGTACAAGTTTTCTTAACAGTTAAAGCTATCTAAAGATAGCATTTGCAGAAAATGGGATACAGGGAGTGTGGTTGACAGTGTTACAACTCCTGTTGAAACCAGACTGTTGAACCCAGCTTTGGTTTATGTCTCTGCAGCTCACAGTTTCCATGAGCCCCAGTGTATGATCAGTGCATGATTAGTGTATGATACAACTTATAAGCATTATAATGTCTGGTTGACCTTTTTCCTCTGAGGATTACTATGGTAGTCATTTCATTTTGCATCATGTTGGTCTTATTCAAGCTATGGCCTCAGGCATTAAGAAATCTTTAGTCTTGTAAAGACAGTAGGCGGAGAAAAACACCATATATTCTCCCATTGAACTGTTCTGCCAACAGATTAACTTTCAGCTGCTTGGGAAACATTGGCTTCAAAATCCTGCTGTCATTCCAGCCCATTTGAAGCAGTTACCTTTTCACCAGCCAAAAGTGGAGCTGTGTCATTTAGAAGACATTAAGAGCACAGAGAACGCAGAGCTGAGTTCTGTAATATTAAAAATAATCTGATGTTCATTCTCCAAGCAGGCTTTCCAAACTATGCAACACTACTCTTTGTTAATATTTATGCTTCCTGGCACTAATGCTGTTTTATGGAACACCTAAGTTACTTATAACGAGGCCTAACATTGCTAATTTTATCTGGGCCCCACTTGGGTATGGTTGACCTTAGAAAAGAGTGTTGTGTTTAAGAAGAATCCATTAGACTCACTATAAATCTATTAGTTAATCATCTGGAGTAGCAGAGATTATACGACCATTTCAAATCTTCTACACACACTACAATTTTAGAGTACAATGGCATTTTTTATTTCCTTCAGCTAGATGTTTTATCGAGAGCTTTCCTTATATCTCCCCATACCGTATAATTTAAAATGTGTCAAAATGAATGCAACAATAAAAAGAAATGTATAATTTATATATACATTTGAAATAAAATAACAATGGCTTGAAATTCAAAAGAGGCATTGACAACCCTTGTTTGCCTGCTGCCCTAGAATTACTTTCAGATCCACATGTAATTTTAACTTCTTTCAATATGAAAACATGTCCACATCTACTCTACAAAGAGGTACATCATGTCAGAACATTATTCTTTGATTGAGCATCACTCTTGATGACAGTGTAGCAAAACAAAAAAAGGAAATAGTAGGAAATAACAATATATATATATATATATATATACACACATATATTTTAAACGGTGCTTTTTAAAAATTTATGCTATTTTTACCCTGTCCTGGCTACATGACTTCAACCTAACCTTCTCTAAATGGAGCAAATGGCAGGAGACCCCATTCAGGAAACAGGCTGTGGCATGCATGCAGTACAGCTGGTCAGAATTGGCACTAATAGGCTTCAGATCTCTTGCATATGTGTTAACCAATGAGCGAGGGAACAGATTTTTGGTAGCACATACAAATCTGTGGGTCTGTTATGTAGGAAGAGAGAATGCAGCTCATGGCTTCTGGCGCTGCTTATGACAATAATGCATTTCTATTATACCCTTTATCCTGGGAGCTGGACTGATTTATTTCCTTATATAAGCCCTTACTCTTGTGTAAGCCCAGGAACTCAAAGCCACCATCCTTCCCAACAACTTTGCCCTGAGCAATAAAGCACTATATCCAATGGTTAACATATTTTTCAGGCTGGAAATAGATCGGAAGCATAGTGGTTACCACATGCTATTAAATCTTAGCTTCCTGATAGCACTGAGACAGCTGCTAGTCTTGGATCTTACACATTAGAAGAAGAGGAAGAGGAGGAAAGAATAAACTTCTAGTAACTCCACTGTTTGTATTCAAGGCATAATTGGTTTTCTTGACCAGCAGCCAGTGCTGATGCTATGCTGTTCTGTGGGAGGTATTCTTCTGGTGAATGATATTCCAATGACTATGGAAGGTGGTATTTTCTCTACTAAGAAGGTTCATTAACTCTGTCTGCCTTTGGCAGTGAACAGGAACATTATTTCTAAAGGAGAATATCACACACTGAGTAGAAAAATCATTTGAGGGCTGGAGAGTTTGTGTTAGAGAGAACGACTGTAAGAGGAATGGGTAAATAAAAGTTGAGGTTTACTGTATGATAAGAAGAGCGAGAGGGAAATAGATCTTCGTCTGTCACAGTGCCAAAACACAAGATTTAAGAAAGACTTCAGGAAAAGTTGTAAGCTGGTTGGTAAGTTTTTTAAAAGCTTCATCTCAGCCTGACAGAGTCACAAAAATGTTATATTAAACAAACAGCAACAAAAAAAGCAGCTCCCATATTCTACCCCATCAGTTTCCACAGCAGTGAATTTGAAAGGAAGATTAATTGGTGTACTAATAATTATTTTCATTGATATGCTCAAAATAAATACAAAACTAAATTTTACAAAATCATTAGCCTAGGTCCTCTCTCTGAAATAGCATAAGATATGGAAAAACAATCTTTTCATAGCAAAAACTGTGGAAGGAAGGTTCTCTAAATCAAGTCTGATTAATTAAGCCAAACAAATTACTCACAGTGCTAGAATAACTCAGTCGCTAAATTCAGTAAACAAAGGACTTTTAGTAGAACAAGAGGACCTGAACTTGGAAATACTTCTGAATTTAGTATGGATGAGACCACCATTTCTAGCTTTACTCCTCCAAAAAATAGTTTTCCATCTTTTGAAGAAGAGCTGTAAGAATGACTTACCATCTAAAACTGCAGTTCAGAAAGAAACACAAAAGGCAGCTGTTGACATAGTCCAAGGTTAAGAGATGATTCAGACAAGAGCTGTAATTAGTTACACAGAACGTGAGTAGTATTTAGAAGAGCCTTTAATCTACCTGACGTGAATTAAAATCTCTAAGATTTGGAAACTGAAGTTGTCAAGGTTTAATCTGAAAATAAAATGGTCTCTCTGAATACAGACAGTGTTCAGATTGTCAAGAAACTCTGATAAATCTTCAGCATCAGTTTTTAACTCAGGATTGAGATGATTTTCTGACAGACAGTTTCTTCTTCAGTCACGAACTTGCTGACATAGATAGTAAGAGGCATTTAGTGATACTCTTCTGGATGCAATAAAAAGGGAATATATGCATGGATTATGGTCATCTTCACTTCTAAAAAGCTCTGACAGCAATAAGAGAATGAACAGTAGTAGCAAACTAGCTTTTATAAGAATTGTAACTTTTCCATTATCCTTCTTGTGTTTATACTTCAGCTTTGATACAGAGAATTAGTCAGATAGCAAGTTAAGAAGAAAAGATTTCATCTAGTTATAAAATGTATTTTATATGAATGGTTTATATTATAAAGCTTAAATTTTTATCTCACTGTCAAAGCACTTCTGTCTTGATGGTCTGTTCACCAACTGTAATTGAGCTATATTTCTGATGTATTGAAATGAAAAAAAGAAAGAAAAAAATGAAAACAACTTCAAATATGTTCAAAAAGCATAGAATTTAAATAATAATAATACAAACACACACTGCTTTCCTTATTTCTTTTTTCTTTCACTTGAAAAGTACATTTACAGCCCAGGGTAAGTCACTGTATTTAGTGCTTGTAGTATTGTGGTCACTGTGACCAACCAATACCTTTTCATTTTAGAGTGAAAAATATTTGTGCTTAATTTTTCTCAACTCTTTCTAATATGCAGTAGTTCCATAAAGGTTAAAAAAAGATATTATTACTTTTCTAGATTCATAAAAGGAAAATAAATTTGTGAGATTAAAACTTTTACAAATGGCAAATGAATTAAAAAACAAACAAACAAAACATAACCAACAAACCGACCAACCATAGAATACTATTATTAAGATACTAATACTCTACCAGGTAGAGTTTTTAGCATAAGTAGTCATTGCTCTCAAAATCTAGCCAAGACGCTGAATGTCTGCAGCAACTTTGCTTTTCCAAGATACATCAACAGCTACTTTGGTTACAGTCTCGAGTATTGTGAGAATTAAGTCCAAGACAACCTTTGGACTGTAGTTTAGCTTTGCCAAGTCCTCTGTCAAGTAAGATTTGCCCTCAGATAAGATTGTAAAAAAGCAAATAGATTAGCAAGCTTGAAAGACCCTATCGAAGGTATAGTATACTAATATTAAGATACCAGGATACTACCTGGTATCTTAATTGGTATGTAAATGAATAAAAGATGTGTTTACTACCGTGTAATTGACCTGTTTATTTTCCCTGTTCTCAGTGATGTATTTTGCAGGGAGGAAGGGGACAAGCCTATGAATTGATTTTTATCCCTCCTACAATTGAAAAGTGATCTGTTTTAGGAAACAGACATACTACCTGTATATTTCTTCAAAATGAAGTCCAAAAGTACAGAAAACTTTGGAAATATCATAGTAAAATGAAATGTGATGTGATAATGTATGTTGTTCAAATTAGCTAGCTATGTACTTAAGTGGCTTATTATCAAAAAGCAAATAACATGGCCCATTTCTTGAAATATTTTTAAAAGTTGCCTTATGTTAATGAAAGTATTTATTGCTTTTGTTTCAAAGTTTGAAAAATTATTAGTGCACTTTCAGTTCCTAACATAACTGTTTGTTCTAGGGCTGTATTCACATCAAGGACTAAACATAAACAATAAGGATAGCAGCATCCCAAATGACTTTTTTTTTTTTTTTTCCGGACAGTTATTTTGTAATGGAATACTCCCTCCACTTCCAATAAATAACACTTTTTGCTTGTCCTATGCCTATGACACATGACAGTGTCACTGTCAAGGCCTGCTGTAATACTCAGCTAGTTGCCCCCCAGCTAGTCAACAGAGCAGAGTAGTTTGCAAATTAAGACATTTGTCTGAATGACATATTTCTGAATGAGAATCGCTTTATTTTGCAGAGAGTTTGGCCGCTGGAAAGTAAACAATCTTGCTGTTGAAAGAAGAAATTTCCTTGGCTCCCCACTGCCACTTGCCCCTGAATTCTTCCGTAACATAAGGCTACTAGGACGCCGCCCGACACTTCAACAGATCACAGAAAACCTTATCAAGAAGTATGGGACACACTTCCTACTATCAGCTACCTTGGGAGGTAAGGTTAATGCTTGGAAATATGGTGCATGAGTTTAACATGACTGAACTAAAAGCATTGGTCAACTGATTTCCTTGTAAAACTGTGGTGTTCTCTGTTCCCAGAGCAGCTAAACTGAGCCACTATCCCTCAGCTAGATTTTACAGAACAGGAACAGGTTTTGTCTTCCAGCCTTATGGCTCCTTCTTCTGCTGATGATAAACTTTGTTTTATTGATTCTTTGTAAACAATTTTAAGGACAATAAGAAAAGAATGCCCGTTGCTAAGAGTGAGGTACTTAGGCCTGAGTTCCTGGTGTGCATGATCCTGGTCCTTTGGGGACGTTGCTCTGCACTGAGAAGTCACTGAGTGACAGTTTTCAGTAAGAGGACCCTAAAACAATCTGGCACAATAACAAAATACACAGGTGTCTGGCTCCCTTATAGGACTGCAGAGATAAAGCAACAAACCCAGTAACAGTTATTTCCAACAAATCTTTTCAGCTAGGAGACTTTTAAATGACTTTGACTGCTTGGAAGTCCATATATTGCCAGTCTACCCTTTTTAGGACTACTCTCCACTTAACCAGTGGGACTAAAAGTCTCGGAATGGGATGGAGAGGCTTTTCCATGTAATTCCTATTACCTTAATGGAAGCTGCATCTCTAAATCTCCATGGACTAATTTAGAAAGGGTAGCCTGACGTGTAATTGGGATCTGGTCATAAAATGGATTGAAGAAATCCAGTGAAGAGGCCTAATGTCCAAGAGAGAGCATAAATTGTTCTGAATAAAAGATAATTAGTGCCTGAGATTACCCATCGAGTCATCATAAAATGAACTGACATTTTAGAAATGCAGTTTTATTCCTTGGTGGGTGATTATATTAAAGATAATTCTAGTGATTGAGTATCCTTCCAGCAGGACAGTCTTGTCAAAATCCTTTATTCACCTGAGGAATGGTTCTCTTTAACACATTTCATAACAGATTTCTAACCATATATTAAGGAAATGACAGCCTTCCTTTTCTCTTTTGGCTGATATCTGAGCTTTGTAGCAACTGAAATGGCTAACAGTAGCTCTCTTTTGGAGAAGACCATTCTAGAAACAAGGTTAATTTCTGTCTTACTGTAGATATTAAAATAACAATACAGAACTAATTCCTATCATTATTTTCAAAACTAGTGCCTCTTCAGCAAATCCATCACCATTTGAATTTTAAGAATAAATTACATGTGTTGACCAGCAATTTGGAATAAAATTCCCTGATTTTTATTTATTTTTTTTTTAAATTTGCTTAGTGTATTTCTTTCATACAAGAAGTACATATTTCAGAAATAAGCATGTATTTTCTTATGTGTGTGGCACAGCTGAACAGTAAACCTAACTGCAGAAAAGAAATTAAATATTTACCGAATATTTAAGTACAATAATTAAAGATTTAGCTGCAACAGGTATGCTAATGCAAAGATTATGCAGTGGTAAAACTTAGTTATTTTTATTAGCTACTTTCTTATTATTAACTAACATAAATTTTGGTACAAACAGCCATATCATCAAATTCACTTTGAAGTTGAAATTGAACCTAACAACCTAAGAAAAACAGGCTAACACAATTATAATTGTTATTTCAAAAGTACAAAGCACCAATATCACACTCATCACAAAAGAGCTTCAGACTCAATGCCTTTTAGAAAGTATAGCCCTAAGTAAAAGCTAAAACCTAAGGACAGGTCTTTTAAAGACATTTGACAATTTCATCTTAAACATTAAATTTGATCCACAAACCCATAGGATTTCCTGCAGGGAATCCGGGGTAGGGTCCCCTTTTCTCCTCTCTCTTAATACCATCTCACAAAGCCCCTAAAATGCAGTAGCTGCCATATACTTGCAAAAGTTTCCTACTTACAATGAGACGACGTTGACTTTAGGACTGTGCCTAAGCTTAATGTTTAAGGTTTTGATTTAAGTGCCTAGCCTTAATTTTTAGGCATAATTTCAGACACACCTGCAGCCTTCCATTATCATTGGATGGGTGCTGAATACATTGAAAAATTCAATGATTAAAATAGTTTTAGGAAAATAGTAATTTCTAAGAGTGCTTTCATAAGGTAGCTAATAACCCTATAATTTCCTGTATGTGTTCATTCCTGTTTTGGGGCTAGATTGAATGGAAATTCCCAGAGATGCTTGTCCACATTTTAACACTTATGTCATCTATTTTATTTCAATAAGGTATTCATACTTTTTCTTTAATTATGAGGAGTTTTATTCTGAAAGCTTTGTCACCTATGCAGCTTCTAAAAAGCAGAAGACCAAACAGAGCGTGCATATTTCTTTTATTTAATGAATCCCCAATCATCTGTATTCATGGCCATAAAGGAAAAATTGGCAAATGAATGATCTTGTGGTAAGATTTGTGTGCCCTTGTGACCATTTGGCTTTCATGAATATCCCTTTTTGACTGTAAAGGGAACTCTTGCACATAGTTGTTTGTGAGACATTCTCATGTCTTTATTCACAAACAGAAATATACTCCTCAAGGGCATTCTGAAATGAGAATTTAGGGAAGTTCTATTTTCTGTGATGCCACAAGTTAATGTGGAAAAAGACATTTCTCACTGTTTCTCTATCGAATGGAAATTTTATATGCTTATGACATAAGGAAAGTCAAATATCCATAATGAGCAGCTTCAAGTTGCACAATAGAAGAACATTTTGTAGTCCAGTGTTTGTACAGCAAAAGCCATGATTGAGCATTGAGTTCACGGATGAATCCACATGCTTGTGCATAGGAGTAACCTCTTCTTTTTCTGCATTGACTGTCTACAGCATCCAATTTGCAGAGAAAGGAGAGTTGTGGCTGCTGATTTTCTTTCAA
The DNA here is from genome assembly GCF_040182565.1 of Anser cygnoides. NCBI lineage: Eukaryota > Metazoa > Chordata > Aves > Anseriformes > Anatidae > Anser > Anser cygnoides. The sequence continues at coordinate 14,501,804 of NC_089880.1, forward strand.
TTTTGCACAAAAATGGGGATGCTGTATCGGGCTGGGCCATCACTAATAGGTGAGGCATTTTCCTCCACTCTTCTGGAACAACACATGTCCTGCTTACTTTAGTAAGATTGCAAATTTACACAACCCATCCAAAAATGGCCAGGACTGCTTGACAGGAGAGGCAAGAGAGGATTCATACACGTAATCTTCATCCTAGAAGGTGAGAGAAGACTTTATTGGACAAGTCCCTGAGCATCTCATCTTATTAGAACTGCTTTAGGCTGTATGACCTTCTGAACTTCTTTCCAGCCTAAATTATTCTCTGATTCCATGAAATGTATTTCTGAATTCTTTACCAGCTTTCAACTAGAACTTCTGTTAAGCAGGTTCTTCATCAAGTGAGAGACAACACACAATGTTATTTTTCTCCTTTTTTTTTTTTTTTGCATTTATACTTGATGCTTTTGCTTGCCTACAGCACGGTGCAATGAACATCCATCCTTCTGAATAATATACAAAAGTATTAGCTGCCATAAGCCATAATGGTATACAACAAATAGGATGGAGCAGTGAGCTGCAGACCTGAAAATTACTGTGAAGCCCAGGGCACCACTGTGGAATAAGTGTAGGAGGATGAAAATGTCAATGGATCCCATGTTTAACACTGTTCTTACATATGGATGTCAAGGTTGCTTAGCAAACTGGATAGATTTGGTGA